>NC_063162.1:53419282-54019433 GCF_023159225.1 Perognathus longimembris pacificus
CACTTTCATCAGGGTCCAATGTAGCTGATGGGCCCCTCTGCTGTATTTTTTCATGTGCTTTCCACTCATTCTCTGCCCTCCTCCCAGCTTCCCTCAGATGTGCTTGTACATACACCATATGTGAGGCAAAGACTTGGAGTCATCTAAAAATTGTAAGACAATTTCAGAAGCAATCTTGCTTTCCTTATCTTTGAGGTCCTAAGGCATTTTACAATCCTTCAATCCATAATCTCAGGTCACACAGGCAAAACAAGCATTTGTGGGGCATCACAAAACCTTGTTTTATGAATCAGACCTCGGCAGGCCTTCAATAAAGATGTGTCCTGTGTGGCAGCAGCACACTTTCCTCTTGTTCTTGTGCTTTGTTTTGTTTGTGTCAGGGGAAGAGGCCTGAACTCAGCGCTCTGTGCTTTGATTACATTGGCACTCTCTCCCTTGGGCCACAAGTCCATTTCCAGCCTTTGTCTGGTGAATACCAGGTAAATTTGAAGTTTTGTCTCCCCAGAGTAGCATCAAACCTAGATCATCTGACCTCAGCCTCCTAATAGCTAGAATGGAACACATGAACTAAAATTGTAGGCTTGTAGTACTATTCTGACTTTCTGGCTAAGGAGTTCTGAGAATATTAACACCTTAACATTACTTCAGGGCTCACTTGTACACCAAGTATCTCAACAAGTTGCAAAGATACCCAGGGAGTAGGGGAGCTGGTAAGGTATTGCATTCAGGGCTTGGGTGCTGTCCCTTCATGTTATTCACTCACAGCTGGCCCTCTACCACTTGAGCCATGAGTGACTTCTCACGTTTTGCTGGTTAATTCATATGAGTCTCATGGATGTTCCTGACTGGACAAGCTTCCAGTTGAAATACATCAGAGGGAAGATTGCCCCAAAACAATAGGGAAGCACGCCAACTCACTCCAACCAAATAGAGAACTGGGAGCCCCAACATCCAATACTCCTTCAACCGACCAGCAACATCATCAACAGCCAGAACAAGCAGAGATCCACAGGAACCGAAAAGGAACAAAGAAAAAAGTCCATAAACTTCATGAAGTCTGAAAATCTGTGGGGTACGCTCTCCCCCCCACACCTGCCCCGCGCGCCCGGGACCTAGCAGGGCTAGGCTGGGCAAGCAGCCCTGACGCCAGGGACCACAGCACTCCAGCTTGCAGATGCTAGAGCAGCAAATTCCCACCGAGAGGGGGGATACCAGACAGCAGAAGCTGCGTAGTGAACCAGACCACAACACCAGAACGAGATCTTAGCCAGACCGCAGTGCAGGAGCTGGACACTGCAGAGGCTAAGAGCTGAGGCCAGGTGCTGCCATACCCTGACCAGAAGAGACCCCACAGCACCGCAGTACACATCCAGACCCCAGGACCAGTGAGTACCACACCAGGGACACCACCCCCAAACAGGAGACCAGCTCTGCCAGAGACCCACAGAACTTGACTTGGATGTTATTGTAAGAGGACAAAAAAATCAGAGCTCCCCACCCTACCCCACCCCACTAGCCACCCCAAGGGAGGGAACAAAGGATCCCATACACTGTGGTAACTAGGACCCTACATCTCCCAGAGCACATGAGACTGGGAGAACACAGGAACCAGCAGAGGATGGAACACTTCCCAACAAAGACGTTTGGAGTGACACAATTGCCCCCATTAGAGTCGCCTGGGCCTGCATGCACCAGCACCCCAACAGGGTCACTTGGATTTGCGTGCACCAATCCCTCAGCAGGGTCACCTGGACTTGCATGCACTGGCCCCCCAGGAGAGTTGCTATGGTCTGTGCCCCCCCCCACCAAAGACCCTTGGGCTTGTGAGCAATCAACCTCCAGCAGAGACTTGTGGATTTGTGCGGACTAGCCACACGGTAGTGAGACTTGTGCTTCTGTGTAGTAGCTTCCCAGCAGGATCACCTAGGCCCACGGGCACGTACCCCTCAGCAGAGTCACAGTGGTTTGCAGGCACCACGTCCCCCCCAGCAGAGGCTCGTGAGTTCGCACGCACACACCCACCAACAGGTTGAGTTCCCCTGCTTGTGCCCCCCAGCAGGGCCTCATGGGCTAGTGTGTACCTGCCCTCCAGAAGGAGGGCTCCGAAACCTGCTCCCCTGTGGGAGCACCCAAGTGGGTGTGCCCACTCCCCAGTGGCAACACTTGTTCTGATAGGTGTACTCTACCGAGATAGCAACCATGGGGGAAGGAAACAAAAAAGAGAAAAGCGTCCATGCCACGCCTAATCGGCGACTCACGAACACCTCCAGGGGCCTACAAGGGACAGCACACCACCGTGGCAAAGTACTGACCTGCACAGAAAGCTGCAGAACCTACCCACCCCTTAACTGTGGAGAGGGTGACCGTGTTACCAGGTGCTGAGGAGGGCACACTCATGCATAGGGCAGAAAGGTACAAGGCAAAGCTCAAACCCGTAGTCAGGATACAATCAAGTCAGTCCAGCCAGCCAAAGGGGGAACCAAGTGCTGACACAGGCACAGGCCTGGCTGGCAGGAGACACACCCAGCTGGCAGATCAGCAGGAACCAGCACAAGACCAAGCTAAGACCACTGCCTACAGGCCACCAACAGGACGTGCAGGGGGAAACAAGCCCCCATAACTCCTGCATCCCAGAGTCATAAACCACAGAGAAATATTACAAACTTCATGAAAGGTCATGTCAACTCACCAACTCCAAAACCCCAGGACACACTAGGAAAAAAAAACCCAGTGAGATCAAAGAAGAGATGGAGATTAAAAAAATACTTCAGGCTATGATGGCAGAAATGACCGAAAGCATTAAGATTAAATTCCAAAAACAATTTCAGGGACACAGAAAGGCATTCTCGAGGGAACATCAAGACCTGAAGAAAGTAATGGAAGTGAAAATAGATACAATCAACTCCTCATTTAAAGAAGAAATTAACATCTTAAAAACTGAAATGCATGAAAAAATAGAATCAAAATACAACTCATTAAAAGTTTGTGTTTTTTTTTTAAAGTTAAGCAAACACACTGCATCTTCCCACTATCACACCCTAGAGTCCCTACTAGGTCATGCCTACCCTATTCCTTCACTCCATGCCCTGAGGCCCTTTAAACCCTCAGTCCATAGTCTCAGGTCATAGAGGCAAGATAAGCTTTTGTGGGCCATCCCAAGATCTTATTTAGTGAATAGGACTCCTGTAGGTCCAGTGTCCAGTCTGACAGTTAACATGCTTTCGTGTGTGTGTGTGTGTATGTGTGTGTGTGTGTGTGTAGTTTTGTTTTGTTTGCCAGGATTAGGAGCTTGAAAACAGAGGTTTGTGATTTTTCAGCTGGTGTTCTTTCCCTTGAGCCAGAAGTCCACTTCCAGCTTTTATCTGGTATTACAAATTATCTGGTAATTACAAGTAAAAATCAAGGGCTGTGAATGTGGCCTAGTGGTAGAGTGCTTGCCTAGTATACATGAAGCTCTAGGCTCCATTCCTCAGCACCACACAGAGGAAACTCTTCTGGCAGCTTGGCCTGCCTAAAAATGATTCTGGAACTTCCTATGTCTAATGTCTAGGCCTGTGCTCTTTCATACAGCAACCATGATCATGTGACAATAAAACACTCAAAAGATAGCATTTGTGGCCAAGGAATTTGATAGTTTTATTCAAAGGTTGATTCATTCACATATGTAGTTGAACGCTTCCAACAACTTGAGTATGTGAATTCAGGTTTCCAACCACATACTTAATGAAATTGCCCGAACAGTTCAAATAGGTCTGAAGAAAATGGTGTTCAAATGCAGATCAGCCATTTTTATAACAATATATTAGCATTGTAGTAAATAGACTGGATGTCAGATGTAGTATGAAAAAATGACATCTCTATTTTATACCAGTCACTTGTTGAAATGAAACATAAGATACACTGTAAGACATGAGATTATACATCAGTTCATATTGTAAAAACATCAAAAAGAAGTCATGATAAGCGTCTGTCCATCATAACTTCATGACACATCTTATGTGAGCAAGTCCATGAGCACTGAGGGTTTTCAGAGCTGGGAGATGATAAGGCATCTCTAGCAGGCTTGTAGAAATCTCTGGATGATGCTGAAGTAGTCCACAAAGGAGAGGTTTGTTGTGTTCAGGGTGGGAGACACACACACACTGCTAGGCAGAGCTGGGTCCTGCCTGGTCTTACACTTCTTGGAATCCCTGAAAGACAGAGCCTCTGGCCGCCTGAAGGCCTTCTTTCTCAATGCACTTTGCCAGTTCTGTGCTTACTGGTTTAGACTCCATATTCAATCCCTGCTTTCTCAAAGTCAACTATAAAAGTCATGGTTGCCAGACACCAGTGCCTCACAACTGAGTTCCAGCTACTCAGAAGGCTGACATCAGGGATCCCATGTCAAAACCAGAGTGAGGAACGAAAAGTCTCCAAAGCTATTATCAATAATTAATTGACAAAGAGCTGGCAGTGGACTTATGTATCAAGAGGTAGAACACTAGCCTTCAGCTCCAGCATCCTGAGTCAGTTCAATTCTACAAATGGAAACTTCTTCCTATTCATTGGTTCACCCTCCTCCTCCCCCTCAGTTCTGGATGTAGATGTGGGGCCTACAACTGGAAGAACTGTTTCCCGAGTTGCTCTATATCAGCTGTTTGTATATATTCTGTGGGAGACATTGGAGGAGAACTGACAGTTACATGTAGGAGGACAAGCTGCATCTGAAAACCAAAGGCAAGTTGCTCACCTTGATCCCACTGAACCTGCTGTTCTACCTCCCTAGGATGCTGGTGCATTAGAAACAGATTCTGAGATGGCTGTTGCTATGGGTAATTTGAAGGATGGGGCAGGTGCTGGAAACATTCCCAACCATTCTGTTGCTGTCCTTGCAATGGGGAATAATAATCATGGGACTGTTGCTCTCCTTGTTGTTGTAGTTGTTGCTGCTGCTGCTGCTGCTGCCACTGCTGCTGGGTGGCTTCCTGTGGACTCTGAACCAAATGCCATTGAAAGGGTGGGGTGCACTGCCTTTCTTCCATCTGAGCACCGCCCCTCTGCAGATACAGCTTTGCTGGGGAAAGATGAACGCTGAGAGGTGAACTGAAGCTGCAGGAAGAGCCACTTCCAGTTTCTCCTCAAGACTCCAAAGTGCATCGTGGGCAAATTTTCCTGCCCTGCACCACAGGGTCACACTGGCTGGCATTCCCCTTGCAGGAAACCCTAGCCGCTCCAGATGCCCAGAAGAGGAGGCTCCTGGGCATCAGTGAGGCCTATATCCACTTGGACCTGGGTACGTTTCTTATGTCATTTCTGGTCAGCTTATATCCTCTTTCTCTCCTCCTCTGGCAGTCTGACTCTTTTACTTTGGAACAAGGTCTGAAAAGATAAATATATATTTTTACTATTTGGTATTCAAGTAATATCCCATAGGACAACTCCATTGCATCAGGAATTTTTTGTAGTTTAGTGTGGTCTCAGCACTATTACTGACTCAGTTACTGGCCTTGAGAAGACATGAAAATTAAGGCAAACTTTGATGAATTCATAATCCTACTGTGTGGAATGTATAATACATTGATAGGAAGATTCATTACTGTTAAATATCCCAAACCCTCAACTGACCACTTGTTCACAAGAGCTACCTAGACAATCCAGGCAACCTGTTAGAATCCTCTGTAGAGAAACAGAACAAATACCTCCTAGTTTTCTCTTACACATGTTCTGACTTTTAAAATTTATACTTAAGCTACCCCAAAACAGTACATTCATGAGTCCATATACTCTAAATGGTATTTTGGTAATGCTGAGGTTTTTAACTCAGGACCTTAGTCACTTGCTCAACTGTCAGGTGAGACACACATAGAGTACCATTTTGTTAGCGAGTTCATGAAGTTTAATGGGCTTTTCTCCAGCTGTGATCCCTTACATCTCAGCTTCCTATGTAGTGAAGACTACAGGCAAAAGCCACTGGCACCTTAAAATATTGACAATTACAAACATCAACTCCAACTCTAGAATTTCTGTATGTTAAGGGTTTTTAAAAGCCAGGTGCTATTGATTTATACCTGTAATACTAGCTACAAATTTATTGTAAATTAACAATTATTCACAACAGCCATCTTAACAAAAGTATTTCAAGGGCTCAGTGGTAGTCTGCATATGGAGAGCTGAAGGCCTCGGGTTCAGACCACAGTAATACACACACACACACACACACACACACACACTCACATATCTACACACACATACACAAAGACACCTACCCACCCCCTACACCAGTAAACAAAGTTCACTTATCATAAGGAATTCCATAAACAAAGGAGAACATGGCAGCCAGTGGTTATAAGTACCACTAGTGGGTACTTGACACAGTCAGGCCAAATGTTTCTCCTGAACTCTCCATGTGTGCCTCTGACCTTGTAGTGACTCTGTCCTCTTACAGATAATTAGCACACAAGACTTCATGTGTCCCGGTCAACATCAACACCAAAAGTCTCCAACCCTCAACCCCGAGTGTCCCTCTGGGAAATGAAGACAACTCCAGTCTTCTACTTGCTCAAGCCAGAGTTCTAGAGTCTTTCTCATCTCACCTTCTCTCCCTATCCTAATGCCACCAATATCCAACATCTTGACTCCATTCAAATTATTCAGTCTAGACCATAAAGTGTAATTCCACGCCAAACATTCCAGTCAAAGCCATTATTTTCTCAAACACTTCCTTACACATCTCTGCATCCTGTCCTGACTCTCAGTAACTGACTTTCCATTCAAAGCATGAACTATACATCTATGTCCCAAATAACATGGAAAACAGTAAGCAAATACTGACTCTACCCTATGTGATAAAGAACGATGAAACTTTCTCAAAATTGTTTACATTTCCTACAAAATAAAGAAAAGTTTCCACAAGATTCACAGATAACACATACAACAATTACGCTCAGGCAACAACCCAACTGTTTGCTAAGCTCACCTCTGGCTGTAAAATCAGGGTAAGGGTTCTCTTCAAATGATTGCTTAAGTATCTCCAAGTCATTCTTAGAAAGTCTGTGTCTTGTTTTCCACCACTTCCTTTCTTGGGATTAAGATCTTTCTCATCTGGAGTTCCTGACAGAGTAAAAACCAAAGCCTTAAAGATGAGTAGCGTGGACAGAAAGAAACCACCCATACCCATGATTTATTTTTTCAAGGTTGAAAATCCAGACTGTCCTCGATATTAAGGTGAACGATTCTTTTCAAAATCCTAAACGTGGAAAGTGTGGCTCAAGTGGTAGGTAGAGCACTTTCCCGGCAAGCACAAGGCTCTGAGTTCCCACACAAATACTGATAATATTAAATTAAAAGTGGAGCTCTGTTTCATGCCTGTTCATGACAACAAAAGAACTGCAGGGGTTAAGGCATAGCTTCAAATTGAGAAAGATGAAATGAAATTTATTTTTTACAATCTCCTGTGCTGCAAACGCACGTCCTTTGTCTAACAGCAGTGTATACACTGTAAATGTGTAGACACTAGCTGGGCACTGAGAATCATACATGTAATTCTACCTATTCAGGAGGCTGAGACTTAAGGATTACAATGCAAAACCTATCAGGGGAACAAAGTGTAATGCCCAAGTCGAGAGAAACCCACCAAGAAGACCACCAAGAGCCAGACGTTCTGAAATGCAAAAGCAAGGCTTTAATCAGGCGAGTTGCAACTCGGGCCTCGTCCCTTACACCGACACAGCGGAGATAGGGAAGAAGCCCCGAGCTGAATTTTTACAGAGCTTATAAAGGCAAAAAACTACGAAATTTACAGCAACCAGGTGTTTGGGCATAATTAGGGTACGGATCGAAGGCTGATTGGCTCGGGGCTAGGGGCATTGAAGGTTATCAAGGAAGTTTCCTGACTGTCTGGATTCCCACAAGCTGTCCTGCCAAGTGGAGTGATTGACAGTCTGGGTCTGCTTTTAATGTCCCGTTTTCTCATACTCTCATACTGGATGCCAGCCTCCCCAAGGCCTCCTCAAGGCCAGGCACAGCACAGAGCAGCTGCTTGACTTGGAGATAGCTTTGTTCTAGGGATTTACAAGCACTGTGGGGAGTCTGGCTTTTGGGTTGTTAAAGAATTTGCAGCTCAACAGCTTTAGCACAAACAAACCAGTTCCTGAGAAACTTAAGCATGCTCAGGGTCATTTAGATTTTGATGTAGACAACAAAGGGGTTAACACCTCAGAACAGAGCCGTTTTCATTTAATCCTTCAAAAGTCCCTGTGACTTTTGTCTCCCACTAACCAACAAAAAGACAGAAGTAGAAGTGTAGCTCAAATGGAGGAACACAAGCCAGTGTCTAGAAACCATAGAACAACGCCCAATCACTGAATGGCTTTGATATCAATTTTCTATTTTCCTTTCTTTTTTTCTTTTTTCTTTCTCTCTGTTTCTCTCCCTTTCTTCCTTCCTCCCCCTCCCTCCCTCCCTCCTTCTCTCTCTCTTTCTTTCTTTGTTCTTTTATTTCTTTTTTTAAAATTTTTATTATCAAACTGATGTACAGAGAGGTTACAGTTTCATACATTAGGCATTGGATACATTTCTTGTACTGTTTGTTACCTGGTCCCTCATTCCCCCCTCCCCCCTCCTCCTTTCCCTTTCCCCCCATGAGTTGTTCAGTTCATTTACACCAAACAGTTTTGCAAGTATTGCTTTTGTAGTTGTTTGTATTTTTTTAACCCTATATACCACTGTTTACCAGTATACATGGTTTCCAATATACTCAGATAAGATACAGAGATAGTGTAGGTACAACCACAGGAAAGGGATACAAGAGGATCATCAATAATAGAAGCTACAGTTACACATAGCACGTTGACAGTAGTTACAACAGTGATATAACAATTGTTTCCATAACATGGAATTCATTTCACTCAGCATCATCTTATGTGTTCATAAGGGTATAGCTATTGGGCTCTTGTGATCCTCTGCTGTGACTTGCCTAAACCTGTGCTAATTATTCCCTATAAGGGAGACCATGGAGTCCATGTTTCTTTGGGTCTGGCTCACTGTTCTTTTATTTATCTCTCCCACTGTTTCTTTTTCTTTATATTGTTGTCTTCTGAGATCTGGACTTGAACTCTATACCTGATGCTTTCTGCTGATTATCTAGCACCCTACTACCTGAGCCTTGCCTAAATCCATCTAGCTCCCACATCCTTTCTCCAGTCCTTCTCCTGGGTGCTGTCTCCTTGAAACCCTGTCCCTACAGTGCAACAGCCCATCTACCCACTGTGTAACCATTTCCTTGTTTCTAGAAGGAGCAATACAGATCTTACTCATAAATTATTCTGTACATCTGCTCTGATTTATGAAAGAACAGATAAACCACAATCTGCGTTTAACTCAAAATGAAGAAGGGGAAAAGATCTTGAAAATATTACAAACCCAATAAACAATCTACTGGTGGGCAAAGGTACATACAGGATAAAAAATATTTTACATCTAGCAAAACTCCAGAGCATTTTGCTAGAGAATTAGGACATTCAAAACACCAACCATGAGCTAGGGGTTTGTCTCAAGATGTAAACTCCTAAACTTACTGTGGGGTCACATTCCCAGTACTTCCCCAATCCACCTTTAATGCAGAGCCCAAAAGTAAGAAGTAATTAGTTTCACATAAAAATGAGCCAAAGGCTGGTGGCTACTATCTGTAATCCTAGCTGCTGCAGAGGCTGAGATCTGATGATCATATTTTGAAGCAAGTATGGGCAGGAATGCCCATGAGACTCTCATCTCCACTTAACTTCCAAGAAGCTCAAAGTGGAGCTGTGACTCAAGTGATAGGGTAGCAGCACTCAGCAGAAAGAAGCCAGGGGCAGCACCCAGGCCCTGAGTTCCAACACCA
Organism: Perognathus longimembris pacificus; assembly: GCF_023159225.1. Classification (NCBI taxonomy): domain Eukaryota; kingdom Metazoa; phylum Chordata; class Mammalia; order Rodentia; family Heteromyidae; genus Perognathus; species Perognathus longimembris. The sequence goes on from NC_063162.1 coordinate 53,429,142, forward strand.
GGAATGGAAAGAAAAGAAAACAAAAAAGAACCTGGCCACAACAGGGCACTGGAAGCTATCTCCTAACCCTGCTGAGACATGGGTGCAAGGAGACTACCCATGTGGTCTCCAAGGGAAGAAAGCTGCATGCTCAGTAGGTGTCAGTTCAGTCCTCTCCCTTTCACCTCTACCTTATCTTACCCAGGGGAGATTTGGAGGTGCTGAATTAGCTCTGCTTTGTGATGGAGATGAAGCCAAAGCAGGACCCCTGCCTCAACTCAGGATCATGTAGAGAAAGAAATCAGAGGTGGATGCTGCACACAGCCTTCCTAAGAAGGACTTGACAAAAGCCCTTCCATCTCCTAGGTGTGAAATTAGAGAAATCTGCAGTTCACCTAGCAGAGCTTTGCACTGACAGTTTTACCTCCTCTCTTGTTTTGTTTCTGTTTTTTTCAGTACTGGGGCTCAACCCCTGAGCCTTGTGAATCTCCCAAGGGCTCTGGCACCAAGCCTTGTGCCCATTCTAACCCTCTAAATTCCTCTACCACAGGAAAGCACAGAGTAAAGACCTGATAAATATACCACCCACCTCAACACAGTCACCCCCAGAACACAATGGATTCTATTTCCTCCCCACCTCCACTCTAATCATCTCCTCCTCACTAATTAGAAGGATTCTCAGGGGTGTTGTTTTACCTGCAAATATTGCAACGAATCCTTCTAAAGTAGAGCACAAGTTCTTTTGATGGTACCATGGGCCCATTTTTAAATGCCCAAGCCTATGAGAAAAGTGTTCCTGTACCCCAATTCTGTCCAACGGCCATACACAGTTAATATTCATGACCTGAGCTTCCTCCCTATTTCTCCATCCTAGACTCTTGCATTTGAGAGATTAAAAATTCTAACCCCTCCAACAATCCTAAAGTGTTAGAATGATCATTCTAATACTGCTTTACATGCCCCCAAAACACACTTCAAAGCAGTATGAGATAAACTCACTTTGGGAAGGCATGTTGAATCTCTCCTCTAGGATTTCTCACAGATGGAAGGAGAAGATGTCTGGAATATTTCCAAGCTTGGCAGAAAACTTCAGTCACTATGCAGGATTATATAGGACACTGAATGAAACCCACTCTAGGCCCTGCTAGGGTGGCTCCGCCCACTGACACACTCTTCACCCAGCCCCACCATTGGTTGATCTGCTGGATTCACCTAAGCAGACCTTTTCAAATCCTACCTTCTTTGGGGCACCCACGGACACTAATTGTCTTTATTCTCCAGAATGTTCTCATCCTGTTAGTATCGCTATATTCCCACTTAGAAGTTAACCCAGACATTGTCAACACTGAACTTGAACGCCAAGCTTATTGTTATCAATCTAATATGCAGGCATGCTCTATGCCTCTCTGTGAGGATGGAAGCCTTGCCTGTTTCACAGGCAATTCTGAACACTTGAAAAATAACAAATCATTGCACACTTAAGGAATAAATAAGAACGGATAGCTCAGAAAGTAATCCAATTAAGGTATAGTAAGTCAATTTTTCATTCACATGACATCATTTTGTCTAATTCACCCCTAGAAAGCACAAGTGCAAGCCTATAATTCCATCTCCCTGGGAGAATGAGGAAGGAGGTTAGGAGATCAAGGCCAGCCTAGTCAAAACTGTGATACCCTCTCAAAAGGAAGGAAGGAAGGAAGGAAGGAAGGAAGGAAGGAAGGAAGGAAGGAAGGAAGGAAGGAAAGGAAGGAAAGGAAGGATGGAAGAAAGAAAGCAGGCTTGTAAAAAGAGCTAAAACCTCTGTTATACAGCTAAAGGAACTGTAGGTCCTGGAGTTTTCTGTATGACTGTGGAAATCTGTACCATTCCAACTAATCAAGGAGACATTAACAGTAGTTGAACGTAAATATTTTTGATGTGTGTGTGTGTATGTTTGCACATGTGTGTATGTCAATACTGGGGATTGAACTCATGGCCTAGATTTTCAGATGGTTCAGCAGCTGCTGCACTCCAGCAGCCAGGTGCAGTGGTTCTGATGGTAACTGCTGCAGCTGGACTCTGCTGGTGGGTGGTGGGCACATGCTGGCTCATGCCATCATGCCAGAGGGGGTTGTGAAGCAGCCCTGCACACTTGACATAGCTTACCTGGAGTTCCAAGAGACTCAGCTGGTTGGCCCTCGATTTTATGAGATGTGACTGGTTTTTGCTTTGTTGTTTGTTTCTTTTCTGGCCATGGCCCTTGAGGCTCATGTTCTACCATTTGAGCTATAGCTCCAGTGTCAGCTTTTTGATGATTAATTGTTGAAAAGAGTCTTGGGGACTTCCCTCCACACAGCTGGTTTTGAACTATGTTCTTCTGATCTCATCTCCTGAGTAACTGGGATTAGAGATAGGAGTCACTGATGACTGTAAACCTTGAATTTTATTTATTTATTTATTTTGCCAGTCCTGGGCCTTGGACTCAGGGCCTGAGCACTGTCCCTGGCTTCTTTTTGCTCAAGGCTAGCACTCTGCCACTTGAGCCACAGCGCCACTTCTAGCCATTTTCTATATATGTGGTGCTGGGGAATCGAACCCAGGGCTTCATGTATACAAGGCAAGCACTCTTACCACTAGGCCATATTCCCAGCCCTAAACCTTGAATTTTATATTTGCCCTTGAGAAAGCAGGGGGTGAACATGGAGTCTCACCCACCAAGCACAGAACTGGCAAAGTGCAATGAGAAATACCATGGGCTTCAGAAGGACAGAGGTTCCGTCTCTCAAGGACTCAAGAACTCTAAGATCAGGCAGGACCCAGCTCTGCCCAGCACTGTGTGTATGTGTGTGGGGGGGGGGGGTCCCACCCTGGACACTGCAAAGCTCTCCTCCAAGAACTAGGACAGCATTGCCCAGAGAAGCCTCCAAGCCTAGGAGACAGAGTCTAGGGCCCTATGCACCCTCCCCACAGAGCCACAGGTGGAAGGCTGCCCCATCATAGCCCAGATCTCAAAGCCCTCAGTGCTCATGGACTTGCTCACAGAAGCCCTATCCCATAATTATGAAGGAAGGACACTCAGCATGACTTATTTCTTTCTAACATTTGAAATGTCTTGATATTTCATGTCTTATGATGTATCTTATTTGAACAATGACTGATAGAAAATTGAAATCTCAATTTGTTTATACTAACCTTTTGAAATACAGTCCCAGAGCCTTTTGGTGCTCGAGACTCGTGCTATGCCCCCTGAGCCACATTGCTACTTCCAGTTTCTGGGTGGTTAATTGGAGATAAGAGTTTCACAGGGACTTTTCTGTCCAGCTGGCTGGGAACTGCCATTTTCAGATCTCATTCTGTTCAGTAGCTAGGATTTCAAGTGTGATCCACTGGCACTAAGACTTTTTTTTAACATTTGAAATGACTTGTAATTTCTTTTATAATGAATGTGACCTTTTATTTTAAAAGATGACTGCTAGAAGCTTGAGATGTCATTTGTTTGTACTAAGGTTTTGAAATTCAGAATATATCTTCCAATAATGGAATCTGGTAGATAAACTACAATAGTAATACATTAGATTTCAAATACATTACTGCAATTACTACTAATATTATTATAAATATTAATACAATTACAATAGGAAGACATTTTATAATTATGGTTCATCTGAATTTGAATACCATATTTTTATCTGACATACATGAACTGTTATGGAGATTTCATTCAACTGGTGGTTGGCAAAAGAAAATTCACATATCCACATTGTTGGAGTCTTCATTGACATCTATAAATGGTTGAAAATGAAATCAACGATTTGATTACTGGGCCCCACAGGGTGTCTTTCGAGTTCTTACTTGTCATATGAACATTGCTGCCCAATGGTACAGTATGGACCTAGACACTGAACATAGAAATTTCCAGATTCTTCCTTAGTCAGGCCAAGCTGTCAGATGAGTGTCCTGGTCAGCTTCCTGCCCTCCCCAGGGGAAGGGGTTCCGAGTCCTAATGAGAGAAATGCTTGTTAACAGGGCATGCTAAAATAAAATATGTTAACAAAAGTTCTCCTCTGTCTCTGTTTTTGTCTCTGTGTCTTCTGGACCCAGAGTCTCATGTTGTCAAAGTTAACTTAACATTAGCTCAGGCAGATTTTCACTGGTTAATCCTCCTACTAAACTCCCACCCTTCCCACCACCGGGTGATGGGATTATAGTTATGCAGCACCCAGGGCAGTCTGGAACATTCTTGTGGTTTCAGTGGCCTGAGGCCAGACCCACCTTTCTGCTCTTGGGTTACTATGGGGAGTACCTAAGTCCTGAAGTGGAGGATGCACATACTTGGTAGACTCCTTTAAACCTTTTTATGTAGTTAGGTTCCTTGTTTCTCCTTGACTGTGTAGCCATCCTGGTGGGTTTTCCTCTTCCTGTCCCTCCTGTTCGGCCTGCTCCCCTGTTTCCTCCTTGGCACTCCCACTGGCACAGTGGTACCTTCCATCCCCTCTCTCCTGCATAACTTCTTTCTCATTAAAGTCCTTGGTGCTGACCTTGAAGTTGGACCACAATCAGTGCTCAAAGCTGGAAGTGGATGCAGCAGGCTAGAAGGAAGTGGGAGGAGTCAGGGCTGGTGGCTCATGCCTGTAATCCTAGCTATTCAGGAGGCTGAGATCTGAAAATAGTGTTTTGAAGCCAAGTGAGACAGGAAAGTCATGAATTTTTTTTTTTTTTTTTTTTTTGGCCAGGCCTTGGCGTTGTCCCCAAGCCTCTTTGTGCTCTACCACTACAGCCACAGTGCCACTTCCAGATTTTTTATTTTTGAGTAATTTATTGGAGGTAAGATTCTCACTGTGAATTTTCTGAAAAGCTGGCTTCCAACTGCAATCCTTCAGATCTTAGCCTACCGAGTATCTAGGATTACAGGCAGGAGCCACTGATGCTGGCTCTGTTAGACTCTTTTTTTTAAATTATTATTAATTAAATTTTGTTGACAAGGTGTTGTGCAAAAGGGATACAGTTACATAATAGGGCAGTGAGTACATATCTTGTGATATCTTACACCCTCGTTTTTCTTTCCCTTCCCTAGATCAGGTAGGCATATATACAATACCCAGTTTACAAAAATCATATACAGTAACCACATGGTGTACGCCAAAGGAAATTCACCTAGAACTTTAAATATAACGTCAACAATAGAGTCTTCCTCTGTCCTTCTCTTGGAGTTGTTTTTGCTTATCCTTGTATGATCTTATGTACATAGCTGTTGAGCTATTGTGATCTTAGACTCTTATCACCAGTGAACCACGAAAAAGACAGGAAGGAAGTTCTGGTTGACTGCCTTGAGGAAAAAAGCTAAGAGAAAGTGCTCAGGCCCTGAGTTCAAGCCTTGGTACACACACACACACACACACACATACACACACACACACGTCTATATCTGTGCTTGGGAAAGTACAGAGTTCCACAGTTGTGAAGAAATTCCAGGTCCTATAGTTTCTTTATTTGTAAAATGGAAGTTTTAGCTATTTTACAAGAAGACTTGGTTTCTTGGTATTTTGAGAAAGGGTGTATCTGCTTTGACTAGGCTGGCCTTGAATTCTTAATCCTCCTTTTTCATTTTCCCAGACAGATGTAAATATAATCATGCATTTGTGCTGGCTAGGGGTGTGTCAGAGGCAAATTAGGCAAAATGATTTCATGTAAACAAAATATTATCTTATAATGTTGATATTTGATGTTCTTCTGACCTCTCTTACCTCTGATCTCAGTTATTCCTTAAATATGTGATTATTTACTATTTTTCAAGTGTCCAGAATCACCTGTGAACCAGGCAAGGCTTCCATTCTCACAGAGATGAATATATCATGCTGGCATATTATATTGACAGCAACGAGCTTGGTGTTCAAATTCAGTGTGGATAATTTCTAGGCTAACCTCTAAGTGGAGATACAGCAATAATGCCAGGATAATATTCTGGAGGGAGTTGGTGTCAGTGGGTGCCCCATAAAGGTAGAATTTGAAAAGGTCTGCTTAGGTGAAGGCAGCAGATGGACAAAAGGTGGGGCTGCCCTGGGGGTGTGTCAGTGGGTGGAACCACTAAAGGTGGGTCTAGGGTGGTTTTTCTTCAGTGTCCTATATATAAGTAGAGGATAGGGACTGGAGTTCTATTCCAAGCTGGGAAAGGCCCTGGATCAGCTGTGCACCATCTTCTCTTCCAAGCTCAAAAAAGCTCTGGATATCTTTTCTTCCCACCTGTGAGAGAGCCTGGAAAAGGGAAATCAACATGGCTCCCCATAGTAAGTTCCTCTGTTCCTGAATTGGAGTGTGTTTGCTTTGGGAATTGACTGGTCACTCTAATGTTGAGGATTGTTGGGTATGGGGGCATGGATTTTTATCTATTAAAACCCAAGCTTGTAGGATGGAAGGATGGGGTATGTATGTAACTCAGGTCACGAATGTCACTGTGTGTGGCTGTTGGACAGAACTGGGGTACAGGAGAATTTTCTCATAGGTTTGGGCATTTAAAAATGGGTGCATGGTTCCATCGAACAAGATGTGTTTTTGAAGGATATGTAGAATATTTGCAGGTAAAACAATATACCTAAGAATCCTTCTAAATAGTGAGGAAGTGGAGAGAATTAATAGTGTGCATTGGGGAGGAAGTAGAATCCATTGTGTTCCAGGTTGGCTGTGTGTTGAGGTGGGTGGTGGATTTATCAGGCCTGTACTCTGTGCTTTTCTGTGGTAGAGGAATTTAGAGGGTTAGAATGGGCACAAGGCTTGGTACCAGAGCCCTTGGGAGATTCACATGGCTCAGGGGTTGAGCCCCAGTACTGAAAAAAAACATAGAAACAAGACAGGAAAGGAGGTAAAACTGTCAGTGAAAAGCTCTGCTAGGTGAACTGCAGAATTTGACACCTAGGAGATGGAAGGGCCTTTGTCAAGTCCTTCTTAGGAAGGCTGGGTAAGATAAGCTGAGTGAACATGAGAGGACTGAACTGACACCTACTGAGTATGCAGCTTTTTTCACTGGTGGTCTCCTTGCACCCATGTCTTAGCAGGGATAGGAAATAGCTTCCAGTGCCCAATGTGGCTATGTACATTTTTCTTTCTTTCTTCCTTCCTTTTTTCTTTTTTTTCTTTCTTTCTTCTTTTTTCTTTTTTCTTTCTTTCTTCTTCTTTCTTTCCCTCTCTCCCACCTTCCCTTCCTCCATCTATTTGTTGCTTCCTTCCACTCTTTTTCTCTCTCCCTCTGTGTCTTTGTTTTTCTTTTTTGTTTTTTCCATTCCTGGGTTTGAACTCAGGTCTTAGCCTCTATCTCTACTCAAGAAAAGAGTTCTACCACTTGGGCCACAGCTCCACTTCCAGCTCTTTTGGTAGTTCAGTGGAGATAAGAGTCTCAGGACATTGCCTGCATGGACAGGCTTTAAATTGTGATTTTCACGTGTCAGCCTCCTGACCAGCTAGGATTATAGGCATGAGTCAAAAGCCTTTGGGTCATTTCTTGTAGAATCACTTAGGTCTTACATTTGGCCTCTGGTTTTGGAGGGTGCTGGATTTTTGACCCTAAATGAAGTCCTGGAATCTACCTCTTCTGCTATACCCCCAGCCAAGGGATGGTGTTTGAAATGTCCAAATTTTCCAAAATAAAGCTCTACAATTTGGTATATATAACGTATTATTTGCCTTATATCATTGTCCCCTTGGTACGAGTAGGTTTTTCATTGTGTTTGTAATATTTTCAAGGTCCATTTCCATCCTTCATTTTGAGTTAAAAGCAGATTGTTTTGTATCAACTTCTTCATAGTTCAGAGCAGATATACAGAATAATTCATGAGTAATTCATGAGTAATTCATAATTCATGTCTATGGTTCCTTCTAGAACCAAGAAAATGGTTACACAGGTGTTAGATGGGTTGTTGCACTGGAAAACTAGGGTTTCAAGCAGCCAGCACCCTGGAGAGGGACTGGGGAGAGGAAGTGGGAGGTTGAGGGATTTAGGCAAGGCTAACGTGGCAGAGTGCTATTCAATCAGCAGAAAACATTAGGTATCAAGTTTAAGACCAGATCTCAGATTTTTAAAAAAAAGGAAAAGAGGAACAAAGAGACAGGAAGGAAAGAAGGAAGAGAGGGAGGGAGGGATGGGGGAGGAAAGGAGGGAGAGAGAGGAAAGAGAGGAGACAGAGAGCGAGAGAAAGAGAGAGAAAAAGAAAGAAAAGGAAGGAAGGAAGGAAGGAAGGAAGGAAGGAAGGAAAGAAGGAAGGAAGGAAGGAAGGCAGGCAGGAAGGAAGGAAAGTGGAAATTTGGTGTCAACCCCGTTCTGGGACTGGACATTGTCCTTCACTTTCTAGACACTGACTAATGTTCCTCTATTAGAGCCACACCTCTAATTCTCTCTTTTCGTTGGTTAATGAGAGATAAAATTCACAGGGGCTTTGTTCCCCTGATAGGTTTTGCATTGTAATCCTTAGGTCTCAGCCTCCTGAGTAGCTAGAATTACATGAATATGCCACTGGTACACAGCTAGTGTCTTCATTTAGAGTGTATAGACTGTTGTTAGACAAAGTACGACTTTTTATGACACGAGATTGTAAAAAATAACTCTCTATGCATCTTTATCAATGTGAAGCTAGGCCTTTACTCCAGCGCTAATTTTGTTGTCATAAATAGGAGTGAAGTTGAGCTCTACTTTTAATTTCACATTGGATGTCCATGGGTGGGAACTCAGAGCCTTGTGCTTGCCAGGCAAGTGCTCTACCACTTGAGCCACAATTCCAGCACTTTCCACTTTCAGAATTTTGAAAATTGTGGCCTACCTTAATATCTAGGACAGTCTGGATTTTCACCCTTGAAAAAATAAATCATGGGTATGGGTGGTTTCTTTCTGTCCATGCTACTCATCTTTAAGGCTTTGGTTTTTATTCTGTCAGGAACTCCAGATGAGAAAGATCTTAATCCCAAGAGAGGAAGTGGTGGAAAACGACGACACAGATTTTCTAAGAAAGACTTGGAGATACTTAAGCAATCATTTGAAGAGGACCCCTACCCAGATTTTACAGCCAGAGATGAGCTGGTCAAACAGTTGGGATGTTGCCTAACTGTAATTGATGTAAGTGTAATCGGTGAAGCTTTGTGGGAATTTCTCTCTTTCTTTGGTCGGAATTGTAAAGAATTGTGGGAAAGTTTCATCATTCTTCATCACATAGGGTAGAGTCAATATTTGGTCACTGTTTTGGATGTTATTTGGGGGTGTAGATGTATAGTTCATGCTTTGAATGGAAAGTCAGTTACTAGGGGTCAAGTCAGGATGCAGAGATATATAAGGAAGTCGTTGAGACTTTAATGGTGTTGACCGAATGTTTGGTGTTTAATTATACTTCATAGCCTAGACTGAATAATTTGAATGGAGTTAGGATGTTGGATATTGGTGGAATAAGGATAGGGAGAGAAGGTGAGATGAGAAAGACTCTAGAACTCTGGCTTGAGCAAGTAGAAGACGGGCGTTGTCTTCAACTCACAGAGGGCTACTTGAGGTTCAAAGTTTGTGTCAGAGACCTTTGGTGTTGATGTTGACCTGGGTCACATGAAGTCTTGTGTGCTAATTATCTGTAAGAGGACAGAGTCACTACAAGGTAAGAGGCTCAAATGGTGAGTTCAGGAGAAACATTTGGCCTGACTGTGTCAAGTACCCACTAGTGATACTTATGGCTGCCATGTTCTCTTTTGTTTTGGGAATTCCTTATAATTATGAGAAGAGAACTCTGTTTATTGGTGTATGTGTGTGTGTGTGTGTGTGTGTGTATGTGTGTTCGTGTGTGTGTGTGTCTAGGGTATCTATGTGTGTGTGTATGTGTGTTGCTGTCCTCTGGGTCCAAGACCTTCAGCTCTCTACATGCAGACTACCACTTGAACTATGCACCCTGCCCTTGAGATACTTTTGATAAACTTGCTCTTGTGAATAATTGTCAATTTGCACTATGTTTGTAGCTAAGATTGCAGATATCTGTCATCAGTACCTGGCTTTTAAAATCCCTTAACATACAGCAATTCTACAATTGGAGTTGATGTGTGTATATCTGTCAATATTTGCAGGTGCCAGTGGCTCATGTCTCTAATCTTCACTACATATGAAGCTGATATATGAGGGATCACAGTTTGATTAAAGCCCATTAGACTTCAGGACCTGTATAAGAAAATGATGCTCTATTTGTGTCTCAAGTACCAGTTGAGCAAGTGCCCAAGTGTCCTGAGTTCAAACCCCAGCATTACCAAATTATCATCTAGAATATATAGCCTCATGAATTTACTGTTTTGGGGTACCTTGAGCAAAAAATTTTAAAAGTAGGAACATGTGTAGTAACTGATAAGAAAGATCTGTTCTTTTTAAGTGCAGAGGATTCTAACAGGTTTCCTGGAATGTCTAGGTAGCTCCTGTGAACCAGTGGTCAGTTGAGGGTTTGGACGACTGAACAGTAATGCACCTTCCTACCAATGTATTATACATTCCACACAGTAAGATTATGAATTCATCAAAGATTGCCTTAAATTTCATGCCTTCTCAAGGCCAGGAAGGGGGTCATTGATAGTGCTGAGACCATGGTAAACTACAAGATATTCCTGACACAATTGAGTTGTCCTATGGGATATTGCTTGAATACCGGCGAGCAACAATATATATTTATATTTTTATCTTTTCAGAACTGGTTCCAAAATAAAAGAGCCAGACTACCAGATGCAGAGAAAAAGAGAATATTAGCCGACCGGAAACGATGGGAGAAACGTACCCAGGTCGGTGTGGATTTAGGCTGCACTGATGCCCTGGAGCCGTCCCTACTGGGCCCTGGGAGTCCCTTGCCTTTGGAGCCTCCCAGGGTTTCCTGCAAGGAGAATGCCGGCCAGTGCGACCCTGCGGTGCAGGGCAAGAAAGACGGACCAAGCTGTACTTTGGAGCCTCGAGGAGAAACCGGAAGTAGCCCTTCCTGCAGCTTCAGTTCATCTCTCAGCGTTCATCCGTACACATCAGAGCTGTATCTGCAAAGGGTCGGTGCTGGGATGGGAGAAAGGCCCCGCACCCCACCCTTTCAATGGCATTTGGTTCAGAGTCCACAGGAAGCCACCCAGCAGCAGTGGCAGCAGCAGCAAAAGTGGCAGCAGTCATCCCATGATTATTATTCCCCATTGCAAGGACAGCAACAGAATGGTTGGGAATATTTCCAGCACCGGCCACAGCCTTCAAATTACCCACAGCAACAGCCATCTCAGAATCTCTTTCTAATGCACCAGCATCCTAAGGAGGTAGGGCAGCAGGTTCAGTGGGATCAAGGTGAACAACTTGCTCTTGGTCCTCAGATGCAGCCACTACATTTGGTCGTCAGTTCTCCACCTTTGTCTCCCACAGAATATATACAGGCAGCTGATGAAGAGCAACAGGGGAAACAGTACTTTCAGCTCTAGGCCCCACATCTGAATCAAGAACTGAGGAGGGCAGAGGGTGAACCAATGAATAGGAAGGAGTTTCCATTTGTAGAATTGAACTGACTCAGGATGCTGGAGCTGGGGCTAGTGCTCTACCTCTTGACATATAGGTCCATTGCCAGTTTTGGTGATTAAGTATTGATAACAATAGCCTTGGAGACATTTCATTCCTCAAGCTGGTTTTGAACTGTGATTCCTGATGTCAGTCTCCTGAGTAGTTGGGACTCAGATGTGAGCCACTGGTGCTTGGCAACCATGACTTTTATAGTTGACTATGAAAAAAGAGAGCATGAACATGGAACCCAAACCAACAAGCACAGAACTGGCAAAGTGCAATGAGAAACGCCATGGGCTTCAGATGGACAGAGGCTCCGACTCTCAAGGTCTCAAGAACTGTAAGATCAGGCAGAACCCCACTCTGCCCAGCACCCTGTGTGGGTTCCACCCTGGACACTGCAAAGTTCTCCTCCAAGGACTAGGACAGCATCATCCAGAGAAGCCTCCAAGCTTCTAGACAGCATCTGTGCCCCTGCGCAGCCTCCCTCCAGAGCCACAAGTGAAAGGATGTCCCAACATAGCTCAGCTCTCAAAGCCCTCAGGGCTCATGGACTTGCTTACATAAGCCCTATTCCGGAGTTATGAAGGAAGGACTCTCAGCATTACTTCTTTTATATATATATATATATATATATATATATATATATATATATATATATGACTTGTTTTCAACCTATGAAAAGACTTGTAATTCCATATGTTCACTGTATCTTATGTTTTATTTCAACAAATGACAGGTATAAAATAGAGGTTACTTTTTCATACTAAGTCTGACATCCAGTTTATACACTACAATACCAATTCATTCTTTTATAAAAATAGCTCATATTGGGAAATCTAAATTCACATACTCTAGTTGTTGGAAGTGTTCAAGTATACATGTAAATGAATCATCATTTGAATAAACTATCAAATTCCTTGGCCACAAATGCGTCTTTTGAGTGTTTGATTACCACATGATCATGGTTGCTCTATGAAACAGCACAGGCCTAGACATTAGAGATAGAAAGTTCCAGAATCATTTTTAGGCAGGCCAAGCTGCCTACCCTCCCCAGGAAGGGGAGCTTTGACTCTTAGTGGGAGAAATCAGACACTATGTGCATTTCTCAGTGGTATTCATGGTCATTCTGAGAGTCAGTGTCTTCCTGCAGGAAGCTCCTGATCTAGGGAAGGAAATGATCACACCTGAGTTGCAGGTGTCAAGAGCAATGAGGTCAGGCGGGGCTTTTCATGCAGTGTGATAGTGAAGAGCTTATCTTGGAAGAGTCTTTGGTGCGCACTATAAGACCCCAGAGAAAGCTGGGTGCTGCTGGCTCAGGCCTGTAATCCTAGCTACTCAGGAAGCAGGGATGTGATGCTCATAAGCATCCTGGGCAGGAAAGTCCACCAGACCCTTTTCTCTAATTAATCCCCCAAAGGCAGAAGTGAAGCTAACCCTTCAATGGTAGTATCTTAGCCTCGACCTAATAATCTCAAGGACAATGCCCAGGCCCTGATTTAAGCCCTACGCTGGCAGAAACATACATAATTGTTAAAAGAAATGTTCTGGGTTTTTTTCTGATGAGAAAGGAGAGACTCTGTAGATGCATATGTAGTTAGGACAGTTGTGGCAATGGACAGGGGCAGGACACCTAGCTGAGCAAGGTGTGAGGCCTCACCACTAGTATGAGAACAGGTGCCAGCTGCCCAGCTAAGGCCAAGGGAATGGGAGCTACTGTCATTGCAGAGAGTTCCCAAAGGACATGATGACTGTATGTAGAGTCAGAGAAGTGGGGCAGTGAAATAATCATCATTTGTTCATACTGTAATCCCAGCTACTGTGTACTTGAGATATGAAGACTGCTATTGCAAACTTGGCCAATCATGAAAATCCATGTACACATATTTGTTAACCAACATAAAGTCAGAAGTGGAGCTCAAGTGGAAGAGGGCCAGCTTCTAGGGACAAAAACTAATGACAGCTTCCATGCCCTGAACTCAAGTACCAGCACAAATACACACACACACACACACACACACACACACACACACACACCTATAATATCTTTGCAACTCATTAAGATACTTCCTGTACATTTACGTCCTGATTTAATCTCTCAGGATTTCCAGAAATCTTTAAAAAGAAAGTCAGAATAATGCTAGGTGCCTAAGATCTTAGTTTATGGCTGTAATATTAGCTAATTAAATGACTCAAGTCAAATGATCCAAGTTTGATGTTATGCCGGGCAGACAAAACTTTGGCTATTTTTTAAAATCAGTTCTGGGACTTGAACTGAGGGCCTTATCAATGTCCCTGGACTCTTTTTGTAATAGGCTAGCACTCTACCAATTGATTCACAGCACCTCTTCTGGCTTTTTCTGTATATGTGGTGCTGAGGAATTGAGTCTAGAGCTTCAGGTGTGCTAGGCAAGCACTCTATCACTAGGCCACATTCACAGCCCTTGATTTTTATCTGTAATTACAAAATCTGGAAGTGAACTTGTGGCTCAAAAGAAAGAGTGCCAACAGAATAAAAGCAAAAACTTCTGTTTTCAAGCTCTTAATCCTGGCAAACAAAACTACCCCCCGCCAACACACAGAAAACCATGCTAATTGTCAAACTGCACACTGGACCTACAGAGGTCCTACTCGCAAAACAAGATTTTGAGATGGCCCACAAGTGCTTCTCTAGCCAATATGACCTGAGACTATGAGCTAAGGAATTAAAGGGCCTCAGGGCACGGAGTGAAGGAATACGGCAGGCATGACCTAGGAGGACTCTAGGTTGTGATAGTGGGAAGATGTTGTGTGTTTGCCTCGCCTTCCAAAAAAACACCAAAAAACCCTTCACATTCAAGCAATGATGACCAGTGACGACGAGCATTAGATTTTCTGTAGGAAAATGTATGTGAAAGGAAACTTTTCAAGGTAAAACAAGAATGAAGGATTTGGCCACAGTGTTTGACCATTGAGGAAGTTTGATTATAAGATCTGGCCTATTGGGAGCTAAGTAGACCTCTCCCAGTGATGTAGAACCCAGGAAGTCCGGAACATTCTTGGGGTTTCAGTGTCCTGTGTCCAAACCCATGTTCTGGTCCTGGGCAACTGTGGTAAGGATCTAAGTCCTGCAGTGGAGAGTGCTTGGTGCTTGGTTGACTTCCTTCCATACTTTTTACTTTGTTACGTTTCCACTTTCTCCTTGACTGTGTAGCTGTCCTGAGGGGTTTTCCCCTTCATCTCCCTCATGGCCAGCCTGCTTCCCTGTTTCCTCACAAGCTCTCCCAGGGAAGGGTCATCCCTCCCATTAACTCTCCCTTGCACATCTTTCCATTAAGGTCCCTGGCGCTGACTTTGCAGCTGGCTGATGGCCACTGCTGACCGACAGCTGGGAGTAGATGCAGCATGGTAGAAAGGAGGTGGGAGGAGGCCCAGCTCTTGGCTCAAGCCCTTAATCCTAGCTACTCAGAAGGCTGAGAACTGAGGATTGTGTTTTGAAGCCAGCTGAGCTAGGAAAGTTCCAGAGACTCTTATCACCAATGAGCCAAAAAGGCCAGTAGAGGATCTTAAGCTCCAACCAGCCTTGAGCAAAACAGGCAAGGGACAGTGCCCAGGCCATGAGTTCAAGTCCTAGTACTGTCACACATGCTCATGTGCTCTACCCCTCCCACACACCTAAAAAATAACCTGCAAGTATTCTCAAGGTCTCCTTTTTGGGAATACAGAGTTCCTCGTTGTGAAGAAAACTCCAGGGCCTACAGTTTCCTTAGCGATACAATGGAGCTTTTAGCTATTTTACCAGCCTGCTTGCTCTCTTATTTTTTGAGACTGGGTATCCCTGCTTTGACAAGGCTGGCCTGGAACTCTTAATCCTCTTCTGTCAGTTTCCTATGGACATGCTCTTGTACTATCTTGGAATGAATTGAAGGTGAATTAGACAAAATGATGTCATGTGAATAATATATTGTCTTACAATGTCTTTCTTCCACATCCTTGAGTTCTCCCACCTCTGATTTCAGTTATTCCTTAAATGTGTGGTTGTTTTTTTTTTTTTTTTTCTTTCTAGTGTTAAGAATCATCTGTGGTCTCAGGCAGCCTGCCCTCCTCACACAGAAGAATATACCATGCTGACACATTATATTGACAGCAATAAGCATGGTGTTCAAGTTCAGTGTTGACAATTTCTGGGGTAACCTCTCAGTGAGGATACAGTGATATTGACAGAATAAGAATCTTCTGGAGAGTTGGTGTCCGTGGGTTCCCCATGGAAGGTAGGATTTGAAAGGGTCTGCTTAGGTGAAGGCAGCAGATGGACCAAAGGTGGGGGGGGAGAGTGTCCATGGGCAGAGACACCCAAGGTGGGCCTACGGTGGGCTTCATTCAGTGTCCTACATAATCTGTGGGTAGGGACTAGAGTTCTCTCCCAAGCACATAAAGGCACTCGGCCAGCTGAGAGCTCTTTTCTCTTCCAAGCTCAGAAAAGCCCTGGACCTGTTCTCTTTTTACCTGTGTGAGATCCTGGAGGAAAGATTCAACATGACTCCCCAAAGTGAGTTTGTCTTATGCTGAATTGAAGTGTGTTTGCTTTGGAAAGTGACTGTTCACTCCAATGTCTTAAGATTGTTGGAACAGTTGGACTTTTAATCTGCTAAAACCTAGTCTGGTAGGATGGAGAGTGGTGACATCTAGCGCAGGTCATGATTGTAACTGTGTGTGGTATTGGAATGAATTGGGGTACAGGAGGACTTTCTCATAGACTTGGATATTTAAAGATGTTTCTGTGGTTCCATTGGAAGAGGTATATTCGAGTTTAGAAGGACATGTGGCAGGATTTGCAGGTAAAACAACACACCTGAGAATCCTTCCAGTGAATGAGGAAAGCCGTGGAGAGAATTAGATGGGGGGGATGAGGAAGTAGAATCTGTTGTGTTCTGTGGGTTGCTGTGCAATCAGGTTGGCTAGTAGATTTATCAGGCCTTGTGCTCTGTGCTATCCTGTGGTTAAGAATTTAGTGGGATGGAACGGGCACATGGGTTGGTGGCAGCATCCTTACTGGCACACAGGGCTCAGGGTTTGAGCCCCAGTTGAACAAAACATAGAAACAAAACAGGACAGGAGGTAAAACTGTCAGTAAAAAGCTCTGCTAGGTGCACTGCAGATCTCTCTAACTAGAAAACTAGAATATCGAACAGCCTTTGATGTGTCCTTGGGAAGGCTGTACGCAGCATCTGCTTCTGATTTCTTTGTCTATAGGAGCCTGAGTTGAGGCAGGGGTCCTGCTTAGGCTTCATCTCCATCACAAAGAAGAACTGATTCAGCACTTCAAAATCTCCCCTAGGTAAGATAAGGCAGAGGTGAACGGGAAAGGACTGAACTGACACCTACTGAGCATGCAGCTTTCTTCACTGGTGGTCTCCTTGCACATATATCTCAGCAAGGCTAGAAGATAGCTTCCAGTGCCCAGCGTGGCCAGCTTCAATTTTCTTTCATTGTTTGTCTTTTTCTTTTTTTCCTTCTTTCTTTTCTCCAATCCTGGTGTTTGATTTCAGGTCCTGGGTACTCTAAGTTTCTTTCTTACTCAAGGCCTAGTTCTCTACCACTTGAGACGCAGCTCCATTTCCAGGCTTTGTTTGTTTGTCTGTTTTGTTTTGTTTTGTTTAGTGGATATAAATGCCTCACTGAATTTCCTGCCCTGGCTGCCTGAGTAGCTAGGATTAAAGGTGTTGAGCCACCTGAGTCATTCCTTATAGGACCAATTAGCACTTACCTTTGGGCTCTGGGTTAGAGGTGTTTTGGGGGGTACAGGGAGGTTGAAACAAAGGCAAGACAAGTGCCTTACCTCTTGATCCACACTCCTAGGTGTGAGCAGGTGTAGCTCTTCCCAGCCAAGCTGAGAGCAGCTGCCTGAGAATTCAGTGTTATCACTTGGGGAGGATGAACAGATCTAAGAGGATCCAGATGAGCACCTGTCACGTATGAATGAGTTTTTTTTTTTTTTTTTTTTTTTTTTGGCCAGTCCTGGGCCTTGGACTCAGGGCCTGAGCACTGTCCCTGGCTTCTTCCCGCTCAAGGCTAGCACTCTGCCACTTGAGCCACAGCGCCGCTTCTGGCCGTTTTCTGTATATGTGGTGCTGGGGAATCGAACCTAGGGCCTCGTGTATCCGAGGCAGGCACTCTTGCCACTAGGCTATATCCCCAGCCCCATGAATGAGTTTTGAAGACAATCCTGGTGAGAATCGAACTCTGAAACAGTCCTCACAACTTTGTGCTTTAGGGTAAAAGAATATGTTCAATTATTCCAGAGAGTTTTCTTGTCTGGTTGGAGAGTTAGCTCCATGGAAGTGCACTTGCATAGCAAGTGCAAGGCCTTGAGTTCAGTCCTCAATTCTGCAAATAAATAGGTAGGTAGGTAGGAGGTGGATGGATGGATGGGTGGGTGGCAGGGAGTTTGCTTGTCTGCTAGACACGCCTGTTGCACTGCCATAGAAACCAGTGACCATTAGGTGGCGTCTGACACCACATCCTGAATGGTTATGGTTGTGTTTTTTTTTTTTTTTTTTTTTTAATTTCTGTTTTCCTCTGGCAATATTTAATTACAGTGCAACATCTGCTGGCTATGGGAATTTAAGCAACATAGAGAATTATAAAGCAAAAACTAGGAGTTTTATTCTTGTACTTTGTTTACAGTCTTAGGAAACTATTGTAAAGAGTTTGATAAACCTTCTAGGGTTTGTAGTTGGTTTTATATTTAACACAACGTGTTTGCAAAACACAGTGTGTCTTTTATTTCCAAGGTCTAGTTGGTTTTGTGACTTCCTTCTTTGTTACTGTTGTAAGGTTGTGCAGGTGGGGAAATGGAAACATTCGTTCTCTAACACAGGTGACGAACCTGATCTGCACAATGGCTTTGAATAGCTGCTGGAATGTCTACAGAAGTTTTAGTTTCACCATGAGTCAGCTACTGGATGTATCCCACAGAGAAGCCCTTGCAGTGTCTCTCAGAGAATATAGGACCCTCCCATGAGCCTCATAAAGTAAAGCTGGTGGCTGTGTGAGTTGGCTTTCCATCACTGTAACAGATTACCAAAGACAATCAACTTAGAAAGAGAAAAGGCTTATTTTGGTTCCCAATTCTCGAGTTTTCTGCCTGTGGTTGGCTGTCCCATTGCTTTGAGCCTGTGGCAAGTCAGCACACCAGGGTGGGAGTACATGAAGCATCAAAGCTCCTCCCTGGAGGCCCAGGAATTCAAAGAAGAAAAGAGGAAGCAGTCCCATAATCCTCTTGGAGACCTCCCACCAATAACCTGCCTGACCTCCTACTGCGTTCACCTCTTTAAGTCCCCCCCACCAATCACCCCATGCTATAGACAGACACATGTTCCTTTGGGGGGCACTTAAGGTCCAAATTATAGGAGTTCTAGCTCAGTTAAAAATAATAAACTGGGCCTGGAACTGGTGGATCACATCTGTAATCCTCGCTAGACAGAAGGTTGAAATCTGAGGATGAAGCTTCAAAGCCAGCCTAGGCAGGAAAGTCAGCAAGACTCTTATCTGCAGTTAACTACTACAAAGCCATAATGGTGCTGGTGCTCAAAGTGGTAGAGCAGTAGCCTTGAGCACAAACATGCTCAGGGACAGAACCAGGGCCCTGATTTTAAGCCTCAAGACTGAAACACACACAGGCACAGACACACTCAGGCACGCGTGTGTGTGTGTGTGCACGCACAGACACAGACACACACAGAGACAGTAAACAGGACCTGTGTAATTTTTCGTGTTCCTGAATACTTAGCCCAGTTAAGAAAATCAAATTCCTAAGTTACTTTTGCAGTATGATCATAATAAAGTAGTAACATTATTCTTGGATACATAACATATTCACATAGCACAAATAAGCTGGGTAAACATATTCCTATAGTCTGTGATAAATAGTTAATGTTTTGGTTCTGTTGAAAAAGCCTTAGACAGGTTTAAAGTAAGTTGAATTTATTTAAGGAACAAAACAAAAATGACTGACAAATTGGGCAACCCTCACAATCAGAACAAGCTCTAAGAACTTTGGCCAGCAGCATAATCAAGCATCATTTATATAAACCAGAAGTGAGGCATAGAGACAATTTAATTGGTTCAGCTTGGTTGGTTAATTGGTTTAAAAGCCTCTTGAGATTAACAGAAGCTCAGATTGTTAGCTTTCTGTCCCTGAGATCAACAACATAAGTGGAAGGAGGGTTTATTTTGGCTCATGGTTTCATAGCAGCCTACCTCCATTGTTTGGGGCCTTTGGTGAGGCCAAACATCAGGATGAGGAATTCACAGTGGAGAAATAGCTGTTCATATTGTGTTGGCCAGGAAGTAAGAAGAGGCTGAGAGAGAGAAAGGATGAAGGCTGGCTCTACTTCCAATCATAATCTACCTCCTAAAGGCACTACCACTGCCAGGAACACTACAGGCTGATCACAACAGCTTTAGCACGTGACCTTTGGAGGATATTTGAGATCCCAATCCTTTCCATGAAAGGCCTACATCCATGTCATAGTGTAAAATGCCTCTCAGAGACCCCCATCTCAACAATGTCTAGCCTTGCCTGGAAGCCCTAGCCCTCATAGCATGGTGTGAATGCTGAAAATTGACATACCCCTGGCCCTGTATCTTTGCTGTCACAGCTCACACTGGAAGGCTAACTTTGGTCCCTGCCTGCAGCTGTTCTCAGCAGATGTTCCTGGCACCTGTAACATCCTGTGATCTGCACTGTCACATTTCTGAATCCTCACAGCTCCAGGCATTCCCCTCTGAGGGTCTGCTTGCAATGGACTCTGACCCTCCCACTCGTTGCCTGACTTCTCCGGCCTTCCTGCCTGTGAAATCAAGGTGGAAGTGAAATGGTGGAAGGTCTGATTCATTTCCCAAGAGAGCCAAGAATTCAAGATAGAGTGACAGGAGAAGACATGGTTTTTATTAGACATTAGCCAGTGTGGTAAGAGATAATCGGATGGGATCCTGGTTCAGTCATTGCCAAAAGAAAGTTTATATAATATCTTTTGTGGAAATTTGTTTTGCAGTCTCAAGCAGGTGGGAGGCAGAGTAGTTGAACGTTCTTGAGAAGTGGCCAATTCCAGAATGTGGGTTATGAGTATCATAACTTTTCCAGAGCTCACTAAGGAGTCGTGCCTGGGCCCATGACTGAGAAAAAGTTATAGTTTAGTTTGTATTTGAAAGTCTGTGTATCTGGTTTCCACCATTCGGTCTCTGCTCTATAATTTTATAACAACATTTTTTTTCTTGGTGCTGGTTCTGGGGCTTGCACTCAGTGACTGTGCACTGTCCCTAAGGTTTTGTACTCAAGGCTAGTACTCAGTCATTTGAGTCACAGTTCCACTTCTGGCTTTCTGCTCACTTACTAGCAGTAAGAGTCTCAGGGAGTTTTCTGCCTGAGCTGGCTTTGAACCTTGATCCTCAGATCTCAGCCTTCTGAGTAGCTAGGATTACAGACATGAGCCATAAATAAAATCTTATTTATTGAGCTTTACCTTTGCAGGATTTGGTTTTCTTTTTGATATCTCCTTGGTAAATTTCTCACTCAAGCTTATTGAATTTCTCTCCCAAGCCTTAAATTGACTTCTTGACTCATCTATTTATTTGAATCTTTCTTGAGAACAATGATCATCTTAAAAGCTATGCTTTTGAATTCTTTGTCCAATAATTTGACCATATCAAGGTCTTTGGATTCAGTTACTAAAGAGATTTAAAAAAATAAAACTTTTGGAGGAGTCATACTGAACAAGGTTTCTCATATTTTTTTTTGTCCAGTCTTGGGGACTGGGACTCAAGGCGTGAGCACTGCTTCTCGCTTCTTTTTCGGAAAGCTAGCACTTGAGCTACCTCTTGAGATAGCACCACTACTGGCATTTTCTGTTTATGTGGTACTGAGGAATAGAACCCAGAGCTTCATGCATGCTAGGCATGCACTCTACCACTAAGCCACATTCCCAGTCCGGTTTCTCATTATTTCTGTTACAATTGTGCATTGTTTTGGGTGGGTACCACTTCAAGTATATGGAAGAGTTCCTAGTGAGTAGTTTTTTCCTTAAGAGCTATTATAAATATGCTCTCCAAGGACTTGGAGTCACAGTGATAGACACGAAAACAAATAATTGTCTCAACAAGGCAAAAGTTACTTCTGCAGAAGGGTGTGCCAACATCCCAAAATCTGGCAAGCACGCAGAACAGGTAGGATGCCCCCTATTTATCCCTAACACATCAGGCCCCACCCCTCCTCTCAGATTGGTTGCACTCGGGTTCACAGTCTGCTCCCAATTGGCTAGATTAAAGAGGGTATTTATAGGAGGTGACTATTAAAGATTCTGAAATAAGATTAATAGTAACAAGCAATCTCAAAACTTACTCACACCTTCTGTTTTTTCTGGGAACTGAGGTTTGACTCCTGAGGCGTGTCTTAATTCCATTGTAGAACAACCAGTTCAAACAACACATTAAAAAAAATCCTTCCTATCCCAAAGTAGTTCCTCTTTCCTTTCTTTACTTGCTGATGTTGTCTTAGCAGAATAATCAAAGTGCCAAGCCACCAGGCCTAAGAAGGAACTTTTAAGCCAGCCACTTTGATAGGAAAGATGGCTTTTCTTACATGAGTACCACGCTTCTTGGTCAAAGTCACCCTTTCCATCATTCTCTGCCATCTTTCCTAATCCCATCCATACTCTCTAGTTATGTGGTTCTATTTTTACATGTGTACATTGAATATAATGATTGTATTTGTCTGTCTTCCATCCCCTTGACCTCCTGCTTTCTCTTGACAGAACCTATTTCAGGTTCATGGTATTCATTAGTTAAACTGCCTCTTAGTTTTTCCTCCCTGAGTCCTTTAGTCAATTTGTTTGTGTATATATGCATATACCCATGTATATGTTTTAATGTATGTTTATAGTTTAGATCTAATGTCCACATGGGAGAGAAAACATGTTTGTCTCTCTGAGCCAGACTTACTTTACTTAATCTGATATTTTTCTAGTTCTACCCATTTTCCTGAAAATGACACAATACAGCATTCTGATAGCTGAGTACAATCCCATTCTATATATATGCATTACATTTTCTTGATTTATTCATCAATTATAGGACATCTGGGCTGCTTTCAATAGCTTGGCTATGTTGAATAGTGTGGCATGCCAAATCTCTGCACAGGATTTAGGGACTGAGATAAATGTGGCTTCTTCTTGTGCCAAATCTGTGGTCCCTATGGTGGCTTGGGTGATCTTGTAGTGCCCCTTTCTCCCTCTACTTCTCCCCCAGTCAGGTGTGCACTGCAGAGTATTTCTTATACCTTCCTGTTTCTTTGTGCCTCTTAGCTGTCCTAACACCTCTTTCTGAACTCCAGGTACTCTTCCTTTCTTTCTCTCCCTGGAATATAGTGCTTCCCTTTGTTACCTTGACTCTTGTCATTCATGAGTCTCACAGAGAAAGCTTTGAACTTGATGCATCACCTTAGGTATTAAGGGTTGCCAAAAAGAGACCTCCATGCAGTTCAGGCAGAAGAGTCTATTGGGAGAACCAAACCTCCATCTGCACCAGATGGAGGTGGGCAGAGAGAGTTTATGGTGGAGAGAGATTGTATATGTGGGGACAAGGAGGAGGTATGGCAGCAGTGCATGTGGAAGTGACCTCAGAGCCTGGGGTCCTTTTGCAGCCTCAAAAGCAGGCAGTTGACAGGTACAGTTACAGTTCCTAGCAGGTGATTTCTAGTAAGGCTTTGTGCTGTTCTTCATGAAGGGGAAAGGGCTATTCCCCTGGCAGACCTAACATCCCAGCCTTTTGATAGTTATAAAGGGGCACTCTCTGACTACTCTCTGCTGACAAGGGGTATTGGAATTAGGGATAGAAGGTGAAGTTGTCCCAGGTTTCCGCACCAGATATAAGGGTTGCTGAAAATAAACTACCACATGGTTCGGGCAGAAGAGAGTTTAGGGAGATGTCTGACATAGGTTACTTTGGCAGTCTGGGCTTGAGGTGGGGGGGAAGCCAGGAGGCAGATTGACCCTCAGAAAGAGAAATGAGGGGACCCAGTTGAAAGGATATGTGCCAGCCATCCCAGGGGACCATGTGGAGATAGTCATGGACAGGAGAAGAAGGTTTATAAGGAGGTTTATTAGTGGGGCCATATCTCCCACGGGAGAGGGAGCAACATGGCGGGTGGCTTCTGCACCTTATCCAAGTGGTAGCTTCTCTGGGGCTAAAGGGGAAGTAGGTAGGGCTTAATTGTGAGTGGGAGTGGCCCATTATAGTTCTAGGGCAGCAAGTTTAGGTAGGGGTGGATCTGGGGGCCAATGGGAGGAGCTGAGGACCTAAGGTGGGGGAAATACTAACACCAGTGACTTGTGACTACCCTCTCCCAGTTTCAGCACCAGGTATAAGGGTTGCTGAAAGGAGACACCACGTGGTTCAGGCAGTAGAGATTTTATTAGGAGAACCAAACCGCCGGCTTGCAACAGATGTAGGTGTGCAGAGGGAGAACTTATGGTGAAGAGAGATTATATGGGACAGGGCCAGGAGGAAGTGTGGCCACAAAGGATGCAGAAGTGACCTCAGAGCCTGGGGTCCTTTTGCTGACTCCCAGTCAGGTGATTGACAGTTATAGGTGTTGGGAAAATGAAAGAGACTGGAAAAAGAATAGGCCAGACTTGATCCTCAACAGGTGAGGACTGTTTGTTTGTTTGTTTTTGGCCAGTCCTGGGGCCTGAGCACTGTCCCTGGCTTTTTTTTTTTTTTTTTTTTTTCTCAAGGCTAGCACTCTGCCACCTGAGCCACAGCGCCACTTCTGGCCATTTTCTGTATATGTGGTGCTGGGGAATCGAACCCAGGGCCTCATGTATATGATGCAGGCACTCTTGCCACTAGGCCATATCCCCAGCCCGTGAGGACTGTTTATTGAGTAACAGCGAGAGGCACAGACCTTCCCATGGGTTTGGAGGTTGTGCTGTGGATTGGGTTTGGGGGTGGGCTTATATAGGGCTTGACAAGGAAATAGAAAACAGAAAATGGGTTATGGTCCCAAGGTGATGTCTTTGACCAGCCCCACAGTGGAATGCTCCATGTGGGGTCAGGGGCTATTGTTCCTTAGGGACAAAGGGTGGTGTCCTTGGCCCGGCCTGGATTAGAATTGCCTTGGACAGGCATGTGATCAAGCTTGTTGTCTTGCTTGACCTTGGGAAAGAGGCAGGAATCAATCCTTCAACAGGTGATTCCAAGTTTCAGGCAAGTGATTTCTGGTAAGGCCATATGCTGTCCTTCATGAAGAGGAGTGAGGGGAAGGGGGCTGTTCTCCAAAGCAGACCTAACACTAGGACCAAACATTTTCTCTTAGGATGCAAAAGGAGGCTGTGGTTGTAGGTACAGCACTAGGGTGACACTAGAATGCTGTTGGGAGATATCTTTGATATCATTTAGTTTAGGATGCTATTTTCCCCCTAATTAGGTCATTTCTGCTGTCTTAATAAAGCACCCAGACTAGAACCATGGCATTCACTTAATTTGCATGGCTTCATTGCTAGAAGCATTAGATGCTATGGGTCTTTGGGTATTTTGCCATTTTTGTAAATCCTGTGGGCTCAGAGACTATCATTTTTCTACATATTATTATTTCATTTAGTTTAAACATGTGACATTTCTGGCAATGTTACACATATCTGTGTAACACACAGATATGTGATATACCCAGTAATAACTATTTTTTTGTGCTAGTACTGAGGCTTGAAATCAGGCCCTTGCGCTCTTGCTCAACTTTTTTGCTCACAGCTGGTACTCTACACTTGAGACAGATGTCCAATATTGCAGTTTGCTGGTGAGTTGAATATGGAGTCTTATAGACTTTTCTAAGTCATCTGGCTTTGAACGTTGACCCTCCAAGTCTCAGTCTCTTGAACGGCTAGTACTGCAGTGTGAGCCACTGGTTTCCAGTATGAAATAATTTTCCAGTAGAAGTTTTAATTCAAAAATTGGTTTAAGCTGGGTTCTGGTGGCTCACATTTGTAATCTTAGCTATGCAGGAGGTTGAGATCTGATGATGTGGTTCAAAACAAGCCTGAGCAGAAAAGTCTGTAAAACTCTTTATCTTCAGTCAACCACCAGAAAACCAGAAGTGGAGCTATGGCTCAAAGTGGTAAAGCACTACCTTGAGCAGAAAAGCTCAGACAGCATTCAGGCCTAAGTTAAAGCCATATGAGAGGAAAAAATAAAATAAAAATATTGGAAAGAAAGGCTGAAGTAAGAGCTGATGTGGTTATTTTCAGGCAAGTCTTGACTTTCTTCCTTTTCCTCTCACCCACGTGATATAATCTATTTTAGTTCAGTTCACTGTTGTGCCAAGTCGCAAGACCACCCCCTAGAAGACCACCGAGATTCAGACACTCCGAAATGCAAAAGCAAGGCAAGGCAAGGCTTTATTTAACGAGCTGCCAACTCGGGCCTAGTCCTACCCACCAACACAGTGGAGGTTAGGAGGGAGCCCCCAGCTGTGATTACACAAGGCTTATAAAGGCCAAGAACAAGGTTACAACAATCAGCTGTGCAAGCAAGATTAGAACACAGGTACAAATCTGATTGGCTCAGGGTTCGATTCTAAAATGGGGTTCATGTGGTGGGGCCTGACTTCAAAGTCTGGCACCTTATCACCTGATCTCTGTAATCAGATATGCAAAACAGTGTCACAGCAACAGCCCTGTTAGTAAATACACTGAGGAGCTGAAACTAGGAAAACTTGGCCTATGTGTTGGGAAACTAGGTAAGACTCCACACATTGTATAACATAGCCAAGCCCAAATCAATAGGAGTGACAAGAGAGGAAAAAAAATCTTTATGTGAGCCAGACAGCTCAGAACCAAAGCCTCAGGATAGACATAAAATTATCGAGTAGAGTTGGGAGTGGTAGTGTGTTATGCCAGATTTCCGGTCCCCAAAGACCACCAAGGAGCCGATAGCGATGCAAACACACGAGAGCCTTTATTGCAAGCTCGAGCCTGGACTCCCAACCGTCACTAACACAGAGGATCTGGATTGAGAGCCCCGACCCTCAGATAGGCAGGGTTTTTATTGTGATTACAATATGGGCAGGGTATTTCCAACTTGGCAAATACTTGATTGGATGGCATTTAGCAAGCAAGTCTTGTCCTATTTCTATTGGCTATCTACCCTTTCAGTTATCTATTTTGGTGTTGATATCAGGACCTGGCCTCGATATCAGGAATTGACAACAGGTGGTCACGTAGCACTGATGCAGGGGGCTAGTACAGGGGGTAGAGCAAGTCACAAATGGGTTAAGCAAGCCGTTTACAGAAGCAGACTATTGCGGTCAGGCTAACCTAGTACCAACTTTATTTTAACAATTGCGACCATGTTTTCCCATTACCACTAAGCAAGCTTGAACGGGCTAAAACAATCCAGTACTCAATCATAAGTAAACCAACCCAACAGTTACCATGGCATTTCTACTAATATTATGGTTATTTCTATAGTCTATGACTAAGATCATTTTTTACTGTCCGTTACCATGGTTGTTACCCACTAGGAGTTATCACTGTTAGCCCAGATTTAATTTATAAATCTACTTCAAATGGTTGTGTTAGCTTGATTTTTCATTGCTGTGACAGATAACCTGTAGTTTCAAGGAGCAAAGATAATTTTTGCTTTAAGGCTTTACAGGTTTTAGTTGAAGGTTGCTTTGGGCTTGATAAAGCATCATGGCAGCAGGGATGTGTGGTGAAGTTTGCTCTCTTTATACAGACTAGAGACAGACAAGGACAGAGCCAAGACACACCCTGGGAAAGTCAGCCCTGCCCCCTCTGCCTTTCTCTTCTCTGCTTTTCATTGGTCTATTCAAATGTTGAGCCCAAGGAGGGGTGAAATCAGTGATACAGTCAGTGCTCTCACTTGACAGTCTAATCTACTCCAGGCCCGCCCTCATGAACACACCCAACATTAGCTTTTCCTAATCCCCTAGGAATCTCTTCATCCAATCAAATTGACAATCAAGAGTCCTCACAATTGGTGGAATATTTAGTGAAAGGATTAAATCAATGGGTATTTAAGAGAAGGTGGGCCCAGTTCCAGATCTTGGGAGCAGTTTGGTTTTTGCTCTGATCTTGGAGGAGTTCACATGAATTCCCAGAATGCTTCCAAATAGTAAGTTTCTCCCTGACCTTGCTGGTTTTCAGTGATAGAACTTGGGAACTTTTATATAACAACCATGATTGCAAAAACATATCTTTTGAGAGGGAAGTGGTTGTTTTTTCCCTTTTTGGGATTAATTGGGACAGAGGCTTGCTGAGCATTTTGAAATTGGATTCTGGGATTTTCCAACATCAGGGACAGTTAGCTGGGTCTATCTGTTGAGACTAAGGAGACAATAAAATTCCTGAGGTTTGTATTTTAATGCCATTGCATGCTGGCTTAGAGTTCAACATACAAATTTTAACATTTTATTTCAGGGTTTTAATTGTTTCTCTTATTTATTAATGTCATTGATTTACATGCAGATTTCCCATTTTAGATTGCTTCCTCTTTTTTTTTCTTTGTGTGATACTGCTGTAGGATTTCTGTTAATTCTTGCTTAGGTTATGGAGTTTATACCTGTGTGTATGTCTATATCTGCTTAGGTTCATGTCTATAGCATGTCATCATGTTAGGCCTTTCAGTGTGGCATAAATACAGAAAGTATATGCTCCTGCTAGTGATTTTAATCTATAAACTGACTTTATGCTCTTTCATTCCTTCTGGGCTCCCTAGAAAGAGAAACTCGTCGACGGAGGATTGTTTTGAGCCAGAGTCAAAAGGATACTCTCTGGGCTTGGTTTGAAAAGAACCCCTATCCTGACTTAGCTGCCAGGGAGAGTTTGGCCAGAGAAATAGGCATCTCAGAGTCTCAAATTCTGGTAGGTATTAGGTCTTTGTTGCTCTTTGTATTTTTTCTGATCTGTTATTTTTATTTATCTTTAATTTTTAAAATTGTTATTATAAAAGTTATGTACAGAGGGATTACAGTTATAAATCAGGTAATGAGTACATTATTTTTTGGACAATGTCACCCATTTTCTTCACTCTCTTCCCAGTTTTCCCTTCCCATCCCCACCCACAAAGTGAATACTTCTTTTTTTTTTTTTTTGCCAGTCCTGGGGCTTGAACTCAGGGCCTAAGCACTGTCCTTGGCTTCTTTTTGCTCAAGACTAGCACTCTATCACTTGAGCTACAGTGCCACTTCTGGCTTTTTCTACATATGTGGTGCTGAGGAAAAGTGTATACAAGGCAAGCACTCTACCACTAGGCCATATTCCCAGTCCCGACAAGTTGAGCAGTTATTTTTCCACATAGTGTCCAATGAGTACCACTGCTTTATTTGTTTACCCTTTGTCCCTCCATTTCTGTGCCCACCCTTACTGTCTCAAAAACAGATAAATGACCATACAAGACAAAAAGGAAAGAAAATAATAGCAAAAACCCCTCTGTTTCCATTTTCTGGGGTTCATTTAGATAAATGTTGCTTTATATGATCAGATGCACATATTTCTGTTTATTTTCAAGAAGAAGGGACAGACTTAAGGCTGAGCACTTCTTCTCAGGTTTATTTAGTCCATATACAATGGAAAGATAAGAGAAGAAGAGGAGCTGTGTGTTTCTTTTGTTGAAGTTGGGAAGGCTGACTGCTTGTTTGAACAAATAGGGAAGGATAAGTAGCTTGCTTTCTCTATAGGAACAATTCAATGATTTAATAATTTCCTCATATTTTGAAAGAACAAGAATATGGGCCATTGGATAAGTTTGATAACAAAATCCTCTTTTATTAATTATAATATATATGTATATATATAGTCAGATAAAAATTACTAGCTAGGCACTGGTGGCTCATCTGTCACCCTAGTTACAATGAGTAAAAAGCCTTGTGAGCATGTAAGGCTTTGAGTTCAAACTTGGTACCAGTACAGACACCAACACCAATAAACCCCTCTCCCCATACACATGCATATACCACTCTGCAATCAGATTGACCCTGGGTGCTTCTGTAGGTGTTTATATTTTAGGACTAACTTTCACATATGAGGGAAAACATGCCATTTGCCCTTCTGAGCCTGACTTACTTCTTTTAGTTTGGTGTTGACCAGATCCATTCATTTTCCTGCAGATGACATGCTTTCATTTGTCTTTATGACTGAATAGTAATATTCCATTATGTCTATATACTACATTTCCTTGATGCATTCTTCAGTTGTAAGCCATCATGGTTGTCATAAACTTGGCTATTGTGAATAGTACTATAATGAACATGGGTGTATAACTGTTTTCTGTTCTGATATAGTAAATTAATTTAATTATGTAAATTGTGTCATTAAATATACCACTAAATATATGATATAATCAATTAACATAATTCAATATTGTAATAGTCAATATAATTAATCAATTCAATTATTTAAAGTATAAATCTCATTAACAGCAATTAATATTAATTATATTGATTTTTTTCCCCCAGTCCTGGGGCTTGAACTTAGGGCCTGGGCTCTGGCCCTAAGCTTCTCTGTGCCCAAGGCTAGCACTCTACCACTTGAACCACAGCACTACTTCCAGCTTTTTCTGAGTAGTTTATTGGAAATAAAGAGTCTCAAGGACTTTGCTGGGTGGCTTTGAACTGAGATACTCAGATCTCAGCTTTTTGAGTAGCTAGGTATGGTAAGCCACAGGCACTAGGCCTACTATAATGGTTTTAACTGGAATGTTTGCTGTGGAGAGCTAATGGGGTGGCACAAGTCTGTTATCATACCTCCATGGGAAGGAAGCCTTGTGTAGGCTAGTGCCCAGGTACATACCTGGACAGGAAGTGAAATCTTATCTCAAAAACACACTGCAAAAGGCCAAGGCTGTAGGTATGGCT
This sequence comes from Perognathus longimembris pacificus, assembly GCF_023159225.1. Classification (NCBI taxonomy): domain Eukaryota; kingdom Metazoa; phylum Chordata; class Mammalia; order Rodentia; family Heteromyidae; genus Perognathus; species Perognathus longimembris. Next base: position 53,459,525 of record NC_063162.1, read on the forward strand.
CAGTGGTAAAACCATCTGCCTACCAAGTGTAAGGCCTGAGTTCAAACCCTAGTTCTACCAAAAGAAAAGAAAGAAAGAAATTACTTACAAAGTTTATCTCCACGTATATACGTGTATTAGAACTAGGGAAGGGAAAGGGAATACCAAAATAGAGAGACAAAGGATAAAAAGACAAACCATTACAAAAGCAATACTTATAAAACCATTTGGTGTAAACAACTGTACAACTTATGGGGGCAGAGGGTAAGGGGGGGAGAAGGGGGAGGAGGAAAATGAGGGAGGAGGTAACAAGTTGAACAAGAAATATACTCACTGCCTTACATACGAAACTGTAACCCCTCTGTACTTCACTTTGGCAATAAAGAAAAAAAAAGATTATCTCCATGTATATATTAGATTGTGTAATTGTAATTTCCTATGAAGAGATGAGGACCAAGAGAAGCATTGAATATTTTAACAAGTGTTAAATGGTGGCTTGGGGGAAAAGGAAATAAACATTTCTAGGGGGTAGGTACTGACGGGAGTGGGTGGGAACAAGGAGGGTGAATGAGGATAGGTGTGATCCAAATAGATGGTGTGCATGTATAAACATTGAGCATTAAAACCTGTTAAAATTGTTTTGGGAAGAGGGGAAGGCATGTGACAGAGGGGTGAGATTGATCGAAATATATTGTATACATGTGTGGAAATGTCACAATAAAATACCCACCAACACCCCTGTGTAACTAACGTATGCTAGTGAATAAAACAAGAGAGAGAAGTATGTGTATGTGTGTGTGAGAGAGAGAGAGGAGAGAGAAAGAGAAGGAGGGAGAGAAATGGAGGGAAGGAGGAGGAGAGAGAGGGAGGGCAGAGAGAGACAGTACCTCAAATCATGGTAGTTTAATTCAAATGCCATTAAAACTACCACAGAAGGCATGCTAAGCAGAATGCTGACCAAGTCTTACCTGAATTTGATGTTGGTATTTTTTGGCAATGATATTCCTTGAATAATTCATTGATTTTTTTCTTATGGACATTGCTTCAAGGACAGATGCTAAAAAGGTTTTGTTTAGTTAGATTGACATCTGAGGGATCCTCACTGGTTTGCATTTTCTTCCCGCTGCCCTGGGATTGCAAACAGGGACAAACTGGCTAGACAAACAGACCTCCCAGAATCCAGAATCCAGAACATGCTGTATCTGTGGCACCATATTTGTTCTACATAGAAATGGTGTTACTTCCTCAGATGCTATTGAATTTGAATTGGACATTGAATGTGACAGGTGTGGGCTGCTCTGGAGAAGAGGCATGGCGTGCATACACCTGACACTCATCATGAGTGGGAGTCTGGCAAAAGGAGTAATATTTACATCTGACTGGCAGTTGTGCAGGTACTGGGAAAGAGTACCAGGACAAAAGTGGAAAAAGGTGAAGGTTGTACATTTTCTTTTCCCATTTAGACTTGGTTTCAAAATCACAGAAGGCTCAAACGACTCGAGTCTAAGCACTCCTTTAGAGAGAATCAACCTCAGAGACAGGACAAGGTTCAATTCAAGACTCAAGGTAAGAAACTCCTGGCCCAAATACAATCATTCCCTCCATACATTTATCTCCCTCCCTCCTACTCTCTCTCTCCATCTCCCCTTTCCTTCCTTCCTTCCTTCCTTCCTTCCTTCCTTCCTTCCTTCCTTCCTTCCTTCCTTCCTTCCTTTCTTCCTTCCTTCCTTCTTTCCTTCCTTTCTTTCTTACTACCTTCTTTCTTTCTTTCCTTCCTTCCTTCCTTTTTTCTTTCCATCCTCCCTTCTGCCTCCCCCCTCCCCCAACTTCTTCCTTATTTTGCCACACTAGGGATTGAACTCAGGACTTCACATTTGCTACTTAGCCAGTACCTCAATCTTTCCTCCAGTCTTTCTCTCTTTTCTTAAAAGAGTGTCAATAGTTTTATTTTGCTTGCTCAAATTTCTGTAAAGAATCAGAACTAATGCTGAGTCAGAGATGAACATTCTCTCACTATTTGAAAGGGGGAAAGCAGTGCCTTAGCAAGATAAACTTTGTACCTTGTCAATACCCTGCAGCTGTGCAGTGAAAGAGTGTGTCCTGTCACCTCTGGGATTGGATCCTGGGACAGGGCAGGTTAAAAAGATCCTGGGAGAATGGCTATACCAAGAGTAAAAAGATGGTTCAAATTTGAGTGTGAAAAATAGCCAACCAGGCTGGGGATATGGCCTAGTGGCAAGAGTGCTTGCCTCGTATACTTGAAGCCCTGGGTTCGATTCTCCAGCACCACATATACAGAAAATGGCCAGAAGTGGCGCTGTGACTCAAGTGGCAGAGCAAAAGGAAGCCAGGGACAGTGCTCAAGCCCTGAGTCCAAGCCCCAGGACTGGCAAAAAAATAAAAATAAAAATAAATAAATAAAAATTAATAAAAAAATTAATATAGTTTAAAAAAAAGAAAAAAAAAAGAAAAATAGCCAACCAACTCTATTTTGTGTCACTGTTCTCCTCAGCTAAACAAGCTAGAAGAACCCGGACACACTTCACAAGATGTCAAACCAGTATCCTAATGCACGCTTTTAACAAGAACCGCTTCCCTGGGATTGCAACCCGGGAAACCCTGGCTAGACAAACAGGCATTCCAGAATCCAGAATCCAGGTACACATTGTATCTGCAGCATTCTATTTGTCCTACCTTCTCAGCTGCTACTCAACTTGAACCTGACATTGAGCTTGACAGGTGTGGGGTGTTTGGGATTATCCCACTGCTCTGGAGAAAAGATATGGCATGCATATGCCTGATACTCACCACAAGGAGTCTGGCAAAAAGAGAAATATTTTCATCTGACTGGCAGGTGTGCAGGCACTGGGAATAGAGTACCAGGACAAAAGTGGGAATACCTGGATAATACAATCTGTGTTGGTATTTATAATCCTTGGAAGCCCTGTCAGCAGTCATGAGGGCATCTCCCCATGGGAGGGGGATGGTAAGCAGCATTTCTTGTCTCTTAGGACCTAGGCACCATACACATCTTCCCTCATCCCACCCCTTGGTATAATGTAAACAAATCTAGACCTTCACCAATGAGGGTAGATACAAGAGGCCCAGGCCAACAAACCCTATTGTTTGTAAGTCACAAGATTTTTATTTTGTGTACAAGAAGTGTACTCAAAAAGAAAACTGCTCTTACAGCCTGTTCATAAGCTGTGTGTTCTTAAGGGATCCTTGGTGGAGAGGAGAAATTCACTTTTGACCCAGTATTGGAGACTAGAAGGTAAATTCTAGGCCTCCTTTTACATTCACAGTATTATTTCATGCATAAGCATGTGCTAGTTGAGCTCTGTGTTAGTCCTGATTGTCAACTGGCTTGAGAAAGTCTTCAGAGTTTAAGGAAGTTCATCTCTAGGTGTCTTTGAGAGCATTGCCAGAGATATTTGATCTTGAAGGCTGTGACTGAGTCACCGGTTTATTGCACTGATGAGTTTGCACTTTGAATAGACTTTTGAGACCTCTAGACTTTTGGTGAAGCTATGGGAAGACAGACCTGGCTGGATGAAATGGATTGCTAGGGGTCATGCCTTTGGAAGGTATATTTGTCCCCTGATACTCTTCTGATTAAAAGATGAGAAACAGGTAGAATCTCATATCTACCTAGACCTCCCTCTCTCTTTTATTTTTAAAAATATATAATTTTATTGTTATTATTAAGGTATGTCCAGAGGGGTTACAATTTTACAAGTCACTACATTTCTTTTTTTGGACAATGTCACCCCTTCCTTTTCCTTCTTCCAAATTTCCCTGCCCCTCCCTGCACACAAATCACATAGTTGATTTTCCATAGTGTATGCTGAAAAGCAAGATGGAATTTGTTCACCCTTCCTCCCTCCCTTTCTGCATCCTCACTTTGCCCCCACTAAAAAAAATCCCAAAGCACAAACAAACGCCATCATCAACAATAATAACAAAAAAAGCAATTCTCTCTCTCTAAGACATGGTTTCAAAACCGAAGATCTCGGCATCCAGGCCAGAGCCGAGGTGGACCTGTGGCTTCTTTGGTGAAAGGCCCAAATGAGAGCCCTCCTGAGTCTGATCAACCAGCCCAAAGCAGCCAGTGCACTGCTCTAGACAACACTGCTCATCTGTCTCCTGCCAAAGCTTCCACCACGACCTTGTCCGCTGAACCAGCTCTTTCTCTATCCAACACAGACTCAGTTCCTTTGGAATCATTGGAGGGCTGTGAAAGGCAGTTACCAATGGCTGTGGTGGTCCAGCCCTCCCCCGCTGTGTGGGGAAAAGGGGTTTCTAGACCTTCAACACTCACTGGTCACTTGTCAACAGAAATGAATTCGGGAGGGGAGTCCTCACATACTCAGCCTCCATTCTGCCCCCCAATCAAAGGAGGATGTGGGTCCAGTGAGCACAGGGGCCTGGTGATGCTGCCTCTCAGAGACTCTGCTCAGCCTCTACCTGGTAACCAGCCATTGCAGGAGCTGCAGCACCAAGACAAATATTTTTTTCTGCGCTGTTGGGATGAGTGGTTCCAGTCGTTCATTGCTGAATGGGAACCTGAGAATGGCTACTGGTCTCCTGGCCAGACTGAGATACAGGTTCAGGGCCAATCACCTGAAAATGCATCTCAGCTCTCTGAGAGATCTCAACAGCATGAGGTGTGAATCTTGAACCTTTTTGGAGAAGACTTGTGAACCACAGATTAAAAGCAGAAGACAAAAAGTATTGGGGAGTCCTGAGCCACCGGTAGATGGCCCTCCATGTGTCCCTGACAGCTTCTCAGTGAGGGTTTCAGACCTTCACATAGTGAGAAAGTTCAGATTAAGGAGCATCACAGAACCCAGATCTGGGCTTTCTCTCTTTGGATGCAAAAACTCCAGGTGATGTCTGGGTGCTGGAGGCTCACACCTGGTATCCTAGCTATTCACACCTGGAGGGTGAGATCTGAAGATTGCAGATCAAAACATCCCAGGCAGAAAAGTTTGTGAGACTCTTAGGTCTACCATTAAACACCAAAAAGCTGGAAGGGTGGCTGCCAAGTGAGAGCTTGAGGTCCTGAGTTCAAGCTCCACCACCTGCACACACAATTTTAGTGTTATATAGAATAGACAATGACTTGAGCTCTGGAGTGTGTGAAAGAAAGTAGCACAAAATACTTGTACACCCAAAGGGACCATTTGTTGTTGTTTAGTTTTGATGGACTTCTTATGTTATTTAACTGGTCTTGAAATCAAACACTGTAGTGATCCTCCTGTCTCAGAGTCTCAGGTAACTGAGATTCCAGGCATGTATCACCATATCTGCCTTATCTTTAATTGTGAGAGTACACCCTGCACAATATTTGATTTGCTATCTTAACAATCACAGTAGGGTTAACTGTATTCATGTACAGCAAGTATTTGTAACTTTTTCTCCCCATTGGGAGAATATAATGTATAGTGTTTGTATTAAGACTGTCTGACAATATGTTTACATATTTATTTCTAGTTATGATTAGTTTTATTAAAAATAGTGGGTTTTATTATGATAATGTCATTTAGTAATGTTCTCATTTCTTTCCAAATTGTCCCCTTTTGCTTTAAACTTTTTTTTTTTTTTTTTTTGGCCAGTCCTGGGCCTTGGACTCAGGGCCTGAGCACTGTCCCTGGCTTCTTCCCGCTCAAGGCTAGCACTCTGCCACTTGAGCCACAGCGCCACTTCTGGCCGTTTTCTGTATATGTGGTGCTGGGGAATCGAACCTAGGGCCTCGTGTATCTGAGGCAGGCACTCTTGCCACTAGGCTATATCCCCAGCCCCTTGCTTTAAACTTTTATTCTTATGTTTGTCATGTTATTTTAATTTTTATGGCATTGGGATTTGAACTCGAGGCCTCATGCTTGCTAGGTAAGCACTCTACCACTTGAGCCACCCCCTTAATCCTTTTCAAATTGGTTGTATTTATTTATGTATTTAGTTAGTTAGTTGATCTTGAACTCTGGGCCTGGGTAGTTCTTTTGCTCAAGGCTAGCACTCTACCACGGGAACCACAGTGCCACATATAGCTTTTTCTGAGTAGTTTATTGGCGATAAGAGTCTCAAGGACTTTCCTGACCAGGCTGGCTTCGAACTGAGATCCTCAGATCTCAGCCTCCCGAGTAGCTAGGATTACAGGCACGAGCCACCAGCATCCAGCTCCACATTGGCTATCTTTGAGGTAAGATCTCACCTTATGTGTGGGCCAGCCTGGACTGTCCTCCTCTCGCTGTGTTTCCCTGTGCCACTGCAGATGACAGGTATGTAAGTTGTGTATCTCCTTGCACTTGGGTACCAGGCAGTGTCACCAGACCCAGCCAGTGATGGAGATGTAGTCTCATTGATTCTCCTCCAGGTGCCTTGGAACCAAAATCATTCCCAAGTAGTTAAATGACAGGCATGAGCCATTGAAGCTTAGCTCTCATATATATATATATATATATATATATATATATATATATATATATATATATATACACACACATATATATATTTATCATTTTAAAATTTAGATTCCCATAAAAGAGAAAATGTGGTGACATTTGTCTTTGTATTTGTGTGCTCTGGCTGTTATAACCAAATACCACTGGCTGGATGTTCTAAGCAGTAGAACTCTATCTTCTCACATCTGAAGATAGCATGAGGTCTCTGCAGGACTTGAACCTCCTCACTTGGCTCCTGGGCTCTGACTCCTGAGCTTTCCCTTTGTTCATTTCCAGTATCTTTTCCTCTGCTTGTGAGGATATCAGTTGTATTGGACTAGAGTTTACACAGGTACCCTCATAGAACACTGCATATTTAAAGACCTTGTCTGTACATACAGTCCCAGTGGGGTTAGGACTTTTGCCTGTGCATTTGGAAGGGGTACAATTCAGTCCATAGTACCACTGAACTACAACCCTCCTTTTCTCCTTTCTCTGGCCCCAGGCAACCACTATTCTGCTTTGTGGTTCTGTGTTTGATGACTCCACAGCTCATATGTTAAGAGTCATACACTATTTGCTCTTTGTAATTGGTTTATTTCACTCAAGGTGCTTTCATGAAGACATGGTTCAAATGCTACAGCATCATCACCCATGAGGGACAAAGGTGCTTTTTATGTTCCAGCCTGTGACAAGATTTTCTTTCTAATCTTTCAATTACATTCCACTTCATGTGCATATTACATTTCCTTTATCCATTCATCCACTATGGGACATTTGGTTGGTTTTACATCTTGGCTATTATAAATAAATCTACAACAAATATAGATATACTTTTCTTGCTCATGTAATCAAGCATTCATTAAAGAATAAAACCACTTGAAGAAATGGACATAGACAATGACTTGCTCATAAGACATTGATTACTCAGGCAGTAAAAGTAAGACTTTGTCAGGAAGTAAGAGCAAGAATTGACAAATGTGAGTGCAACAAATTAAAAGCTTAGCACATTGAACTCGATAATAAACAGAATGAGGAGAACATATTTGCAAAGTGTTTATTGGACAAGGACTTCATATCCAGAATGCAAGAAGGATAAAGAACAATCCAATTAGCAAATGGTCAATTGTCAAAAGAAGAACAAATGTCAAACATCGATGAAGAGATGTCCAACGTCCTTAGCCATAAAGGAAATGTCGATCTGAAACGATGCTGAGATTCCATCTCACCCCTAGCATGGCAATCATCAAGAAAACAAACTACAGGGGCTGGGGATATAGCCTAGTGGCAAGAGTGCCTGCCTCGGATACACGAGGCCCTAGGTTCGATTTCCCAGCACCACATATACAGAAAATGGGCAGAAGTGGCGCTGTGGCTCAAGTGGCAGAGTGCTAGCCTTGAGCGGGAAGAAGCCAGGGACAGTGCTCAGGCCCTGAGTCCAAGGCCCAGGACTGGCCAAAAAAAAAAAAAGAAGAAAAAAGAAAACAAACTACAAACATTGATGAAGGTGTGGGGAAAGGAACCCTCAGATGCTGTTGGTGGTCCCCCTTATTGTTTTGAGAGTGAAGACTGCAATGCAGGCAGAATTCAAATATACCTTCTACTTCATCTAGCTTTGGAGATCCAGCTCTTAGCCCTTCCAGCACCAAGGAAGAGGGACTCATTCCAGCCTCTTAACCCTCTCCAGAACTGGCTGTTTTAACCCTTGCATGGCCAGCTTTGTTGAGGTAGTGTTACAATCTCTCAAACCAGGTCTCACAGCTCAGCTTCAGCATTCCCTACATTCCCTCTTTCTTTAAAAAAATTATTTGAAAAGTCATTATTTTCCTTTCTGCTTGAGTTAGCATGAGTTAAATGCTAGAGAGCAAACACTTGAAGAGACCCAGGGCCAACAAAATGATATCAAGGATTTCAGTCACCAGTCCCAAGAAAGGCCATAATGAAGATAGCCATCTTGGGAGTACCCCGTTTTCACCAAGTTTCAACTTGCTCCATTCCTTTCTGAGCTACATTGATGGTATTTTTGAGAATTGTCAGTTATATTAAAAACAACATAATCTTTTAAACTGTTTATATGTAAGTGATTTTTTTATCAGCAAATAAATCCATAGTGGCTCAATTTTATAAAATCCCTGGTCTCAACTATTTTATTTCCTGATTCTTTTTACAAGATGATAGCTGTAACATCTGTTGCTTTGTTGAAGAGACAAGCTTGCTGACTAAATATTTTAACTCCATCTTTGTGTCAGTGAACAGGTTCTACTTTTGAATTATAATGTATCTCAGTACAATTTACGTACAACTGTCCCCCAAACAGAGGCTTGTATGTGCAGGAGGCACTATACCCTCATCATCAGAAAAAAAGACATTGCATTAAATGTATGCCCATTGTCCCTTAGATGTCTTTTAGCTTTTGGGGAAAGCCTCTTTATCTGTCCCGAGATGGTAATGGTTGCTGATTTGATCTGTGTTGTTTCTGTCATGTCTTTAGTTATCTTCATCCTCTTGAAGGACTCCTCCAAAGATTCCTTGAAAGTAAACAATCATTTTTTTTTTATTTCTGGGTTTTAGTTTCCAGGCTGGTGGCCAAACAGCTGTAGAACCTGAAGAGAGACAAGCATAAGCATGACCCCATATTTTGACAGTTCTGGGTTTCCAGTTATTATTGGTATCATCCTTCCATCATATAGGCCAGGCATAAAGATTGTAATTTGTTTTATTTTTTCAGTGTTTATTTGCTTCTGAAATATTGGGCAGAAACAGTCAAATTTTCAAAATTAAGGTTATATAATGCCATGGCTTTCTTTTCTTTGGGTGTCCAGTGACCTACGCTCCTTCCCCCTTTTTGTTTATTCAGTTGAGATTTGAATGTATGGTTTAGCATTTTACAATGGCTTGTTTTTTGAAGATTAAATCTGTAATAACAAAAGACTAAAGAGTAGTTATGTTGGAAGTTTGAAACAGCTTATTAAACAATTTAATTATTGTATAATAAGCAAGATTAGCAGCTTTGTAGATACCACTAGAATTTTTACAAGGAACACATATATGCCAGTTTGCTTGATTTTATTTTTTAGTTTTGTAGCCAAGGTGGCGTATATACTTGGGACCGGAGCTATTAGGAACAATGCTTTTACATCAATGTATTAATTTTGACCTCAGAAAAAAGTCTTAGATTAGTTTTTAAATTACAGACAATTACATGCCTATTTTGCCATCTTATAAAACTTAACACATACCTACACCATCTATTACTTACACCATTTGATACTTAAACATTTGTGCTTTAATTTTTTTTTACTTTCCATTTTCCCATTTTCTCCCTTATCTAAAGGAAAACATTTTTTGTTTTCTCAATGTCCTTTTATTTATTTATTTATTTTGCCAGTCTTGGGGCTTGAACTCAGGGCCTGAGCACTGTTCCTGGCTGCTTCTTTTGCTCAAAGGCTAGCACTCTGCCACTTGAGTCACAGCTCCACTTCTGGATTTTTCTGTGTATGTGGTACTGAGGAATAGAACCCAGGGCTTCATGCATGTTAGGCAAGCACTCTACCACTAAGCCACATTCCCAGCCCCCTGGCTTCATTTTGTTCAAGCCTAGCACTCTATCACTTGAGCCACAGCACCACTTCTGGCTCTTTCTGTGTATGTGGTACTGAGGAATCAAACAGAGAGCTTGATGTATGCTAGACAAGCACTCTACCACTGAGCCACATTCTCAGCCCTCAATGTGCTTTTTAAAGCCTTTTTAAATACTGTCTTATAAGTCTATCTTATAGAACTCAACACACACACACACACCATCTACTACTTATACCATCTGTGACTTGAACATTCTGTGGTTTGTCCTAATTTTTCCCTTTTTCTATTTTGGAACATATGTTTAAGACAATTTTTAATCCCCAAATCTTTTTAAATTGAAAGAAAACCATTAAAAAATTAAAGCCTTTTAAAGTACCATTTTATAGGCTCTGTCTAATGAATCTGAAAACATCCATTTTCCTCTTTACTTCCTTATCTCCATACTGATATTTTCTTTAATTTATATTTTGAATTAACAAAACTTTTGAACTCAAAAAATGTAATTTAATAACCCTTTGACATTTATTAATACCTAAATATGATGACTTTCTTTGGATTTTTGAGTTTAAAACTGCCTATTTTTATTTTTAACTCCTTTGATAAAGGATTTATTTCCCTAACTTGTCTAGCTGGTCAGAAATGGCACACCCAGTAATTGCAACCTATTTTTTATTTATTTATTTTTTTTGGCCAGTCCTGGGCCTTGGACTCAGGGTCTGAGCACTGTCCCTGGCTTCTTCCTGCTCAAGGCTAGCACTCTGCCACTTGAGCCACAGTGCCGCTTCTGGCCGTTTTCTGTTTATGTGGTGCTGGGGAATCGAACCTAGGGCCTCGTGTATCCGAGGCAGGCACTCTTGCCACTAGGCTATATCCCCAGCCCCGCAACCTATTTTTTAAACTCCTTTGGTACATGAGTTAGATGGCTGTTGGTCACAACAGTACAGATAATAGTCAAAAACAAGTAATTTCAGGAAATATCAGTACTGAAAAATGTTAGTATAAAGGACTGAGGCATTTTAGTTTGATAGAAAAGACTACTTTTTTCTCACACCATGATGACAGTTTTTATGTATTAAAATATTATGTTATTTTGAACATGTTCACACAAACACTTGTGTACAGAAGTCTTAAGGTACACTTAAGTTTTAAAATTGACCAGCTGTAGGGAGTTTTTGGGAATTCCTTTGGCAAATGACAGTTTTGCCTATTGTGTGATAAAACTGTGGTTAATGGGAGAAAAACAAAGACTAAACAACAGAAACAACAGAAAGTACAAGACAAAACGAAAACCATAACTTTCACCAAACAAATTCAGCCAAAAGACCAAACTTTTAATGAGATTACTTCCCCCCACCCCAGTTTCTTGGCCTTTTTAAATGATCTGACAACCTCCTTCCACTGCTGCATTTGCAACAATGTGTAGGCAACCAATTACAGTATCTTTCCACATAATGTGTTAAATACTCAATCATTTTCTTTTTACTTCCACTCCTGATGCTGCCAGCAACATCTTTTGCATTCAGCCCTTTTGCTTTTTGTTTTCCCCGTTTTAACTTTGGCAGTCCTGAAGCATAGTCCTAGCGTGTGTCTCTGGGATCACCAACTCTTCAACTTTCTTCAGGCGACCCTGAACAACTCCATCTTGTAGAAAACCTACCCTTACTGTAAACCAACCCTAACCCCACCCCTCGCTTTCCAGTAAGGGAACAGGAAACGCCCAGGGACAGAGTAACCAGATGGCTAAAACTGATTAAGGGTTGGTTAGAGAAGAAAAACAAGCTCCAGAACTCCCCCACCCAGGTGTGGTTTCCAGTATCTAATTAAAAACCCTGCAGCTGTGCACCCTTGTAACATCCCTATAGCTTAAACCAATCAACTTTAATTACATCGGCCCCTCGATCTGACCAGTAACCCTTTCCAGATTCCTTCCCGCCAGGAAATGCGCCAAACATATTTTAGAATTGTTTTATGATTTTCCCGCGGTGCGTGTGGATTTGTTAAAACATTGCTATAATGTATGCTAAGTCCCTGCCTTCCCCAAATAATGTATAAAATAGCGGGAAGCCCTAAGCTCAGGGCCTCTTAGAGCATCACCGGAATGCTGCGAGCAGGGAAGACCGACCTAGCCCGCAATAAACGCCCTTTTTGCTGATTGCATTGGTCTTGGTCTCTGGTGGTCTCTCCGGGGTCCTGAACTTGAGCATTTCAACCCATCACTGGAGCACCATATTGGGCACCATTTGTGGCTACCCACACCTGGGATAGCACAATGGGGTACTGGAGCCAAAGAAATGAGAAAAAATGAGCATCTAGAGAGAGAGAGAGTGCACACAGTTTCAGAGACAATACAGAATTTGTATAAATACCTGGCCCCCTTATTGCTTTGAGAGTGAAGACTGCAACCCAGGCATAACTCAAATATGTATTCTACTTTGTCTAGCTTACAAGGTCCAGCTCCTCAGCCCTTAACCCTCTCAAGAGATGGCTGTTTTGACCTTATCAAGGCCATTTTTCAGCATTCTGAGTACTGTTAAGGTACTATTCCAACTTCTCAAGCCTTCTCCAAATCTCACAGCCCAGCTTCAGAATTCCCTACAGAACCAGTCTAGGTGCTCATCAAAAATGAACCACATGCCACGTGGCTACTGTATATGTTTTTGGTATACTGTGTATTGTATATATGTCTACCTGATCTAGGGAAGGGAAAGAAAAACAGGGTGTAAAATATCACAGGAAATGTACACACTGCCCTATTATGTAACTGTACCCCTTTTGCAGTTTGTCAAAAGCACCTTGTCAAAAAATTAATTAATAAATATTTTTTTAAAAGAAATAAATTATGAAAAAAAATGAACCACAACTGGTGCCAGTGGCTCATGCCTGTAATCCTAGATACTCAGGAGGCTGAAAAATCTAAGGATCATGGCTCAAAGCCAGCCTGGGCAGTAAAGTCCTGAGGCTCTCATCTCCAATAAACTATTCAGTAAAGGCTGGGATTGGTGCTGTGGCTCAAGTGATAGAGTGCTAGCCTTGAGCAGAAGCAGCTCAGAGATAGCACCCAGTTCCTGACTTCAAGCCCCAGGACCAGGAAAGAGAGGGAGGGAGGGAGGGAGAGAGACAGGGGGGGGGGGGGAAATGGATCACAAAAAATGTGGTCCATGTAGGTGATGGAGTATTACTCTGCCATAAAGAAAAATGGAATTATGTTGAAGTGCCAGACTTTGAAGTCAGGCCCCACTTTACCACGCGAACCCCACTTTACCACGTGAACCTGAAAATAAGCAGGCCCTTGTGAGCAAACCCAGGACAAGCTTATTAGGGCCCAGCCGGTCAGAACTCTAATGACTGGGAATGCTTAACTCTAACTGCCCCTAGAATACCTCGAGCCCTGAGCCAATCAGATTTGTACCCGTAATCTTGCTTGCTTAAACACCTGATTGCTGTAACTTTGTCTTTTGGCCTTTATAAGCTCTGTGTAATCTCAGCTGGGGGCTGCCTCCTAACCTCCGCTGTGTCAGTGGGTAGGACAAGGCCCGGGCCGCAGCCCCGCTTGAATAAAGTCTTGCCTTGCTATTGCATTTCGGAATGTCTGAGTCTGGGTGGTCTTCTTGGTGGTGGTCTTGCGACTTGGCACAACAATGTCATTTTCAGAAAATGGATGGAACTGGAGATCATCATGTGGAGTGAGAAATACAAGCTTAGAAAGACAAATATGCTTTTCTCTAGGAAAAATCTAGACCTAAAAAAAGAAACAAAAACCTAATATAAGATTGTTTAAAGAGGACTTCTAGAAAGTGAGGAATCAGCTGGAGGCACAGAGGAAAGGGGGGAGATTATGACTAAAGTACATTATATATATGCGTAACAATTAACTCCACCAACTGTTAAAAGTAGGATGGGAAAAAGAGAGGGAGAACTAATGTATTTTTTTGCTTCATTGTCAGGAGTTAAATTACATGTATCTGTGTGAGCTGACTAATGGGTTTTCTGTCCTATGACATTGATTCATGAATCTGTTTTTATGGTTTTTAGACCATGGCTCTCTGTGGTCTAGTGTGAAGTCAGGTTTTATTCTTCAGGCTTGTTTTGAATGTTTGGGACATTTTATGTTTCTATGTGAAATGAGAATTATTTCTGCTATTTCTATGAATGTCATTGGAATTTTTATGAGGATTGCGTTGAAATATGCTTTTGGTAATATGGCCATTTTCACAATAATAATTCAACTGATTTATGAAAATGGAGGGAGGTTGTTCCATCTTCTAACGTCTTCTATAATGTCTTCTTTCAATGTTTTATAGTTTTCATCATAGAATCTTTTTTTTTGGCCAGTCCTGGGGCTTGGACTCAGAGCCTGAGCACTGTCCCTGGCTTCTTCTTGCTCAAGGCTAGCCTTCTGCCACTGGAGCCACAGCGCCCCTTCCGGCCATTTTCTGTATATGTGGTGCTGGGGAATCGAACCCAGGGCCTCATGTATACGAGGCAATCACTCTTGCCACTAGGCCATATCCCCAGCCCCTCATCATAGACTCTTTAACATCTTTGGTTAAGTTTACATTTTATCTTGTGGAACCTATTATGAATGAGATTGTTTTCCTGACTTCTTTTTCTACTATTTTTGTTTCAAATTCATGAACAGAAAAACTACTGATTTTGCTTGTTAAATTTTGATTTTACTGGAACAGTAGCAACAATGAAAAAAAAAAAAAACCACCAACAAAACCAAATGTTTAAATCTACCCAAATAAACAACTGGAAATGAGAGGAGCTAAGCCAGGCACTGGTGGCTTACACCTGTAATTCTAGCCATTCAAGAGACCTCTCCAAAACCACCAGCAAGAAGCCAGGCTGAAGATGTGACCCAAGAGGCAGAGCGTTTTAGGCGAAGGCGAGCCTGGGTGGAGGGAGGCGGCTGGTGAGGTTCACAGGGCTCTCAGCAATCCTACTCCACCGCAGGAGCTGGGCCCGGCCCTGGAGAGCAGGGCGCACCCGGGGGCGGGCCGGTGGGGGGGAGGGGCTCTCCGTGGGCCAGTTCATCCTCCTGGGCACCAGCTCCATTGTCACCGCTGTTCTGTGAGGCCCAGGTGGCCCAACAGCTCAAGGTCAGTGCTGGAGCCCGCCTGGCCACTACCGACCCATCTTTGGTCTCAGGTCCTGGTGAGCCCCGGGGGTTACCGGGGCCACCCCGCAGTTCGGAGCCTGCAGAGCTCTGTCCTGCAGGAGCCGGCTCAGAGGAACAAGGGCTGGCAGGTCGGTCTGGGAAGACGGCCACTCCTCTGTCCTCTCCAGAGCTGCCTAGGCCCCGCAGCCCCGCTCAGCTTCCTCCAACACCTGCTGCGCAGTGGGTAGAACCCACACAAAGCACTTCCTCATGGCGATTCCACTCCAGTTCTTCCCTACCAACCATTCATACACATTAACCAGGGACTAAGAGGAAACCTTATTCAGCTACTCTGCTTAGAACTTAAATTTACATCTTTATTTTTTTTGAATCATGTACTTCAGTAAATGCATTATACTGTAACTTGTCATGTAAATGATTTGAAATATAATTAGCATCCACTCATCCTTAAAATCAATGTAGTTAGCATAAGATTTCTCGCCTAGTTAGCCAAAAAAAGGAATGAATTGTAATTGAAATGCCCCAAGCCAAGTGATTTTTCTCAAAGGATGGCAAAGCTGGGACCATGCTAAAGAAAGGATACAACTCTGGCGGAAAGCTTTAGAATAAATAGATTCATGCCATGCAAATTATAAATTGCACATCTCATGTTACATAGTAAGAAGGTAACATTTGAGCAAATACCTAAATGTGAAAATGGAGTGGAACACCTAATTGTTTAAGCTTAAAACCTCTTGGATCCAAAAGTAGAACTTTTTTTCTCCCTTTCTGAGTGACCACATTACCTTTATTGTGACCACTGAACTGTCCAGAAAGTTAGAAGGCTTCTTTAGATCTCATTCATCCTTTCATTCTTTCTAGGTTCTGTCTCAATAACTGTTGGGTTCCTTTTGGCTGACATTTCATAACTCACCAGCAAAGGCTTAATTTGGCATTTTACAGGACTGGTGGATTCCCAGCCTTTAAAAAAAAATCATGATTGTTTTCAGGAAAGGTTTTTAAGTGTTTTGGAATCTGGAATGAGGCAAATGGATTTGCTCTGCAGATGACTTCCTAGCGAGATTCTGGCTGCTCTGTTCACCCACTTAATCTAATTACTCTTGAAGTGATTGGTTGAGTGTAACTGATTACTTTCTGCCTTCAGAACCAATTTGGCTTCTAGCTGGCTGCATGTGAGATTGTTCCTCCTCTTCATCTTGGCTTGAACTCAGGGCCTTGTGGTTGCTAGGCAAGTGCTGAACCACCTGAGCCTCACTTCCAGCCCTTTCTGATTAGGTTAGTTTTCCGGTAGGTAATATGGGGGGGGGGGGGCTGGCAGGGAGTTAGGAAGCTTGCTGACTGAGAACTACATAGCTCTGGTGTTGATAGGAATCACATCCTAAATTGCTGATATTAGCAGAATGGCTTTGACATACAGCAAACTCTTGCTGACCTGAAGCCCTTGGAGCCTCCAGAAAATAACAGCCTCAGTCTGACTGTGGCCAGCCTCTGCTCTGCCCTTGGCTGGAGTTGATGACACAACTCCATTTTCTAGGAGAGACCACTTCCACCAATGCAAACTTTGGAAGGTGCAGGTAGCTTTGCTTTGCATTAACAAACCCACCCTAACCTTCATGTCAGTGCAGCAGCAATATTTGAATGTTGCTGTCAGTGTCCTAATAAACTTCTTTCTTCTAAAAAAAAAAAAAAGAAAGAAAGAAAAGAAAAAAAAATAGGTAGAGTATCAGACAAGCAAAGAGTATATTCAACCTTAGTTCAAACTCCAATACTACAAAAAAAAAAGCATAAGAAAGCAATCAAGCAAGCAAGCAAGAAAGAAGGAAAGATATGAACTAAAATACTCAATTAATAGACTGGAATTTAAAAATTAGGAAAGGTAAGGTAGAATGCCTGCCTCACAAGCACAAGGCCTAGAGTTCAAATCTAAGTACCTTCCACCCAATTAGCAAAGTCAGTGCAGGGCCTGGTATTATTTCTCACATGTAATCCAAGCACTTACGAGACAAGCAGGAAGGTTATGAATTCAAAACCAGCCTAGGCTATGTCTCCAAAAATGAATGAATGAATGAATGAATAAATAAATAAATAAATGCAAAACTATCACTAAGTACTCAAAAAGGAAGAAGGGGTTCACCGCGCGGCCTCCACGTGGCCGCTGATAGGGACCCAGGAGGTCCCCGTGTCTGGCACGTCCCGGCCTCGCCCCCTTCCCGCCTCCGGGCCGGCGGGCCGAGCCATGCAGAGACGTGAGGACCCGCCGGCCGTCCCGACTGGACTCCGCCAGGCTCCCGCGCCGTCCCTCCGCGCCCTCGGGCCGGCCGGAGCGGCTCAGCCCAAGGAGCCTGGTAGCTCTGGGGCCCCCAAGTCACCACGGGGCACAACAGGAGCTGGGTCCCCCAAAACGCCAGCGAGCCCTGCAACACGTCGAGCGCCCAGGCGGGGGCGCGAACTGCTGCGCGGATTGGGGAGCTGGGCGAGGCGCAGCTGTCCCGCCAGTTCACCACCACCGTGCAGGGTTCGTCATCTTTGTCGGCTCGCTGCTCGGAAACTTCATGGTGTTATGGTCAACATGCCCCACAACTGTGTTCAAATCTGTCACCAATAGGTTCATTAAAAAAAAAAAAAAAAAAAAAAAACCTGGCCTGCTCGGGAATTTATGCTAGCCTGTTCTGCGTGCCCTTTGACACTGTCCTCAGCACCAGCCCTCACTCTTGCTGGTAGATCCACACCATACACTTCTGCAATGTCGTCCAATTTTTGCACAAAGTCTTCTGTTTTGTGACTATCCTGAGCTTCCCGGCCATTGCCTTGGACAGGTATTACTCAGTCCTCTACCCTCTGGAGAGAAAATAAGTGATGCCCGATCCCAGGAACTGGTGATGTACATCTGGGCCCATGCAGTGGTTTGCAGTCACCAATGTAGCTGACATCTATGCCATGTCCACCTGCACAGAATTCTGGAACAACTCCTTGGGTCACCTGGTCTATGTGCTGATCTATAATATCACCACGGTCATTGTGCCTGTGGCTATGGTGTTCCTCTTCCTGATCCTCATCCGTGAGGCGCTGAGTGACAGCCAGAAGAAGAAGGTCATTATAGCAGCTCTGTGAACCCTGCAGAGCACTATCTCCTACATGCTACCCTGCTGTCCATGGTCATGGTGTTCAGCCTGTGCAGTGTGCCCTATGCCACCCTGGTCGTGTACCAGACTGTGCTCAATGAACCCGACACATCCGTCTTCTTGCTGCTCACAGCCATCTGGCTGCCCAAAGTCTCTCTGCTGGCCAACCCTGTGCTCTTTCTAACTGTGAACAAATCTGTCCGCAAGTGCTTGGTGGGGACCCTGGTGCAGCTGCACCACCAGTACAGTTGCCAAAATGTGATTAGTACTGGGGCTGGGGTGCCTGAAGCCAGCCTGGAGCCCAGCATGCACTCGGGCAGCCAGCTCCTTGAGATGTTCCACATCAGCCAGCAGCAGATCTTTAAGCCCGCAGACAATGAGGAGAGTGAAGCCAAGTTCCTTGGCCCAGGAGACCTCCAGGTTAAGGAGGTGCTTAGCTGCTGCCTGGAAGGAGAATCAGGGCCACAGTGTGCACCCCTAGTGCTACCACCCCTGGGCTCAGTAGACTCCATATCTCAGGTGGCCCCAGCCACCTCTGCAGAGCCAGAGACCTTTCCAGACAAGCATTCACTTCAGTTTGGTTTGGGGCCGTTTGAGTTGCCCCCTCAGTGACTCTCAGAGACCCGGAATAGTAAGAAGAGGCTGCTTCCCACCTTGGGCAATACACCCAAAGAGTTGATCCAGATGAAGATGCCCAAGGTTGGCAGGGTGGAGTGGAAGATGAGCAGACACAACAAAGTGAGCATTTTCCCAAAGGTGAATTCCTGAGTCCCTTCATGTTGGCATCGGAGCTGTGTGGTCTCTCACTGCAACCCGCTGTAGTGGGCCAGGGCTTTTGAAAGGAAGGAGAAGCTGTGTCAAATCTGAGGTCCCCTTTACTAAGGGTGTATATGCATTTATCATAGTAATCCTCATCCTTAGCAACATCCATGCTCTTTATGGGGTGTGACCTGGGCCCTTGGAACAGGTCTTGGGTGGGTACTTTCTTGTGCATTTGGGGGGATTCCTCATTTCCCTGGGCTCAGCAGAGAACACACAGGTAGAAGAGGGTCTGAGAGCTCAAAGGGAGCAGGACACCCTTAAAGTCCCTAGATAATTATAGTGTGCAGTGGCTACAAATAAGACACCTACTAGGGTAACATAAATATAGTAACTAGGAAGTACTGGCCCATGGAGGAGAGGGTAAAGGCACTCCTCATGGCTTCCTGAGAAGCACCATTGCCTGACTCACTCCTTCCCCACACCTCTCTTCCCTTTCTCTAGGATGTAACCAAGGGTCAACTCTCCAGACCTGTCCATGTGCCCAGGGGCTGAGGGGCTGAGGCTGAGGGAGACCTTTCTTCTTGCTTATCTTGACCCTCTACATCACCATTTCCCTTTCCCAGTCCAGTGCCAGTGCCAGTCAGTGTTGGCTGGAAAATACTGCATTATTTTCCAATGTTTTGTTTTCCCAGTAAATGAATGAGAAGCTTGGAAGTGGGGCAGGCTAAGAATTGCCCATGACCCCTAGGCTTTTCTTTCACACATGGTTCTCCATGAAAAGTGCTAAGTGCCAGTCATAAAGTACAAAGCATAATATAAAGCATATTGGAAATTTCCCTAGGAACACTTTTGGAACTCAAGGTAGCTAAAAAAAATTCAATGTTAGGATAGAATCACCTGGGTCTGTTGGAGAATTAAAGTCTCCGACCAGTGGAAAAACAGCCCCAGCACGGTTACTCCGATGCCTCATTAGCACACTAATAGGCTCTTGGGAACACATTCCCAGTAAGGAGTTCCTTTGTGTTTGCGGGCCAAAGGAAGCCACCTTTTGTTGTGAGAATCTCCCTTGCCCCCTGCTTAGCAAGTCTCCGGAGGAGACTTGCTTGACCAGCTGCCTTTAGTGTTAGATTCTCACTGTAGATAGGGAAGTCTCCTCACAAGTCTCTTCACAAGTCTTTGGAGAAGTCAAGATCAAAGTTGTCTAGCCTTGAGGAGATAGTAGCTAGGAGATAATTATAGTTCTACCTCGATTGAATATAGTTCCTTGTTTTGATATCAACAATCTTTGTAGTCACTACCTCCTGTAATAGGAAAAGCATTTGTATCTCTGCCCTCACAGTAGTAACTTCCTCCACTTTTGTATTTGAGACAAATGTCATGCTGTATTGATCTATTACCCTGTAGTTGTAAAATTGATTTCTAACCCTATATAAACCCTGGCCCTCTTGGAATAAAGTATGCATTGGTTCACTTGCCTTGCATCCCCCGTGTCCTGACTTCGACTGCAGTTACCCAGGTTCAACATGGGTCCTTTGGAAATATCAAGTTAAAAATATTTGGTTAGAAAAGATAATTCCAACCCAGGTGCCAGTAGCTCACACCTGTAATCATAGCTACTCAAGATGTTGAGATCTAAGGATTGCAGTTCAAAGCTAGCCTGGGCAGGAAAGTCCTTGAGACTCGAAATTTCTAATTAACCATCAGAAAACAGGAAGTGGAACTGTGGCTCAAAATGATAGAGCGCTAACCCTGAGTGAAAAAGCTCAGGAGTAGTGCCTACACCCTGAGTTCAAGCTCTGTGACTGACAAAAACAAAAAGAAAAAAAAAACATGATTTTTAGCTGGGTGCCAATGGCTCATGCCAATAATCCTAGCTATTCAGGAGGCCGAGATCTAACTATTGCAGTTCAAAGCCAAGCCAAAGCAGGAAATTTGGTGAGACTCTCATCTCCAGTAAACTACTCAGAAAAAAGCCAAAGTGGCACTCTAGTTCAAGTGGTAGAGTGCTGGCTTTGAGTACAAAGAGGCTCAGGGATAGTACCCAGGTCCTGAGGTCAAGCCCAGGAACTGGCAAAAAAAATGATCCTAGGTATGGAGGCATGGTTCAGCGATAGAGTACCTTCCTTACAAACATGAGGCCCTGAATTCAAATTCCGGTTCTGCTCAGTTAAATACAAAACAAACCCAAGATTCTTCCCCCCAAAACTTAGAAAAGCCTGGCAAAGATGACTGCCAGTCTTATTTTCATTGTGTTATATGACTGTTGTTCCCACGGACAGATGAACCAAACCATTAGAAATTACCATTATAAAATACCAATGGCACACCTAGCCCAGGTGAGCAGCTATTTCTTCCTTCCCAGTGCTTCAGTAGGAGCCACAGTGGGTGGAAGAGGGAGAGAGGGGGCAGGATCTTGGGCTGCTTGGCTGGGGGGTGGAGTGGGGCTCTCACAGTTTGCTTTGTGATTGATTTATCAGGCTGAATTCAAACCCAACACTTCATTTCAGGAGGGCAGATCAAGTGTCAGCCCTCCCTACTCTTCTTCCTGGAGTGTGTTGTTCTGTTCTTGTGAGTGGCACGTGATGGAGCCAGTTAGCTGCCTTGAGCAAGTTTGGAGGGAAGAAGGTGGGCATCCTCAATGGCAAACTTCCTAACAGTCCCACCTTGCTGTCCATTGATCCTTGGAAGGAGGCTCGGCCATGGGAAGCGTTTTCTTTTCCTTTCTTCCCTTGAGTGTGGTGTCTTGTGATTCTGGCCTCTGTCTGGACAGGGAGTGCCTCTTCCTCTGTGTGTGTTACCTTGTAGTGTTGTTTGCTCACAGCAGAAATGGGACTGGCACCTCTCTTGAGGCCCACCCCCTCCTGGACCCTGTGCGCATTCCATCTGTGACTCCTGGCTCTGCTGGTTAGTGCCGTGACCTTTCCAGCTTGTCTTTCACAGCCTTCATAGTTGTTACGGCCTTTACCAGGGAAGCAAAGAATCTGTCAGAAAATTCTGTCCATTTTAGAAGAATCTGTCAACTGTAGCCTTTTTGTGTTTTCCAAAAATGTATAAGTGCAGATTAATAAATTCTGATAAAGCAGAATTTGGATGGATATATTTCTTTTTCTTTTTTTTTTTTTTTTTGGCCAGTCCTGGGCCTTGGACTCAGGGCCTGAGCACTGTCCCTGGCTTCCTTTTGCTCAAGGCTAACACTCTGCCACTTGAGCCACAGCGCCACTTCTGGCTGTTTTCTGTATATGTGGTGCTGGGAATTGAACCCAGGGCCTCATGTATACGAGGCAAGCTCTCTTGCCACTAGGCCATATCCCCAGCCCCGATATATTTCTTATGTATGTTCCAAGATGGTTTAATTCTAACAAGATGTTTCCAGGTATATTTCTCTACTATGAAGAATGTTTTAATAAAAATTAAAAAGCAGTTTATGAACTAAATTTAAAAAAGGAAGAGTGGGAGAAGGGAAAAGAAATACATATTAGAATACGTATTAGAATAAAGTAAGTATAGGACAAAAAATAAATAAGGAACAGTCAATATGCCTCTTGCTGAGAAATAAACATCTTTTTCTGCACAGGCTTGATTACTTGGTGTGGAGAATGAGGAAGGAAGGTCACAGAAAGTCATTTTCTTTCTGAAATCCAAACAGGTCAGACCAGAACTATCTGTTTGCATGCTGAGCCCTGCCCTGCCTTTCCCTCTTGGGCTTGCCTGCTCCTGCACCTGCTGCTGGTGCTTGAGTTCCTGTCAGTGTTCTGCCCCACATGGCCATCACCAGCTAGCTGAGCCCTGGGGTTGCCTGGTGGCTGCCCTGTGCACCAGAGGTTCTCAGCCTGTGTATGCACAGGGGCGGGAAATGCTCCAGAAGTGGTTGTGTTTCCACTAAATCTCTCTTGGGCTGTGAGGATGTAAAAAGCCATTCTACCAAAGCAGAATGCTTGGTGGGGTCAAACGCACAGATACCAAGTAATCCTGACCATTCTGGTCTCTATGGCAGCCTCCCAAGTCATTTCCACACACAGCCAGTTTTGCATCTCAAGCACAGCCAATACTTTGCTCCATGTAGACTTGTGTCACTAGGTCTGGGTCTAAGTCACAACCAGGTCTCTGGGTCTGCACTGATTCTCGGAGGGGGGGGGGTATTCGCTTAGCCAGGGAGGCTTTGGGGGCTTAAGGATAGAACAATGCAGTGTTTCTCTTCTCTTCCTCCTCTACATCCCACCAAAAGTTTTGACGGTGTACCAGATCTCTCTTGAGATGGGTGACTACTACTGAGATAGTGAGGGATGCAGAATCCCTTTGCCCAGTGTCTGGTAGCTGTGAAGATTGCAGAGTTGCCATCCTAACCTACAGTTTTGCAGAGTCAGATTGTGCACCTGTGCGTCTTAGTGAGTTTTTCTTTTCCTTAAATTTCTGTGGACTGGGAAAGTATGTCTCCTTACCATGATGCCCAGCATCTGGTGTTAGGGTATTTCAATCACCAAACAAACATTTCTGGATTTCACCTGGTCTCTAACTCTCCTAATGTCTTTTCTCTCTCCTTACCTTCTCAAGCCACCCAGCACCCCTTGCAGCCTTCCACTGAGACTTGGGGGAGACAGGAAGAAATACCAGGTATCTCTAGCCCACCATCTTCTTGAGCCCATGTATCATTAATAATCCATCTTCCTCAGTTCTCCAAAGCTTCCTACACTGTTCTGCGTTCCCCATCTCCATGTGGTTTTGAATTTTTGTGCGTGTATGTGTGCCAGTCCTGGGACATGAATTCAGGGCCTGGGTGCAGTTCCTTAGCATTTCTAATCAAAGCTGGCACTCCACCTCTTGAGCCACACCTCCACATCCTGCTTTTACTGGTTAATTGGATTTTTTTTTTTTTTTGGCCAGTCCTGGGCCTTGGACTCAGGGCCTGAGCACTGTCCCTGGCTTCTTTTTGCTCAAGGCTAGCACTCTGCCACTTGAGCCACAGTGCCACTTCTGGCCATTTTCTGTATATGTGGTGCTGGGGAATCGAACCCAGGGCCTCATGTATATGAGGCAGGCACTCTTGCCACTAGGCCATATCCCCAGGCCCTGGTTAATTGGAGATAAGAATATGTTGTATTTATCTACTCTGGGTGGCTTGAACTACAGTCCTCAGCTCTCAGATTCCTAAGAAGCTAGGATTATAGGTATAAGCCATAGGTACCAGTTGGAAGGATATGTATGTATGTATATATATGCATATATATAACATTTAAAAATATGTGGGATATATCTCACAATCTTTTTCTTTTCTTTTTAAACTCTATTTATTTTCCAGTACTGAAATTTGAACTTAGAGCCTTGTATTTGCTAGGCAGGCACTCTGCCACCTAAGCTATACCTCCAGCTGTGTTTTACTTTAGTTATTCTTCAAATAGAGTCTTGAATGTATGCTCAGGCTAGCCTGGTCTGTGGTTTTTCTATTTACAGTTTCTACATAACTAGATTGGTGTTAGTTGAGATGACTGTCATGAAAAATGTAGGTACGCTCACATGGGTCATGGATTGGTAAAGTAATTTACCAAGACAGGAGGTTAGGATCAAAAAGAACTGTCTATTTAATGCTGATATAAAGGAGCTATGGCAGGAGCTAGATGGCCAGAGGGGCACAGCAGTGCTGTGGCTGCTGCTGCACTAATATAGGGTTGGAAACAAGCTTTTAATTTATTTTTAAAAAATTTAGAATTAAGCTGGGTGCCAGTAGCTTATGCCTGTAATCCTAACTACTCAGGAGGTTGAGATATGAGGGTCAGAGTTGAAAGCCAACCCAGCCAGGAAAGTCCATGAGACTCTTATCTCCAATTAACCACGAGAAAACTGCAAGTGACATTTCAGCTCAAAGTGGTAGAGCACTAGCCTTGAGCTGAAGAGCTCAGGGACAGCTCCCAGGCCCAGAGTTCAAGCCTGACAGCTGGCAATAAATAAATAAATAAAATTATATTCAAATAGTTGTACAAAGAGTTTCAATTCAACATACCAATTTATGAGTGCAATGCCTCTTAATCAGTCACCCCTTCCATTGTCCTCCTCCATTTGTTTTCACATATGGGCATTGAATATTATGACTATATTTACCTACCATTCCTCTCTCCATTCCTCTTCCACTCATCTCATAAGCTATACTTCTCTCACACAAGACATGTTTCCACTTTCTGGTATTTACTTTGTTAGACTGATAATTATTCAAAGGGTCTTATGCTTTTGCTTAGCTTTTCTACCCAAGATTGGCACTCTACCACTTGAGTCATGCTTTCACTTCTCTTTTTTCTGGTTAATTAAAGAGAAGTTTCTCTTAGCTTTTCTGCCCAGGTAGGCTTAGAATTGCAACCTTCATATCTTTACCTCATGAGTAGTTAAGATTTCGGGCATTAGCCACTGGTGCCCATCATTGGGCTAATTTCCTCTCTCTCTCTCTCTCTCTCTCTCTCTCTCTCTCTCTCTCTCTCTCTCTCTCTCTGTGTGTGTGTGTATGTGTGTGTGTGTGTGTGTGTATGTATGTATGTATGTATATGTCAGTTTTAGTAGACCCTTTTGGGTAGATTTTCTATGTAAAACATATCATGTAACATATATCTGGAGGTGTGTATTCACCAACACATACACATATGACACACAAAACAAGATTATTTAAACTAATTATTTAAACTTCAGTCCTAAGATAAAGCAATAGAGCAAAACAAATTCACTAATTTTTATAAAGGATCTCTAACTCTAGATTCTTTTTATGACAGAATGAGTGACATTAAGTTCACTTGTTTACATGGCCAAATTCTAAACTATGTATTTTGTTATAAGACTTGTGTAAGCCTCATTGCTGTTTGCATATGAAATTCTCTTGTTCACCCTTTTTCCTTCTTTAGTCATAAGCCAGGCTGAGAATGACCTCTTGAATGTCTGTGTGAAAGGGTCGAGAAGCGCATCCACGGAATGGAGGACACCAAGAGACGTTCTCATGCAAAAGCAAAGGGTTTATTCGAGTAAGCTCGGGCTCACAGCATGACCGTAAACCAGTCAACAACTGAGAGCCCCGAGCTTTTCTGAGGGTGACCTTATATAGGACTCTACTATCCGTTAGGGTAAAGCCCGCGCATTTGTAACCAATAGATTTAAAGTAACACATCGTGGTCTGCACGCAGGCAGCCAATCATTTTACACTGAGCCACATACATTTACCAATCATTTTAAGGAATCCTAATTTGGGCTGGTAAGGGATACGTGCCAAGTTGTATGTGTACGAGGATTCTTGGAATGTGCAAGTGACCTTTTGGACGGGCTGGCGCCTTTTGTTTGTTCCCCTCAAGGTGGGGTTGGGTGACTGCTTGCAGGCTGCATAGTTCAGATAACTGCAAAGTCCAGATGACAATAGATGGCAGGATGGGGGGTTTGTCCTCGTGTCCCGGAGGGAGAGGGGCTTGGGTAACTTCCTACTCAAGGGGGCTCGTATAGCCTCTTTCATGTGTTTCAGTGGGACTGGGTTGATAAACAAATTTGGACAATTAGACAATACAATAGGAAATGAAGAAAGAGGAAAAACAACCCTATGTAGTTAGATTAAAGGGGAAATACCTGTATATTGTAGTCTAAGAAATGCTCACATACACATACAAAACAAGAATATGACAGGAGTAAAAAAGTTCAGAGACAGCAAGGCACCTGTAATCCTAGCTACTCAGGAGGCTGAGATTTGAGGACCATAGTTCAAAGCCAGCCTGGGCAGGAAAACCTCTGAAACTCTTATCTTTAATTAACCACCAGAAATGGCAGAAATAGAGCTGTGGCTCTAGTGGTAGAGGGCTAGCTTTGAGGACAAAAGCTCAAGCATGGTGCCCAGGCCCCAAGTTCAAGCTCCAGGACAGGCACAAAAATAAAAATGATGAATAGAAGCACAAGCTTCCATTCCAAACATAAAATGAGTTTAAAACACATGAAAACAAAGCAGCTCCAGCAGATGACCAATGAAGTCACTAGGAGTCATTTTGGAGCTAGAGTGATGAACGTGAGGGTAGTATTTGGGGTCAGTAGGATGTGCTGCGAGATTTCTTCCTCCACACTCACCAGTGCATCAGCCAGAACCCCATTTACAAGTCTCAGAACATCCCAACACCAAGGGATGGGGTATTGCTGAAGGTGTGGGCGACCATGCCTTGATATGTGTGTGTCAGCAGAGCCGCCAGAGTTCCTTCCACCCTGGGAATGGGGTGCGGTCCTCTGACCTCAAAAAGGATCAGACCTAGGACCAGTCCTCTGATGACACCACTATTAAAACCCAGTCACCTAGAGTCACCCAGAGGACTGGAGGGAGCATTTGTCTCCTCCCTTGAATCTGGGAACCCTCACATA
Organism: Perognathus longimembris pacificus; assembly: GCF_023159225.1. NCBI lineage: Eukaryota > Metazoa > Chordata > Mammalia > Rodentia > Heteromyidae > Perognathus > Perognathus longimembris. The sequence goes on from NC_063162.1 coordinate 53,486,893, forward strand.
GATGAATCAAACTATTTTTGCAACCATCAGAATTTTTTAGCTTGTGTGTGCATGTGCATGTGTGCGTGCATGTTGATACTGGGGCTTGAACTCAGGGCCTGGTCTCTCCCTGGTCTCTGTGCTCAAGACTAGCACTCTACCACTTGAGCCACAGCCTCACTTCTGGCTTTTTCTGTTTGTGTAATACTAAGGAATGGAACACAGGGCTTCATGTATGCTTGGCAGGCACTCTGCCACTAAGCAACATTCCCAGCCTGATTTTTAGCATTTATCAAGCCAATTATAGACACAGACTGACAGGCCAAATGACACATAAACAGTGATATTGGATCAATAATTACAGGAACACAGACTAACAGGAAATTAAAGAAACACATAACAATAATATTTAATCTGAAGACACTCTTAAATGTTTAGGTCAAGCTGTACTTATTAAACAAATTATTGATTTTAATGCTAAGAAGGGACTATAGAAAACATAAACCTGAGCAGGGAGTTTAACTCTCAGCTCTCTAGAAGCCCAGCTTATATAGCTTGCAGGAGGAATTGCCTAGTCCAGAGACCAAATCAACGCTAGATACAAGAAGGTATGGGTCAGACGTCAGTGCTAGAGATCAAACAGAAATGAAGGTGTATTTGGGATCCCTGAGGACTGGGGATCTTTTTCACTTGTGGATTGAGCAGCTTTATGAAGAGTCTGGCAGTATTGAAGGGAAGTGTTTTATTGAGATAAGTCTATTCCTTTGCTTTTCTTTAAAGGGAGAAGAGAAGAGGGACTAAAGTAGTCAATCATCTCCAAAGTGGGAACCTCTATGGCCTCACCTCCCCCAGGTTTGGGCATCCCCCTCTTTCCAGAGAAAGGAGAGGACATTTTAGTATCTGAGAATCCTCAAAGTCAATGAGCACAGCTCTGGGCCACGCCCTTTGCCAGTCTAAGGCTTCAGAGCTGTAGCCTGTACCCAGGGCCCCAGGCCACCAAGCGCCCTTTCACTTCCCACGGTTTTAGAATGGGAAGGATGTTTCTTTGGGGCTAGCAAGGAACAAGCAGTGCACCTTGGGAGAGAAGTCTGATCGTGTGTGTGTGTGTGTGTGTGTGTGTGTGTGTGTGTGCGTGCCCTGAGGCTTGAACTCAAGCCTGGGCACTGACCCCGAGCTTTTGTGCTCAAGGCTAGCACTCTACCACTTGAGCCACAGCTAGCTTTTTGGTGGTTAGAGGAAAGAGTCTCAAGGACTTTCCTTCCTAGGCTGGCAGCCACTGGCTGCCTGGCCTGCCATAATCAACTTTTAAAATGCTTTGTAGTGGAGAAATGGGTCCCAGGAGGGAACCTCAGGGTGAGGGTAAAATCTCAAGGAAGAGTGCAGGGTTGAATGAGAAGGAATCCAAGAGCTCCTCCTCCAGAGAGAGGAAGAACATGTGCTTGCATCCACAGAGGGAGGAAGTCAGGACATAAAGTTGTTTTGTTTCTCTCCAACAATGCATTAAATCAATGAGAAGGTCCCAGAAGAATGGAAGAGTTGTAATACAGTGGATCCTATGGTCTGGTTCACCATGAAGGCAGGGTGTGAGTACCAATCATAAAGACAAAAGAAAGGTTGGAGTGCATGGAGTCCCTCGCATGCTTTTCCAGGGACTGGAGGTGAACCCACGTCCCTCGCTGTCCTGGCATAACAGGGTCTATGGCTACAATCTGGGAATAGATGCAGTGAATTGAACTCTCAGAATCCCCTTTCTGGGCTCTGGCCTAGAGCCTGGGTAACTCTGGCTCAACAGAGCTGGAACAAGCTTGCAAACTTAGGCTTCTTTTCCACCCAGGCCCTCTCTGTTGGCTTGGGAAGGGGCCTGCACCAGCACAGGACACTACACAAGTGGAGCGATTCTACCCTGCCAGGCTGCTTTCCCTAGGAGGACCTGCTCGTGGTAGCTCAAGTGTGACTGCAGGGACATCATTTTGGGCACAGCTCTGGTTTCTGTAGGGTGGGCAAATTCAAAGAACAGGTCTGGGTCTCTGAGAGCTGATGTCTTTAGAGAAAGGCAAACAAAAAAGTTAAAGTTAGAGCCATAAATTAAGTCTCTAAAGGAAGTCTTCAAGATGGACTGATCCTATGGTTTTTCTACATTATCACACTGCAATGTTTTTGTTCTAGTCCTGGGGCTTGAACTTGGGGTCTGGACACTATCCCTGAGGTTTTTGTTTTGTTTTAATATTACTCTTTTTTTTTTTTTTTTTTTGGTGCTTTTGCTAGGGCTTGAACTCAGGCCTGGGTGCTGTCCCTGAGCTTCTTTTGCTCAAGGCTAGCACTCTACCACTTACGCCACAGCTCCACTTTTGGCTTTTTTGGTAGTTTAGTGGAGATAAGATTCTCACAGACTTTTCTACCCAGGCTGACTTCCAACTGTGATCCTCAGCTCTCAGCCACCTAAGTATCTAGGATTGTAGGTGTGAGCCACTGGCACCTGGCTTATCATGTGATTTATAGCTCATAAACTCCTGGGTTGTTATTATTATTACTGTTATTACTGTTATTATTATTATTATTATTATTATTATTATTTAAGCAGTCTTCTAAATGTTAAACCAGTCATAAGGGTAAGACTTGACTTTTCTTTTCAGGGGAGAAGAGAGCAGTAATTCAATGCCACCTCCATGCTGACCTAGAGCTCTAGGAAGCATATGCATATTCTAGACTAAAGACAGCTAGGTGTCAATAATAAAACATGTCTATGATCAGAGTCATGAATTGCTATGTTATGAGATCTTGCTTTAAAAAAATATATTGCAGGAACTGGGAATGTGGCTTAGTAGTAGAGTGCTTACCTAACATGCAGGAAGCCCTGGGTTTGATTCCTCAGTACCACATACACAGAAAAAGCCAGAAGTGGTGCTGTGGCTCAAGTGGTAGAGTGCTAGCCCTGAGCAAAAGAAGCTTAAGGACAGTACCCAGGCCCTGAGTTCAAGCCCCACACTGACAAAAGAAAAAAGAAAAAATATATATTGCAGTAAGAAAAATGAACCATTCTCAGTCAAATGGGAATGTTTGTTATGGCGGGCCCGATACTATGAACAGAGATGCCACCGAAAGCACCAAAAGCCCAAAGCAGGTCAGCACCATCAGTGGGGAGACCAAAGGGGAAGAATGGAGACATAAGTCTGCTGGTACATGAGTTTCTGTAGAGTGGATGAAAGAACTCAAGTCACAGGATTCCAGAGGTAAGCAAGGATGGACAGCAGGATGGACAACTTTCCCTGAGGTGTCCTGGGAGTTAAGCTATCCATAGGGTGTTTTCAACAGAGTCTCAAGCTCTCATGGGTGCTAATTAACCACTAGAACAATGCAGAAGGCAAATAGCAGCTGGGAAGACGGACAGAACATGTCTGAACAAGGGCAAAGCAGACACCTGCTAAGGGAGGCCCACCCCATGAAAGGTAAGATGGACTCTTGGAGTCCTACCAAGATCACCCTCTGGATGACAGTTCCTCAGGCTGCTGCCCTGCCCCCAGAGCTTACCATTTCTGTGGCCCCTCAACCTTGCCGAGCCTTTCCTGGGCATACTAAGGAGTTCCTGGCTCTTTCCCAATATCTGGGCATGGCTTTCGAGATAAAGGGAGAAGTGGACACGGAAGGTCCTGGCTCTTGAGCAATGCAGCTGTGAATTGTGGGGTTGTTTTTGTTCGAACAGTGTAGATGATTGTGTAACACGCTGGTCTCTGGAGCTCAGATTTCTGGACATCTACAGAATACAGATCCGGGAGATATCAGTTCCCGCTTGGGGCTTTGGGGAACACTATAGATTGGATTACAGACTAAAAAGAGCTCTGTAAACTCTGAGGTGGCAACTATGCCTAGCTTGATGCCTGCTGGTGGCAGCTCTCCAAAGGACAGGTGGGGTAAGAGTGAGTGATCCAACCAGAAAATTGTTCCACTTCTTTTTTTTTTTCTCTTTTACCTCTTGAATGGGGGAGTTAGCAGAAGACCAAGGTTGGGCGGCCCCCGTGACAGGGTAAGCATAAATAGTGGGTGCGGCCAAGCCCTGGCTCATTTACCTGGAGCTCTGGGGTCCTACAGGAAGCAACCTGTGAGTGTCTGTGTATCTGCCTCTCATTTTATTTCCCCCACGTCCTGTGACTATTCCCTGGCCCATTTGATCTTGAGGGAGGAGGGTTCTGGGGTCTGGACTTAGGCTCTAGGAGTTCTAGTGTGGGAGGTGGGGCCCTCATGGAGGCATGGAAGGTACTCTGCCACCCGTGGTCAGCTCCCTGGCTCAGTGGAATATTATCTTCCTTCCTTCCTCCCTCTCTCCCTCCCTCCCTCCCTCCCTCCCTCCCTCCCTCCCTCCCTCCCTCCCTCCCTCCCTCCCTCCCTCCCTCCCTCCCTCCCTCCCTTCTTTTCTCTCTTTTTTTGTGTGCTGGTCCTGGGGCTTGAAATCAGGGCCTGGACACTATCTTTATTTTATTTTACTTTTGCTCAAAGCTAATGCTCATATCACTTGAGCCACAACTCTGCTTCCATCTTTTTGGTAGTTAATTGGAGGTTAGAGTCGCAGACTTTCCTGCCAGCTGCCAGGACTAGCTTTGAACCATGGTTCTGAGATCTCAGTCTCCCGATTAGCTAGGATTACAGGTGTGAGCCACCAGCACCTGGCTTGCTTTCCAACCTGGAGTAGAGTAGATTGTGACACAGGTGCCATTGTGGATGTCTCAGCTAGAAAGTGAAAGTCCTGCTTCTGTCTTGGTTCCTTCTCTGTCCTTGATTTCTTCAGAAAGGATATTGGAAGAGAAACAGACCAGGCATTCTCAGACCTAGGTTCTTATCCCACCCTGGCTTCATTTTTCTAGAAATGCAGACACACTTGCTTCTCTCATAGTCTCAAGTCTTTACTAAAAAGACGCCTTTACTGCATTAGATCTCTGGTATTTGTGATGGGAGGGAAGGTGGGGCTTGAACTCAGGTCCTTGAGCTCTTGTTTGGCTTTTATACTCACAGCTAGTGCTCAACCATTGGAGCCATACCTCTAGTCCTGGCTTTTTGCTGGTTAACTGGGGATAAAACATCTGGAATTACAGCTTTGAGCCATGATTCTCAGACCCCAGCCTCCTAGGTAGCAAGGACTCCAGGGGAGAGATAATGGCTCCCTGCTAGGTGTCTGATTTTCTAATGTTCAGAACCATCCTCTTTTCCAATAAACTCTCACTTTGATATCATAGCATCAACCGCACACAGCCTGAGGTCAGGGGCTGTGGCTCTGCACATTTCATCCTGAGCTCTGGCTGAGCTGCTCCTTCTGGCTTTGGGGTCTGCAAGCCTGCTCTGCTCTCTGCAAGCTTCTTCCTGCTCTGGTAAATGGGTGATGCCCTCCACCCAGAATTCCAGTGCCTTTATGATCCCTAGAGGGAGGTATATGACCCCAGGGTCAAGCAAGTGGCTATGGGCCAAGGGACAGCACCCCTGCTTTGGCTTGGGTCTGGCCCTAAGTGCACACCATTGAGTCTTTGTTAGAACCATGGAAACTGAGTGGCTACTGCTACTGGCTAGTGTGCTCGCAGGGCTGTTTCTAGAGACTCCCAGGAAAACCAAGGAAGGTGTGACTTCAAAATGGAGAGAAGCTGGGAGAAAGTAAGAGTCAAACACAGTCTGGAATCTCAGCTCTTCTCTGTCCTGCCACCACCCTGGGTAGTTAGTGAACTTCATCTTTGTGCAGGTCCCTGTAGCTTTGGTCCAGCCCCTGACTTCCACAGGCTCCTTCGATGCATGTTACTTCACAGTTTTCTTTCCTTGAAAGACACCACTATGCTCTGGATCTTAAATCTTCCCCTTGGCCTGTGCATTGAAGAATTGCTTCCCGGCCTGTGGTACCTTAAGGACACAGTATCTCATGGAAAGATATTAAGTTTGGGAGCTGTGTTAAAGAGATGGATCTTGGGACTTGAGATGTTGGCTCCCCTTCCTAGTTGTTGTTGTTCTTCTTATTCTTCTTCTTCCTCCTCTTCTTCTTCTTCTTCTTTGGTTCTTTTCCTTCTCTTCCTCCTCCTCCTGTTCCTCCTCTACCTCCTCCTCCTCCTTCTTTTTCCTCCTGCTTCTCTTCCTCCTCTTCCACTTCCTTATTCATCTGCCTGTCTCAATTCTGGCTTCCATGAGGGGAACAGGCCTCCTCTGGCCTGTGCTCCCATTATATACTATGTCACCATAAACCCAGGGTGATGGTTGCAGGTGACTTTGGATGTTGTAACCATAAAGGAACCTTAATCAGGATTTCTGGTGTTTACCATCATGACAGAAAGTTAACTTAGGAGCACTGTGTAGATACTGACACAGGCCCTGTGACCCCAACTCCAGTATTCTTTCTTTTTTTTTTTTTTTGCCAGTCCTGGGGCTTGGACTCAGGGCCTGAGCACTGTCCCTGGCTTCTTTTTGCTCAAGGCTAGCACTCTGCCACTTGAGCCACAGCGCCACTTCTGGCCATTTTCTATATATGTGGTGCTGAGGAATCGAACCCAGGGTCTCATGTATATGAGGCAGGCACTCTTGCCACTAGGCCATATCCCCAGCCCCCAGTATTATTTCTTAAGTCCCTCTCTGATGGTGTCTGAGTAGAGTTTCCTTTTGTATCTTCCCCAAAGTAGTGTTCCATCTGTCCTCTTCCTTTTAAGAGGCCCTCCTCCACGCCCTCTCAGATGGTAGGCTTCTAGGTGTTTCTAGGGATCTCTAGCTGCTGCTTTAGAGCCTTAGCTCTTCACAAGGCTTCTTTCTGGAACTTTATGACCAGTTGCCTGGCATCCATGCAATCACACTCCAGCAGGAGCGCAGGACATTCATCCCAAAGCCTCTGGCTCAGGCTGGGCTTCACACTAGCATTGTAGGCTACCAGTATAATCCACTCCAGGCAGCCAGTGAGAGGAGGCAGATTTGCCTTATCCAACCTGGGCTGGATCCCTCAGTGGCACAGACAGGGAGAAGAAGGGCCTCAGGGGAGCACTACATTGCAGCCACTGTTCTCAAAGGGCACCTGCTAATAGATAGACTAGGCTGTCAGCTATGCCAGGGATCTAGTCATGTGACTCAGGCCCTCCAAGGCCAGACCATATGCCTGACTAAGCTGCCAAACTGCTTTGTGGAGTCTTGTTTTCCTGGGCCCCACTCTAGGGCAGAGAATGTGGGGAGGTAGACTGCTCCTGACTTCCTGAAATTGGGCTGAGCTCTCACCCATGTCCTGGAGCCAACATTGCATCTTTTCTCCTCCTCCACCCTCCAGGCCATGCTGCTCTTCCTTTGCATGCTAGTCCTGTTCTCACAGCCCTGGGGGTACCTGGGAGCAGAAATGAAGACCTTGGTCCGGAGGTCAGTGACCAACGCCTGCACCCTGGTCATGTGCGGCCCTGCGGAGAATGGCCTACCTGGTCGAGATGGACGAGACGGGAGAGAGGGCCCGAGGGGCGAGAAGGGAGATCCAGGTAGAGCTGGCAGCAGGGGTTTATCCAGCTGATGAAGTGGGGAGAATTGGAATGACAACCAGCCAGCAACTCCCCATGCTGTGATGAAAGACTGGGGGTCCAGCACTTAGCAGCAATTCTTTTTGATTAAGGGGTGCCTATGCAGTGTGCTAGAGATTTTTTAAATTATATTTTTATCTTTAGGTAGTTGTACAAAGGGGTTATCATTCAACAAATCCGTTTGTAAGTACAATGTATCTTGGTCAATATCACCCCTTTCATCATTCTCCCCCATACCTCCCAATCTAAGTATTCAAGATTTTTCTTATTTCTCCTCACCTTATTATAAAGGTGATATGTACAACTGGATATTGTATATATGCTTATCTGAATTAAGGAAGGGAAAGAAAAATGAGGGAGGGTGTAACAAATAAGACAAGAAATGTAGTCCCTACCTTATTATGTAACTGTACCCCCTCTGTATGTCACCTTGTCAATAAAATTTAATTTAACAAAAGGTGATATGTACAGGGGTTACAGTTACATAAGACAGGTTATGAGTATGTTTCTTTTTGGACAACATCACTCCTTCTTTCACTCTGTCTCTCTTAGTTTTTCCCTTCTGTTCCCACCCACAAGTTGTACAGTTTATTTTCAACATAATGTCTAGTGAGTACCATTGCTGCATTTGTTCATACTTAGCATTGAAGAGTTTTAATAGTTAATTAATCTCTACATAGCAAAGGGTGGGGAAAAAATGAGGCTTATAGAGGCCTACACAGTTCTAGTTAAATGGATCTGCCTTGTCTATTACAAGAGGAGAGCAGAGCTTGTGCTTCTGTGTGCAGCTCTGTGCCCTGGCATCCTCCGCCAAAGCCTTACAAGGAATGCATCGATCTCCTTTGGCAGGTAAGCGAGGGCAAATACATTTTGTGAAAGGACACAAGGGGCCTCCTTATATATGGGCTTGACTGCTGGCTCCATCTTCACAACGGGGAACTTGGTGTCATGGCATCTCTGTTTTTTCATCTGCAAATGGGAACAATATTTTGCCACCCAGCGACAAATAATTAACAATGGTTTCCTTTCCTTTAAAAAAATTTTTTTGGTATTGGGGTTCAAACCCAGGATGTTTCACTTGCTAGGTAAGTGCTTTGTCCCTGAGCTATATCCTAGCCCTAATTTTTGTTCTTTGAATCTTCGTGAATAGAACTGCACCTTCCTGATGACAATTCGATGAATTCTCCTGAGGCTACTAGAGGTACTAATAAATATGAAAATTGTTCTTAAGAAAACTGACCAAGCCCTGAGGGAGGATCAGGGTCGTGTGTGTGCATGCGTGCACACATGTGCGTGTATGCGCACATACGCACACACTAGTTTTAGAGCTTGAACCCAGAGTCTGGGCACTGCCCCTGAGCTTTTTCACTTAAGGCTAGCACTCTACCACTTGAGCCACAATTCTACTTTTGGCTTCCTGGTAGTTTATTTATTGGAAAAAGGGTCTCAAACATTCCTTCCCAGGCTGGCTTTGAATTGTGATCCTTAGATCTCAGTCTCCTGGGTAGCTAGGATTACAGATGTAAGCCACTGACACCTGGCTCTTTTTTTTTTTTTTTTCAAACCATTACTTGGACTTGAACTGAGAGCCTTGCACTCTTACTTGGCTTTTACACTCAAAGCTGGTGCTATATCACTTGAGCCACATCTCTACTTCTGGATTTTTGCTTGTTAATTGGAGATAATAGTGTCATGGATTTTTCTGCCCAGGCTGGCTTTGAACCTTGATTCTCACATCTCAGCCTCCCAAGTAGCTGGGATTACAGGCATGAGTCAGCAGTGCAGGAAAGGATCTGAGTCTTATTGGCAAGGAAGGAAAAAACAATGAATCCATAGCAGGAGACAAGGGACAAGAGGGCCTTAGGCCCGTGCTTTGATGACTGAGAAAGCTCAGTCTATCTTTCTGAAATACGCATTTTGATTTATAGGAGGGAGAATAATGGCAATACAAAACAGAATTAAGAAACATCCCAAGGCTTTATGAGGCAAGGCACAAGTGAACCTCTATCCTTTACAGACAGATAGTGGCTCCCAAAGAGAATGGACTGGGCTCACCCAGGGAAAGATGGCTATCTAGGGAGGGAGGACACAATGTGGCCCTTTTCTCAGGGATCCCAGTTCTCTTCGACTTCTGAAGGGGGCTGTATATTGAATCCTGGAGGCATTTTCTATGGGGATGCTTGACTTGCCTTCTGTACACTCCCACCTGCCTTTGAGTTGATATTGGGCAGAGATCAACATATAGCTGGGTTAGAAATATAGCTCCACTTTGGCCTTTCAATCCCAGTCCTATTAGTCACTTGACCATTATTGGTTTATGTCCTGAGAGATTTGAAACTTCCTCAGAATCCTCAGATCCAAGAAGCTCTGTGTATGGTCCAAGTCTACTTGTGACCACCTGTGAAAGGTCTGGTCTCCAGAACATACTGAAAAGTGGAGTTGGGACCTCAGAGGAAAGTTGCTGGAGCAGGAGTAGATGATGGAGCTGGGATCACTGTGGTGAGGTTGCAGGCAGTTCCAGCGTTCCTGTCCAAGAGATTCACCCAGAATTCTTCTAAGGATACTGATCTCCCTTGGAGTGAAACCACATACCTCAAAGCACCCGATTGTGACTGCTCTCCACCCCTGCTTGCTTCTCTGGCCTCCACGAGTCCTTCTTTATATCTACTTAGTGACACTCTGGCTTCAAGCTTACTGGTCCTTAACCACATTTGTTCCTTTCTCCTGGGGCCCTGACACTTGACCTTCATATACATGTGCCTTCGTCTTCTTCATCTTTTTCAGGGCTTCATTCACAACAAAGTTCCAGAGCCACCATAACTAACACACCACCACCTCCAATGTTCTGTAAGGTTTTTATGTTTTTGTTTTCTGTTGGTCTTGGAGCTTGAACTCCAGGCCTGAGCTTTTCAGCCCAAGTCTAACACACTACCACTTTGAGCTATAGCTCCACTTCTGGTTTTGGGGTAGTTAACTGGGGATAAGAGTTTCATGGACTTTCCTGCCCAGGCTGGCTTTGAACCTCGGTACTCAGATTTCAGCCTCCTGAGTAGCTAGGATTACAGGCATGAGCTCCCAGTGCCAGGATACCCTTTCAGTTGTAATGTATCCTTGTAGTTCTTTCGGGATCTAGGAAGTCATGCGTTATACACTTTAAGTATACAGGAAATATTTATGAAACAAGTGAATGAATGCATCAAACTGGATGGAGTGCTGGCAGCACTGGGATACAAAGCTGGGTCTATAATACTGGAAGGCAAAGGCAAATGAGTGCTATTTTTGGGGAGGGGAATCCTCCTCCAATTTGGGGGTCTTATAGCTTTCATACTCTATGCTCCAAGAATGGGTGGCCTCTAGCACTCCCTTCTAGAGAGAGGGTGATTTTGTTCCCCTGGCCAAAAAGCCTTTTGTCAACCTGGCTATGGTGGATTGGTGGATCCCAGAGATGTACAGCCTGAGTTTGGATGTGGGATGTGGGCCAGTCTGCTACCAAGCTTCTATGCTTCCATTTCATCCCTAAGATTCCATCCTTTAACCAATGGCAAAACACAGTGCCAAGCACAGAATCTTTCAGCAAATTGTTACTTCTATCTCAAGTATACTCATGTGCCAGAAAAATGTGACTCTTCCTGTCATAGGAGATTAGTTTCCAAGTCTGAAATACCTCTCTCTTCTCTCTACAGAAAGTTGGAGATGATTTAGTCCTCTAAACTGTCCCTGATCTTTAAGTCCTACTTTCTCTTCAGGATGACTTCTGAGGATGTGTATGTCCCTCGTGGCATACACATCAGGAAAAAACACCTCAGGACTGTCTTCCTTGCCAGTTGTCCTTGTCTCACAGTTGGTCTTAAATCTCTTGCAGAGCAAGATCTGAGGACTGGGCTAAGTGCAAATCATGTAGTAGACATTCATAGACAAAAACTTGTATTAACATACATGAGTTAAACATATTAAGGGGGTTCAGTGTGATGTCCCTACACAGGCACACACAAATCAGCATGTCCAACCTCCTTTGCTCTATCTCCCTCATTCCTTTCCCAACTTCTATTAATCACTATTCTTCATTCAGGTCCACTCTTTTCCCCCTAGGTTTGAACCTAGGTTTCAACTTAAGGCCTTAAACTTGCTCAGCTGGCACTCTCTCACTTGAACTATGTCTCCAGCCCAGCTTTCTGCTTGGTATGTTGATGATGTTGTCTTGGGGACTTTTCTGCCTAGGCTGGCTTCAAATAATGATCCACAGTTTCAGTGCCCAGCTGAGTCCACATTTTAAACACTTGAATATGAGAAAGAATGTATATAGTATTTGTCTTTCTATGTTTAGCTTATTTTACTGGACATGAGGATCTCCAGTTCCATCCATTCTATTATAAATGACAGCATTTCATTCTTCTTTGACTGGGTAATCTTCTATTGTGTATGTTTACTACACTTTAAAAAATAATGTGTTTATTCATTCATGGGCACCTAGGGTGATTCCATATCTTAGCTATTGTGAACAGTGCTGACATAGATATGCAAGTGGTGTTTTTCTATGCTGATAATTTCCTTTGGATGTGTACCCAGGAGTGAATAGCTAATACAGTTCTATTTTCATATTTATGAGGATTCTCCACACAGATTTCCATAGTGTTTGAACTAAAATTCAAGAAGATTTTCCCGGTCAGGGAACCAAAAAAAAAAAAGAAGAAGAAGAAGAAGCTTAAGGAGTGCTTACCCTGGCATCCTCAACAGCATGTGTTGTTATTTTTGGTAACAGTCATTATAACCATGATGAGATGGCATCATGTATGATTTTGGTTTGCATTGTCCTTATGGCTGAACATAGTGAACATTTTAAAAATACTTCCTAGCCATTGGTACTTCTTCTTTTGAAAAGTGTCTGTTCAGATCATTTGCCAATTTTTAATTGGGTCACTTGTTTTCTATGTTTATGATTTTGTGGTAAGACTTTGAATTCCTTGTATATTCTAGACATTGATCCCTTGTCAGATAAATAGTTGGCAAATATGTCCCCACACTTAGTAGGTTGTGTCTTCACTCTGTTGATGATTTCCTTTACTGTGTAGAAATTTTTCAGCTTGATATAAGCCCATTGGTCAAGTCTTTATTTTGTTTTCTGTGCTTTTGAGATTCTTCATGAATAAATATATGATAAGTGGACTGAAGCATGGAATAAACAAGTTGACACCTATCTGATGCCATTTTGGATAAAAATATAGTTGGTTTCCTGATACACACTCACAGAAATTGAGAAGTTCAAGGGCACCATTAAATGTCAAGTGATTGCCATATGTCAGTGCAGTGGCCACAGAGAGAAGGAATAAAAAACAGAAACTCAAAGAGATCTTGGCTTGAATCCATCTCCAATTCCAGAAAGGCCATTTCCTTGAAATGCGGCTGCAGAAAGAAACCCATTTCCTGGATCACCTGTACTAGGGTGTGTGACCCTGGAATGCCTATGCTCTACAGAATCCTGAAAGAGTGCCAGGACCTAGACCCTGCAGATATTTGGCCCCTCCTTGGCCTAGGGCCAATGTCATGTCCATTTCTTCTACTGCTACAGGTTCACCAGGAGCTGTGGGACTAACAGGGATGCCTGGACCATCTGGCCCAATTGGACCCAAAGGGGATAATGGCTCTGTTGGAGAACCAGGACCAAAGGGAGACTCTGGACCAGGTGGTGAGCAAATGGGCATGGAATTCAGACATCTCCAAGTGGTACCTCTGCTGCTAGGATGTGCCAGTGGGGATGCTCAGCACCCAGCCTAGGAAAAAGGAAGAAGATTGTTCTGCAGGAGGCACTGGGTTGTTTTTGGATAACTAGGGCCTCCTGTAGGGTAGTAAGATGCTGTTCTTTCACTTTATATTTCTACTGTTATTCTCATACATCCCACTACCATTGAGATTTAGTGACACTGATCGGGCTGGTCCTATTCCCCAGGACCTCCTGGACTTCCAGGTGTTCCTGGTCCAGCTGGAAAAGATGGTCCCTCTGGAAAGCAGGGGAACATAGGACCTCAAGGAAAACCAGGCCCAAAGGGAGAGGCTGGACCCAAAGGTAGGAGGATGGGATGTGGCTGGTCTGGGGTGGAGATGTGAGGAATGATGGTGGTGGTCCATGAAGGGACATAAAGTGAGGTCCATGATGAACCCCTGTTTGTCTCTTCTGAAGGAGAAGTAGGTGCCCCAGGCACTCAGGGTGCCTCAGGGGCAAGAGGTCCCACAGGACCTAAAGGAGAGAGAGGTACCCCTGGTGAACGTGGAGCCCCTGGAAATGCTGGAGCATCAGGTGAGTGATGGAGAGATTTGGGGCTGGATTTATTTCCACTGTGCCCACATGAAGCGCCCAAGGCATGTCCCCTTCCCTATGAGAACAACTTGTGCAAACAGAGCTGGCATGGCTGGGCCATGGAGAAGCACTATCCAAGGTAGGTGCATCTCGGGCTCTTGGAACTGTGACTTACGTAGGGAGGGTGCAGCGCTAAACCGCCAGGATGGATGGTATCTGAGGAAGGTAAGTCACAGGTGGCAGGGACAGTTGTACACAGTGGAGGTTGATTGGCAGCTCAAGGAGCCTATCATGTTGAGATAGAGCACAGGGTTCTGAATATACGAGGGGAGGGTATATTGCTTAACCACAGGATAGTCCAAGGACAAAGAAGGTCATGGTGCTGGATATTAGGTACCTAGCTGACCCAGCTCTTCTTGGATTCCAGGACCTGCTGGGGCTGTGGGTCCACAGGGAGCTCCAGGTACCAGGGGTCCCCCAGGACTGAAGGGAGACAGAGGTGCTCCTGGAGACAAAGGAGCCAAAGGTGAAAGTGGGCTTCAAGGTAAGGCAATGACTCCTGTCCGCATGGGTGGGAGAGAGGGAAAAAATCCCTTTTTCTCAAGAGATCCTCTCTGGGACAACAGTCCTGTTATTTACAGGTAGTGGATAAAACAGGAAAAGCTAGGAGTGGGGCAAGAATTAGGCTCTGTAGGAAAGTGAACCTGGGCAGTTTTGTTTTTTTTTTTTTTAACCTGATCATTGGGAAAATGGCAGCTGCCTTCCCAATGCCTAGGATATCTCTGAATGTCCAACTACCCAAATGGATGGGAATTGTATGTGGAATATGTATTCCTGCCCCTCCTCCCAGGAATGGAGAGGCTATTATCTTCCTGGAGGTGAGGCCAAAGGTCATCTGGGTCAATGTCAGAGAGATTCAGGGACTTGCTCAGGGACCAGTTAATCCATAGAAAAACCATAGGAAACCTGTGGGCAACACGGACCACTTGTGTCTGCAGATGGAGATGCCTCATCACCATCTCTGATATGTACCATCAGCCAGACATGAGTGGTCCCTAGGCTGTGAGGGATAGGTCATCAAGGGACCATTTTCCTCCCTACAGATATTGCTGCTCTGAGGCAGCAGGTGGAGACCTTACAGAGACAGTTACAGAAGCTCCAGGCTGACTTCTCTCACCATAAGAAAGGTGAGTTCCTGGATCTAAAATTGAGTCTGACATCAACACTGAGCTCCAAGCTGGCTCTGGTTCTCAAGTCCCTTGGTTGAAGCTTGAGCAGGGGCTGAGGTTCAACCTTGCCCCAGTTCCAGGATGATAATGAGCAGAGTCTGTGTATGTGGTGGACTTGGTCTGGGGCAGAGAATAGAGAGAAATCTGGGACTAGGTCAGAGAAGGAAAGTCACAAGCACCAGAAGCTGAAGTAGATCCAAGAGACATGTAGGAGAATGTGGCCCGTGTCACCAACTCACTGGGTAAAGCATGACCAACTACTAAGTTTCTGAGCACCCTCCAACCATAATGCCACTTAAGCTGGGTCCAGGAGATCCTCAGTAGAACTGAATGCCTGGCTTTCCTATGCTGATCCCTGAGGCAGACAAGAAAATATCCATGATGGTGTTTCTTACATCTGGGGGACCAGGTATGGGAATGTCCAGATGTGTGGCTACACAGCCTGTGACAGCAAAGAATCTAGGTTCTCTCCTGAGGACTGGGGCTGGCACACTGCTCTGGAGGTACAAGGTAGGTGGGGCCTGTCCTTAGTATATAGCTATTGCATTTCTCCCCTTATACAGGTTTTGTGGTGTGTATGTGTGTGTGTGTGTGTGTGTGTGCATGTGCACGCGTGCACACGTGCATCCTGGGGCTTGAACTCAAAGCCTATTCACTGGTGCTCCACCACTTGAGCCACATTTCCAATTCTAGCTTTGTTGCTGGTTAATTGGAAATACAAATCTCATTGACTTTCCTGTCTGGGCTGGCTTTGAACTTCAATACTTAGATCTCAGCCTCCTGAGAACTTCTCGAGCCACTGCTATGCAGCTGTCTTTCAGTGAGTAATAAAAAATAAGATTTCTGAATGATTAGAACATAAAGAGCCTCCTTTGATAAAACAGAGGGCTGACTTCTAAGTACTCAAGCTAAGAGATGAGAAATTTGGTTATTCAGTATTTTTCTTCCACCACAAACACATTTATATAAGTGTTCATTTGTTCATAGACAAGCTGATGCCAGCACCAAGAATGTGTGCCTATGTACATGCCATGTGTGTATTTAAACGACATTTATTCTCTATTCATCTACATACACAAGTGCATGTGCACAGATAGGCACCTGCACATCCAGTTGCAACTTGCATCCTGTCAAGGGCCTTTGAATAAATACTGAGTGTTCATTCATGCTCCACCTTGGAGCTAAAATCCAGCAGTGGCACAGGAGTCTTAGATTCCTTTTGTCCAGGGTCACCATCCTGAACCCATGGAGAAACTTCTCCACAAGATATTTTTAAAGATGCGCAGAGGAGAAGGGATCATGTGTCGGAGTACAGCCCAACAATTCTGGGGCTCAGCTCTCTCTGGAACTGAGGGTCTAGTGTCCTTTGCAGATTTCCACGAATGGCGTAGAAGTCACAAGGATAGTGATGTTTGAAGAAGAAGATGAAGAAGAGATGTTTGTCAGATGATTCTTTTGAGAAGCAACCCCTTGCTTTTTGTTAGAGCTGAGGGACTGGAAACCCTGGAAGGGGAAGTGGCCTTACCTTGCCTTTCCTGTCATGCTACTGTGGGTCTTAATGCCAGATTCTTGTAGTGGTAGTAACCACACCTTCTTATATCCACCCTCCCCACATCTGCTTGTCAGATTTCCTCATCCCCTCTGCCAACAGTCTGAGGCTAGTGGAGCATCGCTCACAAACACACTGAAACCAGTGGGGTCTGCTCCACAGCAGAACTTAGCACATTACAACTCTCAGCTGTTCCATCCTATCTTCTCTTGTTATTTCACCCCCTCACACAGCATAGGTTTCTCACCCCCCTCAGCACCCTAACCACAGGGGCATGGTGGGCTCCCTGCTCTGGATTTTGCACTTGCAGAAATCATTTCCTATGCTGGGTGCTACTGCCTCATACCTGTAATCCTAGCTACCCAGGAGACTGAAATCTGAGGATCATGGTTCAAAGCTAGCCTGAACAGACAAATCTGAGAGACTCTTGTCTCCAATTAACCAGAAAATAGCCAAAAGCTGAGGTGTGGCTCAAATGGTAGAGGGCTACTCTTGAGAATAAATGCCAAGCAAGAGTTCAAGTTCCAGTGCAAACAGAGACGGGGGTGGGGGAGAGAGCAGAGGAAGAGAGAAAAATTATTTCCTTGGAACAGGCTGTTAAGTTCAATATAGTAAGAGGAAAAATCAATTCCAGCATACAATGTGAGCTGAAGCAGAAAGCCTACATCTGAGCTTGGTGTCACAGAAGTTCCCCTGTAGCTTCACATTTCATGGCTGCAGGACATGGGGCCTTGAACTTAACCTTTCTCAACTCCCATCTGTGAATAGTGGGCCATGACATGCCCCTCCTCAAGGGTGTCGGGGCTACTCAGGAACCCAGCCCCTCACACTGGCTCTGATGCCCAGATGCATTGCATGGGAAGGTTTAAAGACTCAGATTGCAAAGCTGAGATCTCAGCCACCCACTGCCACCCTGCCACCCCTGAATTTGGTTTAGGGGGCTGCCACAACCTCATCCTGACTGTCTTCTTCCAGCCATGCTCTTCCCTGATGGCCAAAGTGTGGGGGACAAGATCTTCAAGACAGCAGGCTCTGTGAAATTATTCCAGGGTGCCCAAGAGTTGTGCACACAGGCTGGTGGACAGCTGGCCTCTCCACGCTCTGCAGCTGAGAATAAGGCCCTGCAGCAGCTGGTCACAGCCCAGAACAAGGCTGCTTTCCTAAGCATGACAGACAATGACACAGAAGGCAAATTCACCTACCCCACCGGGGAGCCTTTAGTCTATTCCAACTGGGCCCCAGGGGAGCCCAACAACAATGGCGGGTCGGAGAACTGTGTGGAGATCTTCACCAACGGCCAGTGGAATGACAAGACTTGTGGAGAAGAGCGCCTTGTGGTCTGCGAGTTCTGAGCCCCACGGAGGCATGTGGTAGGGGCAGAGCTTGGTAACCTGGTCAATGATGTTGCAATCCAGACCTGAATGTTGACAACATCCTAATAAAAAAGTGATCATGGGCTGGGAATATGGCCTAGTGGTAGAGTGCTTGCCTAGCATACATGAAACCCTGGGTTCCATTCCTCAGTACCACATATATAGAAACAGCCAGAAGTGGAGCTGTGGCTCAAGTAGTAGAGGGCTAGCCTTGAGCAGAAAGAAGCCAGGGACAGTGCTCAGGCCCTGACTTCAAGCCCCAGCACTGGCAAATAAAAAAAGTCATCACTTCTGCCAGCCCAACATTCTCTATGGAACAGCCCCAAAGTAGCGCTACTTAAGGATGGCTCCCACAGTAGAACATCTTGGAGAAGGGCGCAATCTGCTTTCTGAAGCTATTAGCAGCATTTGGCCCAGCTGACCACACCCTCCTGCTTCAAGCTCCTCCTCCTTTGGGCTTGGGCATGCTGTGATTGCTGGTGTGCTTCTTTGATCTTTCTGAGCGTTCTTGGTTGGATTACTCCTTTGCCCTCCTTGACCACTCATGTTGGAGCATCCAGGCCTCAGCAATCAATCCTCTCTCTCCTTACAAAAATAAGGCCAGTTCCTTTCCTTTTCTTGTCCCTAAACACAAGCCACACTTTTAGACGGCATGCGCACTAAGCTCTCTGCTAAGACAAATGAGGGCCCTAGCTCCACTACTTTCCACCTAGAGGTGACAGATCTGATCAGGACTCCTGATCAGGACTTCTCCTTGAGCTATGGCTGAAGGCCTCTGGCTGCCTCTTGTTTCAAGGCCTGAGTCCTAGTAACCGTCTAGCTCAGCAGGGTCACCTGACAGAGACTTGTCTACCTCCTTTGCTAGATTTGCCCTGTACCCAGGACCACTGATTTGTGCAATGTTCAGCTCTCCTCTCCAGCTTTATCAATGTCATGGTGTCTTAGCATCTGAGAAGGGGACCAAACTGCCTAACTCTGAAGCCATCTGTGAATCTCAGGGACATTTGGAACAAAGTGTCTGGCCATGTTGTAAATTTGCCCCAAATGCTTTGCTTGGCAGTTCCAGGAATGTTCTTTCCTGCCTCTGCCTTGAAGATAATCTTGTTAAATCTTCCTCTTCATTTTCCAAATGTGGAAACCAAGGCATAGAGAGGGGGAGAGGACTTGTCTAGGGATGCAGTGGGTTGTAGGGTCGCAGCTGGGATGTGAACAAGCTCTTTCCGATCCCAAGGCTTATACATTTAGCTTGTAAATGCATAGACCAAGGACTACCATCTATATTTGACTGATTTTAATGACAAAATGTTACAAGAATTATTTAAAGATGAGAAGGGCACCTGGATGACCATCGAAGAGGCCCATCAATGAGGTACAAAAAGCTCTTGCTAAGATTAAAAAAAAAAACCCACATACTCTTCCCTTTGTTTATGGGGACCAAACCTCATATCTCTTTCCAGAAGCCCTACCACCATCGTTCAGTCAATGTGTCCCACGCCAAGCCATACTTTCACTTCATGAACCCTAAGCTCTCTGACAAGATCTTTCTCCTGTTATTGAAAAAAAATTTACAATTCCTGGAACCTTCTGAAATACAAATCAGTTGCCCATTGGTGTACCATTTCCTCAGCACAGAGGTCACAGTGAGCACCTCATGGCAGGAACTTAGAAGTGTGTTTCTATGAGTAGATGGTTGTGAAGGGGCTGGAAGGTGGGAGGGAGCACAGGCAAAGTCAGGCTATCCACTGCCTCAGTCTCTCCTGTGCCTCTTTCCCTCCTTTGCACACTGGCCCCTTCGCTTCCTGTCTCTCTACGGCACAAAGACAAGAAAGAATGTGTGTTGAAAACTGCCATCAAGAGGTAAGAAATTCTCACCGGCTCTCAATGTGAAACTCCTGCGGAAATGAGTTTGCTCTTCACAGGGGCCCATTCTGGTCCAATCAACTAAGTTCTGAGGGCAATCACATTATACAGTGTGGCCACTGAGACCCAGCTGAGGATCACTACCCACGGCGATACTTATGGTAAACTAATTTCTTGACAAGAGGAAGAAAAGAACTACAGAACTCTAAAAAATGAAAATCAATATCCCTTAGTGCCAAAGGCTTTCAAATCCACCTGTGCCGTGGTTTACTCTCAGCAGAGAACACAAGGACAGTCCATTGGGCTCTGTTGTCAGAGGCTTACTCAAGAGAGGACTGAAACAAATAGTTCAGAAGTTCAAGTCCTAAAAAGTTGGGGTTATTTTGGGGGGTGGGTGGGTTTTTTGGTACCAGTACTGGGATTTAAACTCAGGGCCTAGACCATGTTCCTGAGGTTTTTTGCTCAATAGCAGTAGTACTTTATAACGTAAGTCACAGCTTCACTTCCAGCTTCTTGGCAGTTCTTTGGAGATAAGAGTCTAAGGGACTGTCCTGCTCAGGCTGTCTTTGAACTGTGATCCTCAGATTTCAGCCTCCTGAGTAACTAGGGTTACAGGCATGAGCCACCAGAACACTTTTTTTGGAGGGGTGGCTAGTACTGGGGCTTGAACTTAGACTCGGGGTACTCTCCCTTAGTTTTTTTTATGTAAGACTGGCACTCTGCCATTTGAGCCACACCTCCACTTCCAGCTTTTCTTTTTTCTGGAGATAAGAGTCTCACAGACTTTCCTGATAGACAGACTTTGAACCTCAGTCCTCAGATCTCAGCTTCCTGAGTAGCTAGGATTACAGGAATGAGTCACTAGTGCCTGGCCTAACACATTTTTGAGCATAGACTACTCCCTGCACCAACATGGACCTTTAACCTGGATCTTAAACAGTATGCACTCCTTCAGCTATATTCACAGGTCCATCTTTTAGTTATCTAGGTGTCAAGTGAGGCCACGATGATATAGTTCTCAGGCTTGATCTCAGGAGATACAATGACCCTTACAGTGTCAGGTAACATCATGGAAGCCACTGTGGTTGCTTGACATTCAGAAGGTCTTCTATAGTAATTGTGCTGGAAAGCTCTGCTTCAGTTTGATAGTAAAACCTCAAGGATGATAGTATATTCTGTTCTCAACCCTCCTGTTCACCAAATCAGATACATCTGGAAATAAACAGCAACAGGGGAGCCCTCTGACCTTTGCTTTTCTCCTTCCTTCCTTCCTTCCTTCCTTCCTTCCTTCCTTCCTTCCTTCCTTCCTCTCTCTCTCTCTCATCAGTTGTAGGATTTGAACTCAGGGCCTGGGCACTGTCCTGGAACTTTTGCTCAAGGCTTGTGCCAAACCACTTGAGCTACAGATCTACTTCTGGTTTTCCGGTAGGTAATTGGAGATAAGAGTCTCACAGATTTTCCTGCCCAGGCTGGCTTAGAACTGAAATATTCAGATCTCAGCCTCCTGAGTAGCTAGAATTACAAGCACAAGCCGCTTGCATTGCCTTTCTTAGATCTTATTTTTGTTCTGAACTTCCTTACATTCAACATTGGCAACCGTATTGGTGAAGGGAATTTTTAACCACTCTTACCTCCTGGAAAACCTATCATGGTTCAAGCCTAATGGCTTGCTTAACCTTCCCAGGTTATCTACATTTTATGTACTAGGGCAAAGGAACTAAGGATATACTAGAGGAAATGAAATGTAAAGTTAGATGTCTAATATTTTATCCAGGCACTAAACCCAAATGGCTAACCATGCTAGTTCTTTATTGCCCGAACATTTGAGAAGGAATCTAGTATTGTGTCCCAGCAATAGACACAAGAGGTACTCAACAAGTAGATTTAGAAAGAATGGATGAATTCTAAGAGCTTTGAGCATCGTCTTCTGTGCTGTCATCAAGATACTCAGAGACCAGGACATTTTTCACTTTGCCTGGGTGGGACTGGTGGGTTGCTTCTGTATATACAATCTCAACAATCTTATGGTAGATATTCAGTGTTTTTTTTTTTTTAAATTCAAGCATGAAGGCAAGCATGAGACTGGCCCATGCCATTTCTAGGTGTTCAGATAAGAGCCAGGAGATACAATGCTTTCTCTTTCATCATGCTTTCATCATGCTTTCTCTTCTGGGGCTTGCAGAGGGATTGATGGATATGTACAATCCCAGAACCCTGAGTGGTCATCTGAGAAGAACTGCCCTTGGGGTCTGGCTGGGTCCACCTAGACTTGGAGTGAGATTTTAGGGTCCTTACTCTGATACATTTCAAATGCAAACCTATTTGACCTCCATTATTTCAGAGTCAGTAGTCTCCATCAGACTGCCTGAGAGCCATCCTTAGGCCATATGGAGGAACTTATAAGGGCCTTGCCTGAGTGCAATGACCCCAGTTATATTTATTCAGTGAGGAGAATGAATGGAGTAAGGGAGAGAGTCAAGTGAATGAGACCATTTCTTCCTCCTTGTGAGTCTTGTTTGAATGAAGTGTTTCTAAGCTGTCACCAGGCCCTTTGATCTGAGGTAAGGAGCTCGGTGACCTCACTGCCTGTGCTTCTGCATATTTGCTTTTTAATTCCCCTAATACTTCATTTCAGGCTTGAGTGGCTGGAGCCAAGCCAAGGTCAACAGACCAGATGCTAAGTTCAGGATAAGAAATACATCCTGTGACTAGTGGGATGAATCAGAGCAGGAAAGATAAGGTTGAAAGTTGGGCTCTGAGCCATCCTGACATGCTGAGTTCTCAGTTGGGGGTAAGGGAGGGAGAGAAACAAGGAGAGATGAAGAGAGAGATCGAGAGACAGAGAAAGATTAAGACTGAGAAACAGAGAGACTGAGAGAGGGACTGAGAGACTAAGAGATGGGGGGGGGGGCCGAGGGAAGGGACCAAGAGAGTAGAGAGTAGACAGATCAAACAGAGCAGAGGAGAGGAGATTCTCCAAAGAATCTAGAAACTTCATGCAATCTCTAGAAAATGTTCACTGAGCAAAAGGCATGACTGAGGCTGTGAGGACTTCTGGACATGACTCAAGTTCTTAGCAAAGAACACATGTGGAAGAGCCAAGAAACTTGTTTAAAATAATATAATTAGAAAGGACATGGCCCATTCTATGTAAGAGGGTGTTAGAAAACTGGTATGATTAAAATAGCACTGATATAAGAATAGGTAGAATAATGAAAGACAGAATCTAAAAGCAGGCCCAAAGATTTACAAAGTAAAGAAACGGCATCAAGATTATAGGGAAACAGACTTGTCAATTAAGAATGCTAGATTAAAAACCTAAGCATTTAGAGGAGAAGCTGTTCTTGTTGTTCGTCCTCTTCCTCCTCCGCTTCTTCTTCTTCTTCTTCTTCTTCTTCTTCTTCTTCTTCTTCTTCTTCTTCTTCTTCTTCTTCTTCTTCTTCTTCTTCTTCTTCTTCTTCTTTTCTGCTTCCCCTTCTCCCTTCATCCCTCTCCTTCTATTCTTCCTCCTTTTTTCTTCCGTTTCTTCCTCCTCCTCCTCCTCCTCTTCCTCCTCCTCCCCCTCCTCCTCCTCCTCCTCCTCCTCCTCCTCCTCCTCCTCCTCCTCCTCCTCCTCCTCCTCCTCCTTCTCCTCCTCCTCCTTTTCCCTCCTTGTCCTTTTCCTCCTTCTTGGAAGCAGAGGGGCAGCACGTATGTGGGATGTGTTCACCATTCTTGGCTTAGCAAGTATTGGACTGCAAAACCAGGGGGCAGCTAACTGGGATGATTCCTCCAGCTTCTAAGTGATCCCAGGGAGTCCTGTGAGAATCCTTCTGTCAGCTGGTGTGCTAGCCTTGTCATCATGTGCGATCTGTAGGAAATGCCCACCATCCCTCTGTGCACTGACCCGTTCAAGTGGCCTAAGGGGTCCCAGGCAGAGGCTCTAAATCAGTATTAGTTTGGTGTTTTTTTTTTTGCCAGTCCTGGGGCTTGAACTCAGAGCCTGAGCACTGTTCCTGGCTTCTTTTTGCTCAAGGCTAGCACTCTACCACTTGAGCCACAGCTCCACTTCTGGCTTTTTCTATACATGTGATGCTGAGGAATCGAACCCAGGGCTTAGTGTGTGTGAGGCAAGCATTCTTCCACTAGGCCGTATTCATAACCCCTCAGTATTAGTTTTCAGTCCTCAGCTTGAGCCCCTCTGTACTTGGGGTGTGGGTGTATGTGTGTGCATGCATGCACACGTGTGTGCACACACGGAGGCATATTGGTTGTGGAGCTTGAACTCGGGGCACTGTCCCTGAACATTTGTGCTCAAGGCTAGCACCTTACCAATTGAGCCACAGATCCAGATATTTGGTGATTAATTGGAGATAAGAGTCTCATTGATGCCATTGCCCAGCCTGGCTTTGAACCACAATCTTTACATCTCAACCTCAAAATCATACTAAGTGACCTAGACCCAAAGAAACATAAACCCTATGGTGTCCCTCATAGGCAATAGCTAGTACAGGAATAGGCTAGTCATGGTAGAAGACCAAAATACCTCAATAACTACACCCATATGACCACATAAGAAGATGCCAAGTGAAATGAACTCCATGTTACGGAAATAAGAGTTATACCACTGTTGTAATTATTCACAACATGCTATGTGAACTCATACTACTTTTCTCTTTTTCCTTGTTTGTTTGTTTGACTGAGTAGTTTGTCTAGTTTTGTCTCTCTTGTAGTCTCTTCCTGTGGCTGTACCCTCACTACCACTGTACTACATCCAAGTACCCTGGAGATTGTCTGATACGGGTAATATAACTGGGGAAGGGAAAGAGAATACCAAAATCAAGAGACAAAGAACAAAAAGACAAACCATTCACAAAGCAACACTTAGAAACCATTTGGTGTAAACCAACTGCACAACTCTTGGGGGAGAAGAAAAGGGGGCGGGGGGGGGGAGAAATTAGGGAGGAGGTAACAAGTAGAACGAGAAATGTACTCACTGCCTTTCATATGAATCTGTAACCCCTCTGTATCACACTTTGACAATAAAGAAAAAATTATTGTAATAAACAAGAAAAAAATAAATCTCAACCTCTTGAGTAGCTAGGATTACAGGTGTGAGCTACTGGCACCTGCCCCTCTGTTCTTTGGAGAGGATATGAGGCCATTGAAGCTCTTGTTTTCAGAAAGAATCTGGTTCTGAGAAATGTCCCACTTCCTTGCCTGGTGATGTTGGAGGAGAAAAGAGCAAGTGCACTTCAGAGAAGTGCCCAGGGAAGTCCCCAGAGGGAGCCGAGGGAGAAGCTCACCACTGTGGCCTCTGAGGGCGCTGGCAAGCACAGCAATGAGAGAATTTGACTGTCACCTGGAGTCCGATGCTTGTGGCTCACACCTGTAATGCTAGCTACTCAGGGAGCTGGGAACTGAGGTCTGCCATCCTGGGCAGGATAGTTCTGCCAAATTAACCACCATGTTAATTAACTCTAATTACCTGCCTCCCCCCCGCCCCCCGTTATCTGGACAGAGAGATATGGAGAAGGCAGAGGACAGAGAGGGAGAAAGGAAAAGGAAACAGTGTGGATCTTGCCCTGAAAAGGTTTACATTTTAGATTTGGAAATGAGACAGAAACCTAGACAAGAAGCAATGAATTCCGGTAGAATCTTAGCCTTGCTGGACAGTGATGGCCATCAGGATTCAGCAAGCTGGACACTTGTGCAACTACCCCTTCCCCTCTGTCTGAGGAAGCCTGCATTTGGAAACTGGCCCTGCAAGACGGGGGGCTTCATCTTAGTGGGTGCAGTGGCCAGGGGGCAGGAAAGTCTCAAGCTACAGACAACGGGTTTATGACACCCATCATGTGTGCATCTCTTCGCGTGTCTCTTAGAGACAACCAGCAGAGGGCAGCATGAGACTGTAGTACCTGCTGCCCAAGGCCACTGCTGATCTGGGATTCCCAGTTGCCCTGGGAAGGAGGTACTACCCAGAGTCATCTAGATCATGCTTTGCTGGATCCAGTCTGGCACTGAGTTCAGCTTTAAGATGGGACTTGAGGAGGATTCAGATTCATTCATCGATTGGTTCATTTATTAATACACTCAGCAGCCATGCATTGAGTGTGTCTGGTTCTCTGCCCTTTCTTGGGGTGCTAGTGAGGGTGCAGTCTTTGCACAATCACAGCAACAGGGCTGCTGCTTGTGTGGTGTGTGCCATGGGTCAACATGGTCCTGACTGCTCTTCTTGTACCAGCACATCTGGTAGATTCCTCTCAACAACCAGTATTGTCTCCATTTTACCAAGAAAGGAACGAAAGCACACAGTGTATGTGATCTGCTTAGGGCCCCACAGCTTCAAGTAGGAAGGCCAGGAACCAATCAGACCCAGGCCATCTGATTACAGAGACCCCTCTCTTAATGACTTTGCCACACAGACACAACTTAAACAAACGGCCAAAAATGAAGGCATTATCCCAAAGATTACAAGTCAGGATACAGCAAAGACACATTTGTTTCTGCACTGTTCATGATAACCAAGTTATGGAAACAGCCCAGATGCCCCTTAGTGGGAAAGTAGATCAAGAAAATTATACATATAATTATATTTATTATATAATGTATAATTATTTTATATGATTATTATGTTGTAACTACATATATATATTGGAATTATATATATTTCTATAGGTATATATATATATAGAATTCTGTTCATCCATCAGGAAGAATAATATTATGTCATTTATGGGGAAATGATGGACTTGGAAGAATTTATATCAAATGAAGTAAGGTCACAAAAGGCAGTTAGATCCTGGAAGGGAAAGGAAAAGATTTGGGTCTGAAGTTGTTGGTTGAGAGAGATTGTTTAGGATCTGATGCTTTAAATTGAGAGGTAAATAGGAAAGATTTTAATTTGCTAGGAGCAGAATGAGGCCATAGTCCTATGATATCCAGGTTCCAGCCCATTCTGCTAAGCACAGTTCTGAAGAGCCTCACTGTACAACATCATTGCCTGCAGGCCAAGACAAGCAGCTGCTAGGCTAGTCTAAAACACTTGCTAGTTAATGCATGGCTCTTTGTTCCCCATTTCGCCTATGTGTGACTCCTGTGCTTGCCTGAACCAACTGATTACTGCTGGGAACAACTGTCTTCTTTCCACTGGGGTTGCTAGCAGGGTTGGAATGTCCCTTCCCAGATGGACTTCTGTCCTAAGCACTCCTCCGGCTTCCCAGAAATTGGTCAGCAACTCGGAGTTACCAGGTCATCATCTATTTCACAAACATTCTTCCTGGCATCTCCAGGCTAGATCCCGTAATTACAACCAATCCTTTTCTAGTTAATGGGGTGTGGTGTGGTGTGTGTGTGTGTGTGTGTGTGTGTGTGTGTGTGTGTGTGTGTGTAAAAAGCCCCAGTTCCAAAGTACAGAACATTTACACAATAACAAGTAAACAACCATCCAGGTCAGAGGCTCTGCTGTGACCCCTGTATTTTTGTGGGGGAGGTAGTCCAGGGCCTATCACCTGTGCTGGGGGAGCTCCATAGCTACAGAGACAAGTGGATGGCTGGGATTTCAGACAGAATGGTATGTCCCTGTCTGGCTGGAACATGGCCTAAGGCAGCAGAGCTGAAGAACTCTGAAAACAAAAAGCTGATGCCAGTGGCTCACACCTGTAATCCCAACTACTCTGGAGGTTGAGATCTGAGGACTGAAGTTCAGCCTGGGAAGGAAATGTCTATAATATTCTTACCTCCAATTAATTACCAAAAATCCAGAAGTAGAAAGAGCCAATCTTAAGCAAAAAAGATAAAGGGATGGCATCCAGGCCCTGAGTTCATGCTTCAGTAACCTACAAATTTTATCTGTCAGTATTTGTATGTATATGTGTACATACATACATACATACATACATACATACATATCCTGTAGCATCAAGGTCCTGCAATTTCAGGGTCCAGAACCTGAGCCTTGAATGTTACAAACTTTAGTAGTTGTTTTCATTCTAACATACAAAGCAAATACTGCTCACACTGGCTGTTTCCATATGAGAAAATTAATATACACACATGTATATAATACATAAAACATATATATAATATACATATGTGTGTCTGTCTATCTGTCTATCTATCTATCTATCTATCTATCTATCTATCTATCTATCTATCTATCTGTCTGTCTGTCTGTCTGTCTGTCTGTCTGTCTGTCTATCTATCTATCAATCTATCTCAATGTCCCCATCTCAAGGGCAAGTTATATTTGCCATTCCAACATCCCCAGCCTGGCTTGCTATAAAATTCAGAAGCAGTTGGTATATGTTTAATCCACAATTAGTATGGACAAAACAGACAAGAAAATTGAAAACTGTCCTCAGGTTCAGCAGCACCTGCTCCCACAGGGGATTCCCCCAGTCTGTACACCCATTGGATCACTGATTCAGATGCTCTAGAACAGAAGCCTTTAGAGACTGGTGTATAGACACGGAAACAGGCCAGGAAGCCAACGTGACCTGCAGTGTGGAAACAGGGTGGGAACCCCAACCTTGTCTGCTACTCACAAACTTGGAACTTCCTATCCACCAAACCAGCTCTTCCTCAACCCCAGATAACACACAGACACGTATGCCTTTCTCCCCATGGTCATTGCTCCAAGGCCAGAGCACAGGTTGCTGAGGATTCAGAACCCAGATTTCCAGAGATGATCTAAAGCATGGGCTCCAGGTTTCTACTTGGTGCAAGAGACAGCAAAAGAAGATGGCATCTCAGAGATGACTGCCTATTCCCTGCTCCACCATCCACCATGGAGAATGAGTGGCAGGAATCTCCACAACTAAGGTATGTCTTTGGAGTGCCTGGCTTCATAGGCTGTTCTGTGTCAGCCATGTCATAGGTCAATCATTAGTAAAGAACTACATGCCTTGGGCAGGAGGGAGGGATGAGGACAGGAAAAGAAGGTAAGGAGGAGAGATTATGTAGAAGGATACTTCACATTGATCATTTCCTTCTTGTGGGAGGATCTGGGCAGCCTGTAACTTCTGCCTGTATTTTTGGATTAACTAGGCCCTTATCCATGCTAAATGGCCTGAGGTCCCCATTGCTGGCTGATAAGAATTAGGAAATGAATCTAGTGGGTAGTTTGTCTCTAGTCTAGACTGAAGACAGAATGGTGATGGGAGACACCTAGAGGAATGTTTGTCAGGTGCTGGTTGAGCTCTACCCATCTCAAGCCTATAGAAAAGCCACACACCCTGCATGGTGGGCTGGGAGAGGAGAGACTCAGCAAGAATGCGCAGAATGAGTGGCAGGAGTGGGCTGTGCTATGAGCAGGGAGAATAGGTCCTGGACAAGAGAGAGCTCTTTGAGCTGGAATGTGAGGCTCTAGTGATGGAGGGATGTGGGTGGGGGAGAGAGAGAGAGAGAGAGAGAGAGAGAGAGAGAGAGAGAGAGAGAGAGAGAGAGAGAGAGAGAATAGAAGGAAGGACCTGAGCTTGCTTGCATGTTTTTACTGCATTCTCATCAGGGTTGGCAGGACAATTCTTATTGTAAAAAAGAAAGATGTATGCCTGTAATCCTAGCTACTCAGGAGGTTGAGACCTGAAGATCATGGTTTGAAGCCAGCTTAGGCAGAAAGTCCATGAGATTCTTATCTTCAGTTAACCACAAAAAGTCATAAGTGGAGCTGTGGCTCCAATGGGAGCATCAGCCTTGAGTGTAAAAGCTAAGGGACAGTGAGTGCCCAGGCTCTGAGTTCAAGCCCCAGTACTGGCACATACACAGTCACCCCCACCCCCACCTACCAATGAGTTCTCTCATTTTTTATCTTAGATGTGAGAACTCTTGTGTTTGTTGCATTAACCCTTTGTCCTGGGTTGTCTTTTGTGTATACTGTTCTCATTTCTATGAATTTTCTATTTAATCTTTGCTTTTTCTATTTACCTTAACCTAGAATTCCATGCTGCTGGTAAATTTTAAGCAATTTCCAATGCCTTTGACAAGCAATCTGGATTTGAATTGAATGCACTAGATTGTTCTATCTTAAAAGACAAACCCGTTCCTCTTATGGCCCCAAAGTATGCAGTACCTGAAGAGCAGTCAGTTGCATGACAGTCTACGTGTGCTAGAGGCTACAGGTAGCCCTGGTGGCCCCAGTGCCTTTGGCGCGGCCCAGCCTGACTTTGTTCTTGCCTGCAAAAGTTGCCCTCTTGAGTAGAAGACATTCACTGCCCGACCTCCATTTCTTTCTTCTCAGTAGCCAACCTGTCCATCCATTTGTAATTTTTGGAAGCATCCATTCAGCAAATATTCACCAAAGCACATATTGCCTACAGACTGCTTTACCTGAGTTCAGATCCAAAGAGAAATACAATACAAAATGAGGTTAATGAAAGCTTTTCACTTACGTGAGAGTGGCCCTTGACCATTCATGAAATATTTCCTGACATCCTATTGTGAATGGGGCCAGAATTCACACTCTTTTTCTGGTGTCCTGCGTGACTCTATGGGCTCCTAGCAACACACTCTGAGATCACTGAAAACCCGAGTGGGGCTATAATGAAGACAGAACAGATACCTGCCCTGGAGGATGCGCAAACGGCTGACTGTGGGTGCCGAATAATTCTACCTTCAGAACGTAAAGCTCACTTCTGAAGAGAAGGCTGGCCTCGTGTGTGTTGATAATGGGACCTCCTGACCCATGTGGGAGGAGGCTGCAACCGAGATGGGAGGGAGAGCAGCCTGGATCATAGGAGCATGGGGGAAGGGCACACCCCACCTGTCCATTGCTTTCTCCTCTGGTGTGAGCTTACACTAACATCTCAAATCAGTTCTCTGAAATCAGCTGGAAGGAAAAGCTCCCCTTTGCCCTCAAGATCGCTTAGTGACTAAACACAGCCCACAGCTGCTTTGGCAAGGTGAAGGATCCTCAGAACTTAACATTGTTATGTAGGACACTGCCAGGCGGGCAGGAGACCTAGGAAGGGAGGCTCACATGCCAGAGACCGTAACCTTGGCAACCATGGCAACCACAGCCTGGGCCAGGAGAGTTTGTCATCTTGTAATGGGAATTCTTAGAGAATTCCCTGACTGAGCTGGACTGCCCACTTTGGCACCAAAATGATCCATCTTCTGTCTCCTCTGGTGAACCATAGTGTCCTCGAGGTAAAAGGAGGGGCTTCTCTTGGCCCTCCCTCGGTTGACTCAGACATACCCTCAGCTTCTCCTCAGTTCCTCAGCCCACAATCCTATGTGTCTCCCCCCACCTCCTCACCTAGCAAAGACTGAACATTCACACACACGGGAAAGCCAGCTCTGGGTTCTCTTTAGAAGCAGCAGCAGATGGCTTAGGATAGACCCAAGGAGAGGAGCAGAAATGAGCCACTGCCTCAGGCCGGGAATTCACAGACAAAGTGCAAGGAGTTGGAGCAGGAGATGTCATTCCAGAGCCCGTCCACCTGCATGCACACACAGTCTTCCCCAGAGCCGTGGTCATTCGGCTCATTCGCCTTCCAGTTGCTGTAGACCAGCCTCCCGCCGCCAGTCACGTAGGTGAACTTGCCTTCGACCTCCTCGTCTGTGATGCCCAGGAAGGCTGTGTCTTTGGCCACACTTTGAATGGCCTTGTTCTCCTCAGCATTCTTGGGGACAGCCACTGTGGCCCCTAGCTCCGCACACAGAACCTTTGCTTTGGCGAAAGGCACTTTCCTGCTACTGCTCATGTAGAATTTCGTCTCAGGGATTTTGCCCAAAGAGAAGGCTTGCACTGAAAATCACAAAGACAAGACAGAGCTGACAGGTTTGAAGCCCAGGTAAGGACTGTAACTGAAGTCATCCCATGACAAACCCCATCAGGGCACACAGCCTAGGAAGAAGGCAGCCCAGGGCTGCACACCCAGGGAGGGGTTGCCAACCCTGGCAGACTGACTGTTTTGGGATATCCCACCTTGCAGATCCACCCCAACTAAAACCTGCCAGAACACACGAAGATATTCAGGGGCCTCGCTACCAAGCTTGGGCAGCGGAAAAGCAAAAACACCAACAGCTACTTGAGAACTGGGATTGGAGAAGGAGAAACCACCACACAACCTTCCTCCTGCTCCTTGCTAGCTGAATGGTAGGGAAGGAGATACCTATATCCCCTGAGCTTCTCTTCTTTCCTTACCTGTAAATAAAGTAAGTGTAAGAACTGTAAATGGAGTTTGTGAGAAGATAGAATGGTATTGTATAGCAAGAAGATGCCAACCCTGTTGAGGTGTTGATATAGTATATTCAGTACTTGTACTCATAAAGTTAGCTCTCTTCTCTTTCCCCTACACCTAAATCATGGAAGAACACCGAGTCAGGAAAACCACCATGGGGGCAAAGGAAACACTTACATTTTTTGACCTGGTCCAGTTCTGACTTTAGCTTGTGTATTTCCTTCTCTAAGGCATCCAGCTTAGCCTGGGAAACTGTCAAGTGATGGGGATGAGGGTATGTTAACAAGAAGCAGACATTAAATTAGAGAGAGTATTTTGTGCAAAGTAATTAATAATATTAATTATTTTATTTTAATTTTTGCCAGACTTGAGGCTTGCACTCTGGCCCTGGGACCTGTCTCTGAGCTCCTTTTGCTCAAGACTAGCACTCTATTACTTGAGCCCCAGTGCCACTTCCAGTTTTTTCTGTGATTTAATTGGAGATAAGAGTCTCACAGACCTGACTGTCCAGGCTCTTGATCCTCAGATCTCAGCCTCCTGAGTAGCTAGGATTGTAGGTGTGAACTACTGGTGCCCAGTGTGGTTTGTTTTTTGTATTTTTGTAGTGGTTAAATGACTAACTGTATTTTAAATTTGATATTATAAAGGTGATGTACAGAAGGGTTACTATTTCATAAGTCAGGTAATAAGAATATTTCTTTTTGGACAATGTCACCCTTCCCATAGTGGTTAAATATTGTGACATTATAGTGATTTATATGAAAATCCGCATGTGTCCTTTGTTTGGGAAAATATTTCTTTGTTATTCTTTTGCATTCCAGGAAAATGCTTTCATTTAAAAAATTATTTTGATGGATTGGGAGATAAATATTAGTAATTTTTTGTGTGCCAGTACTGGAGCTTGAACTCAAGGCTTTGAATTCTTGCTTGGCCTTTCACTTAAGGCTGGAGCTCCACCATTTGAGCCATTCCTCTACTTCCAGATCTTTGCTGGTTCATTGGAGATAAGAGCTTCATGGACCAAATGGGTTAAAGACCTGGAGATAAAAGCAGATGCCCTGAAAATATTATAGGAAAGAAAAGATGAAACACTAGGGATCCTTGGCACAGGTAGAAACTTTCTCAATAAAGACCCAGAATCACAACAAATCAAAGAAAAGTTGGACATGTGGGATTGCATTAAACTAGAGCTTTTGCATGGCAAAGGACATAGCTAGCAAGATACACAGAAAGCTCACAGACTGGAAGAAGATCTTCACTAGCCATACAACAAACAAAATCCTTATATCTAAAATATACCTACTGCTTAAGAAGTTAAGTACCCCAAAAACAAACCTCCAAAGAAACAATTACCCCATTAACAAGTGGGCTAAACACTTAGAGACTTCTCTGAAGAGGAAGTATGAATAGCCAAGAGGTATTTGAAGAACTGCTCAACATTGCTGGCCATAAAAGAAATGAGAATCAAAACAACATTGAGATTCCACCTCATACCAGTTAGAATGACCATTCGATTCCTCAACACCACATATATAGAAAAAGCCATAAGTGGTACTGTGGCTCAAGTGGTAGAGTGCTAGCTTTGAGCAAAAAAGAAGCCAGGGACAATGCTCAGGTCCTGAGCTCAAGCCCCAGGAGTGGCAAAAAAAAAAAAATAAATAAATAAATATAACAACAACAGATTCTGGTGGGGATATGGCCAAAGGGGAATGGTACTATACTGTTGGTGGGAATGCAAACTTGTACAACCACTCTGGGAAGCAGTATGGAGGTTCCTCAAAAGACTAAACATAGATTATTTGATCCAGTAATCCCAGTTCTGGCCATTTACCCAACTTTCTACAAATAAGGTCATACTAAAGTTACCAGCACAACCATGTTCCTTGCACTATTATTTACCATAGCCAAGATATGGAACCAACCCAGATGCCCTTCAGTAGATGAATGGATCAAGAAGATGTGGTATATATACACAATGGAGTTATATGCCTCCATCACAAAGAATGATATTGCCCATTCATAAGGAAATGGAGAGACCTGGAAAAATTATATTAAGTGAAGTAAGCCAAGTCCAAAGAAAAGTAGGTTGCATGATTTCTTCATTTGTAAGAACTAGACTAGGTCTGTGATATTTTTAATAGGGGATCTCAACAACCCAATTGCTTAATACATAGGACCATATATAATGAAGTGTACCAACATGAACTCCAAGATATGGAAACAAAAGGTTCTTATTATGTCCTGTATGTAGAGGTTTCATTTTTATTTTTATTTCATCTCTCTTAATTTTTTGTACCTTGTGTCTTGTATATAAGATTATTCGAGAGGAGGGAAGATGGCACCGTCACAATACGGAGGCACCCCAACTCGCTCCAACCAAATAGTGAGCTGGGAACTCCAACACCCAACGCCCCATCAAGAGACCAGCAAACCCAACAACTAGAACAAACAGAGAAACACAGGAAATGGAAAAGAACAAAGAAAGAAAAGTCTACAACCTGCACAGAGCTGGAAAATCTCCAGGGACCCCCTCCCCCCTGCTCTCCGCTGACCCCGACCCGAACAGGGCCAGGCTGGGAAAGTGGCCTGGCACTGATAAAATGGGACCACAGACCATCAGCGACCAGAGAAGCAACAGCTGAAAAGTCCTACTGCGAGTGCATAGTCCAGACAGCAGGAGCTCCACGGGCCCCAGATGACGGGCAGACCGGACCGAGACAGAAAGCGGTGTGGGACCGGAGGTGCAGAACCGGAGGTGCAGGACCGAACAGCCTGGACCAGACAACAACAGCAGGAGACCGGGCAGTGCAGACAGGGAGAGCGGGACAGGGAGAGCCGGGACCACCACCACCAAACAATCGATTGCCACACCCCAGCCTGTAAGTTCCCCATTGCCCCCCCTCACGGAAGATAAGCTCTAGCAGAGACCCAAAACCTCATGTAGAGCTCATCACAAGGGGACAAAGAAACTAGAGCTCTCTCCCTCTTCCTCCCTACCCTGAGGGAACAAAAGAGCTCCATATCTGGCAACTCTAGGACCCTACAGCTCCTGGGAGGACACAGGAGCTAGCAGCAGGTGGAGCAGTGCCCAACAAGGCGACCGGGAGACACCTTAGGCCAGCGTCCCCCAAAGCCCCAGCTGGGGAGCCTGAATCTGTCCACACAAGCCCCCTGCCCCCAGCAGGGACCCGGAGACTGGTAGGCATTTGAATGCCACCTGAGGCACCCTGGTCTGCACGGACTTTTTGAACAACAGTCACAGGCTTGCTTGTGTGCAATACGAGCCCAGCAGGGACACCTGGGCCTGAGCACACGCCCCCCTCCTCATAGCAGAGGTGTAGAGAGCCTGCGGGCACCAACCCATGCCCAGACACTGGAACCTGCTGGGGACCATGCATACCGCCCCCACAGTAGATTCGCGAGAGAGCACGAGCACCCTCCAACAATCCAGGACAGCGCACCCCCAAAAGAAGCACAAGAGTGCACACGCATGCGCCCCACAGAGGGCCAATGTGGGTCAGCATGCTAGCCCTCCAGCAGGAGAATCTCGTGCCCACCCCCCCCCCCGCAGGAGCGCACAAGTGGGCAAGCTGCCCCCTCAGCAGCAACGCCTGCTCTGATAGGTGTACTCCGCACAGGTGAGCAGGGCTCCCCAGCAGCAACACTCGCTCTGACAGGCGCACTCCGCACAGGTGGGCAGGCCACCCCCCAACAGCAACACCTGATCTGACAGGAACACTCCGCACAGCTGGGCGAGCCACCCCTCAGTGGCAATTCTCAATCTAACAGGTGAGCTCTCTTGACCCACAACAACTAGAGGGGAAAGAATCAAAGAAGAGAAAAGTCTCCACGCCACGCTGAATCAGCGACCCGCGAACCCCCAACAGGGGCCCACAAGAGTCAGCACAACACAGCGGCAGAGCACAGTCCTGCAGAGAAAGACACAGAACCTACCCACCCCTAACTGCGGTGAGGGTGACCGCCTCGGCAACAACCGATACGGTCACGCTCACCCATAGGGCAGTAAGGTTCAACAGCCAAACTCAAACCCAGAGCCAGGTCACAAACAAGTCCCCACTGACGGACCAGAGGGAACCGGCACAAAGCCAAGCCAAGGTCGCCACCTACAGGTGCAGATCTCCAGATGCATAAATCACAAAGAAATATTACAAATTTCATGAAAGGTCAAGCCAACTCGCCAACTCCAAAAAGTAGTACAACCAAGGAGGAGATGGAGAATAAAAAAAACAAGTGAGAGTAAGATAGAAGAAATGATCGAAAGCCTCAGGACCAAATTCAGAAAACAGTTCCAGGAGTTTAGAATGGAAGTCTCGAAGGACCTTCAGGAAGTCAAGAAAGAAATGGAAGCAAAAATGGATACAGTCTACTCCTCTGTTAAAGAAGACCTTAACATCCTGAGAAACGAAATGCATGAAAAAATAGATTCAAAGCACAACTCATTAAAAGAAGAAATTACCACAATGAGAGCTGATCTGGCAACCATACACATCTCACTCGCCTCAATGCAAACCCCACTTGAAGCCACATCACAAAGAATTGATCATATTGAATCTTGGATCTCTCTTTTGGACGACAATGCAGCTGATAAGGACCAGAAGATTACCACACTCCAAGAAACTGTCAAACTCCAGGGCAGACTAATCCAGGAGAGAGTGGACAGGGAGAAGAGATATAATCTGCGTATAATTGGAATAGATGAAGGAGAGGAGTACCAGAGCAGAGGTATACAACACATATTCAATAGAGTTATTGCAGAAAACTTTCCCAGTCTCACAAGGGATAACCTCACCCAAATAACGGAAGTTTATAGGACACCTGGCAGACCAGACTCTAGAAAATCCTCACCTAGGCACATAATTATCAAGATCTCAGATCTCAAGAATAAAGAGCAAATTTTGAACGCAGCCAAAATGAAGAAAGAGCTATATTACAATGGAAAAAAGATCAGAATCACAGCAGACCTCTCCACACAAACTTACAATGCATGAAGAGACTGGAAGAACACAATCCAAGTCCTCCAGGCCAACAACTGCCAACCCAGAATTAGATACCCAGCAAAATTAGAATTCACCTTTGAGGGAAAAACCAGATCTTTCCATAGCAAAGAGGATTTAAAGGATTATGTGAATAAAAAACCAGCCTTACAGCGAATTCTAAGAGGGGAACCTCACCCAACAGAAAACATACAGGACCCCCAGACAGAAACAGAAAGAAACTACAATAGCCAGAGCACAACAGGAAGAGCAGCTCAATAAAGACAAGAAAGAAGGGAAAGGAAAAAACAGCCTAACAGGAAAATGGAAGGGAAAAAAATCACACTTACCCATGATCTCTTTGAATATAAATGGTATAAACTCTCCAATAAAGAGGAGCAGACTGACTGAGTGGATCCGTAAACAAAAAGTTGCTATTTGTTGTCTTCAAGAGACCCATCTTACAGCAAGGGACAAAAACAGGCTCCCAATGAAAGGATGGAGCAAGATCTTCCAAGCAACGCACCTACCAAAATGGCAGGGGTAGCCATCCTGATTTCAGACAAGCTGGACTTCTCATTAAAATCAGCTCAAAAAGATAAATAAGGGCACTACATTTTAATACAAGGAAAAATCCAGAATCAAGACATCACAGTGATAAACTTATACTCACCAAACCAAAGAGGCCCTACATATGTCAAACAAATTCTCACAGAACTACAGACCAAGATAGACCCAAACACAATCATAGTGGGAGACTTTAATACTCCACTCTCTCCAAGAGACAGATCCAACACCCAGAGGATTAGCAAGGGAGCCGAAGACCTAAGTAACACCATATCCCAAATAGATCTGACAGATCTGTACAGAATCTTCCACCCTACAGAGACCCAATACACCTTCTTCTCAGCAGCCCATAGAACATACTCCAAAATAGATCATGTCATAGTCCACACAAAGAACCTCAGCAAATACAAGAGTATTGATGTCATCCCATGTATTATATCTGATCACAGTGGAGTCAAGGTAACCCTCAATAACAAAGGATACCACAAAGGTTACACAAATACTTGGAGGCGAAACCCCTCACTGTTATCTAACACTTGGGTCACAGAGCAAATTAAGGATGAAATTAACGAATTCATAAGCCACAAGAATAATGAAAATACATCACAAAGAAACCTATGGGATACAGCTAAGGCAGTGCTGAGGGGCAAGATCATTGCCCTCAGCACACACATTAAAAGAATGGAATCAGAGCAGGTGAATAACCTCACAATGAAACTAAAACATTTGGAGAAACAAGAAATAATTGAATCTAAAATGTCTAGGAGGAGAGAGATCACAAAGATTAAAGAAGAGATAAATCTGATTAAAAATAGAAAGACCATTAAACAAATAAAACTAAAAGCTGGTTCTTTGAGAAAATAAATGAAATTGACAGACCCTTGCAAGACTTACAAAAAAAAGAAGAGACTCATATCAATAAGATCAGGGACTCCACCGGAAAAATTACAACAAATACACATGATATTCAAACAATCATAAGGAACTATTTCCAGAACCTCTACTCACAAAAGAACAATAATTTTACAGAAATGGATCAATTCTTAGAGAAGTATAAACTGCCCAAACTGAATCAAGAAGAAATAAATCAACTAAATAAACCAATAACTTACAGAGAGACACAAGGGATAATCAAGAGCCTCCCAACAAAGAAAAGCCCAGGCCTGGATGTATTCACCAATGAATTTTATAAAACCTTTAGTGAGGAGCTAATACCAATACTCCTCAAACTCTTCTGCAAAATAGAAACAGAGGGAGAAATCTCAAACTCATTCTATGAAGCTAATATTATACTCATCCCCAAACCAGGCAAAGACCCAACAAAAAAAGAGAACTACAGACCAATATCACTAATGAACACAGATGCAAAGCTCCTCAACAAAATATTAGCTAACAGGATCCAGAAACTGATCAAGAAAATTATACATCATGATCAAGTAGGCTTCATCCCACAGACACAAGGATGGTTCAACATCCGTAAATCAATAAATGTAATTCACCACATAAACAGAGCTAAGACCAAGAATCACATCATCATCTCAGTCAATGCCCAAAAAGCATTTGACAAAATACAACATCCATACATGTTAAAAGCCCTGGAGAGAACAGGAATAGATGGAACATTCTTTAAGACAATAAAAGCCATATACAACAGACCAACTGCTAATATCATATTAAATGGGGAGAAACTAAAACCATTCCCCCTAAACTCAGGAACAAGACAAGGATGCCCACTCTCCCCACTTCTTTTCAACATAGTGCTGGAATCCCTAGCCATAGCAATAAGGCAAGAGGAGGGTATCAAAGGGATCCACATTGGCAAAAAAGTAATCAAACTATCCTTATTCGCAGATGACATGATCTTATATCTGAAGGACCCAAAAAACTCAGTCTCCAAACTCCTACACCTAATAAACCATTTTGGCAAAGTAGCAGTATACAAAATCAACCCACAAAAGTCAGCAGCTTTTCTGTACACCAGCAATGTACAAGCAGAAAAGGAAATTATGGAAAAATACCATTTACAGTAGCTAAGAAAAGAATAAATTACCTAGGGATCAACCTAACTAAAGACATGAATGACCTATTTAATGAGAACTATAAAAATCTAAAAAGGGAAATCAAAGAGGACACAGGAGATGGAAAGACCTCCCATGCTCATGGGTAGGCAGAATCAATATAGTGAAAATGGCCATATTGCCCAAATTGTTATACAAATTCAATGCAATCCCCATCAAGATCTTCACTGAAATAGAGAAAGCAACCCATAAATTCATATGGAACAGCAAAAGACCTAGACTAGCCAAAACAATTCTAGGCAAAAAAAGCAGTGCAGGAGGTATCACAATACCAGATTTCAAGCTCTATTATAGAGCCAACATAACAAAAACAGCCTGGTATTGGTATAAAAACAGACCTTAAACCAATGGAGTAGAATAGAAGACCCAGAAATAAAGCCACATTCTTACAGTCAGCTGATATTCGACAAAGGAGCTAAAGACATACAATGGAAAAAACATAGCCTCTTCAACTACTGGTGCTGGGGAAAATGGGCAGCCATATGTAGAAAACTCAAAGTAGACCCTAGCCTATCACCATGAGCCAAGATCAACTCAAAATGGATCAAGGACTTCAACATCAGACCTGAATCTTTGAAACTACTGAAGGACAGAATAGGAAAGACGCTAGAACTTATAGGCACAGGAAGGAACTTCCTGAATAGAGTCCCAGGGCACAACAGATAGGGGAGAGTCTCAACAAATGAGACTACTACAAAATAAAAAGTTTCTGCACAGCTAAAGACATAGCCACCAAACTAGAAAGACAGAAAACCATATGGGAAAGGATCTTCACCAGCACAGCAACAGACAAAGGCCTAATATCTGTCATCTACAGAGAACTCCAAAAACTAACCCCCTCCAAGCTCAGTAAACCAATTATTAAATGGGCAAAGGAGCTAAAGAGAGACTTCACAGGAGAAGAGATAAAAATGGTAAAGAAACATATGAGGAAATGTTCAACATCCTTGGCAGTAAAGGAAATGCAAATGCAAACACCCTGAGATACCACCTCACTCCAGTTAGCATGGCCTATACTCTGAACTCAGGCAACAACTAATGCTGGAGGGGATGCGGGGAAAGAGGAACCCTTCTCCATTCTTGGTGGGAGTACAAATTAGTACAACCACTTTGGAGAACAGTATGGAGGTTCCTCAAAAACTCAACGTAGACCTACCCTATGACCCAGCCATACCACTACTAGGCATCTATCCTGAACAACAGGTCTCAGGATATCAAAAAGACATCTGCACATCCATGTTTATCACTGCACAATTCACAATAGCCAAAATATGGAAACAACCCAGATGCCCCTCTACAGATGAATGGATCCAAAAACTGTGGTACCTATACACAATGGAATATTACATAGCGATTAGAAATGATAAAATATTGGTATTCGCAGGGAAATGGTCAGAACTTGAACAAATAATGTTGAGCAAGACAAGCCTAGAACACAGAAAACAAAGGGGCATGATCTCCTTGATATATGACTGTTAAGGTGGGGTGGGGGGGGGGGACACTAGAGACCAGGTCTGCAAAATAAAAAACTTCTTGTCAAATGGTATTTCCCACAGGTGTGGGTCAGCGACCTTACATTATGTAACTAAAACCAAACAACTACTAAACATAAAAAGGTCTAAAATAGACCTTTCAGTGGATCACAATAGCTCAAAAGCTATATATGTATGATCATATAAGACAAGGATAAGCAAACTCTATTGTTGACGTTATATTTAAAGTTCTAGGTGATTTTCCTTTGGCGCATGCCACCTGGCTACTGTATGTGCTTTTGGTACACTGGGTATTGTATATATGCCTACCTGATCTAGGGAAGGGAAAGAAAAATGAGGATGTAAGATATCACAAGAAATGTACTCACTGCCCTATTATGTAACTGTACTCCTTTTGCACAACACCTTGTCAACAAAATTTAATTAATAAATAATAAAAAAAAGATTATTCGACAGGGGAAGGGAAATGGAATCACAGAAACAGCAGTCCAAAGGATGAACTAATGCAACAATGATACTTAACACTAGGTTGGATATCAACCTTACAAGTTGGGGAGAGGGAAGTAGGGAGGAGTAAGTGGGAGAAAATGAAGGATGGGGTAACATTGTCTTTTAAAAAAATAATCATTACCTTACTTATGTAACTGTAACACCCTGATCATGACTTTTTCAATAAAGATTATATATGTATATATACATATATGTATATATAGTTGTATATATACATATATAGTTTTTTATATAGTTATATATAGTTTTATTTGTGTATATATATAGTTATATATGTGTATATGTGTATTTTTTTTCATGGACTTTTCTGCCCAAGCTGACTTTGAATTATGATCCTCAAATCTCAGGCTCCTGAGTAGCTAATATTACAGGCATGAGCCACCAGCACCTGGCTGAATTTATTATATTTTTTTCAGTTCAACATGTCAACTTATGAGTACAATGCATCTTAAGCAATGCTACCCCTTCCATCATTCTTCCCCCATGTTTATCCAACCCCATCTATCCCCTCAAGTTTAATAAAACCTTTTACCCTACTGAATTTGCCTATTTTATTCCACTTTAGTGTACAACTCCTGGGTAGGAGTTGTATGAGGCTGATTATATTCATGCCACTCTGGTAACAAACAGATAAAGAGTATCTCCTGAAAGGACCCATTTCCTCCCCATCGCCTAGTGCTGCACACCAGACTTTCTTCAGGGGAAGAAAAGCCAGTTTTCATCTCCTTCCAGGCCTGATGAAGGAGTGGCCCTTCTCAGTCTGAAAGTCTGCTCTTTGCACCTCCAGGAACCCTTCCAGACCCCAAGTGACACTGGGCCAGGAAGCTCCAGTGAAGCCACAGGACCTAGGGCACCTGCCACCCCACTCACCCCACCCCAGTCTCCACAGGTCTGGGTTTCCCACAGGCCAAATGCAATGGGGTGCACTTCTTACCAAAGCTGTTTCCAGGGTCTCCTTTGGGGCCTCTTGCTCCTAAAGGTCCCGGAGGCCCCATTTTCCCTGGAGGGCCCTGCAAGCCCCGGAGCCCCTCACCTGTTGGAAGACAAAGGAAACATTGTCTTCCATTGGCTACTGCTCATTCTTTTTCTCTAGAATCTCAACACTTGATTTTCACAGACTCCAAAACTCAGCCAAGGAGTGAGTGGTGACTCTGAAAAGAAAAGTTCTTCTTCTGGAAAAAGTTCTACCTGGAAGATCCAGCCAGAGGAACAATTAATTACACATCACTGAATCATTGGTGGAAATACGGGATATGAAGATCTAGATGTTGATTCTGTGAGACAGTGACATTTTTACCAAGATTGAGTGGGCTCCCACTCAAAACAATGACAGCTGACCATCCCTCCCCCACAGGTCTCTAAGCTCTATTCCACACAAAACATCTCCTTCTGGTGAAGATTGAGTAAGCCGGAGCCACCTGCCCTGTACCTGGATCTCCTTTGTCTCCCTTGGCTCCATCTCGACCATCTCTGCCTGGGCTGCCACAGGCGAGCACAGAGACCTTCTGGACATCCTCACAGGTGGTCAGCTCTGAGGAGGATGCCTTCACGGCACACAAGAGAAGTGAAAACAGGAGGAGCATCGTCCTACACCTTGGAAAGTGAAAGAAAGAAATTCCATATCATTTTACCCAGACAACACCTAATACTATCTGTAGTGCTCTATACTCTGTGCTGAGAATGTTATGCAGAGACAATATCACATATCACACCCCTCAGCTTTACCTCTTAGGGCAACCCTCCATTGTTGACTATGTGCAGCCCAGGCAGATAAATCTGAGAAACCGTTTCCTCCAGTTAACGGTTTAATTTTATGTACTCAATCTAACAATAAATAATCATTTTTGGATCTATGTAAAAGAAAAGAAAAGAAAATCAGCAACCAAGGAAAAACCTCTTGTTTCCATTTCCTGGAGTTCATCTTAATAAACATTACTTTATATGATCAGGTGCACATAGGCATGGTGCCTTTGTATTTCTCTCCTGGAAAACAACAACAACAACCCTGTTTTATGTGCTGGAATACACAATCCATCCACAGAGCTCTTTCCCTAACAGCACACCTGCCATTTTGTACAATATCT
Source organism: Perognathus longimembris pacificus (assembly GCF_023159225.1). Lineage (NCBI taxonomy): Eukaryota > Metazoa > Chordata > Mammalia > Rodentia > Heteromyidae > Perognathus > Perognathus longimembris. Next base: position 53,530,570 of record NC_063162.1, read on the forward strand.
TTGTGTTGTGATAGGAATTTCCTAGAGGCTCCAGATATTCCATGAGACAGGATTCTGGAAACTTCTTTGGTCACTATTCCTACCCAAAAGAGATGTCTCTTGGTTTGAGATTTCCCACCGAGAAGTCATTTCTGCCAGGCAAAGACACCCAGAATCCTAGAGTTTCCTCAGCCAGGCCTGGCAGGCACCATGGAACAACCCTCTATATGCTACCCACATCCAGCTCTGAGCCCCCAGGCAGCCATCAGGTGGCTAGTGAGCCTGGCTAGAGGCCAGTCTTCCTGTGGGAAGCCTTGGCCGGCCAGACCTCCACCCTCAGAACTCTCTCTCTCTGCTCTGCTCAAGCCTTGGATCCCCACACCCAGGTCCGTGATTTTCACCATTGCGCCTGTACTGGTCTAACCTGCCTGTCAGCTCCCTTCACCTTCCCTGAATCCTGGATTCAGTAAGTAGTGACTATCTGCAAGGGGATCATTGCCTTCTCCACTTCCCTCTTTCTACCATCTTTGTCTTTTAAATAAAACCCTCTTGTGATGGTGCTAGAGGTCGTATTCCTGGTGCTGATATCACGTCTAGTCTAATCTTTGGGAAAGACCCTCCTCTGGAAAGACCACTCTATGGTCAAGTGGACCATGAAGGATACAGGTGCCTTAGATCAGAGAGAAACAGAGACCCAGCTGACACCACCCTCTAATGCTTCTGCCTGGGACTCATCAACCTCAAGCCAGGAGGTCAGAGTCACAGCCCAGACACCAGCCCAAGCCCTTTTGTCCTCCAAAGTGACTTACTAAGGTGTCTGTGTAGCACAGAGGTAGTGATGGAGAAGCTGGCTCTTCAGACTAGGTATCTGGGAGATGTCTCCTCAACATCAAGCCCAATTAGCCTGGTGACAAGGGACCACACTGGACTGGACTTCAACCTCAGATTAATCAACAACCATCCTTGGAATGGCCATAACTAGGCAACTTTCCAAGGCTGCTGGTAGGGTTGCAGCACAGCATGGAGCAGCTCCCTACTTACCCTATATCCTTCCTTGGACTGCCCCCATCTCACACGGCCATCTTGACAGCCCAGTCACTCGGAACCTATACAATGTCATCCTCTCAGCCCACCTCCATCCAGGCACTTATCCCAAAAGAAGTAGAAGTTGTACCAGACAAACATGCCACTCCTGCACACACACATGAACTCACACACAGCATGTGCATGGCTCTATATCAGTTGAGAGGACTCAACCTCACCATTTATGTTTCATTTACTAGAGGGCTAGGGTGAAGAGATTAAGACCCACAATCTTGGATCATCTCATTCAAAACATCTATCAAATGTCTTCTTTGGCTATGGCATAGGGCTGGACACAGAGGAAGAACTCATTGCTGATCATTTAAGTCAAAGCTCAATGTAGATATATGCAGGGCTGATCTCTCTGCCCAGCCACGTCCCCCTATCCTTGCTCTGCTGGTTGTTGTCATTTACATTTCAGCTAAAATATTTTAAGAGAAAGGTCAGCCAAACACTGGTGGCTCATGCTAGTAACCATAGCTACTCAGGAGGCTGAGATCTGAGCACTTTTGGCAGAAAACTTTGTAAGAATCTTATCTCCAATTAACTACCAAAAAGTCAGAAGTGGAACTGTGGCTCAGGTGGTAGACCACTTGAACAAAAAATGATTAGGATCAGTTCCCAAGGCCCTGAGTTTAAGCCCCAGGATCAGTACAAAGACACACACACACACACACACACACACACACACACACACACACACACAGACAGACACAGACAGACTCACAGACAGAGATAAATCCCATGAGAGAAAAAGACAGAGAGCTTTACTAAAAACATTTCTATGTTGGTCTTGGGGCTTGAACTCAGGCCCTTGCACTCTTACTTGCTTTTGGCTCAAAACTGGTGCTCTACCTCTTAGGGCAACCCTCCACTGTTGACTATGTGCAGCCCAGGCAGATAAATCTGAGAAACCATTTCCTCCAGTTAACGGTTTAATTTGAAGTACTCAATCTATCAATAAATGTTCATTTTTTAATCTAAATTTGTGTCTAATACTTGTTTCCATATGTAATTACCTGTTTATTTGTTTGCTGTCTTATTGACTGCCCCACCCCTTTAAAAGGAGAACTTCCTGAGAACAGGGATCTTGGTCTCCAGCTGGTATGTGCCTGCCAGCAAATGCCTACAACTTGACAGTGCTCAAGAAAGGGTTATGGGGCTGGGGATATAGCCTAGTGGCAAGAGTGCCTGCCTCGGATACCCGAGGCCCTAGGTTCGATTCCCCAGCACCACATATACAGAAAACGGCCAGAAGCGGCGCTGTGGCTCAAGTGGCAGACAGTCTTGAGCAGGAAGAAGCCAGGGACAGTGCTCAGGCCCTGAGTCCAAGGCCCAGGACTGGCCAAAAAAAAAAAAAAAAGAAAGGGTTATGGCCGGTGCCGTGGTTCACACCTGAAAGCCTAGCTACTCAGAAAGTTGAGATCTAGGGACCATGGTTCAAAGTCAGTGCGTGTGCGTGCATGCGCGCGCATGCGCGCGCGCACACACACGAGTTATGAACCAAATGCGCCCTTTAGCATCACACCCTCAGGGCAGCCTTCTTGGCTTCTGTCACGTTCCTTGGGCAGAAATTATATTCAATTCACTTCCTTGTTCCCAGGGTACATCACAAGGCTGGGCACACTGCAAGGAGCTGATGAGAGACTGAGGAAAAGAGAAGCTTGGAGCAAGACAGACACCTGGCAAGGCCATGGCTCCTCCAGGCCTGGGTTTCCAGGAGTGTTCGGGTTTATCACCAGAGCCTGATCAAGTGGCCCAAGTCCCTGATGTGATCTTGGATGCCAGCCTTTTCCCAAATTCACACTCACACTTTGAATCACTTTATTTCACAAATGACTCCAGAGGTTTGTTTTCTCCCTGTGGAGAGCAGGGCCAGGCCACTTCCCTTGGCTTCTGTCTTATGATTGGCAGTTTGGCTTTGCAAAGGCCATCAGTCCATGTACAGTCAAGGCCTGCCTATTCCAGTTGCAGAGAGCTTGCCAGGCACCAAGAGGGGCCCCCATTATTAAGAAAACCCTTCTCAGGCTGTGCTTCCTAAGCATTAGTATTAGTACAATGTATGCAATTTATCCATGAGCTCAAAGGACAATCCTTACAGCATAAGACAGATTTCCCCCTAAAAGTGGGTATCTAAAACTGTCTAGAATGATTTACATAAAACCAGGCCCCTATTAAGACTAAGACTAGACTAAGAGAAAGTATGGCTGCAGGAGGGGAGTTAGGGGGGGAGTTAGAAGTACATTTGTGAGCAAAGAAACAATAATAAGGCCTTGATCTGACCGTATTGTAACATATACCTAGAAACCCAGTATTCAGGAGGCTGAGACAAGAGGATTGAGAGTATAACACTAGGCTAGGTTACATAACATGACCCTGGCTTAAAATTAAAAGAAAAAAACTTTTTAAAGATCTACAAAGCTTTGATTCAGTGGGGATAAAGATTCTCTCTTAACAAGTCCGTAGGTCTGATTCCTTATAGATGTAGGGTTTGAGGTTGGATTTATGCTGATATTACTAATAACATCATCTTCATCATCAAAATTTTCTATTTATGCCAGGAAGAACTGTGTTTTAAGTGTCCTGCATTGTCACAGTCTAATGGACTGTGGAGACATAAAAGCAACAGAGACCCTTGTCAATAACCCAGACATATCAAAATTCTTTCAGGTGGGGATTGAATTAGCATTCATTCACCTTATAACAATCACCAAACACAGGAGGAAATAATTAGAGTGACAGTTGACAGAAGCAAGGATCCTCAGAAATGGTCCACTAAGGGCTGTGAGTTCTACACAATCATTAGTTAATCTACCAGTCCTGCATATTTGGTTCTGCATCTGCCAACTCATCCAACTACAGATCAAAAATATAGGTAGACCTATGATGATTATGTCTGTGCTGAGCATCTCAGTCTTCTTCCTTGTCATTACTTCCTAACAATAGCACAACTATTTATATAACATTAAGTGTTGTGAACAATCTAGAAGTGGCTTGAAGTATGCTGCTGACTTGTGTAGGTTCTAGGGGAGTACAGCACCATTGTATATAAAAGATTTGGGCATTTGTGGATTGAGGGATCTTCAGAAATCTTGAAATGAAGAGGGAGTAATTAACAAATAGATCTAAATTAAATTAATGCATTAGAATAAAGAAATAACTACCAATGAAATAAAAACTGGTTCTTTGGGAAACTCCCATAACATTTGGCATATATGACTGTGGTACTTTACATTACTGTTTACCAATTTTTATCCCTTCTAATTATAGAGTTAGGTACCCATAACTCTCCGCTGAAGTACTTGGCCTGTGGAGTAAATACCCAGACCCTCTGATATTTGGCTTGGCTTTGTGACCAGGAATGTATCGGAAGACAGCAGGAATTTCAAGGGTACTCAGAGTTGAAAATAGCCTCTTGTGTTTCTTTCCCAATCATGGGAAAAAATACATCCTCATTAGCCACAAATGTTGGGATAACTGCACGGTGAAGAACAGACAGGAAGCAGAGCTATGGCTCTAAGTGGTAGAGCTCTAGCCTTGAGCAAAAGAGCTCAGGGACAGAGCCCAAGCCCAAGTTCAAGCCCCACAATCAACAAAACAACAGCAAAAACAAGAACAGATAAGAACTTGTGGGAGAGGTTCATCCTACTGCATCTGAGATCAGGCAAGCCCAGCTGAGATCAGACAAAGCCTTATCTCACTAGCAAAACCAAAGCAAGAGAGAAAACTGAATGTTGTTGTGGGCACTTGAGACAAAAATCTGTTACATATGAGCTGGCTGACACATGATCAGTGAGTAATAGAAAAGTAGTTGAGATAGGTAAATTAGGAAAGAAGATGAAGTGTAGTCAGATATAGAACTTTTGACAGCAATGTTTAGTATATGTTGTTTTTTTGGTTGTGGGGTCTGAATTTAGGGCCTCAGCACTGTCCCTGAGCTCTCTCACTCAAGACTAGTACTCTGCCACTTTGAGCAATAGCTCCACTTCTGGTTTATGGATGGTTAATTGGAGATAAGAGTCTCACAGGGACTTCTCTTCCAAGGCTGACCTTGAATTGCAATCCTCAGATCTCAGCCTCTGAATAGCTAGGATTACAGGCATGAACCACCAACAACCAGCCTATAGACAAGATTAGCAACATAACATAATACTATTATGTACAACTGATTTTATAGCAACATGTTTTATAGTAGTAGGTTTGAAATCTAGATAGCATAGATACTAGAAGACAATTTATAACAAATCAAGCTGGCCCAAGAAGGGTTCAAGTGATTGACAGATCATTAGTAATACAGTCTAGACATGGAAGTAAAAAGTGTATCAGACATCTTTATTAAAACTGTGTTCTTTTCTGAAGGGAGAATACTCAGGTTTGTACTCTGGGCCTCATTCTTGCTTGGCTGGTTTCTATTATTTGTGTCATGTTCTCCAGTCCTACATTTTGCTATTATTTTGGAGCTAAGAGTCCAGTAAACCATTCTGCCTTTTCTGGTCTCAAAGCACTATCCTCTAGATCTCAGCCTCCTACTTAGTTAAGATTATAAGTCTGAAACAATAATACCTGGCTAAGAAAATGGTTGTGAGGTGAGGTTTTTCTTTTATTTTTAATTGGCGTTTCAGAGTAGAGATAGGTACCAAGGTAGCTTGTACTAAAGAAAAAATAACTTAAAGTGATTATCAAAGCATATAAATCAGAATGAACTATAAGCAGAGGTGACACACACATTTATTTATTTATTTGCTTGTTTATTTATTTTAGTATGTGCCAGTCCTGGGGCTTGAACCCAGGGCGTGGGCACTGTCCCTGAACTTCTTTTGTTCAAGGCTAGTGCTCTATCATTTGAGTTATAGCTCCATTTTCAGCTTTTTTTTCTGAGTTCTTTCTTTTGTTGCTATTGGAGTTAAGGGATTTTTCTGACACACACATATGTCAGAAAAAATATATATGCCTATTTTAAAATCCCTTTTAAAATCTAGTAATGCATTGGTAGTTAATAGCAGTCTTTAGAATTTGTTTTGTTTTGTTTTTGTTTTTTGCCAGTTCTAGGGCTTGAACTCAAGGCCTGAGCACTGTCCCTGGCTTCTTTTTGCTCAAGGCTGGCACTCTTCCACTTGAGCCACAGCGCCACTTCTGGCTTTTTCTATATATGTGGTGCTGAGGAATCGAACCCAGGGCTTCATGTATATGAGGCGAGCATTTTACCACTAGGCCATATTCCCAGCTCCAGTCTTTAGAATTTGACTGACTCTGTGATCTTCGGCAAATCACTTTAACGTCAATGTACTTCCATCTTATTTGCCACTGAGTAGAATAATAGCATTTATAGATTAACATGTTAATGCAAGAGTCCCTGGCACAGAGTTAATGTGATAAAAGTATCAGTCATTAGACCAAGAACGTATATTCCAGGAATGCAAGGTCAGTTCAACGGCAAAAATAAATCAACTCACTAACTTATCACAGGTTTTATTTAAAGTCTCAATTCAGATATGTACAAGCTTGCAACTTGAAGCTCACTTAATTCTCAAAACTAATACAAGATTACAGTCTCTTCATACATGTTCTTTGTTTGTGAAACTTTTGGTACTGATTTAAGATACCTCTCAAGCAAATGATTGTGTACTCTAGTTTTGTCATAAAGATCATTAAGGTTGCAGTTCAAAGCCAGCTGTTCAACTTCCAGCATTTTGGGTAGTTAATTAGAGATAAAAGTCTTGCAGACTTTCCTGCCTGGGCTGGCTTTGAACCATGATCCTAAGATCTCAGCCTCCTGAGCAGCTAGGATTAAAGGTATGAGCCACTGGTGTCTGGCTTAGGAATTTTCATTCTTGAGTCAAGGAAGGACCCAGAGTCAAAACAACTTGGACTTAAAAAAGTAGAGAAATGGGGCATCTCTTGGAAGCAAAGCAATGGAGCCTCATTGACCTTATCCTTCTCATGTCCACTCAGCTTTTGCTGGGGCTGAGTATGCGGGCAGATGAATTTGAATCTAGCCTCTGCCATTTTCTTTCAAAACGTTTCACTTTTTTCTTTACTTGAACTTAGTGTCTTTTGGTTGACATTTTTGCTTACGTTTGGCATTTTACCACTGGAGCCATACTTCCACTTCTGTATTTTTTTTTTTTTTTTTTTTTTGGCCAGTCCTGGGGCTTGGACTCAGGGCCTGAGCACTGTCCCTGGCTTCTTTTTGCTCAAGGTTAGCACTCTGCCACTTGAGCCACAGCGCCCCCTCTGGCCATTTTCTGTATATGTGGTGCTGGGGAATTGAACCCAGGGCCTCATGTATAGGAGGCAAGCACTCTTGCCACTAGGCCATATCCCCAGCCTCCACTTCTGTATTTTTGCTGGTCAACTAGAAAGGAGTCTCATACAGTTTTCTGCCTGGCCTGGCTTTGAACTTCGATCCTCAGATCTCAGCCTCTTGAGTAGGTAGGATTACAAATTCCCAACTAACATTTACTTCCTTAAACTTCATACGTGTATCCTCACATAAACCATAAAACAGGTCCCATGGCATCATGTATATGACAAGTTTCAAAACTTTCTACAAAGGGGATTGTATAAGTATTTTATATTGTATAAACAGTCACTTTGTAGTAGTGGTTATGATATTGATTTTGGGAGTCAGAGTAATTGGAAATTAATTGTAACCACAACATATTTTATTTTCATTTCAAAGATGAAGAAATAGTCTTGGGTAAAACAAATAACCCCCAAGAGTCACAGGGTATCTAAGCTATCCCAAGACACAATCTAAGACCCAGCACACAGTTGCTTACAATGAAATATCAGCTTGAATGGATTGATGAAAGAAGAATGCACTGGTGGGCTAGTGGTATGAATTACTCCATGAACTCTGAAGTGAACTGGGGGTATGTCCCTTACTTAGCAAGGTAGTACATGAGTTAGCTCTAAAGCAGGAGGATGTCTTCCTAGGCTGGTTATTGTTAGGTTAGGAGGCTGAGTTGGTACCCCAGAAACTCAAGGGATTGAAGCATGCATATCAATCAATGGGACTGAGTTCCACCAGCAGTGTGCTATGGCTCCTGTGGAGACTATGGACACCTCACGGAGACCAAGTTTGTCCTAGAGATCCTGGTACTGGATCATCTTGAATGGATGCTTAGCTCTGCACATTAGACAATCTCTCTGCCTGCTAGTATGTTTAACCAAGACTGCTAAATCTTGATGTGACAGGGCAGGGAATGGGCTACAGAGGAACACTAGAGGGCTGGGAGGCAGGTTGGAGGATCTTCTCTTCCTGATACCTCAAGGCCACCAAAGAGAAATGAAGGAGGAAAGAAGGATCTTCATCTCCTACCAAAGGTCAAGGGTGGCAGCAACTGCATTGGGTGGGTGCTCAGTTTCCAAGGAAATGTGAAGATGTTGTAACGATTATGGGGAAAAATTCAGGCCCATCTAGGGAATGAAGGGACTAAGGATGCCTCTAGCTCTACTAGCAAGAAACAAATTTGGTGGAAAGAACCTGTAGCATCTTACAGACAAAACAGACCCTTGAGCTGAAGGCTGAAAGGCCAGGCAGGATCCTGTCTCTCTTGTGGTCTGTGTACCTGCTCAAAACTCACAGATGGCCAGTCGGTACTGGAGGCAGCTCTTATCATTCCACATCCCATCTGCATACATCTCCACACACTTCTCTTTGCCCCGACCCCTGGGCTCCCCAGGGTACCAGCTAGTGAAGTTTACAGGGGCCCCATCTAGGTAATGGAAGTCTCCAGGAGTCTGGCCCTCAATCAGGCCCAGGTAGGCATAAATGTTGTATCTCTTCACAAGGCTTGCGATAGCCGCATTCTCCTCTGAATTCCTTGGTACAGCAATGTTGCCACCTGCTCTGGCACACGTCGCTCTAATAGCATCAAAGTTGGCCGACTGCCCGCTGGTGGAGAAGACCTTCTCTCCCACTACCAACATGGAACCCTGCAAGCGGAGGACTGAAAGCAGAGGACTCTGGGTCAGGATACCATCCTCTGCCTCTGGGCTATCTATGCCTTCCCTTCCTCTTTCAAACCTTGTTTTCTAAATTCCTCTCTGCTCTTATCTATCCATACCTCCATTCATCATTCATTCATTCACTTTTTCATCAGTGACTGGGAGAACTAGTCCAATTTTCTGGAATTCAACAGAAGGCAAGATAAACAGAGAATGTGCTCCCAGGATATGATTTAGGAGCAAATCCATGCCCACTTCTGTCTCCTCTGGGCCAGTAGAGACACTAGGAAGAGGAAAGTCCCCTTGTTTCCCCCAGGGCCAACAAGTCCACATTTGTCAGGCCTCTAGGTTCTGGAGGCTGGTGCTGATGGAATCTATGAGATACCTCTACCCCATGAATCCCCAACACATCCCCTTACCTCCCATTAACTGCTGGGCTTGATGTCTGAGCTCATAGAGGTCCGTTTGGAGCTCCTCATCCAGATATGCTGGAAGTCCTGTGGAGGGAACCTCAGGCTGTCAAAGATCCCTACTTATGTCAAACAGGTGCTGGACCAGCTACAAGCCTAGAGCACTGACCTTTACTATAAACCCACATTCAAGGCTTCCCTTGACCCTATGCACACATCTTTCATTACAGTTCTGCAGCTGTTCAATGCCTGCTCCTCTTTCCTACTGGATCTCTTGAAGGTCTCCCCATCTCCATCTGTGGACAGGTTCTTCTGGCCCTTGGAAGTGGTATGCTACCCGCCTCCTGCCCCCCCCCCCCCCCACCATAATGGTCTCTGCACACTCCTGGTGAACTTTTGTCCTTCCCTTCTCAGAGCCCTGGAGCTCCGCTCTGCCTGTTGGCCTCCCAATCACTTCCTCTGTCTGAGCCTCAGGTTTGTACAACCCTGTGTATCTTTCAGAATGGCCCCAGCACCCAGGAAGATGTCTTTGCCACCTTGCAGCACTGTCACCCTTTTGATGTCTAACACCTGGGTCTCTACATCAGTAGTCATGGTGCACGGAGCACTCCCTACATTTGTCCATCCTGAATTGTGACTATATTACCCAGACACCTCTGCTTCCTCTTCTCAATCTCATGTTGTCTTACTTAGCACTACACCTTGGGCACCTCCACTGCTTGAAAACGTGTATCCTTGATGTAGATGATGGGGCTACATCACCTCTGACAATTTGCCCCTTCCAGGGCCTGCTCACCTGGAGGGCCCCTCTCGCCAGGCACCCCCTTGTCTCCATGCTCTCCGGGGGCACCAGGGGCCCCAACCAGCCCATCACGCCCAGGGAGGCCTGGCATTCCTCCAGGAGGACCCATGGGGCCTGCAGAGAGAAGAGGATACAGTTATAAACCTCCATTGTCATCTAGGATGACACATCTGCCACTCTGTGAGCACTGGGACATGATACTCCAGCCTAAGGGCTCCCAGAAACTTCCACCAAGCCCCACCCAGCCAACTCTAGGGCCCAGCCAAAGCCCTGAACTGACAAAGGGCCTCATGAAGATGGGTCTCTGTCCCTTGGTGAAGAGTAGGTGTCTCCCACACAGTACCTGGAGGTCCTGGGTCTCCTTTGACACCATCTCTCCCATCCCTGCCAGGCAGCCCATGGGTTCCAGGAGTGCCAGGAATGCCTGAGCTTCCGATACAGACCTCAGTCCCATTGCACATGATACCAGAAACTGTCGTCAAGATGAATGTGAGGGCCAAGGAGCGCAGTGACATGGCTCCTGCTCCTGTAGAAGGAAAGGGCTACCATTGGCCCAAGGGAAGCTTTTACAAAACTCTGTCTCTAACCCACCATCCTGCGGTGTTTTTGTCAGGACTTGGGAACGTGGCAGAGTATAAGGGCCAGGCAGTTAGAGACAGAAGCCCTGGGAAGGCCTACGTTAGCTATGCACAGAAATCCCCGGCATCATCTGGGATCTAACTTCGTCTCATGGGCTATCTCACTGGATTGAGGTTTGTGCTCCTTAGCCTTTCCCCCACGCAAAGGTTCAGTAATGAGGGCATCTCTGCCTTCTCTCCTGGCCCTTGGTGCGGCCGGAGGCTCCTAGGCTGGATCTTACTGCCGGAAACCTGCCCACTAAGAACACCCAGGGGCTAGGGACTGAGCTCACCAATGCACAGAGCCTGCAGGCCGTGGGGCTCTCCACCTTTGAGTCATATCAGGGCGGTGGGCTGCACCATTTATAGGGATGTGGGCTGCTAGGCTTCCTCCCCACCCCTGTCACAAGGGCTATGCTCCAAGGAGGGCTGGACAGGAAGCAGCCATCTTGTTTACATAGCTCATTTCCTCATCTAGCACTCAACACTAAGAGCACTTAAGGAAATTTGAGGGGAACTTAGAATAGGCTAAGGGAAATTCCAGGTATGCAGGAAGGGAAACCTCTCTCTGGCGGAGGACACCTGTGCTACTCACAGCAAGCTTCACACTAATGATGGATGAAAGCCTATACCCTGGGACCAGTCTTTTTTTTTTTTTTTTGCCTCCTGGTTTAGTCCCAGGCAATGCAGTGACCACAGTTCAAATCATTCAAGTTCAAGGTGGTCGTTCTGACCATTCTGTCTGTCCTTTGGGACCTGGCTTGCCATCGAACCTCAAGCCTTTTCTTCTCTGCCTCTGGAGGCTATAGCTGAACTGATGGCACCTGAGCAGAATGACAGGCATCATTTTCTACCTTTTGCTGTGGTAGGTTCAGCCACAGGGAGGCAGGACAGGCCTGGATGGTCCCAGGATGGCAGCACTTTCTGGCTTGGGCCATGGATGACGCGCCATAACCTACCATGTTGACTGTTTTAGGTTGTCAAATGGTGTGTGAAACCCTGATATGTGAGAATCCCTATTCGAAGCCACTTAACTAAGAGAGAATCTCTAATTGTAGACAATAGCCACCGGGAAAAGAAAAATCCCCATGCTCCCTTGTAGGTGAAGAATTTTGAACTCCTAAAGGAGGCGGGGTGGGGTATAGGGGGTAGGGATGGGAACCAATAGGAAGCCACCAGAGTTCTGAGTGCTTCCAGCTGTCCTGGTGCTGTTTGCCACACACCCCTATGGTGGGTTCTGGGCCAGGTCTGGGTTCAGGAGAGCCAGAGCCAGTGTGGGGCTGGGGTAAGTGGAGGAGCTGCGCCATCTTCAGGCAAAAAATGGGAACCAAGCAGCTGGGATGTCCTGGCCCTGGTGGCTGGCCAGAAGGGTTTGCATTAGAAGGCAAACATGCCTTTTGAGTTTCAGCCTGGAGCTGCTGCTTTAGTATCCACGTAGTCCTTTTTTATTTACTTGTTAAACTCACTATGTAGCTCAGGCTGACTCGCTTCAGTCCTCAAATGCTGAGACACTTCATCTGACCTAGGTTATGTGATTTTTTTGTTTTTTCTTTTTCTTTTTATTACTTTGAAATGATACCAAAATTTACAGAAAAGTTGCAGATATTATACAAATTTTTTTTCTGAAAATATGAGTGTAAGTGCTCAGGGCTGGGTATTTAACTCAGTGACTAAACACTTATGTATCATGTAGGAGACTCCAAGCTTGAGTTCCCACATTGGGGAAAAACAGAGTAGGTTGCGGACTTGAGATTTAACCACTCTAATACATTCATTTGTGTAAAGTATAAATATGTTTTCCTGTATGGCCACAAAGCAACCACAAAAGTCAAGAAATTATCACTTATACAGTGTCTCCAAGTTCCCATACAAAATTCACCAAATACTGTCTGGTGCTGGTGACACACACATGTGAACGCATGTATACACACACACATTCACCAAACAACCTCCTTCATAACAAAATGATTCAGCAGTCTATTGTTAATAATGGCTATTTTGTAGGGAAGTTCTCTGGAATCATGTAGAGTTTATTCCTTTTTGTTATTCCTCCTTTCTTTTCCTTTTCCCCCTTTTCCTCCTTCCCTTCTCTCCCTCTTCTAGTTTTTTGCCATCAGTTTGTAAAAAAACAACCACACATTGTATTTTAAAACTTTTTATTTATTGAAATGTAAGTGCAACTGGGAAACCCACTAGTTATTTCTATTTGTGCATTTCCTACTAAGGTTTCTGTTGCCATACTTTAATTTGGCACTGCAGTTATTTTTCACTTATCTATGACCTTTATTTGTGGTTTCTTTTTTCTTTGTGAATAGGAACTATGTTTTTATGACAGCAAATTTGGTGAGGGCTTGATGTCTTCCCCCCACCCCTGCACCCCGAGATCCATGAGTGACAATTCTACGACTTCCTTTGGCTCATGAATTAACTAAATGCTTGATGCCCCTGCTTCCATGTTACTTTGCAAGGTTACTTTGCAGTCACCTTGGAATCTGGAAGGGACAGGAGTGATGAATGACATCTTCATGACAAGGGACTGAAACTAGCCCTAAGGAACAGCAGAGCCAAGACAGATACCCACTAGGCAAATGATGACTTGTTTATCCCAATCAGCAATGACAGTGCAAGCAGCTTCTCCCAAGCTCTTCCCAGAGGAGTGAAATAATGACCAGCCAGCCATACTTTGATAAGGCCTTTTTATAATGCATGCCCCATCCGTTCTTTGTAAAACCTATTGCTTATGTCTGCACTCCAAAGACAACTGAAGATGGGCCCAAGTGCTGTCTTCCCATGGCTGCCATGCAACAAGTCTCCTTTCTCTGCCCCATACCACAGCTGTCTTTCATGTAGAAAGAAGAGGCTGGAAATGACATGTGGGATCTAAAACTCCAGTTTTAACTCCACAGAACTCTCTCACTGTCTGTCTCTTGTTTCTCTGGCATGGGGTTTGAACTCAGACAAAAGCTCTGCCACTAGAGCCACACCCCTTGCTCTCAGTGCTACCTTTTAACGGGTGTTAAAAGCAAACCAAACACCTTTATAAAATAATTAGAATGACTGTAATGTATATTTCTGGACACCTGAGCTTGGAGGTGCCAATCGTAGGGCAAGCAGCTTCCTCATCTTGCACAATCTGGTTGCTAAGATACTCAAGAAGCAGGAAAAAGGGACCCTTCTTAAATTCATCCTGAGTTTCCAGTACTACATGGAGCTTGGGTCTGTGCAGCCCCCTGCCCCCCGCTGGAGCCAGGAATGAAACAGCAAACAATACAGACAAAACTAGACAGGTACTCCAATGCGTTTTGTGAGTGTCTAGCTGCTCATATGAGTTCTGGCAAAATGGGTGCTGCTTTCTGTCATGTGCAGTATTCCAGTGCATGTAGCAGTGTGGCTGTGGGCACACAGCTCTGTTACACAAAACTTCAAGAGGAACTGACCATCTTTGGCCTTTGCCTTCCTCTTGTCCTGGGCTTTGCTGCACCTGTTCTTCCTGGAACTCAGATCAGGTCTTCAGGTAGTGAGTGCTGGGAGGTTCATGTAGACCTGTTCTCAGCCTGCACCCGGTGCCCCAACCAGACTTCTTCCTCCCTCACTGCCTTCCTGTGGCAACTGGGTAAGTTCCAGCTCCTGCCCTGGCCTGACCAAGCTTCCCCAGGCCAGGAGTTACTGCAGGGACAGTGTTTTAATAAAGAAGAGCCACTCGCTCCTTCTCCTCATAGCTGAAAATGTGGGAAATGTAAAAGGGAGCACCCACAGAAAGATTAGGCAGAACAGGCTTTCCACTCACTGCAGGCCACGCCGCTCCACTTGGGCCACACTCAATCACTGAAGGCCCTTTCCCTCTGCTCAGGCCATGCCCCTTCACTCGTTCCCAGAAGGTCATGCACTTCCACTCCTTCACTGAAGGGTATGTCCTACCACTTCACTCATGACAGACCATGCTCCCCTCACTAACTGCAGGCCACACCCCTCCACTTAGGCCACACCCACACTCTCACTATAGTTCACATTCCTTCACTCACTGAGTTCAACTTTGTTGTTGGTCGTGGGGTTTGAACTCAGGGCCTGGGTGCTTTAGCACTCAAGGCTAGTGCTCTACCACTTTGAACCACAGCACCACTTCCAGTTTTCTGGTGGTTAAATGAAGATATGAGTCTCACGGTCTTTCCTGCAAACAGTGATCCTCAGATCTCAGCCTCCTGAGTAGCTAGGATTACAGGCATGAACCACCAGCACCTGGCCTTGCATTCAACTTTAATCAATTGTTCAGCCATTCAGCAGATGTCTAAGAGCTGGAGAATGAGGCAGACAAGGCTGATGTGTGGCTAAGAGCGCACCCTGAGATTGAGGAGCTACTGGCCATTAGTGCCATCAGTGTCACATTCCCAACCCTCTTTGGTCCCCAGGTCCCCCGCATGTGACATGGGGTTCCTAAGAAGCTCCGGGTGTGTGGGGGGGGTGGGGGGGTGGGGGGAGAGGTTGGTGGGGATCACAGTATTGTTTTACAACTCAAGCATTTCTGGGGTTTCTCCTTGACTTTTTTATTCATCATCCTAGCAATGTTATCAAATAAAGGTTTTAGTTTTACATAAACAATGTTGACAAGGAAAATTGTATTTCTCTAGAGGGTGAGGGAAGTATAAACTTCTGGAATTCAGACATCTTGTGGCAGCCAGGAGCTCTGGGGAGAGACTGGAACTTCCTTGTCATGCACACATGGCAGGGTTGTGTGTGTGAGTGTTAGTACTAGGACTTGAGCTCAGGGCCTGGACACTGTCCCTTAGCTTTTATGCACAAGACTGGTGTTGTACTACTTGAGCCACAGTTCTACTTTCAGCTTAATTTTCTTAAGTGGCTAACTGGAGACAAGAGTCTCATGGACTTTCCTGCCCAAGCTGGCTTTGAACCATGACCTCAGCCTCTTGAGTAGCTAGGATGACAGGTGTGATCCACCAGTTCCCAGCTAAGCTTCAGGATTCAATAGCAATTGGAACTTGCCACCATCCCTCCTCACCCCCCCGCCACGCCCCTGCAGTTTCCTTTCCTTGGCAGAAAAGGGAGAGCCAAGGTCCAGACAAGGCATGGATGCCTGTATGCTTTCTGAGGGAGGCTTCCAGGGCCAACCCTCCTGGCCAGAACCTGCACTGTGTGCCATGGATAGATGCCATAAATGCCTTGCTGAGTCTTCCCGTGGAGGCTGAGGAGAAGATGGATGTCTGCTCTGTGAGGCCCAAGCAGGGGACAGCTAGGCAAGCAGGGCCAGCCCCAATATGCAAGTCAAAGAGCACGCAGCTTCCAGGCCCCTGCTAGAAGACCCTGGGATGACTCTGGCTCCTCAGGAAGCAACCATCCCCCAAAGCTCTCCTGACACAGGCAGAATCTCCTACCACCTGTGACCTGACCGTTACTAGGAGACAAGCCCTGAGCCAGGGTCACTGGTTAACAGTAGGTGTCTGGGCTTGAGGGAGGCCTGGCTTCTCAGCAAGTAGCTCAGGAACTCCAGGAGGAGACAGAGAGACGTGAAGGACTCAAAGGTCTGCCTGAGGGCTGGCAACCATCCTAGGACAGGGTGCAGTGACTTCCCTTGTGCCCCAGAGGTCCAAATAGCCAAGGCCTTCGTGACCCTGATGGGGGGAGGGGGGGTGCTGGGATGGAAAGGCTGCCTCTTCATTCCCAACTCTAGCTCCCAGCCTGATGGGGCAGGCCTGTCTACTTTGCCATGAACTCTCTTCTGGATCAAGCAATACAAAAGTCCCTTGGTTCCATTTTGGCTTTATAGAGCATTGCCCAGGACTGAGTGAGAGCTGAGGGGTTAATCTCTTAATCTGCAGTCTGCCCAGGCCCAAGTCTGCAGGACAGAGTTCCCGGCCCTTACTTCAGTCTGCTTTACCATTGCTCGGGTTTGTTTCTGGCTTGGGAAAGGCTATGAAGCTCCTAGATTCATATCTAGACCCTCACATGTATGGCTGTGGAACCCTGTGAAAGCTATCTAGACTCAGTGCCTTAATTTTCTCTACTTATAAAAGAGGGTAATAGAAGACTGTATCATTCACTGGGGTGAAGAAGGCATGAGATCAGTCACTAGTTCAGTCTCTGGAGCACTGCAGGCACTCAGGAATCAACTGTTACCTCTGATGGAAGCCCAGCTTGGAAGGAGCCTTTTTGTGTGTGTGCTGGTCCTGGGGCTTGAACTCGGGGCCTGAGTGCTGTCCCTCAGCTTTTCTGTTCAGGGCTAGTGTTCTACCACTTTCAGACTTTCTGGTAGTTTATTGGACATAAGAGTCTCACAGGCTGGTTTTGAACTGTGGTCCTCAGATCTCAGCCCCCTGTGTAGTGAGAATTACAGACATGAGCCACCAGTGCCCAGAAAGGTAGAAGCCTTTTACAGGCATGCTGGGACCATGTATGAAGAGGCCAGTGTGCCCAGGCCCATAGGAGCCCTGGGACCTATGAAATTCAGTCACCTGGGCATAGCCCAGGAGGGCCAAGGGTCAAGTCCTGGTTGTGAGAGGAGGGGAGTAAAACACTTCCCTTCTGACAGGGGTGGCTTTCCCACTACATCAACATTGCATTAGTCTGAGGGACAGGCTGATTGATCAATGTGACTAAACTTGTAAGGCAACATTTCTCCTCCCATTAGGGAGAAGCTACCTTGCTTCCAGGCATGCCCAAGGATTATAAAATCGGGTGAAATTAGAGGGGTGTGGCTTTGCCCTGAAGGTAGGGGGGAGAGTGGTACATCTAGGAGGGGCTGGGAGACCTGAAAGCTAGAGTTCTGGGGAGAGGAGGACAGAGACAGGGCTAGGCCAAGTTCCTATCAACTCTAGAACATAAGTTTCTTGGGGATCTCCCAGGGAAACTCGTTTCTTCCAAAGTGGCCGTAGCAGGCAGTCTTCTGATAGATGGGCTTCTTCAAGTCCAAGTCCCTGCAGGTTTGGCAGAAGACAAGGTCATTTGGAGCTGGACAATAGCCAAGGTTCTTTCTCTCTGCATTTCTCTCTCCTCCCTCCCTCCCTCCCTCTCTGCCTCCTTCCCTCTCTTTCTACCTCGCTTCCTCCTTCTCTCTCTCCCTTCATCTCTACCTCCCTTCCTCCTTCTCTCCCTCCCTCTCTTTCTACCTCGCTTCCTCCTTCTCTCTCTCTCCCTTCATCTCTACCTCCCTTCTTCCTTCTCTCCCTCCCTCCTTTCCTTCCTCCTTCCTTCCCTCTCCTTTCCTTTCTTCTTCCTTTCTTTTTCTCCTTCTTTCCTTCCTTCATTCATCTTCCCATCCACCAGTACTACAGCTGAATTCAGAGCCTCACTTAGCTTTTTCTCTCAAGGCTGGTGCTCTATCACTTGGGCTATAGTTCTGTTTCCAGCTCTTAATTGTTTAACTGGAGCTATGACCTTTTCTGTCCAGGCTGTCTTTGAACCATGATCCTCATATTTCAGCTTCCTGAGTAGCTAGCCTGAGTAGCTTCCTGAGTGGGTATGAGCCACCAACACACAGCTCTCTCTGCAGTTTGAGCACAGGAGCCACTGACAGTTGGAAGAGCAGCCCTTATGGGGAACTGTACCATCCACATGCCTAATCCTTTGTAACTTAGGCAACAGAGGGTCTGAGGTGCAAGGACCACTGAGCACACACAGGGATCAGAGACCCACATTTGGTTGGCCTTAGGGTACCTTTCTCCACTCCATTTCATTTCACTGGCCTGGCCCAGAGCCATGGTCCTCACAACCAAGTTCCATCAGGGACCAAGTTCCAATCAGGGATGGGGCCAGAGTCTGTGAGAATGGACCTGCTTACTGGATTCTCAGACTTCTGAGATCCCCCAGCCCTTTAAACATGCTCCACTGAAGTTCTTATCTACTGGACCAGTGGGGAATCTCACACAGCCTCCTTCAACCTGAGAAGCAGACACTCCTTAGCAGGGGTATGCATAGTGCTGGGCTGAATTCTTGAGACCTTCCTACATAGGAGGCTGGGAAAGTATTCTTCCTGCTTTCCTCCCAGTTGAGCTGTTCCTCTGGGCAGAGCAGGAGCCAGGTCTACACAGCACAGAGTGGCAGAACTCTCTTACCTGACTATGACACCTGGCCGGAGGTCAAAGTTCTTGTTCACCACCTCTAGCAGCTCGCGCTCTGTCTTTTTTGAGGTCCCGTAGGTGAAGATGGAGATAGACAGCGGCTCTGCCACACCGATGGCATAGGACACCTTGCAGAAAGGGCAGGATCAGGGATTGGAGACCTCCAGACCGATGCTTCCCCAACCCAACAGATTCCTCTCCTTCTCTGTCCAGCAGCCCTGCTGTCTTTGCAGAGAGCTGTTTCTGCATGTGTATCTCTTCCCCAACATTCATTTTCCCTCCCTAGATTTCCAGAATGCTGGCTAGCTACAGTGCCCAGCTCAATACACACAGAACCACGACTATGGGTAAATGCCTGGCTTTCCCACCAGGCCAACATCTCCTTACTCCTGGTGGAAACAGAACCAGATACTCATTAGGGACAGGAAGGCAGGGTGAGACCAGGAGTGGGTGTTCAGGGACAGGAAGGTAAGAGGGGGTGACTTACCTGGACAAGTACTCTCCGGCAGAGCCCTGCCTTTACCAAGGACTTGGCCACCCAGCGGGCAGCATACGCTGCTGAGCGGTCTACCTTGGTATAGTCCTTTCCAGAGAAGGCCCCACCGCCATGGGCCCCCCAGCCGCCATAGGTGTCCACAATAATCTTGCGGCCAGTGACACCTGCATCCCCCTACAGAGGGAAAGAAATAGGAACAGTGATAAACAGAGACCCCCTGAATTGTTTGAGGAGTTGCAACTCCCAGAAAGGATGCCCCAAAGCCACCTGAAGGTGCTTTTCAAAGACTCCATGCCTGGGGATTATCTAGAAACACCTGGCTCTCATCCATCCGAGTTCTTTCAGTGGTGCATAATGGAAATCAGATGACTGAAAAATGCACAAGATAAGCCACAGACCATCTCGGGTCATGCCTGTTTTGTTTTGTCTTTATGCTAGTCTTGGGACTTGAACTCAGGGCCTGGGCACTGTCCCTGTTTTTTTTTCCTTGTTGGATATGGGGCTTGAGCTCAGGGTCTGTGTGCTGTCCCTGAGCTTTTCTGCTCAAGGCTGGCACTCAAAAACCATAGCTCCACTTTTGGCTTTTTGTGGTTGATTAAAGATAAAAGTCTCAGACTTTTCCTTCCTGGGCTGGCTTGGAACCTCAGATCTCAGCCTCCTGAGTAGCTAGGATTACAGGCATAAGCCACTGGCATCTGGCTCATACCTCTGTTTTTGAATATTATAAGGAGCCATCTTCCTATGATAGAAACTGCACTGCACGGGCTCTCACCCTAGCTACCAGAAATGGCCCACTTCCCAAGGTATCCTGTGCAGCAGCCATCAGTGGACATGCCTTTGGATGCCTTTGAAGCCAGGTTGTGGGGGAGGACTCTTTGTTAAATGATCAGGTGAAACTCCACTTACTCAAATACTCCTTTCCACAGCCTAAACTTGACCTTTTTGCTTGCTTGCTTCCTTCTTTCCTTTCAAATGGCAGGCCTACTATTTGGAGCAAGCCTCTAGCCTTTGACCTTAGGAGACCCTCCCAGATTTTATTCAATGAGATTGCACACTGAGTGCCTAGCCAGACCTAGTTGAGCCACTCAGAGCTTATCTCTTGCTGTCTGTTTAGAAATACAAGCAGCCCCAGTAACCAAGACCCAGCAACAGGGCCTCCTTCAGAGGCAAGGGCACACCTGGGGACCTCCAATGACGAACCGCCCGCTGGGCTGCAGGTGGTAAATGGTGTCTTCGTCTAGGTACTTGGCAGGCACCACAACCTTGATCACCTGCTCCTTCAAGGCCTCACGCATGGCCTCCAATGTTATGTCTTCATTGTGCTGGACAGAGATGACGATGGTGTGGATACGCACGGGGATGACAGCGCCATTGTCCTGCATGTACTGAACAGTCACCTGCACATTAGAAGGACAGGGGGAGGGAGCTGTGAGAGCCAGGCCTGTGCTGGGGGCACATCACTGCTGGTCACAGATCCCTGGGAAGCAGGCCAGGGCTCCCAGGACCGACTAGGGCCTCTTCTCCTCTGAGGGCCTTTGGAAAGTTAATGGAACACATTTGAAAAGTTGCCCCACATTATGGGATAACTGGGGATAAGACATAGCTATTCCCATGTGTCACCACAGTAAGTACTACCAGGACACTTGCATTTTCTCTCATCTGTGATCCAACAAGGTTCTTCCCCTGATATTCCAGAGGCTGCAGGGTACCAACAAATGTCTCCTAGCCCAAGACTTCTTCCGCCTCTCCAGGGCATTGGACCAAAGTATTCCTGCTTCTACCAGTAAGTGCAGGAATTCATAGCCATTTGCTGACAGGGATGGGGGTCTGTCAGCCCTGGGCCATGAAGGGTTAAGAGAGGCCTTTAGACGGGAAATAGTTGTTAATATCCAGAACCTCTGAGACAGAAGCAAGGAGCCTGACAGATGGAGGAGCCCTAAATGTGTATACAGACTTAGAAGACTTGCCTACTGGGATGGGAGGGACCCTTGCAAGAGTGGCCGACATAAGAAAGGACAGCAAGAAAGCCAGCACCTGAGTGTTTCATCAAGGAAGGAAGAGGAGAGTGCATTGGTGGGGGAGGGAGGCTGCTCTAGAAGGTCAGGCCATGGCATGAATTGAACATATACCCCCAGAGACGTGTTCTGTGCCCAACTTGTGCATTATCTAATATTTAAGAAACTGCAATGGAGAAGGCATGATTAGCCCTACAGAACAAAGCAATGGGGAGCAAAACAATGTGCCTTCCTGTCACAGTCAGTTTGTAAAAGGCTGAAGAGCTGAACCCCACTCAGTGTGACCTGAAAGCTTGCAAACTGCCCCTCCCTGTCCTTTTCTGAGCCCAGGAATCTGTCATTACAGACTGCCTGTGGGGATGAAGGAAAGTGCCTGGAAACCCTGGCTTTGCAGGGAGAGTGTGAGGAAGTGGTGAAGATGGCAGACAACAATGGGAAGAAAAGCCAGGGCTGGTGAAGGAACCAGAATGCAAAGGCCTTAGAATCACATGTGAGCTGGAGTTGTCTGACCTGCAAATTTGTGGCCTGATAGCTAGGGGCACTGCCTAGCTGAAGCTTACCACATAAAACCATAACCCACAAGCCCGATGCTACTTAAGTCATCTGAGATAGTAGTACCCAGAGTGTGCGAGGTGTTTTAAGTCTGCTACTACCTATGCCGCTGGCTGTACAGGACTGTTCCCTCCTACAGCCGGTGAGGACCACAGGACTGCACACAGTACTGTCCTCCCCCTCCCCCAGGGCTATACTGCAGCCACACCTTGGCCTTCCCAAGGCCTGTCA
Organism: Perognathus longimembris pacificus; assembly: GCF_023159225.1. NCBI lineage: Eukaryota > Metazoa > Chordata > Mammalia > Rodentia > Heteromyidae > Perognathus > Perognathus longimembris. The sequence continues at coordinate 53,552,777 of NC_063162.1, forward strand.
GCCAGCCATCAGTTGTGGATCTTATCAAGCTTTCTCTTCTGGGTTCAATGGGGTGAGTTCCAGAGAAGGGGGAAAAAGCCTTCATCGCCAATTGCGTGACCCTAGAGAGATGAGTGGGTTGCACATATCATCTACGATCAACTCTAAATTCTGGGATGCTCATACATAGGACTCCAAAGGAAATTGGAGTCAAAGGGAGGGGTGGTGCAGTGGGTCTCAGGAAAAGATACCTGTAGCAGGCTGTAGAATGAGGGGAGCTTCATGGAGCCTCAAGGAGGAGGTTACCCCTTCTTACTTTGGCTCTATTGCTCCCTGGATGACTCCAACCCTACCCCCACACCCCTAATAAACCCCATGTGGCGTCTTTGTAGAAACATAAAACTGGGTGACAGAGCAAAAGGCCCAGCTCTGCTCTTATCTCATCATGTCAGCAAAGGGAGGAAAAATACAGCATGGAAAACACGGCTCTGACCCAGTACAAAAATAGCCCTTGTACAGCCACCCGGTTGTCAATATCAGCAGCAAGAATTTGTTCAGGTGGAAAGATTCATCCTGTTCATAGTCCACATGGACAGATGATGAAAATCCTTTACAAACAGGGTATGGAGGAGGAGGAGGCCTGCCACTGGGCCCAGCATGGAGCCCTTGCACATGGTGCCCTTGCATGGAGGTAGTATGGATGGAGAGCTTGGCTGCCCTGTGGCCTGCACTGCACTCCACCAGCAGTCAGCACACTTTTCCTGAAGCTGGTGTAGGGCTTCCTATGGTGGGAGAATGATGTCCACTTCAGACCTATGCAGGCATCTACTGTGAGTGAGTGTGTGTGTGTGTGTGTGTGTGTGTGTGTGTGTGGGTGGGTGGGTGGGTGTTGGGCCTGAGGCTTGAACTCAGGGCCTGGGTGCTTTCTCTGAGCTTTTTTATTTTGCTGAAGGCTAGTGTTCTACCCCCTGAGCCACAGCTTTACTTCTGACTGTTTTTCTGTTTAATTGGATGGAGGTAAGAGACTCAGACTTTCCTGTTTGAGCTGACTTGGAACCATGATCTTTAGATCTCAGCCTTGTAAGTAGCTAGGGTTACAGGTGTGACCCATCTTTTTTTTCTTAGCTAAACAGAATGAAGGTTGGTTAGTCTGACGGGTTGTTCTTCCATTCTTTTCTTTCACCCAAGGAAAAGGAAAGCCTGGTGAAATCTACTGGCTTTCTTCCACACCTGTTCAAGAATTTTCTTTTCCATTTTGTTTCTAGACGGTACCACCATCCCAGTACAGTCTGGGCCTGAAGTTACCAATATTTCTGTGTACTTTCTTCTGGCACTATAACAATCTACAAAATTAGTTTTCCTGCCCCCACAACCTGCCCACAACCTCCAATGACACGTGAGAGGTGTTAGTGGATACACCTCCCACTTTGGGAGGGGGTTGTCATGTGGAATAGCACAGGAAGCATCAGGGAAGGGGTGTCTTTGGGCCACAAGCATCTGGTCTTGCCCCAAATATAGCCAAGGTATGGCCTCTGCCCTGGGTATGGCGCTACATTTGGGGTGAGAAGGATGTGTGGCTCCGTGTGGCCGAGATCACAGGACAGTCACTTGGACCACACTGAGCTAAAGCACCAGAAGTACCAATTCCAAATTCAAGGGGAAAAATAAGTTGTCTAGTGGTGGCTGGGAATGACATTCAAAAGTGATGAGCTTTGCTGAAAACCTGTGGACAGATGAGGACCAAAAAGGGACCCTAAATAACTAAATAAGGGTGGGGCATACCCAGGAAGCTCTAAGAAACAATAGGAACCTGAGTGAAATGACATGGGTTAAGGAATGATGCTGTGGATGGGGCAGGCAGCAGAAGGTAATTTGGGGAGACATCAAAGACTGAATGACAGGATGATGAGTGGCTCTTCCTCTGCCTGCAGAGAAGGCAGGAAACAGAGAACCTATTAGGAGATTTGGAGAAATTAACTGGAATTCCCATGGAGGAAGAACTTTTGGGAGGGTAGGGGGCTGATGCTTGGCTGGCAGGCATGGGGGCAGCTCTGGAAAGGCTGTGCTGAGAGCAAAGGTTGCTCAGCTGGAGAAAATAAGGGGCACAAGTAAGATGTCCTTAGTCCTACTCAGGGACTGGTTTTTCTTCAATCCACTCCTTCAGCTGAGCAGGAAATGGTAGTGAGCAGCACAAGCAAAGCTCTCAGGCATGTGTGCCTGCAGGGTGAGGAAGAAATGAAGTGATTTAGAGGGATGTATGGGTGGGATATGGAGGAACAGCAATCCACAGCAGAATAGAGGGACAGAGCACATGGGGGACAAAGTGCTAAGACCTTCGGCATCACATGTTGAAACATGAAATGAGCCAAGGTGGGGGCCATTGTCAAAGGTCAGCAGGGTTAAACAGAGGGTGACATGGGCAGTGAATGGTGACAGGACATTTCCACATATGCTAACACTTGCATCACCATCAGCCTTCAAATAGGGACTTCAGGACAGATTTCAACAGAACAGGGAGTAGAGAGGTCAGGGCCTATGGGGTTGGAACTAAACACGGCAAAGGGAAAACCTTTTTTCCCCTCTCTTTTGTGCCTGTACTGGGGCTTGAATTCAGGGCCTGGGTGCTTTTTCATTCAAGTCTGGTGCTCAACTATTTGAGCCATACCTGCACTTCTGGCTTTTCAGTGGTTAATTGGAGACAAGACTCTCATGGACTTTTCTGACAGCTGGCTTTGGACTATGATCTTCAAATCTCAACCTCCTGAGTAGCTACTGTTTATGTGCATGAGCTACTGCCAGTGCCTGGAAATTTTTGAAAAAATTTTATAATAAACTTGAAAGTGAGGATGGGGGATATAGTTAGACTAGAGGAATTTTAAAATAACTAAATCTACTCAAAAGGACAGTATGCTGAGTACCCAGATGGGATATTTTGATCTTAAAAATGGCAAGAATTGAGGTTGGAAGTGTGACTCAGTCGGTAGACTGCTAGCCAGTGAGTGAAAGTGTCAGGTACTGAGTTCAAATCTCAGCCTCAGACCTTTAAAAATAAAGACTAGATTCAACTGGCTAGGGAGTGCTTATAGTTACTGCAGAGAGCTCTGCTCACCTGAGTCTTAGAGTCGGGTCTCAGCCAGGGCAGGATGCCAGAGCGCCTCAGTTCCGCCATCCGTGCATTGAGTTTGTGAGCGAGGATGATGGTAAGGGGCATGCACTCTTCTGTCTCATCCGTGGCATAGCCAAACATCAAACCCTGCAGCAGAACATCAGGGCCAACTGAGCAACACCCACCTCAGACCAGCTGGATGACAGGTGTCTCCAAATTTTCCTGATGGCTCAACATTTACTGGGTGCCTCCTACATGAACAGATGACACCAAGTATTTAAAGGGGGATGGGGTATGGTCTCTGACCGCCCGCCCCCCCCCCCCCAGTCAGTACTCAAGAACCCGGAAGACAAGCTGAAGCAGGCACTAGAACCACAGCCTGCCACAGAGCAGCCAGATTCTGAATGGGCTGCCACAAGGCAGAGCCATTCTGTGCAAGCATATTCTTCCTCAGTTCTGATCCTGGGGTGATGGCTCTACCCTCCAGTGTCATGCATCCATTTCTCATGAATTTACTGGTTCACTCTTCTGCAGGTCATAGCTCAGACCAAGACAGACCATGCTGGAGTGAAGTTCCCCCCTTATGGTTCCCTCCCCACATTGCTGACACCTGATCTCCTGCCCCGACATCCTCTTCATTTCTGTCTAGATGGACGCACTGGGCGATATCCGGTGACTGTTGTTCCAGAGCCACTAGCACATTGCAGGTCTTGAAGTCGAAGCCTGAGCAGAGGGAAAGCAAGCCTGAGCAGGGCCAGGGGTCACTCGGGGCAGGGTTGTGAGCTTCCTGGGGGACTGTTCAGTTTAGTGTTCAAGTAGGAGGTCTGTAACCAGCTGAGGTCTTCTAGGTCCACAGCTGAAAGCCAGGATGGCATGGGAAAGCCATGGATCCTTCCTTCCCCCATGATCATGTGGAACTTTTTCATTAAAGAATATTCAGCTGGGCATCAGTGGCTCACACCTGTAATCCTAGCTACTTGGGAGGTTGAGATCTGAGGATCATGGTTAGAAGCCAGCTCGGCAGGAAAGTCTGCAAGACCCTTATCTCCTGTTAGCCATGGAAAAACTGGAAGTGGTGGTAGAGTGCCGACCTTGAACAAAAAAACTAAGGGACAGGGTTCAGGTTCTGAATTCAAATCCCAGGACCAGCACACACACAAAAAAGAGAAGAGGAGAAGGAGGAAGAGGAGGAGGAGGAGGAGGAGGAGGAGGAGGAGGAGGAGGAGGAGGAGGAGGAGGAGGAGGAGGAGGAGGAGGAGGAGGGAGAAACAAACAAAGAAACAAAGAAAGGAGGAAAGAAAGTTATCCTCAATCTTCTTTACTATTCAATTATATTTTGGTAAGATCCTATATTCTGCACAGAACTGTGACATTAAAAACTATATAGCACCAAAGGTGCTCTGGCTGACAAATCAGATTTGTGACCCTATCCCTTTGGTTTCTCAGCGAGCAAGTCCCCAGACTCTCATTTGAAAAATGACTGGAGGAAGTGAAACCCAAAAGCATTCCAATTCAGAACTCCCGATGTGTGTAGAGCCCAAGTATTTGATATAGGGATCAAAGCCATGTGCATAAACCATCCAGAGAGAGTCCATTTGGCCCAGGCCACTGACTAGCTTGAGTATAGGGAGACCCAGAGAACTGAGTGCAATTCAGCAAGTGCTGGGCTGTCTGTCACTCCTCTGTTACTACAGGATAGCACCCCTGGAAATGTCCCCCACTATCTGAGACAGAACAAGATTTGCTGTTAAGTTCTAAATACACAAACAAACAGGCTTTTCTGGGCATAGCAGGGCAGAGCCTCTCTACACATGATGACATCTCAGATGCTCAGGACAATAGAATTCTGCTGTAAATCCCTCACATCTTGACTGGGAAATTTTCGATTACATTGACTATTTTTTCCCAGTGATATTTTAAAGAATTATTATTATTTTGTTGTCAGTACTGAATTTCAAACTCAGAACCTTGTGTTCTCACTTAGCTTTTCCACTCAAAACTGGCATTCTGCAACATGGCCCACACCTTCACTTCTGGCTTTTTGTTCAGGTCTCAGTCTCATGAGTAGCTAGAATTATAGGCATGAGCCACTGGTGCCTGCTCCCTGTGATTCGTGACACCTCTTCTCCTCCAGGTTTTATTAATTTAAGTGAATGTAATTGCTTATGATTGCTTTGGGCCATATCAGAACTATGGCTGGACTGAGTTTCTACACTGTCATGAGTGCTCCTCATTTATGTCCCACAACGATGCCATGGGTGATGGGAAGCAGTGTAAATTAGTGAAAAGCACAGGAATTCCAATTGTGGTAACCTGTCACTGGCTGCAGTACCTCACATGAATGGTTTTCCTAAGTCACTTTGTCTTTATCTGCAGCAAAGCATGCCAGAATTTCTGGAATGATAGAGCAAGACAGCTCATGAGGGGGGTCTAGCATCAGTGTCTTGCAGAGAACATCTCCCCCCCCCACACACACACACCCCATCTGGAGAGGGCATCTCCCATCACCAGGATCTTCTTGCTTTTCCAAAGCTTCTGCCAGCCCCAAGATGTCAGGATCTTAAAGTTGGTGAGTATGTGCCAGTTCCACTGGCTTCAGTATAGGGGCGTTGTTTATCCTGGCAGGATATGTACTTTCATAAAACCCAATGCTCAGAGTGCTCCTGCCATGGGGTAGAGAGCTCTCTCAGCAAAGACCTACATGCATTCCAGTCCCTGGAACCCACACTCACCCTTGGCAGAATCATCATAGCCAATGTGCTTGATGGCATTCCTCACTACCCGCTGGTAGTCCACCATGGCCACTGAGGTGATCTCTCCACAAAGCAGCACCATGCCTGTCTTGCACACTGTCTCTGTAATGGAACAAGGGCAGATAGCCACCACAGGCCAGCAGAGGGATGCCAAATACCTGGACTCTTCATAACACCAACAGGAAGACTTGCAAGGGTTTTATTTATGAGCAACAGATTCCAGAGATAAAATAGTAATGTCAATAAGCATGTTAAGTCCAGCACTAAGAACTGAGCATCTTCAAATACTTCAGGAATTATCAGTTCTACTTGAGTTTTGTGTCAAGTACTTATTCCTCAGAGAGCTACACAAGTTGCTTAACCTTTTAGTTTCCTTAACTATCCCATGAGGATAATAGACTGCTATGTGGATTAAAATAAGACAATGGCTGACAAAGCTGTCATAATGATCCTAGTGGATGTATTTGAGCCATCCCAACTCCATCCTTGGCTGTGGGCAGTGGGATCCTGCTTAAAGGATAAAGACAGACCAACCTTCTCTTGAGCCATTTACAAGGATGTCAAGGTATGATCTACTCTCAGAAGGTCATGGGGCTCTGAAGTACTCAAGACCGAGGCCAGGATGCCACCAGATAAAGAATCAGTCTGTGCAGTGGACAGCACAGAGTATGGGCAGTGAAGGCTCTGATCTTGGTGCTGGGCACCCAATGCCCATGGTCTTGGCCAAGGTCTTGGTCCAGCTAGCCCTATGATCCCACCCATGACCCCATAGAGCTCCTGGCTCTACTGTGTTGAGACCTTCAACCCAGGCCAAGAACGGCTGTTAGAGGATGTATACCATAGTGAAGATCTTCAGCTTTCAAGAGCCTCCAAATGATATTGGACTTAGGGGGGCAGAAGAGCTCAATGTTTTAGTTCAATATTAAATCTCTTAGGAATGCTGTGGAGTTTAGCTATGGATGATCAGCAAAATAGTTACCTACTGTTTTGTGAAATGGCAGGTGTGAATCACTTAACCCAGAGTCATAGCACAAGGAAGGAAAACAGTGGGAGGGGCCAGACTTTGTATGGCGCTATCAAAGGCACCTGCAACAGGGCCCCAGGTCATGGCCAGCTGGGCAGCTCTTGTATCTCATCTGGAGGCTTGGTCTAAGCATTGCTCTTGGAAAGACTAGGTAGCAGCAAGGCAAGGTTCCCACCCAGCACACTGCTACCTATGGTAGCTAAGAAATCAAATGCCAAATACTTACTGGAATAATTAACAAGTTGTTTCATGGTCAGAAATGCACACCCCCCACACACACACACCATGCAACATAGGAAAAGTCACTGAAACGAAGTAGCCCCCTGCAGTCCAGACACCAGGGACTTTGAAACTGTGCAACTCTGTGGTTTTATGCACATGTGAGTCTGTCAGTCCCACCCTTGTGTCTTTACGAAGAGAGATCACATCTCTTACCACATGCCACCTTGGCATTGGGGTCTTGCTTGAGGTGGGCATCCAACACTGCATCGCTGATCTGGTCACAGATCTTGTCTGAGAAGAACAAAATGAAATATTAAAACAAGTAATTATTCTGTCCATTTACATGTCAAATCTACCTACCAAAGACAAGAGAAACTTTTCTTAAATATAAAAAGGTGATAATCCAGGGGCTGGTGGCTCATGCCTGTAATCCTAGCTACACAATAGACTGAGATCTGAGGATGGTAGTTTGAAGCCAGCCTGAGCAGGGAAGTCCATGAGGCTCTCATTTCCAATTAACCACCAAAAAGCTGGAAGTAGAGATCTGGTTCAAGTGGCAGAACACTAGTCTTGAACATAAAACCTCAGGGACAGTGCCTAGGTACTGGGTTCAAGCCCTAGGATTGGCACAAACAAAACAAAACAAAACAAAAGAAGTATGAAATAAATTGAGAAGATGGGTAAGGCTAATCAAGACAAACTGATATGTTGACTCAAAACTCTTGTACAACTACCTAAAATAATTTTTAAAAATTTTGTTTTGTTTTGTTTTTGCCAGTCCTGGGTTTTGGACTCAGGGCCTGAGCATTGTCCTTAGCTTCTTTTTGCTCAAGGCTAACACGCTGCCACTTGAGCCATAGCACCACTTATGGCCATTTTCTATATATGTGGTGCTAGGGAATTGAACCCAGGGCTTCATATATACAAGGCAAGCACTTTTGCCACTAAGCCATATTCCCAGCCCCTAATTTGTAAAAATTTCATTTCAGCAAACTTCTGCCTAATTATAGATGATGTTATATGCAAACATAGACTTCCCTTAAAAAATGTTTGTCAAAATCAACTGAGCATGTATTTAGAGCAATTCTCTCTCTTTATTAATGAGAAATTCTCCTATTCCTCAACTTAGTCCATGAATTCTAACATCTAGAAAGGCCCCAGAAACAAGAGTTAAGTCTTTAATCACAACAGCCAGATGAGCTGCAGTTACAAAATCAGATGCATTGTATGTAAAATACCACACCTAAGTTATCAGTGCTGCTCAGGAAATTCTACAGGACCTCCCCACATAACCACTGCTGTTTCACAGAATGTTTCCACGAGCAGCTCTCAAATCCTCCCCTGGGGGCGGGGGGTATGGCCTAGTGGCAAGAGTGCTTGTCTCCTATACATGAGGCCCTGGGTTCAATTCCCCAGCACCACATATACAGAAAACGGCCAGAAGTGGCGCTGTGGCTCAAGTGGCAGAGTGCTAGCCTTGAGCAAAAAGAAGCCAGGGGCAGTGCTCAGGCCCTGAGTCCAAGCCCCAGGACTGGCCAAAAAAAAAAAAAAAAAAAAAATCCTCCCCTGGTCACTCAGTACCCTGAAAGCCAGGTGTCCTTACTAGGACATCTGGACCACAATCTGGACCACACAGGGACTGAGAAGGGTTCAATATGGGGTGGGATTTGATCTCACTCTTCTGCTGTGAGCCTAAAAGTCTCAACATGGTCTAAATGGCACTATGGAAAAATGTACTCCACTTTGGGGTTTTACAAACTGAATATGCACTAATGAAAAAAGATAAAAGTGACCTTATTTGTATGTATTGCATCTTATTTAAGTATTGAAAACTGGAGAAGCCAGTTTCTGAATAGGTTCATTAGCTTTGGAGTTAATCCGGAATCAAGCAGTTCAACACTCAAGAAGAGATATGAAGTTCTATAACTGAGGACATTGGCTAATCTGCCATTAAATGGGAGCTCCCAAATTTTCCCTCAGAAATGACTACAAAACATATGTTTGCATCTTTCTATCCAGTGGCAGATCCTGATTGTCAATCTAGGTTTGTCAGGATCCATACCTTCTGTAGATCCTAACCAATAAAGGCCTCCAAAAATAGCCTGAAAAAAACTACAGTAGCCACTTCAGGCCTACCCACCATGAAACTGAGAAGCTATTTTCGGCTGATCTGGAAGTGTCTGTTTATTTCAAGGGTGCAGATCACAAGTCCCACAAATTGTGTAGGAAAATAAAATAGATAAAGGGACAAGCTAGAGTTCAGAAAGGACATCAAGATAGCTCCACCGATAGGTGAAGCCTAAAGCAGTTCTTTCAGGCTTCCTAATGGCTATCTGCACCCAACAGATTTCAGATAGCCAACTGTTTGCTATCTTGGAAGCTGAAAAACCAAATACAAAGTTTATCAGCAATAGTATGATAAGCAGAAAGTCACCAAGCCTTAAGGGGAAAATGACCTATGTGGACAGTTAATATATAGTAAAAATCAGACAAGCTGATGGACTTGCGAATCATTGGATTGGTAGGAATTTTCATTCTTTGTACACTGAACACGTTGCTGCATAGAGCTACTGTGTGCAACAGGGTGGAGTAAATCCTTCTCCTAACCTGTAGATAAACTTTTTAAGTTGTCAGACACCAGTAAGGTACTTGAGATTTTAAATACAGTAAAGCTAAATAATATATCTGTAACGTAATACACAATTGCTATTTACAAGTCTCATACAAGAACAATCTATCCCAAGATTTTTTTTTAACAGCACTACTATTGACATTTTGGACCAAATAATTCTTTGTGGTAAGACTGTCTTCTGCAGCGCTGGATGTTTAGCAGTACGCCTCTTCTCCCATCCCAAAGCTGTGACAATCAAAACTATCCCTAGTCATTACCCAGCCCTTCTAGAAAGAAAAGAGGGCAAAATTGCTCCCACACACACACCAGCTGAGGACCACTAGCTAATGCACACAAAGAGTGGTGGTACTTTGAAATGCCCAAACCCACGTTACAAAATTAAATCCCTCTGAGAATTCCAGGGGGCATGGCTCAAGTGGTAGAGTGCCTGCTTGACAAGTGTGAGGCCTTGAGGCCAGGCGCCGGTGCTCACACCTTTAATCCTAACTACTCAAGAGGTTGAGATCTGAAGACTGAAGTTCAAAGCAAGCCTGGGCAAAAAGTTCATAAGACTATTTCTAATTAGCCAGCAAAAAGCCAGAAGTGAAGCTGTGGCTCAAGGGCTAGAGCACTAGCTTTAGGAGGAAAAGTCAAGTGAGAGCACAAAGCCCTGACTTCAAGCCCCCGTACCAGTACATACATCCCAAAAGCAAAAGATACTCATTATCATCTACACACAAAAAAAACTATTAAAAAACAAGGAAGGGCTGGGAATGTGGCCTAGTGGTAGAGTACTTGCCTAGCATACATGAAGCCTTGGGTTCCATTCTTCAGTACCACATATACAGAAAAATCTGGAAGTGCTACCATGGCTCAAGTGGTAGAGTGCTAGCCTTGAGCACAAAGAAGTCAGGGACAGTGCTCAGGCCCTGAGTTCAAGTCCCAGGACTGGCAAAAACAACAACAAAGATGGGAACAGATAGACTTAGAAACAAGTTACCATATACCTCCATGCTCCAATTAATTTGCAGAAATATATGTATACATATATGTACAAATATATGTATATATACGTACATACATAGACACACATATGTATGTATATGCATCAGTGTATCTACAATAGTTCTCCAAGTGGAGTTCCTACACTACTTCTAGCATCTCCCAGGAACTGGTTAAAAACAAAAATTCCTTAGTCTCTATTCAGATCTACTGAATAGAGGTACTCTAGGGATGAGGTCTAACAGTTTGATTCAACCAGCTCTGTGGGTCATACTGATGCACCCCAAGGCTTCAGAACATCTGCCCTACCATCTGAAACTTCGAAAATCTGGGCAATGTCCTCGCTGTTGCCGAGGAAGTCCCTCTCACTTCTCCACACCATGGTCCAGCCACCTTCAGGGAATCTAAACAATACTCAAGATTTTTTTCTTTGGGAAGCCATTCGTTTACTTCCATTAGAGACTATCCCTGAGATGGCTCAGTGCCTGGAGTTTCATCTCAGCCTCTCTCAGGATTCAGGGAGTTTCATTTCTTTTTATTTTTTTTATTTTTGATGTACAGAGAGGTTACAGTTTCATACGTAAGGCAGTGAATACATTTCTTGTACTGTTTGTTACCTCCTCTCTCATTGCCCCCTCTCCCCTCCACCTTTCCTTCTCCCCCCACACCCGAGTTGTTCAGTTGGTTTACACCAAACAGTTTTGCAAGTATTGCTTTTGTAGTCATTTGTCTTTTTATCCTGTGCCTCTCGATTTTGTATTCCCTTTCACTTTCCTAGTTTTAATACCAGTATATACAGTTTCCAATGTAGGAAGTTTCATTTCTGAACTGCATGTGCATTATTTAGGATCCTATTTGGGAAAACATTTCCTGTTGACTTAAATAGATCACTGATAATAGACTAAAACTTTACTTAAAAAAAGTATGTACAACATAAGGATCTTTGCACATAACCAATCCCTGGTTCACTGTCTTGGCCCACACTATTCTGAGAGGCAGGTGGTGGGCCAACATGGATCAGGACCCTCGGTTTCAAAACGTATGACTGTTTTACAAAACAATTTCACATGGTTTCTCCAAGATAAGTAATTTGCAAATTTGTTCAAAGATACCTAATAGAAAAGTGATTTCCCTGAGCATAAGCTGGGAATGGCAACATTGTCAATGAACCCAGGACAACCTACTTACCCGGATGTCCCTCTCCTACAGATTCTGATGTGAACATGAAGGCTCCTTCTTCACTCAGAGAATGGTCACACAAGCCATCCACAGGTCCATTCATTGTGTCACAATTTTCCACTTGGCTTCTCCAAAGGTGACAATTTCAATGCTGTGACTTTGCCTGAGATTTTTTTTTTCTTCCTATAAACCCAGCAGGCTTGTCTTTAGCAGAGCCAGGATCGCCTCTGCTCAATTGCCTGTGCCCATGTGAGAGCCAGGTGAGGATGGGCAAGCAAGGAGGGAGTGGATGAAATATAATCGATGGACCTGTCACTCCCTCTGGCTGGTCAGAGCTTGCTCCTGAGTGGCTCCTATATAAGGAAAAGTGAAAGTGCCTGAATAATCATGTGAGAGAACATTGGAGGAGTCCATTTCCTGGAGGGGAGTCATCTCTTACCTTGAGGAATGTTTAGTCTTTAGCTCTGATGTCCCAAATGCTAAGTATCTGTTCATTCAAGAGCAAGAAGGCTGTACAGATTCTGCAGAACCAAAGGTCTCTCTGGGACTTCCTCCAGCTGTTTAACTCTGATCTTTGAACTGCTCTAGAGTTAACATCCCACTTTGGGGAGGGGGGTGGTTGATGTGAGGACAAGAGGGTACAGGTAGGCAGTAAGGGACCGTTTCACAGAGACACAGTTTAGACACTAAGATTGCAACCCTGGGGCTTGGCTGGCAAGTGCTCCCCCCTTACCCCCCTTATCTTATCTGGATTGGGTTCATCCCCCTCTACTACCTCAGGGCAAAGCAGGAGGTTCCACCTGTACTCCCAGCTAGCTAGGATATTACACACACATTCATTTTAGAGGGAAACTTCCGAGTCTTCATATTTTTCTGCTAAGATAAATCACCTAAGTGGTCAACTTTAAGAGATCTTTAGGAAAATTAACAAGCAATGTTTTTTTTTTTGATATTTGTTTGTTTTTGTCTTAAATCACCTGGGCAGATAACAGAGAAAATGTTTTGTTTCTTAAATAAAGGTTTTCTGAGGGACATATCCTTTACAGAGAAATCATCAGTTCAGTTACACAAATCTTCCAGATGAAAGAAGTAAAACACCTATATATTTGGTTCTAAATACTTAACATCTTGTCCACATAATTTCTGCATTAAGCTTTGCTTCAGTCAAGGAAAGCAGAAATGGGCTGTAACTTAAGCTCATATCCTGAAGGATAGCATCCCTCACCTTCTCTCTCACTCTCTCTTACTTGGCTGCATCTCCCACTCATAGAATGAAGGGAACTGAGATTAGAGAGAATACAAATGTTGGGAGAAGCCAGTTCCCACTGAGGCAGAACGAGGGCAGGGGTGACATCGATCAAGGTGCATTGTACTTAAAAGCTGACACGATGAATTGAAACTCCTTTGTCCAAATAATTATGGATAACAATAATAATAAAATAAAAATCTGAAAATAAGCATAGAAAAGGTAATCTACTAAAACTTTGTGAATCGGCATTGAAATATGAAAAGCCAAAAAGTTAGGCAATAGGTCTGACAAACAATTCTGATGACAAATCTCCTCTAGGTTTAGTATACAATCACTGAGATTCTTTTTTTTTCTGGCATAAATTCCAGGGCCTTCAAGTTCCAAGTTTGCTAACTGGTCAGCAGTGACAGTAAAATTCCTCCAGGGAATTAAACTTATCTTAGAATGATGTCTTTTGCAATAATGTGAGAGATTTACATATGCATAGTTAACAAAGGCATTTAACAGTGAGTGAACTGAATAGCTCAGTCCCAAGACTGCTAAAACTACAGAGGAAAGGGCTGATGGATGGCTTGGACCAAGATGGACTCAAAGTAGGACTATACAAAAACAAACAAACAAACAAAAAACACAAAAAGGCATTGTCATTGTTATCACACAAGACTGTTCCTGTTTATACCTAAAATATTTCAACATCTTAGTCCCTTTGGAAATTTTCTTTTGGGTACATTAGCTTCAAGCCTAGAGACAATATATGAACTAATATTTAATTTGAACCATAGACCTCATTTGCTCTAGCAGTTAGAATGGTCTGAGAGCTATTATGTCCTAAAGAGCAAGTTGAAGTTCAAGTGTCAAATCTGTCAAAGTTCTTAAATCTAGAAAGAAAACAACCGTCCCACACCCACCTCTTTGAATTCCAAAGTAAGTCGTAGTGTGATAGGTGGAGAGACCCCAGGATTGACAAGGGACATCCTGTTCTCAGAAGTGGGGCTTCAGAACTGTGTTGGGGGGAAGCTTCTGTAGACTGCTACCAATTCAGAGGGAGGGAAGGATCTAGAAGTCATCCAGTTCAGGGCCCATCTCATGGGTCAGATGATACATTTCTTTCTTATTTATTTTGTGCCTGTACTGGGCTTGAACTCGGAGTTTTGCACTTAGCTTGACTTTTTTACTCAGGCTGTCATTCTACCACTTGAGCCACGCCTCCACTTCCAGCACCCTTACTACATACTATGACTATGCTCTTTCAGAAAATAAATGTTCAAGGAACAGAAAAGGCAGCATGGCAGTTGGGAGTACAGGCTTCAAGTCAAGAGCCACAATGCACCTGCTTACTGCACATTCTGGAGTAGGTTCCTAAGCCTGTCCATGCCACTGCTTCCTGAGCTATAAATCAGCATGAATAATTATCCATCTTACAGCATTGTATATCAAGTAAATCAAAGTCAGAGGATCATACTTGTAAGCTTAGCTACTCAAGAGGCTGAGATTGGTGGCTTGTGGTTCAAAGCCAGCCTAGCAGCACAGTCCAATTAATGACCAAAAAGATGAAAGTGAAAGTATAGCTCAAGTGGTAGAGTGCTAGCCTTGATCAAAAAAGCTAAGGCCCTGACTTCAAGCCCCAGTACCAGCACACACACACACACACACACACACACACACACACACACACACACACATCAGGCCATTTAGGTAGCAGGTCATACCACTAGCAAATAATCAAAATATAATAAATGTTGATTACTATTATTAAGCAGTCATGAATATATGTGATTTTCTTCTGAACAAAATGAAATCATAGTGTATGTATATGTGTGACTTGCTTTTCCTCCATGATATGTTGATGCCCTGCTTTTTTTTTTTCACTTCTACAGATAGAACTCATTTTCAACACTTGAATACTATTCCATCATAAATTATTTAATCACTTATTTTCATCTCCACCAAGGAAGGGAAATAGAAGTTGGAAGCTAGTTTAAAACTTCAAAATCAGAAAAAAGAGTTGAGACTCAGGCCTGATTCAGAAATACCCTAATAAGGAACAGGCTCTGAGTTGTTCATGTCATATTAGGCAAAATTACCTATGCATTCTTATTTCTCAAAACTATTTTTTTACTTCTCCAACTATTTAATGTCACAACGTTTATCCCAGGAGTTGTTTGTAAAATATACAAATGGAAAGGCTTGACAATGCTGAATTAGCCAAAATATTTCACTTCTATAAGAAATGTTTACCAGTTATATAAAATAAATAGCAATCTACCCAAGTTAAAATAGTAGGTTCAGTCTACAGAAAGAACCAGCAGATCTTGGCAAAGATATTATTTTGTGAGCCAGACCCACAATGGACCTACCAGCCCTAATTTTCTATCTCTTATGCACAGACTGTCCTGGCCTCTCTTACACATAAATTGTTCTCATGTGTCCCAGCCCCATTGATTGCCTAAGTTCAATGTGCCAAAGGTACACAATTGATCTCACTTCCCTGCAGCAACCTTCAACTCTGAAACTCAAATTTCAACTCTGAAATGTCATAGAAAACCCACTGAACAAATGTGGCTTTGAAACTAGCTCACACTTTCAGTCAAATTTATCCCTGTGAGTTTCGATTTAAAATGGAAGATCATTTTTAATAAGCAGTGCATAAACATCACTCTAACAAGTTCAGTGCAGGGGGAAGTTGACTCTCAGAAGTATCACAAGGCAGCAGAGCTAGAGGGAAAGACCTGGCCAGATGGTTCCTTCAATGATACTGCAATGCCATGCTTGGTGAACACAGCAAAGAAAGCATGACTCTGATGAACTAAAGCTCCAGCAGCACAATGTCCAGCTGCTACTACAAGCAAACTTTCTCCAACAATTAGTAACTATATTGATGCTAAACATTGGTATATCCAATTTTGTAAACAACAACAATGAAAAAACAGTACTGGACATAAAAGCATAGATCCCAACAAAATAACAGTGGATAACTTCAATACCCCACTATCAGCAACCCCACTATCAGCATTATATTGGTCACCAGGCAAAAACAATTAAAAGTTTAGAATAGGGAAGAGGTGGGCTGGGAATATGTCCTAGCAATAAAATGCTCGCCTAGTATACATGAAACCCTGGGTTTGATTCCTCACCACCACATATATAGAAAAAGCCAGAAGTGGCGCTGTGGCTCAAGTGGTAGAGTGCTATCCTTGAGCAAAAAGAAGCCAGGGACAGTGCTCAGGCCCTGAGTTCAAGCCCCAGGACTGGCAGAAAAAACAAAACAAACAAACAAACAAACAAAAGAATATGGAGGAGGTAAATTGAACAAGAAATGTACCTACTGCCTTACATATGAAACTGTAATCCCTCTGTACATCACTGTGACAATAAATAAGTAATTATTCAGGAAAAAGTTTAGAATATTTTAATATTAAAAATATCAGAAAAATATTAAATCTAAAATATTAGAATATTTCTTCCCAACAGTTTCATAAATCACATTTTTCTCAGCAGTCTCTAAAATTTCTTGAAAACAGACCATATTTTAGCACATTGAGTAAGTTCAAGCAAATACAAGATAATTAACATAACCTGTATTTTATCAGGCCACATTGGAATAAAAAAACAAAAGAAACTAAAAAATATATTCAAACACTAAAAGGTCACACTGAGGAAGTGTGAGGCTCTGAGTTCAAATCCCAATGTTGTCAAAAAACATTCAAACTAAATAGACAATTCACTCTTGAATGATGAGTGGTTGAGAAAACTACAGAAATACAAAATAAATTTCTAAACTCAAATGAATATGAAAACACAACTTAGCAGAATATTTTGGACACATAAAAGCAGTGACAAGAAGTTTATGGTATGAGCTTCTTCATTTAAAAACCTAGATTACACATGGGAATAACATTGGGAGAATTACAGTTTGAGGTTAGTCTGGGCATAAGATCCTATTTCAAACAATAAAAATATAATTGGTATGATAGCCGATGCCTGCCATCCCAGCTACATGAGAAATAGAAATAGAAGTCTAGATCAGCACAGGAAAAAAGAAAGGCCTTGTTTGAAAAATAATGAAAGCAACACAGGCTGTAAGTGGTAGAGCAGCTGCCTAGCAAGCACATAGCCCTGAGTTCAATCTCCAACACCAAACACCAAGAAAGTCTACGATCTCAAATTAATAACCTAATTTTGTACTCCAAACTCTTAGAAACACAGGAATAAGCCAAATCCAAAGTTAGTGGTTTAAAATAATTACCACATGGGCAGAGATTAATGAGATGGTAATTGAAAAACAGTACAAAGAATAATGAAGCAAAAAGTTGGTTCTTTGAAAAGGCAAACAAGATTGATAAGCCCTTAGCCAATCTAATAAAAAAATAGAGAAAGATAAGCCACAGTAATAAAATTAGAAATGAAAAAGTAGATATTGAGACAGATAACAAAATTCAGAAGATAATTATGGAATGATTTAAAAACATATTGTAATAGACTGGAAAGCCTAGAACAAACAGATGAACATAATCTTCTTAAAATGACCCTCATAGGTACAAACTTCAGTAGATCTATAACAAGCAATGGGATTGAAGCAGCAATAAAAGTCTCCCAGAAAATAAAGGTCAGGACAGAATGAATTCACTGACAAAATTTTACCAGCCCTATAAGGAAGAGCTAACACAAATTATTCTCTAAAATATAAAGGGATGAAATGATACCAAGCTAATTTTATGAAATCAGTGTTGTATTGATACCAAAAAGGGTGAGGACATTTTAAGAAGACAAAATTGTATGCTAATTTTTTGATGAATATTTATACAAACATCCTCAATAAAAAGCTTACCAAGCCAAACCTAACAACACATTAAAAAAAAAATCACACCCAGCCAGGCAAGGGAACTCTTACTTGTAATCCTAGCAATTCAGGAGGCAGAGATCTAAAAACAAAGAACAAAAAACAAACAACAATAAAAAACACAATTCAAAACCAGCTGAGGCAGAAAAACCAAAAGATTGTAGCTCTAAAGAAACCAATGAAAATAGTTACCCTACTGGGAGTATATCGTAAGTGGTTCAGCATCAGCTGTGAACATAAAAGCCAAGTGAGAGTGCAAGCCTCTGAGGTCAAGGCCCTCCTCTCCCACCCACCCACACACACAATCACACATCACAATCAAGTTAGCTTTATTCCAGGCATGTATGGATAGTTTAACATATGAAAAATCAATAAACGTAAAGTAACACAAAATCAAGGACAAAAGTAATATGGCCATCTCTATAGATTTTTTTTTTAACTGACAAAATTCAACATCTTTTTATGGTAAATGCCCTGAAGAATCTAGGAACATAATGGATGTAGTCCAACACAATAAACACTATACATGAAAAATCTGTAGCCAACATTATTAAACTGAATTCTGGTGAAAACTAAAATCATTCCTTCTAAAATTAGGGATGAGGCAGGTATTCACTCTCTCTACTTCTATTCAATATTTTTCTTTAATTTCTAGCCAGAGCCAAAAGACATGAGAAAGAAATAGAGGGATACAAATAGGTAAGGAGAAATCAAATTATCCCTTCTTGTAGATCCTGTAATTAAAGGACCCTAAGTGTCCAACAAAAGCCTCTTAGATCTAATACACACTTTCAGCAAAGTAGCAGGATATAAACGCTTATAAATCAATGCTTTTTCTACTAACAATAAGCAGACTGAGAAAGAAATGAAGAAAACAATCCCAATTACAGCAGCCTCCGAAAAAATATACCAAGAAATAAACTCAACTAAGAAAGTAAAAGGTCTCCATAACAAAAATTATAAAATACTGAAGAGCAAAAGTAAAGCCATTAGATTATGGAAAGACCTTTCTTGCTCACAGATTTGCTGAATTAATGTTGTGAATATGATTCTACCACCAAAAGCTATGCACATAAATTCAGTGTAATCCCGATCAAAATTCTATTGTCATTCTTCACAGAAATACAAGAAATAATTTTAAAAGCTGGATGCGAGGGACGTAAACCAAATCCTAGCTATTCAGAAGGCTTATCTAAGGATATGATTTGGAACCAGGCTAGACAGAAAAATCAAGCAAGACTCTTATCTCCAATAACCAGCAAAAGGCCAGAAGTAGAGGCATGGCTGAAGTAGTAGAGCATTAGTGATGAAGGAAAGATGCTGAATGAGAGCACAGGGGCCCTGAGTTAAAGTCCCAGTCAGTACTGATACACACAAAAAATAATTATAAAATTCATATGGGAGCATAAAAGACTCTTAACTAGCCAGAACAATCCTGAGCAAAAAGAATAACACTGGTAGCATAATTCCTGAATTTAAATTATACTACAGTCACAGTAACAAAACCAGCATGGTGCTGGCACAGAAACAGACATTTAGACCTCTATTTAGGAAACAGAATAGAGGTCCTAGAAGTGAACCTATACAGCAACAAAGAAGTAAAAAATATATATAGAAGATACAGGCGATAATAACTCAGCCTCTTCAGCTAATGGTGCTGGGAAAACTGGATATACCTATGTAGACGACTGAACATAGACTCCCATCTCTTATCTTGTTAAAAAAAAAAAAAGTCAGTTTCTGAGTAGCGAGGATTACAGGCCTGAGTCATCAGTGCTGGGCATAGAAAGTATCTGTATGTATTTATATTAAAGATGATTTCACATGGATATCTACTGAAAATAGAAAATTCTCCCATTTCAGTGTAATTGTGTTAGACGTTTAAATTTAAATTTTGTTAAACTATTAGACTTTTGTTAGACTACAGAAACATGAATGCCATGGAAATACATTTTAAAATGAAAATACTGAAGTCAAGCCTAACACAGTGATGCATTCTTGTAATCCCAGTCAGTGGTTGGGAAGCCATGGCAGAAGGATCATGAGTTTGAGTCAAGCCAAAGAAAGTTCCAGGCCAGCCTGAGCTACCTAGTGAGACTCTGTCTCAAAAAGTTAAAGTAAAAGAGTAACATAATAATAGATGGGTCAAAGTCATTATATAATAAACCTATGCACCTAACAACAGGGCTTCAAAAGGCCTAAAAAAAAAATTGAAAGGAGGGATAAACAGCTCAGGAAAGGAAAAGAGATTCCATTACTCAGTTCCTACTAATTTATGCTTAAAACTAGGCAGAAACCATCAAAGATGTATAAAAATAAAAAATATACAAAGACAGAAAAAATAACTTGAACAACTTTATAAACTAACAATCAAATGGACAATTATAAATAATCCATACAACACACATGAAATATGCTTCTGGAAAGACTATATGTACAATAGGCCAAAAAATGATTCTTGATAAATTTATAAAATTTGAAATCAAATATTTGTTTTCCAATCATAGTATATATTAATAAGTGCTGGACCTTTGAAATAACCTGTGCTTTTGTTCACTTATCAAAGAAAGAGTGTTCAACAATCCTGTTTAGGATCAATTTCAAGATATGCATCATTACTGTGGGACTTTTCTGAAATAAGTTATAATCTTCCCATTCTGGTGATCTGACACAATTCCACTTGTTAATTCTTGCTATAATTTCCTGAGTTATTGGAGTCCTACTAAGAAAGTCATTGCCTGTGTTTATATATTTAAATGTTTTCCCTATGCTTTCCTGTAAATAGTTTCAAAGATCTCTGATCCATGTTTGAGGAATTTTCTTTTTACTGGATGAGAAATTGAACACTACATAATCTGGCAATTTGACCACTGAGGACCATGATTTTCCAAGAGAAACAAAGACAATTCCTGAATCAAAGACTGCAAATCTTTAGGAGGAAGTCCATGACCTTGACTCATAGGAACAATGACTCTGAGTTGGACTGTGTCAGAGGCCAGGCTGGCCTCTGCAAGCCAGGTCAATGCTGGGATGTTGAGGAAGCATCCAGCCCTACTGGAGGGTGGTCTCTGGACAGGCTGTGCAGGTGGGAAGGGAACATAGGCAGCCCTGAACAGGATAGGCTCTGCTCAAGCTGCATAATCAAGCACTCATCCTCCCGTTCTTCCATTCCACCCAGTCATTCTCTGAAGGTTAACTAAACACCTAGCCAGGGTAGACTCTCCACAACTAAAAGGCCTGATAAGCAGATGGGCCTACTCTAGGTGACACTAGGAAACAATGTGACAGACAACACATGGAACTTTCAGGACATTTCAAGTGGTTCAGAGAGCCCCAGGTGTAGACTGGGGCAGGCAACTGACAATAGACAATACTGAAGAGTGAGAAAAGTCAGTTCAGTAAGAGCTCCGCAGGTTCATAAGGAGTTTGGACTTCATCATGATGACCGAGAGAAACAAATGAAAGACTTGAAGCCCAAACAGGTGCATGTGTGTGACATAGAATCGGATGTAGAAGCTATGTTGCTTGCTGCTGGAGGCAGGAAGACTAGATGGCATAGTTAGAAAGTAGCAAGTGATGTCTCATTGAATATTGCTAAGAAGGGGGATAGGAGGATTTAGGGAAGGACATCCAAGTTTCTGTAAATATGCTAGGTTCCAGAACAGAGTAATAATGAAAATAGACGTGAACGCTGTGTGTTGCCAGGATGTGTCATGGCCAGGATGTGAGTTCTCCATGCCCTTGGGGAAAGGGGGGATGTTGTCAGTGAGCTGGTCTAGGTTAGCCAATCGTGCTCATCTTGCATAAGCAAACATGCTCACCAAGATAAACATTCTGAGGAAGTCAAAATGGAACCGGCATGGGTGTGTTTTGTATCAGCCAGTAATTTCAGAGGGAGGATCATGCCTTTGGGTGGGAGAGGAAAAGAGGATATAATTGGTCAGCTCATCTCCCAACTCAAGGAATCTCGAGGGAGGGGAGCAAGAAGGAGGGCTGTATGAAGTACATGTTATAAGAACATTATGACTTATGGATGCCCCTGTGGACTTCTTCTCTCAGCTAACATTAGCCCAGGGGTAGAATGGCTTTTAGCATTTTTAAAATAGAGAAATAATTGGATCAAACCTGTGAATCAATTTGTAGCAATCAGTATGTTAAATGTGCTACACATGGTCTTAGGGACTTAGCCACCAGCTGTCAACTCAAAACCTCTTCCCTTTCTATTTTTATTCTTTGTCTTCTGGTATCCTTAGAGATGTATGTGTCCATACACAACTTCTAATTTGAAATAAAATCATGGCCACAGCTACTCACCCTAAGTCAGTTATATTATCAAAACCATACATGATCTCAATTGACTCTGCTAAATTTATTGATGCTATCCATCCTTCCTTCCAAGCCCACTCAGCAAATTCAAGACATCTGAAAATAAAGATTGACAGAGAAAGGAATGATTTCAGTCCATTTTCACATGCTGAGATTATGTCTTTGGCCTAAGTTTACACCAAAGGCTATGGCAGAAAGAAGCAAGCCATCAATTTCTTCACCAAACAAATTCCCATCCCAAACAGGACGGGAAATTAGGACATTACAAAAGCAAGAATTGCAGAGAGAAAAAAAGAGGACAGCCATGAAGTGATAATTGATATTATATCATGTCCTTATTTGCTTCAGAAAATTTCATATTAATAAATAGTGCCATTGTGGAGTCTTATTTAAGTGAAATAAGCTAATAATTCAATCCAAGTTGTCTCTCCTACCCAAGCATTCACTGCAAAATATACACAAAACCTGGCTGAAACGATTTCATATTTAGAAATGCCTTTACAGTTATCTCATTTGCATATTTAAGAGCAGATTTTTTAAAATGACATGTAGAAGGCAGCTTTCTACTCACATTCCTTCTCTGAAAGCAGTTTTCTATATTAATAACACTATATAGAGAAAGCCAAGTGCTGGTTGTTCACACTTGTAACTAGCTACTCAGGAGGCTGAGATAATGCTTCAAGCCAGCTGTAGCAGAAAAGCCAGTGAGACTCTTACCTTCAAAAAAGCTAGCATAAAGCAAGATTGAAGGCATGACTCAAATGGTTATAGTGCCAGCTTGGCAAGAGCCAAGCTAAGTTCCAACCCCAGGATCACCCAGTATTTACAACTAGAGAGAGAGAGTCTTTCAGTTTTTAAAGCACTCTTACAAATGTTGATTTATTCAGCCATGACTATTACATGGGTAATATTGGCTCTATTTAATAGAGGACGAAGCTGAGAACTACAGACACTAGGTGGTTTATTTGGGGGTCACACAAAACACAGTCTTTTGAAATCAGCTCTTCCAAAAATTTTAGTATTGCCTACTAATGCCATTTTTAAAATAATCAAAAGTAACTGCCCATTGGTTGTGATCACTAATTTACTTTTTACCAAATATTATAATGCTTTCTGCTACCAAAGCTTTTAAAAAAGAAAAGGACCAGCAGAGAACTGATGGCTCATGTCGATAATCTTTGGATTTAAGTCTCAGGGACTTTTCCTGTCCAGGCTGGCTTTGACTCTTGATCCTTAAATCCTAGTCTCTTGAGTAGCTAATACTACAGTCATGATCCACCAGTGCCTAGTAAGAGTTTTTAGTTTTTAACCATACTGTATACATTATGTATACCTTGGCCTCAAGTTTTAAGTTGTCAGTTTGATTATTGGTTCTACTTGAAGAGAATTAACTTGAAAAGATAAGCCTTAAATCAAATAACATGCCCCAAAACTTTTATAGAATAAAAACTCATTGATTTATGAAACACAAAACCTAAAAAGCTTTATGACATGAATGAAACAGTGACTCATGTAAATAAAACTTATGCATTGCTAAACAACAACAAAAAATCTCCAAAACATTGAAAGCCAAGTTAAAAGTCATCCCACTAGCATAATAATTTCCCAATACATCAACAAAGCAAGTCAAGAAGAGACAAATCAATAGCTAGTATAAGTAAACAAAAATCTGATATGAATTCCCAGAAGAGCAAGTCCATTGGCCAATATACACAGAAAGAGGCAGCACCCCACTAGCAGTCAAAGAAAATGCAAATTAAGCCACAAAGAAGCAATGTGTTCCATGCTTACGATAGCAGCAAAGCCGAAATGTCTAATTTACCGAGTATTGGCAAGGAAGCCATGGCAGGAACTCCCAGAAGAGCTTAAAATCACGTGACCACCACTTACCATTATGGGATATGATGAGAATGGAGCGAACCTGTGCTCCCAGCTTTCACCAGTACAGCCTGTATATTCAGTTCCAGAGTGAGAAGTGGTGAATCTGAGAGCTTGTTAGAAATGCAAATTTCCAACCCTAAAGCAAATGTTCTGAATTAACTGGGAGTAGGTTTTGGGCAACCCTGTTGCAGATTCTGATAGATACTAAAGTTGAAGGAAAACAATTTTTGGTATAAAACAACTTTAACTTAGATAATTTATGTCTATAGAACATAACTATTTTCTTTAGAACAAAAAAATCTTACAATTGACACCTACTATTCCTTTTGTCAAGGATGTCTTCAAGAACTGGCTGCCAGTGGCTCACACCTGTCTGTAATACTCAATATTCAAGAGGCTGGGTTCTGAGGATCAAGGTTAAAAGCCAGCTCTTGGGCTGGGGATATAGCCTAGTGGCAAGAGTGCCTGCCTCGGATACACGAGGCCCTAGGTTCGATTCCCCAGCACCACATATACAGAAAACGGCCAGAAGCGGCGCTGTGGCTCAAGTGGCAGAGTGCTAGTCTTGAGCGGGAAGAAGCCAGGGACAGTGCTCAGGCCCTGAGTCCAAGGCCCAGGACTGGCCAAAAAAAAAAAAAAAAAAAAAGCCAGCTCTAGCAGAAAAGTACAAAATTGAGACTCTACTCTCCAAAAAAGCTGGAAGTGGAGAGCTGTGGCTCAACTGGTAGAATGCCAGAGTGAAAAAGCTAAGGGACAGCATTTAGACCCTGAGTTCAAACACCAGCACCATCACCAAGAAAAGAAGAAAAGTATTCAACAAGGTCGCTTTTATTTAATATGGTAGTAAATAGCAGATTGCAATCTTTTCATCTGTGCATCAATCATTTATCAACAATTGGACTATTTATGATGGTCAGGTGTTAAGATCTCTAAGTACTCAGGTGTTGGGGATTATTAGGGCCTGGGAAAGACTGCCCTTCCACCAGCCTTGGGACAATAGAAGCCCCTCCCACCTTTTGACCTCCACCCCTTGGGAGGTGAACACGTGCATGCCACCATGATGGGGTTGTCCCGCCCACAAAGGGAAGTTTCGTGATGTCACTTGATGAACGTGACCCCTAGCCTATGACTGACCCTTTGGCCAGCCCCCTTTCCTTCCCGCCATTACTTCTATATAAGTGCCCTTCCATATTAAAGTCTTTGAGACGCATTCCACCACCGCAGCGTGTCCCTGATGCCTTCCTTTCGCCTCCGCCCTCGGTAACATGTGGGGGGAACTGGGGGGAGGGGAAGCTTCAGCAACCCGTCCTCAACTTAGCGTTTGCCCATGTGAGCACGCCTTTGGCCTTCCGCTGGCGGAGGGCCAGGCTGGGTGCTCTTTTATAGAGTTTGTAGTTACCATTCTCCCCGTGGGGGGAGAAAGGGGGTGTCCAGAACCCCAACATAAATGGCGCCCGAACGGGGACCGAATTGTACGGCCGAGAAGTTCGGGGTACAGTATCCCCACAGATTGCTAAGTAGGATTTTAGAGGAGGGTCCTGCCCATCCAGACGGGGCAGAAGCATGGAGACATGGGCTCGCGGGACGCGGCGCCAGAGAGTTGCCCCGCTGTGGCGATTTGGCGCCGGGCGGCGGAGGGAGCGGGGCGCGCTTCCCGCGGAAGCATGTCAGTGGAGCAGTGGGGCCGGAGCAAGAGGAATGCGACCCCGGGCTGGGGTCGGTTAGTTCTGCTCTGTGCGCCCCGGGCCAGACGGCAGGCACCCGCAGTGGCGCTTGAGAAGCAGTGGGTGGCCGAGCGCCGGAGCGGTTTGGCTTGCGCGGGCTGAGCTGAGTACACTGGGCTCTGCGCGGCCCGGGTTCGCGAGCTGCGTGCGCTGGAGCCCGCGTGGCACCAGGCGTCCTTTGCGGTAGCGTTTCGGCAGCCGAGTGTGGCGGGCCGAGTACGGCCTCCGCCATGTGGGAAGCTGTGGCATGGCGGCGGCAGAGCGTTGGGGATGGCTGCTGCTTTGGCAAGGCTTGTATTTACAATGGCTGGGCTGGAGCCAGTGCGGCCCCAGCCCGCGGATGGAAAAAAAAAAAAAAAAAAAAAAAAAAGGAGAAGGCGTGGCGTGCAGTTTAGACCATGGGACGGTGTCCCGCTGGGGTGCGCGGGCGGCAGCGGCGGCTGCAGCCCGGCAAACTGCTTTATGCCCGCCGATGGTCGTTAAGCTCAGAAATTCGGGTGAGTTGGTTGAATCCTGATTTCTCTGACTTAACACACACGTGGAGCACAATGGGGCGCGCCATATTGGAGGCGGGGCCCCGCCCATTCCCCCCAGGTGAGGGGCGTGCCCAGGCTCGCCTGGGCCGGCCGATTGCACTGCAGGTGAGAGAGGCAAGCACCCCGCTGTGCTTGCCTGCACGTTCTCTGTGTCAGACTCACAGCTGCAGACGGGGTTAAGTCTGAAGTTATGAACTAAAATGGAATATTGAAAGGAAAACAAAGAGTTTTGATACAGCAATAGGTAATTTGATTAAACTTCCATGTTTACCGGTTCAAAGAGATAAAATCAACTGGAGTTTTTCTAGATGGATAAAAGGGTTTGCTTGTCCACTGTGATTTAAAAATTGTCATGTTGGGAGTGTGTAATTAACAGGTTTCCCTTTTGTTTTTTATTCAACCACGTGGTTCTATAATGGGCAAATTAATATCATTTGCCGCTGGAATTCCAGAAAATTTAAATGGCCAATCAAAGCAATTTTAAAGAGCGCTCAGGTATTTTTGTGTGTGTGTGTGTGTGCACGCGTGTGGTTGTTGGTAAGATTTAAAAGCATAACAATAGGTTTCCATCCCGGTGTTCGATGGAGATAAAGGTGCCTATAAAAATTTCCATAAGGTTCAAATATGCAACATGTGGTAAAAGTTCACCAGTATGTTATTTTATACTCAGTGTGTTAAAAGTTAAGTGTGCATGTAGCCTTAACAACTCTTTGGCATAAATTAAGATTTTACCTTCCCATTTTCTCTCCTGTGTTCTCATAAACTCTCAAGATCAAGAAATTGAGATTGCTTCATACAAATGTGACCATTAACCTCAACTTTCCTGACCCAGGATTAATATACTGCTTTATAGGATACAGGTGGACAGATGTTCTAGCCGCATGGACGGTCGCAGCTCCTGGATAGGAAGATGCCACCATATTCTGTTCCCGAACTGCCTTGTTTCACTACTAATGATTCTTTGCTCTCTCTCCCATTGGAAGCTGCTCGAATGATTTATGAGCCTTGAGTAGGATGTGAATAGTTCCATCTTAACAGTTACTCCAGGTTAAATCACCATAGTTATGTTAGTGGTCACAGCTAGCCAGGTAAAATTTTGGGATTAAAAAAGTCTTAAAATTTTGTGATTAAGAAAGTCCTTTCACCCTGCTTACACCAGAAGGGCTTCGATATACCAGAGCCAGAAGTGCTGAAAAATTTTGAACACCCTAACCAATCTATATAGAAATTTTGCAGGCAACCCAGAGCAAGATGTGAGCAAGAGATACCACTACAGCTTTGCCTCGAGTTCCCCATCGCATGGCATGGAACTTGCCAAATGGGGATGAGGGACGCAGCCACTTCCGAGACTGAGGATTCCACAATGCTTTAACCCTTTGCCCTTGGTTGTCATTTATCTGTGTTCTCTTTCACTTGCCAGTGGGATTCAACGGCGTGATTCAAGTTGATGGCATGTAAATCTCATGTTTTCTAAGTGTTATAGCCAAACCTTCACAAGCAGTTTTTGGTCAGTTCTCAACGACCTACAAATGGATTATCTCTGTTGTGTTTTTTCCTTGTTGCTCAATTGGGAATAAAAAGGGCTTGTAGGACTATGACTCCCTGGATAGTTCAAAGCCAGCCCGGGCAAAAGGAAAAAATCTCTCCAAAATCCCACCTCCCAGTTAAACAGCAAAGAGCCAGATTGAGAGCTCAACCACAGAGAGCGAGCAAAAGGCTGAAGCAGCACCGTGACTCAAGTGGTAGAGCACTAGCCTTGAGCAAAAGTGCTCATGGACAGTGCTCAGGCCCCGAGTTCAAATGCGGATGGAAAAATGCAATTCCAGCCACAAACGTTGAAATTCCTGGGACTTGGCCAGTCCAGGAGACGGAAAGGTGGAGTGGAGTGAGAGGAGAATGGTGCCATATTATCCTAAAGGGAGATGCCTTGTTTCACCCTTTCAAAATGGATCAGAGCCGGGAAATCGAGAGAGATAATTCCTGTCCATTTCCTTCTCTTTTGCCAGTTGTATATAGGTGTATATATATATTTATTTATTTTGCCTCTGACTGGCTATGCCAAACCAGTTTTCTATCATTAACCACTTCTTTCAGTCGTTTCTCCTTACTCGTTCACTTTACAATTGGGTTTATGCTCCAAAAGGGAACTGTTCCTGGCTTATGCCCAGGGTGTGTTCTATGCCATTCATGCCAACCAGCTCTGAGAACTTGTCGATACTTTGCCTGACCTTTTCAAAAGTGTCTTTTGACAGAATAACATCTCTTGCTGAGATCACCAATGGGGAATTTGCCGTTCACAGTCGTCACCCTAACACAGGCCTGAACCCTGGAGGCACCAGCCTTGGAAACTTCTGGGTATGCCCAAAGACTCAGGGGGGGCTGGAGAAAACCATAGCGCTCTCTGGCCCTAGTGACCATACTCATGGTAATGATGGGGACTTTTTGCCAGCTACACCGGACTGCCAGGCTGACCAGGGGCCCTTGATTTACGTCGCCCCCTTGACAGCAGGAAGTAGCTACAGAAGACGAGACCTCCATCCATACTCCCTGCCTGGTGGCCGCCGGTGTCATAATTTTAAAAAACAAAAGGGGGAGGCATTCCCCAGGATTAATTAAGGATTCCCTAGGATTAATTAAGGATTAGTTATGCTTATGTTAATTATCCAGAAATTTTAAATCATCCCGAATCAGTGTGGGATGGAGTACAGTATATGTGTTTTTCCCCGAATCAGTGTGGGATGGAGTACAGTATATGTGTTTTTCCAGATTGGAAAATTAAACCCAGAGCACCCACTCTGGAGAAATGTTTTCTTGTTTTCTCCAGGAAAAGGAGGACCATGTTGGACTTCTGCTCTCCCATGAAAATATGGAAAGTAGGACTGCCTACGGTAGGAGGCAACCAAGCTTCCTTTCCTTGTCTGCTTTCTAGATTCCTTCTTGAGCATCTCATGGCTCATGGAAAGTAGGACTGCCTACGGTAGGAGGCAACCAAGCTTCCTTTCCTTGTCTGCTTTCTAGATTCCTTCTTGAGCATCTCATGGCTCATGGAAAGTAGGACTACCTATGGTAGGAAGCAACCAAGCTTCCTTTCCTTGTTTGCTTTCTAGATTCCTTCTTGAGCATCTCATGGCTCAATGTTTTGCTGTGGCAATACTGCCTACAGCGTCACACAAAGAAACCAAAGGAATTTTGCACCATGCTTCTTCCTTTCCTCTCCCCCTGCTGCTAGACTTGGGGAGTCCCGTTGGAAAGAAAATAGGAGCTGAGGGTATTGACACTCAACCCCAATGTTTTATGATAGAAATGTTTAAAAGGGTAAATGCAAAGGTTTAACACCTTGGCTTCAATGTTTATATAAAAGAATGTTTTACTAATCACTTATGTTTGAGTTATCAGCTACTGTGAACTGCCGGGAATGCCAGAGTTTCAGCTTCTACCTCACCAACAAAAGAGGGCTGCTGTCTGCACCTTCCTGCACTTGGCAGAAACCAGCTGAGGATTCTGACTTCTGGACATAGCCAGATGGATGGACCCTTACCTACCCCTCACCCCAGTTTTGTGGAAGGGGCCCCACAGATCTTATGTCAGCATTTGCCTTATGCCCACACATGCCATGTGTTTACAGCATCCCCTGCTTATTGAAAAAAACAAAAAGGGGGAGATGTTGGGGATTATTAGGGCCTGGGAAAGACTGCCCTTCCACCAGCCTTGGGACAATAGAAGCCCCTCCCACCTTTTGACCTCCACCCCTTGGGAGGTGAACACGTGCATGCCACCATGATGGGGTTGTCCCGCCCACAAAGGGAAGTTTCGTGATGTCACTTGATGAACGTGACCCCTAGCCTATGACTGACCCTTTGGCCAGCCCCCTTTCCTTCCCGCCATTACTTCTATATAAGTGCCCTTCCATATTAAAGTCTTTGAGACGCATTCCACCACCGCAGCGTGTCCCTGATGCCTTCCTTTCGCCTCCGCCCTCGGTAACATGTGGGGGGAACTGGGGGGAGGGGAAGCTTCAGCAACCCGTCCTCAACTTAGCGTTTGCCCATGTGAGCACGCCTTTGGCCTTCCGCTGGCGGAGGGCCAGGCTGGGTGCTCTTTTATAGAGTTTGTAGTTACCATTCTCCCCGTGGGGGGAGAAAGGGGGTGTCCAGAACCCCAACACTCAGGAGAAAAAAGACAAGAATCCATTTTCTATAGCAACTTTAAGCCAAACTCTGCCTGTTCCAACAGCAGTGTGCATCAGAAGGCTGCTGGGGAAACAGTCCCTGATTCAGACTCTGGGAAGGGTCTACTGAGACAGTGTCGCTTGAAAGTCAAAGGAAAGTGTAAAAATAACCTGATTTCCTCAAAAGAATGCTTTAGCACAAAGGGATATATAGACATATACACAAATGTGTGTATATATATAATCGGGTATTAAAAACCATCTAAATACCCATCGATAGAAGGAAGGGTAATTGACAGATTGAACTGAAGTTTAAAATGAATGTAAAGCTGGAGACATGGCTTGAGTGGTAGAGTACTTGCCTAGAAAGGAGACTAGATTCAAGCAAGCTACAATATCACAAAGAGGAAGAGGAAGGAGAGGAAGGAGAAGAAGGAGAGGAAGAAGGAGGAGAAGCAGGAGGAGGAGGAAGGTAGAAGGAGAAAGATGAGGAGGACGAGGAGGAGGAAGAGGAGGAGGAGAAATTGGAAATCGGTTCTAAACACTGTAACAGCATTTGGAAGCATTTATGAGTCCACAAATGTTTATAGAAAGTGACAAGTATTCCTAACACTGGTAGATGACGCAGGTTAGCAAGATAACAAGTGCTGAGACTGAAGGTGAAAAGCTTTTAAGGAAGAGCAGAATAGAATATGTGTAGATGACAAGTGTTTGCAAAACCAAATACTTAGCGTTGGTGAAATGATCTTGTTCCTGGAAGCGTGTGGTGAAGTATACACAACATTGCCATATTCTAGGCATTCAGACTAGACTGTGTGATGCTGCTTTGGGGTGCAATTGTTGCGCCTCAAATTAAAGTCTTTCTTCATCTTCTGCTCAGAGACCGAGCCATCAAGTACATGAGCAGGCACACACATCCATGTATTATCACTATGACAAGAAAGCCAGGACAACATCAGCACTATTTGAAGACTGGATTGGAACCAGCTCATTCCACCAGCAAGAAAAATGCTATGGGCAAAAACCACATCTCATTCAATATTCACGTATTCTGAAGGGCATTGGCAGCAACTAGGCAGCCCACTGTAAGTCCAATGTAATTACTGTGCTTTTCTTCCTAAGCACAGTGGCATTCAGTCAGCCAATGGACCACAGTTCAATCACGGAGTTCAAAGCATCATATTTACACCAAACACTTTGGTGTAACGGCTGTTGGAAGTGACTGTGTGGTTGGATGCTCCTAGAATTTTGGAATGACCTTACCATTTGAAATGCAATCTGAAATATTGCTGCAGCATCAGGGGGAGGGGGAGTTACACATAAATGGCATTTGGAAAAATAGAAAACATTTGTGAACACATTTGAAAGGTTTACGAAAATTCTACAGCTGCTGCAATAAAGAAAATATTCATGTTTTGGAAGCATCTAGTATTGGAAGATGGTGAAGAGGTTTTTCTCAATGCTTGCTAGCATTCAAGCTGAAAAGCTTTCCAATGAAGAATGCATTGTACTGGAAGAAGAGGGAAGTTAAAAAGTTGAGACAGAGAACGTTTTAACTAGGGCACCAAGGAAATTCACAGCAAAAGAAATGGTTCAAAAAGAGTATTTGGAGCAATTGCTAAAAACTGAGTCTTTGTGACATCTAGTGGCAGCTTAAACTGTTACAATTCAATACAGAACTAGAAACACATTTTGGTTGCATCTGAATGTTTGGTTTCGTTTGTTGTACAAAAACTTCATTCTTTTTCTTTTTTAATTTTTAGACAGTGTTTCACTAGGTGGCCTTTTATTTGCTTCATAGCCCAGGTTAACTTTGAACTGAGATCCTCATGCCTCTGCTTTGATATGTGAGGTTACAGGCATGCACTACCATACCTGGCTCTCCTAGTTTCATTTTCTGTTTTTGAGAGTCCATACATGAAAATTTCCCCACATTTTCATTAGCACCAATTAGTTGTGGAAGGGGGGTTCGATTTGAGAGGTCCCTATATGTGTATAATATACCAGGTGATCAGACTCATCCCTCTGTCACCTTCCTTCATCCCTCTTATCCCAAAATAATCTTAACAAACTTCATTGTTACATTTTCATGTGCGTACCTGAAGTTTTAGACCATACTCAGCCTATGTGCCTTCCTCCCTCCCACTAGTAGCCCCAACCCAGACAGGATCTGTTTTACATTCCTGGCATTTTTTTTTTTTTTTTTTTTTTTTTTTTTGGCCAGTCCTGGGCCTTGGACTCAGGGCCTGAGCACTGTCCCTGGCTTCTTCTTGCTCAAGGCTAGCACTCTGCCACTTGAGCCACAGCGCCACTTCTGGCCATTTTCTGTATATGTGGTGCTGGGGAATCAAACCCAGGGCCTCATGTATACAAGGCAAGCACTCTTGCCACTAGGCCATATCCCCAGCCCCATTCCTGGCATTTTTAAGTGTAGACTTATTGTCCAGAGGTCTTTCACCAAGGCATTTCACATGTGCATCTGTGATCATCACATTAACTCTCCCTTACTCGCTTTCAGCGAGTTTTGTTTCAGCATCTTCACCCACAGATGCAGTGTATTTCATGTGCCCTGATATCTTCGATGGAAGTAATACTCTGGAATAATGTTATTACCTTGTATACACTTGTACGTGTGGCTCAGCTACTGGTTTCTCGGAAAAAGTATCAGTGATGTTTGTTCTCCTGGCTCCAAACAGGTGCCCCCCTCCCT
This sequence comes from Perognathus longimembris pacificus, assembly GCF_023159225.1. Taxonomy (NCBI): domain Eukaryota; kingdom Metazoa; phylum Chordata; class Mammalia; order Rodentia; family Heteromyidae; genus Perognathus; species Perognathus longimembris. The sequence continues at coordinate 53,586,087 of NC_063162.1, forward strand.
CCTTGCTTGCTGCTCTCCAGGCTAGTGAGGGCTTCTACCTTGAACCCAGCCATGCCCAGTGGGGCAGGTGTCCCTCAGCTTGCAGGTCACTGCCTGACCCCTCTGAGCTCTCAGTGCTCCACTAACATGGCAGGACCCACACCCCTCCTTATCCTTTATCTCCATCCAACTAGCTGCCAAACCCACTTCTGATATGTGAACCATCATGTTGTCAATTACTTGAAAGCAGGGACCATGGCTAGCACATGTGCAAGATACAATCTGGCACTGAGTATGTACACAACCAATGTTCACAGAACTGATTCTCACCCAGGTTCAGCCTTGCTTTCCTTGCTTTGCCTTTGTCTCTTGTTTCTTCTTCCCTCCCTCCCTCTCACCTTCTCTGCCTTGTACTGGGGCTTGAATTCAGGGCCCGGGTGCTTTCCCTTAGCTAAATCATTCAAGCATTGTGCTCTACTACATGATACAAAACTCTACTTCTACCTTTTAGGTGGTTATTTGGAGATAAGTCTTTCAGATTTTCCTACCAAGGCTGGCTTTGAACCTTGACCCTCAGATCTCAGCCTCCTGAGTATCTAGGATTATAGGCAAACCACCAGAGCCTGGCTTCCAAACCATATTTTAAGGCTACTCTTGAAGCCCACTTATAAATATGTATTTAGAGGAGGGGAAAGTAGAATATTTAGGTTTGAAGACAAAAAAATACAAATCAGGAATCTGGTAATTTAAAACTTAAAACAAGGAGAAATATTTATTTTTCTCATGTCCATCAGTCCTACAAATCTTGATCAATGTTTAATGTAACCTAAAAGCAAAATAAAACATAAATTTACTCAATACAATAAGAAATATAAAAATACAAGCCAAAGAAGAGAGAATGTTAGTAATTTCTATGACTATAAACTAAGTTGTTTTGTGTGTGTGTGTGTGTGTGTGTGTGTGTGTGCATACACACGCACCAATACTGGGGCTTGAACTTAGGGCCTGAGTGCTATCCTCTAGTTTTTTGACCCAAGGCTGGAGTTCTTCCATTTGTGCCACAGCTCCATTTCAGCTTTTAGCTGGTTAATTGGAGATAAGGGGTTCATGGACTTTAATCCTCAAATCTAAGCCTCCTAAGTAAATAGGATTAGAGACAGTTTTTGTTGTTGTTTAGTTGGTTGGGTAATTGGTTGGTTTGTTATTGTGTTTTTGTTTTTGTTTTTAGTAAAGACTGTGAGAGAAGCAGTTCTCTTCATGTTTGTAGGCAATTGGAGCCAGGATGAGATTTGAACCCAGGTTTCAGAATACCAGATCTGTTTCCCCTCTATTCTCTTTCTGAAGAAATCAGAGACAGAGAAAGAGCCAACAAAGAAGAATTGAACTGGAATTGAACTTTCCCACGGAGGCATCCACACAATGGCATTTGGGTTACCACTGTGCTTCCCCATCCTCGGATCTCAGCCTCCTGGGCAGCTAGGATGACAGGAGCCAGCCGCCCAGGCCAGGCTACACCAGGCTTGTGGAGAGTTTCTGATGCTTTTGCAATGATTTCCCAATAGAAAGTAATACTAAATTATGTTTTTGAGGTAACTGCCCTGCCACCACTAAGCTCCTCTCTAGGACTCCTTGACTGTAGCCTGTGAAGGCCCCACCCTGTCAGAGTTTAAGGAGAAAAGTGGATTGAGGGTCCCTCCTGCCAGGACAGCCCCAATTCCACCTGCTGATCCAGCATAATTGAACAGTTCCTCCTTTATATAAGCATTCTGGTCTAGACAATAGATTTGCTATCTAATCGTCAGCCCCACTTCCCCCAGACACTAAACTCCACAAATCAAAACTCTCTGCCTTGTTCTTGCCCCACCTGGCACACAGAAGACACACTTGTGAGATGAGCAAATGCCCTTACATAATATAAAAGCAGGTTTCCTTTTCACAGGAGATATTCCTCTCTTTCTGTTTCTCTCTACTACTAAAATAAATCCCTGCTATAGCTCAGACAAGCAGCATTAACAACCAGGAAACTGGTTTTCAAACAAGTCTTATTTGCCAACCAACCCTGGCATTATATGTACCATAGCTTATTAAAGTAATAATGCAATTTTAAAAAAAAATCCGTGTTTACAAGACATTGTGAGACTTACATCAGACAACATGGGTTCCTCAAGTTCGACCACTCTGCTCAAGTTCGGTGCTCCATATCGGTCACTAATTTCAGCCAGCGTTTTGCCTGAGTCCACTGCTGCTTCCTATAATTATAAAAGTCATTCTTGGCTGGGAATGTGGCTTAGCGGTAGAGTGCTTGCCTAGCATGCATGAAGCCCTGGGTTCCATTCCTCAGTACTACATAAACAGGAAAAGCTGGAAATGGCTCTGTGGCTCAAGTGGTAGAGTGTTAGCCTTGAACAAAAGATGCTCAAGGACAGCTCGCAGGCCCTGAATTCAAGCCCCTGGACTGGCAAAAAAAAAAAAAAAAAGTAATACTTTCAAAACAATTTTAATACTTTTCTTTCAATGTTGATATGAAATTTTGGAATGACAACATCAAATTTCAACATTGCTAATTAATGGAATGAATCAATGCCTGTTACTAGCAAAAGAACCCTAGTAATAAAACTCCAGATAGACCCTGGGTGGTGGGAGTAACCTGAATGTCTTTCCTTGGGGACCTCTTTTCAACAGGAAGTAAGCAGAGCAGTCATCACCTCTTCTTCTCATCAGAGGGATGATTGAGAGTAGGCCTGGCTCAGTAATCAGGCCTCTCCCACAGAGGTTGTGCATCCCTGACCCTCATCCTGATCAGTTGAAGTGTGTCCCTTGGCATCACATCCCCACCCATTTCCCCAGAAGACTTGATTTTGAACAATGGACTGGCTTGAGCACAGAGATATGTCCCAGAATGGGCACCAAGTGAGACCAAATGATCTGTGGAAAGCTCATACAGGCTGTGTAGAGCCTCTGACTGGGTTTGGGGACTGAAATGGCCCACAGGCTATCCCATATTGAGAGTCACATAGTTATCTCCTAGAGACACCTTGTTCACCCCTGCACAATGCATCCCAGGTAGTACTCTCCTGTGGGACCCCTCCCATCTAGTGGGAACTCTGTTTCATCTTTTTCTTCAATACAATGTTGACATTTTGCCTCTCCTTCTGTATCTGTGGATTTCTTCTTCAAGATCATCAAGACAAAGGACCTGATGCAGATGTTGTACTTTTTCAGTATCAATAACTGCTGAGTTTTATTTTAAAATACATTTATAATTTTAAAATATGTAATTCATAAGTAAGTCTTGCTCAATATCTCAGAACATTCTAGCATTTTAAAATATGAACACACACCAAATGTCTAATTTTTAGATTACACATTGAGATTTTGCTAGGAAACACATCATACTTGTAACCAGCTACTAGATTATACATTTACACTTCTGGTTTTTCTTTGTATTGTTTTTGAGACAGAGGTTCTCTGAGTAGCCCAAACTGACCTGAAACTCCTGATTTTCCTCCCTCTGTTTCTGGAGTGCTGAGATCAAAGGCAGGGGCCACCAACTTAATCTGGACTTTCATATTTTATCCTACCTTTATTAAAACTTTACCTACTGATGGATCAAAATTAAGCTTTATATTTCAGGATATATATTTACTTCACACAACAGAGTAATGTCCTCTCACCTCTGAAAGTAAAGACTCTTTGCTCTGACTTGCACTATCCAGACTTACTCTCAGGTCCTAGAGTGCATAACAGTCATGAAACTATTTTGAATAGATTTCATTTTGAGTTCATATTTAATTGTCAAGCATTTTTATTTTTTTGATTAATTGCAACATGCTGTCACTCTTAAAGGCATCACCTGACTCCAACTAACATAAAACTTCAGAGTTTCATTGAATACTCTATATTTACAGATGACAATAGTGTTTTATTTATAATCAAAACTTTTTAAAAAGTGGGCTAAAATACTGAAATAAAAGCCAAGGCTGGAGGTTGGTAGCTCGTGCCTGTAATCCTACCTATTCAGTAGGCTGAGATCTGAGTACAGAGGTTCAAGGCAGCCTGGGCAGACAAATCTGTGGGACCCTTATCTCCAAATAACAAGCTAAGAGCCAGAAGTGGAGCTGTGGTTCAACTGAAAGAACTTCAGTTTAAAGCAGAAAAGCCAAACAAGAGTGAAAGATGCTCCTTTCGCTGCTGCGGCCGCATCCACGAGTATGCTCAGGCTGCAGAAGAGGCTTGCCTCTAGCATCCTCCATTGGACCCCAATGAGACCAATGAAGTCACCAATGCCAACTCTCCTCAGCAGATCCGGAAGCTGATCAAAGATGGGCTGATCATCTGCAAACCTGTGACTGTCCATTCCCGGGCTCGATGCTGGAAATACACCTTGGCTCGCCCAAAGGGCAGACATATGGGCACAGGGAAGCGGAAGGGTACAGCCAACGCGCATGTGCAGGAGAAGGTGGCCTGGATGAGGAGGAGGAGGATTCTGCGGAGGCTGTTGAGGAGATACCGTGAATCTAAGAAGATCGACCGCCACATGTATCACAGCCTGTACCTAAAGGTAAAGGGGAACGTGTTCAAAAACAAGCACATTCTCATGGAACACACCCCCAAGCTGAAGGCACACAAGGCCCGCAGAAGCTCCTGGCTGACCAGGCTGAGGCTCGCAGGTCAAAGAGGAAGGAAGCCCGCAAGCGTAGTGAGGAGCGCCTTCAGGCCAAGAAGAAGATCATCAAGACTCTATATCCAAGGAGGAAGAGACCAAGAAATGAAGCTCCCTTCTCAAGTCTGTACATAGTGGCCTCTGGTTACACAGATCAGTCATTGAAATAAAGCAAGCCTTTATCTTAAAAAAAAAAAAAAAAAGCAGAAGATTGTTGAGTTCAAGCCCCAGGACCTACACACACACCCACACACACCAACACACTAAATCCAAATTATTAACAAATATAAAATGTCACAAAACATAGAAATAAAATTTCCTGTTAGAGTGTTTGGATTTGACTTTGTGGTCAGGGCTGCCCTTGACCTCTTGAACAGCTCTTGTCTCTGCCTCCTGAATGCTGAGATTATAGGCATGCATTCCTATGACCAGGCCAGACCAAGAGATTTTCAAATAGAATTTGCAAGTTAAGTAGAGTTGTACCCATAATAGGAACTGAATATTTATGAAGAAATTAATCTTGTCTAAATTGCTGTCCACCCACAAGACCTTTCTACGGTACCTCAGCAACACAGTCTTTAATACCTGAACATAGCAGTAGAAATACCTCAGCAGGTGACATCCCAGCCAAACCTCACTGTGACATCCAGCAGGGTGCCTGTCAGAGCCTGAACAGATTCATTTCTGCTGTTGGGAGCCTCATGATCGTGTCACCACATGGATGCTTACCCTAATTATAAAGACTTACGTGCTTCTGTTTTCCAAAGACAACTCCATTCTCTAAGGCATTTCTTACCTTCAATTCATGAGGATTGAGGCATGTCTATGTTCTTACCAGACTAGGGTCTCTAGCTATATATAGTCAGAATCATGCCCCTAAAGTTCTTAACTCAAACCAAAAAAAGAAAACCTATTCCTCTCTGATGGTTGGAGACACAACATAAAACAAAAGAGCCAGTAAGGGGGGCACATCCTCACCCATGTGCAGACAAGGAGAGCATCATGAAAGAGGCTGAAACCGAGACCCAGAGGCCAGGAGAGGGGAGGGTGCTGTTCATGTTTGATTCTCTTTCTCTCAAGGTTCTAGAGGCCCAAATGTACCAGAGTCCTATGCCATTTAGCTGTTAAGCCCTTTCCTCAACTCATTGCTTTTCCAATCAATTTCTTCTTGGGAGCCATAGTCTAAATCAGGTGTCTGCAGTCACAGCATGATGAGGGCAAAGGACACAAATGCACACATCTCTGAAAAGTGGGAAAAGCAGGGGTGTGTTTGGGGGAGTAGACGATAAGCCAGATGTGGATTATTAATAATACCATGTGTCTGGGCTGCGGATGTCTGGAGATAGTGAAATAATGCAGTGCACCCTCTGGATACACAACAGGAGTCCAGTCCACTTCCCAAGCATCCCAACAGAGCTGTCAAGTCATCATGATAAAAAAAATATGTTACATTCCCTTTTCATCATTTTTTTCTTGATATCTTTCTGGGTTTTTGCTCTAATCTTTGTTCACTGAAACTGCTAGAGGGAAAAGGTGAGTTCGTGTACACATCTATGGGGATCCAGTACTCAGCCTAACATGGCACCATCCTAGTTCTCAAAACTGTGAACAGGGCCAGGCACCAGTGGCTCACGCCTGTTGATCCTAGCTACTCAGGAGGCTGAGACCTGAAGACCATGTTCAAAGCCAACTCAGGAAAGGGAAACCTGCGAGACTCTTATTTCTGATTAAACAGCAAAAATGCTGAAGTGGAGGTGTGGTTCAAGTGGTAGAGTGCTAGCCTTAACTCAAAAAGCTTAGGGACAGTGCCCAAGATCCAAGGACCCAAGATCAAGCCCCAGGACTGTGTGAACATACATGAGTGTGCATGTCTGCACACACGCACACACACAAACTGTGAAGAGAGGTTGATTTTGTTCTTTAAAATCTTATCTTTTCTGCTGCTGCAGGATCACGACTGGAGTATGAGTAATAGCTCTTCAGGTCTATAATTAAAAAAGGGCTTCTAACAAGACTACATTGCAAAAAATGGGAAAGAAACAGAATGGAAAGACTAAAAAAGCGGAAGAAGCAGAGCCTGAAGAATTTGTTGTAAAAAAAAAAAAGTACTGGACTGACATGTAGTGAATGGGAAGATAGAGTATTTCCTGAAGTGAAAGGAACTTACAGATGCTGATAATACTTGGGAACCTGAAGAAAATTTAGATTGTCCAGAATTAATTGAAGCATTTTTTAATTCTCAAAAAGCTGGTAAAGAAAAGGATGGTACAAGAAGAAAATCTTTATTGGGCAGTGAATCTGATGATAGCAAATCAAAGAAGAAAAGAGATACTACTGACAAACCAAGGGGCTTTGCCAGGAGTCTGGATCCTGAACAAATAATTGATGCCACAGACAGCAGTGGAGAACTGATGTTTTTCAAGGAATGGAAAGATTCAGATGAAGCTGACTTTGCACTGGCAAAAGAGGCGATTTGAAGTGTCCTCAGATTGTGATTGCTTTCTATGAAGAGAGACTAACTTGGCATTCTTGTCCAGAAGATGAAGCTCAATAAATTGTTTGCATTGAGATACACACACACACACACACACACACACACACATATATAATCTGAGTCTTGGTTTTTGAATTAATGGTATGAAACAATAACTACATTCTAATGAAAATCAAGTATGATATATTGGTTTTGAAAGTAGTATTGAGGGAGTTGAGTTTTTTTGATTTTTTCCTCAATAGCACTGGTTACTTTGAACAAATATAATAAAGACTTTATCAGAAAAGAATGTTTAATACCATGAGATATTTCCTCTGCATTCAGGAACAGATTATGGTTTTTTTTAATTTTAGGCAATTTGGGGGGGGGGGTCATTACTTAATCAGAACAACTTGTCTTTAACTGCTCTGTTGAAGAACCATCCTGAATTTTCTTTTTTGTCTTTGTGTGTGTGTAAACAAACTACATAGGTAGTTTTTTGTTTTGGAGATTTTGCTTGTTTAGAGGTGTTGGGCATCAGACCCACAGCCTTGCATATGTAGGCAAATGATGTACCACTGAGTTACATCCCTGGCCCTTGTTTTAGTTTTTTGTTGATTTTTGAGACAGGGTCTCTAGGCAGCTCAGGTTGGCCTTGAACTTCCTAGGTAGCCAAGCTAGCCTCAAACTTTAGGTCCTCCTGTCTCTGCCATAGATATGCAAATTTAATAGGTTTGCAAAACTTCTTGAAAGGAAAAAATTTACACTACCAACAACTTCCCTCACCCAGATGAAAAAGACAAATTTTGATTTCCTTACACTAAAATTTTCTGTAGTGAGCATTCCTTTACAGAATATTGATTGGGTCATGGGCTATCTAACACTCAGTTTATGGAAATGTAAAATCAGCTGCTTAGAGATGTCGACTATTTAGGACTTGCTGGCCTAAATGACTTAACAGAATTTTATTATTATTGACCTGCATGCTTTTTCTTTACCCCAACTCATTCCTTACATGTAGGCTCAATTTTTTTCAGTATTGGGTTACTGGTTCCACAAAAGCCAGAGAAACAACTTCGTAGTAATCAGAATGTTACCCAACTGTATATTGTTTACTTTATTGTAAATAATGGTGAACAGTGGTCAATAAATGGTTTTATATTCAAAATAAAATAAAGTCTCTTTTTAATTCAATTCTCCCTCCACACTTTTTATGATTTGCTTTCAATAATGATACTTGCCTCTAAACCATAAATATACATACAAAACACATTGTATAAAACCTGCTTTTTACTTCAGTTTTAGTTAGAGAATTTTAATTATAGAATTGATAAGTGGAGAAATACTTGGAGATAATAAATATGAAAGCAGTCATTCCCAAGTGAAGTCTATATGTCATATCCTTTCTAGATCATAAGCAATATTAGCAAAACTGGAGATTTGACATTTTACAGATACAATAATGAGAGATAGATTCCTATTTTTTTTTTTTTTTTGGCCAGTCCTGGACTTGGACTCAGGACCTGAGTACTGTCCCTGTTTTTATTTATTTATTTATTTATTTATTTATTTATTTTATTTTTTTTGCTCAAGGGTAGCACTCTACCACTTGAGCCACAGTGCCACTTCTGGCTTTTTCTACATATGTGGTGCTGAGGAATCAAACCCAGAGCTTCATGTATATAAGGCAAACACTCTACCACTAGGCCATATTCCCAGCCCTAGATTACTTTTTGAACTGTTACTGTATAGTTTATTTTTAATCAAAGGCATGGAAATCCATGCAAAGCATAGTTTGGAAGTATAAATTATTATTAATACATCTAAGGTGAAGCAAAGAGACATATTGCTATTTGGGAGATCAAAATAGCCTCAATTTGACCAAACACTTAACCTTGAACATCAGCCATACATAGGAACAGCTGGCACTTGACTGAAATGTTGTTAAGGTCTCTGCAAGAGAACATTACTACCCACAGAGAAATGTCACATTCATAACTGTCCTGGAAACTCATGACAGTCTCATAATGTTACACTGCCATTCCTGTTTTGAAATCAGGTAAATTGAAACTGCAAAGGTTATGAGACTTGTTGAAGTCCCACAGACAATGGGGGCCAGGTCGTGAGACTGTGAATTCCATAGCCTTTCTGCTATGACAGCTGAAAGAAACAGTTGGAGGATTGCAAACAAGCAGACATTTGTAAAATTTCAGATTACCTTCTCCAGTTGCTCTTGGGCTCTCTGAAGTTCTTCAGCTTTCTGTTTCTCCTTCTCTTGCATCTCTAACTCCAGCTGGAATGCCAGTTGCTGCTGAATAGTCAGAAATATATATGCCATATTATGTCAGATGAAATTCAAAGAAGGAACTCTATTGCCCTTTTTTTTTTGTATGTGTGGTGGTAGTGGGCTTGAACTCAGTGCCTCACACTCTTGTTTAGCTGTTTTTCCTTCTTAAGGCTGGAGTTCTATCACTTGAGCCACAGCTCCACTTGTTTTTTGCTGGTTGATTGGAGACAAGTATCCCTCTGACTTTAATTCCTGAACTGGCTTGAAACTGTGATCTCAGCTTCCTGAGTAGCTAGGTTTTTATGCATGAGCCACCAGCACCCAGCCTACAGCTTGAACACTTTGAAGTGTCCTTGGATGATTTCATTTATGTCCATCTAAGTTTCAGAAACTTAAAAAAATAAATGGTTACAGACACATAATATTTTGCTTCTCCAAATGTTTCCTGAAGTACAAAACAGAGGCAGAAACCTATTTAATTGTTAATTTTAGAGAGTATAGTTTGTGCAAAATCATCTCATTTTCCTGTTTTTCTTGAAGCTAGAAATGAGGTTGCCGTAATTCTTTCAGATAAAATATCTGTAAGCATAGATGGTTCATCAAAGAGCCAAGCCTTGGATACAAAAACCAAAGCAAATCTGAAGAATATCAGAAACTAGAAATGACCAACCGTATTTTTGGTCCCAACCCCAACACAGGTGTCACATGACAAGTCAGAAAGGGAGCCTGTGGCCAAATCTGAGTCCATGCTCATTTTGTACAGCTCAGGAGCTAACAGAATTATTTATTTACATTTTCAAACAGTTTGAGGAAAAAAATCAAAATAATACAATCCATAGCATATGAAAATGAAGAAAAGACTGGCACCGGGAAAGGCTAGGAAGAAGTTCAAGTGGTGGAGCACTTGCTTGGCAGTACTAGGGAGAGAGAGGGGAGAGAGAGAGAAGAAAGGGAAGAAGCAAGGAAGGGAGGGAAGGAGAGAGGGAGGGAGGGAGGGAGGGAAGGAAGGAAGGAAGGAAGGAAGGAAGGAAGGAAGGAAGGAAGGAGGGAGGGAGGGAGGGAGGGAGGGAGGGAGGGAGAGAAAAGGGCAAGAGGGCATAAAGGAGAAGTAGGAAGGGGAGGGGAGAGCAGGGGAACACAGGGAAGGAAGAAAGGAGAAGGGAAAAGAAGAGGAGGAAGGAAAGAAGGGAGAGACAGAAGGAGGGCAGGAGGAAAGAAGAAAGGAAGGAAGGAGAGAAGGAGAGAGGGAAGGAGGGAGGGAGGGAGGCAGATTTATTGGCACCCAGTGGTGCTCCTTCACTCAGTTGTTAGATTCCTTTGTGACAACAGAGCTGAGAAGCTACAGCAGAAGCCATGTGGGGTTTATGTCCTGCTGCTCAGCCCACTGTACCTCAGCAGTGACATTTCCTTATTATCCAAATCATGTCAAAGACAGAAAAGAAATAAACTCTGCATGTTGAACCTTTAAGGCACAATGGTATATGGATTTTTTGTTATCTTAAGTGGAAAAATTTTTTAATTATCCAGTGACACTATGGTAAAAGAAAACAACACCAGCAGACTAAGCACACATCATGATATTCTCAAGCCACATAAAAGAAAAGGTCAGAAAAACTCCAAGTTTAAAACAGATGTCTCTGTCTCTCCCTCTCAGCCTCCCTCCCTGTTGATGGATCTCTCCTCTCCCTGCCATCCACTTCTACCCACCAATCTACTTCTGCAGCTCTTCAGACATCTCCTATAGCGCATTATTTTATATTCCACCCCTCCAGACACGGCATCAGGCTCAGTGAACGGCTGACTAGTTGTACTAGTCCACATGGCTTGAGAAATATTTGATTTGTACTATTGCCAAATCTTATCTAGGTAAGATGAAACTGATAAGTGAAACAGTTAATGTGTTCCGTCTGTGGTTAGAATTGCCTTGGGGAACAAGAATGCTGAGAATTCTCCTTATTGTGAGATGTAACATGGGACAGATACCAGCCCCTAGGAGCTGTGAGACCAAGGACAAGCCCTCATACAAAGCTGGGGTTGTTGCCAGAGACACCTTGCCTTCCTGGAAGACAAGCTGTGTTCCTAAATGAGAATAAAAATGGCTCTCCTTCCACCCCAAGTTTTCCTGAAAGTTTTACATTCACCTATCATCTCTCTGCTTTACCACAACCCGCCCCCCCCCCCCACACACACACTGGACTGCTGCTGTCCCACCCAGTTCCTGGTGACCTTGAAAGAGCACTCTGAAGAGCAGCTGACCAATCTAGTCCACCACAAGGCTTTCTTCCCTAGGCTTCCATGATGGTACACAGACTGAGTTGTTGTCTTAATACTGATGCTTCTCAAGCAACACATAAACACACACACACACACACACACACACACACACACACACGGAATGAGATTGAGAGACTGAGACAGACAGATGATGATAGTAGAAAGTCAGATCCTAGAGACCAGAGAAGAGTTTTCTAGCATCAACACACTTCCCCCCCACCATGCCTCCCACTAATCCCAGCTACCTCTGGTTCTCATCTTACCTGCTGAAACAAGAGCTCCTCTGCTCTGAGCCTCTCCAGCATTTCCTGCTCCATCAGTGCTCGTTCTCTTTCTCGTTCCAAGTCAACCATTTCCTTTTCTCTCTAGTATAGTGAAAAGCAAGAGTACCATGACATAGTAGAGACCAAATTATCTGTAAAAAAAACAACCTTGAAAACATCTTCACCAATAACAGGAAAAGGGGGTAAGCATATTTATAGTCTATCCATTTGGAAACTGTATGACAATTTGGGGAAATATGCATTCTACCTGAACAAGGAACCTAACATTCTATATTGAGTATGACCACAGGTATGGAAAAAGGGGGAAAAAATCTTCAGAAAAATATATAGGGAGACATGATCACACATCATAAATCAAAATTAAACAAAGAAAAGCCCTAAAAACCTACATAGAAATCTTCTTTGGGTATGTTTAAAAACTTTCTACTTTTTAATGTTTCCAAGTTTTTAACAAAATAAATATTATCTTCTATATATAGAAATAAATATTAAACTTTTGAAAAAAATCAGGATGAAGGCATGGTTCAAGTGGTAGAGCACCCATTTTGTACAAGATAGATGAGCAAGCATGCAATGCCCTGAGTTCAAGCTGCAAGAAAACACACACACACACACATACACACACACACACACACACACAGCTGATAAGTTGAACACTCCTATTTCCTTAAGGAGGCCTATGCTTACCTGCTGTTGCATGTTTATATTGTCCTTATACTTGCAAATCCACAGTGCTAAATATTCTATTGGATCCACTGGACGAACTCTTGCCACTTCTGCAAGACCTTGAGTTAGACATGTACCAAGGTGCTTTTGGAGATATGCTGACTCCATTTCTAACTCCTAAACCACGATCTCTAGAAAATAAAAAAATAACAATAATGTGTATTCGTGTAGAAAGTTTTCAATTAAGGCACAATGGCATTCCAAGGAGGCTAACAAAGCACTTCCACCTCCTCACCAGCCAAGGAGGACAAAGAGTCCAACCCCAGGGAACATCTAATAGTTTCCAAAAGGGCTCTTCAGAAATCATGAGGTCATGAGAGCCTGAAGGGCTCTAAAGTTCAGTCCAGAAGTCAGAAAACACACTCTCATTATTGAATGTGTGATGGCTTTATGCCCAGCTTGGTTTCTGTCAGCCAATCCTCTTACCAGGCCTGAAAATAGTAGCATGACCCCCATGTGCAGACGAGGAATTCCACCTTCAAAGAGCAGGAGTAAAATGGTTCAGAGCACACAGCTGGCAGATGAAGAAGATGAGGGCTCTACCCACCAGAGCGCCACACCCTCACTCTAATGACAACAAAGATGCTTTTCTAAGACCTGAAAGCCATTTTTTATAAAATATCACAACAGTTTACCTCTCTTTTAAAATCCATGTATTTTTTTAAAGGCTAGAGCATTAAAAACTCAGCCTCCAAAGAACTGTATAAGAGGCTACTCGCACTTGGGCCTCTAGAATCATCTAGGCCATCTAGGATCATCTCTAGAACCCTCCTCACCTCCAATACATCCCAGGTTCTCACTCCACTCATGCCTTTCTTCTGATCATGTCCATCTCTCTGGAGACACCCTTGCCTCATCCTGCTAACCCATTCCTCTCTACTTCCAAAAAATATTTCCTTATCAAAAAGATGTAGATGGTTTTTCCTGGGCTTTCTTAGGAAATGCCAGGAACTTCCACTTGCTCCAACAGCTGTTGCAACCCTTGTCTTGCTGAGAATTACCTGTTGTTGTATGCACAAGTACATGTCTGCCCTCTGCTAGGGGACAGGCTCCTCTAGGTTTTTCAGAAGTAAATGAGTTTCTCCATTCTCCTAGTTATGGTCCAGCCTTTTGCATCATAAAAACTGTAATAATTTCAGACCAGGTTTAAAAAATAGATAAAATGCAACAACTACTATCTCTGCATATGGTTTAGGAAAAGGAAAAAAAAAAAAAAACGATCACTGGGCTGCCCAGCTAATGTGAAGTATGAGGTCCTAAGTTCAAATTCCAGTACTGTACATATATGTATATGATAAATAGTGGTCATCTTCAAATTTACTCCTCATAGCTTAAGAAATCCTGACTCTTTTGAGACACTGATAAATTGTATTCAATTGCTGGGCTCTGTGAGACTTATCTCCAGCTGGGATTGGAACTGTGGCTCAAGTGGTACAGAGCTAGTCTCGAGTGGAAAAGCTAAGAGGCAATACTCAGGCCTTGAGTTCAAGCCTCAGGATTCACATACACACACATACACACACAGTGGGGAAAGGAAGGTGGATGAGTATGTACAATGTCCTCCTAAAAACTCCAAGAGCTGGCCACATCCAGGCACAAAGGAACTAATGAAGTTGGCATGGGTGTCCCAGCCACACAGAGAAAAACATGGTGGCAACAGGTTCTGAAATAGTGTTCACTGTGCTTCTCTAGTGGATATGCTGTAGAGACAGACAGACAGACATCTCTGTCATTGAAAAGGAAGTTACACTGAGACTTGTGACACTGCTGTAGAAAGATGAAATATAGGGAGGGAACTGTGATTCCCAAGGGGAAGAAAGTCTCTAGACTTAAGGTCAGTCAAGTCCAAGGTCTCTCTGGGGTTTGTGGAGTTCAGTAGTATTATCAGTGGGCACTTAGGCTCAATTCACTTGACCTCCATTTCTTACCCTTGCCACAATGACAACATCACTTCTCCTCCTGAAAATAATGCCATTTCTCACGTATGTCTGCAGGTATCTAAGCCCAACATACAAAAGCCCTTCCAGCCAGGCTCTGCAAGGCAATCTACTCAGGAGGCTGAGATCTAAGGGTTGCAGTTCAAAGCCAGCCAGTCAGGAATGTCCATAAGACTCTTATCTCCAATTAACTACAAAAAGCTGGAAATGGAGCTGCGACTCAAGTGGTAGAGTATTAACCTTGAGCAAAAAAAGTTCAGTGCCCAGGCCCTGAGTTCAAGTCCTAGGACAAACAGACAGACAGACAGACACACACACACACACACACACACACACACACACACACACACAACCTTCCCACAGAAACAGTTGCCAGCAGCTGGAAGAAGCCACAAGTGATCGATAGAAGTCCTCTATCCATTCTTGGGAGATAGTCCACCAGTTAAACGGGAAGAGAAAGGCCCGCAGCAAGGGAGCCAAACTTAACAAGTCAATTTTGAACGTCAGAGAAATAATGACTTTGCTATCTACTCTATTTGTAGTAAACAAAGCAAATGGCTTATCTGAAATTTAGAGGTGCAGTATTTTATCTGGCCCCCTTGGACCTGGGGCATTTTTAGGTTACCTTTCCTATGGAGGGAGGGAGAGGAGAAGGGAGAGGAGGGGGGAGAGGGGAGGGGAGGAGGTAGAGAGAGGGGAGAGGAGGAAGAGGAGGAGGAGGGGGAGGAGGATCTCAGTAAGACTTACAGGACTCCCAACCTCCTTTGCGCAAGTGCTCACACCCAACGCACCGCCCTCCCGGCCGGCTGCGCGTCCGTCTCGTTGCTAGGTAGCAGATGGAGCTCTGTTGAAGTAGGCGTTGAACTGTAAGTTGGTGCGCAGTGTAGGGTGGGGGAGGGGACGGAACCTGGGAGGGGAGGGCCTGCGGGGAAGGGAGCTCGGGGTGGGGGAGCGGAGGAAGCATCCAGGGGAAGGGCGGAAGAATTGCAGCTTAGAAGCCAAGATGAGGGAGAGGAGGAAAAGAGCTATGGAGCCAGGCAGGCGGCCAGGCGACCCCCAGCTCTGAGGCCTGCCGGTGACTGTGCGCCTCTGTGCTGGGTAGTTGACCTCGGATCTCTCACCCCGAGGAAGCCTGAGGCCACCCTCCACCAGGCCCTGGGAATCTGCATTCTTTCCTAGCCTCACCCTGTGTGCAGAACACTCTGAAGGATTTCTCATGTTCCTTCTCACTTAGGGTCTTGACGTTGCTCTAAGGAGAAGCCCGAAGGAACCGGGCTTGAGGAATAAGGGTCAGGGTGGACAGGATACATCATAGCATGAGCCTTCGCCCTGGGCTCACAGTGACCATCACAATGACCAGAGCCCTAAGCCAAACTTGCTTTTTCATGGCTAGAGTTTGAGCTTGTGGCCTGGCACTTGCAGGTGCTTTACCATTTGAGTCACACACACTCCCAGCCCTCTCCCCCTCTTTTTTTTTTTTTTTTTTGCTTTACTTATTTTTTCAAGCAGGGTCACATCTTTGCCTGGGTTAGCTGCAAAAGATTAAATCCTCCTCTTGCTGCTTCCCATGTAGCTAGGATCACAAGTACAAGCCACTGCAGCTGGGTTTGGGGTTGAGATAGGGTCTCCCTAACTTTTTGCCTTTCTGGCCTCAAACTATGATCCTTCTGATTTCTGTTTCCCAGTAGTAAGGATTTGTAGGCATAAATCAACATGCTCATATAAGTTTAATAATCTTTATTGATGAAGAAGAAGAAGAAGAAGAAGAAGAAGAAGAAGAAGAAGAAGAAGAAGAAGAAGAAGAAGAATACTCAGTGCTAAGCTCAGGGTTTAATCACATCTAAGCAGTATGGCAGCCACTCAATGATCAGGGAATTGAGAGTTGATGGTTTTCCTCTGTGGAAAAGACAGGTCCAGAGGCACAAAGGCACAGTAAATTAGCAGCTCAAAATAACATAAGACTTCTATTAAAATACAGATTCTGAATCTATGGGTATACAAGAGACCTGGAAATCAGCATTTCAACAATCCTACAGAGGCTGGAATTCTGCCAGTCATCTATCATTATTCATCGAATGCAGCACATGGTTTCATCTGGGCCAGTGTGGCAGAAAGACACCATGCTCCCCCAAGCCATACCCTCAACACCAACTTCTTCTCTTACAGAAGTACAAAACAAGTTTTACAAGGCTGAACCCAGAGTCTGGATAGGGCTGGCTCTGTGCAGAGTCCATTGTCTTTCTCAACTCTTAGTGGGTACTGTTGGCTCATGGCTTTGGTCACATTGCTTCTCTCTCTGCCCTGTCACCATATGTCATCTGATCTTACTATGTCCCCCTTAAAAAGACTCTATGAGACCATTGGCCTTACTTGTCCAGTTTACTTCCCATCTCCAAATCCTTTATGCCATCACATTTGAAAAGCACTCTTTCCCTAGAAAGTAACTCATTCAGGTTCCATGTATTAGGACATGGGTAGGTTTGGGCAACCATCATTTAGTCCTGGGACAAGCTTTCAAGATGGCTTCAAGATGCAAGCCACACACATTTTATTTTTTAGACTTATTTGTATGTATGATTTTTGCTTGAACAACAAAATGGTTCAGGCTTATTAGTCTTTCTCCTGTCTCAGCTCTGGTATCAGCCATTTCTTTAAAGAGTTCTGATTGATTGATTTAGTGCCAATATTGGACTTTGAACTCAGGGTCTCATGCTCTCACTTGGCTTTTTCATTCAAGGCTGGAGCTCTACTACTTGAACCACACCTCTGCTTCTGGTGGGGAGGGGAGTGGTAGTTAATGGGAGATAAGAATCTCTTGGGCTCTTCTGCCCAGGCTAGCATTGAACCACAGTTCTCAGCCCTCAGCCTCCTGAGTAGCTAGGATTACAGGTGTGAGCCACTGGAGCCTAGCTTGATTTCTTTTACGTGATGAAGACTATTCAAAAACAAGTTTCATATTCTCGAAGTGTTCATTGCTCCCAAAATGTTTGGTATTCTAGGCCCTTGCTATGGTATGCTAGGACATATATATTCTAAGTCCATATATATTGGTCTCTCTACTTAACTTTCCTTTCTTAGCCTGAAAAATGGGGCTATAGAATTGATCAGAGGTACACTAGTGATTTACAACACCAAATCCTTCTATTAGAAGAGCTGATTTATTCTTACTACATGCTGCTAGGCTAAGTGCCTTTCATGTGTTTATTATCTCTACTAATCATTTAATTCAAGGTGGCAGATATTTTTGCTGCCAATGACCATTTGGGTATTTATAACACCAATTGTGACCATACTGAATTATCAATGGTGGCAGATGGGCTTCCGGCAGCCAAGGACAAGCTTACTTGTCTGTCCATCATGTACTAAATGATTTCACAGGCCTGACAGAGGTAAAGAATGAAAAAGTGCCCTGCCTGTGCTTCAGTTATCAAGAGGAGAAGGAAACTTAGGCTCAGAGAGTCTGAACAACTTGCTGGAGATCACACAGCTCTTACCAGTGACTCGAGGACTGGAACTTAGCCTGCCTGATCCTGGCATCTATCTATTTTTACTGCTCTGGTTCCCTGCTGCTCCTAACTTTCCATTCTAACTTGGATTTTATTAGCATTGACTCTGGAAATTTGACTAATAGTAACCTGTTTAAGGACTAGACAGTGGAATATTGTGTTACCAGTAGCTGCATGGCCCAGCATCCCCCCCCTTTCTTCTCCCCAGGGATTTACCAGGGCCCCCTGTAAATGAGCCTATATTTACTGTGTCATAGACTGTAGCCACCAACCTCACAATAACATAGTTTGTGGGGTACTCAGAGCCGCTCCCAGGGACTCCCTACCCTGATCAGCTGTTTTCTCTTAAGAGTGGAGAAAAAGAGGTAGACACCTGGAAGGACTTGTGCACCTCACCAAGGCCCACACCACAGATGGATCAAGCTCCTCTCAAGCTTAATGAGAGTACCAATGTAGCCTAACTGGAGAACCTTAAGAAAGAGTCCACTTGAATATCAGCACTATTGGCAAGTATGCATTTGTTAGCTCCTTTGAAAAGTATGGTGTAATGGTTTGTGTCTTGAATGTCCTCCAAAAGGTCCATGTGCTAAAGGCTTGGCTGCCTACCTGGAGTGCTAATGGAAGTGGAAGAACCTTTAAGAGGTGGGGCCTATCGAGAACAAGTTAGGTGATTGGGGGATGGGACCTTGAAGAGGAATATAAAACCTTAACCCTTTCTTTCCTTCTCTTTGTTCCCTTCCCCTGCCCCTCATTCTTTTTGCTTCCTGACTACTATGAAGTGAACAGATTCTCTTTACTTACCTGCTATCTGCTATGATGTTCTGCCTTTCCACAGGTCTCCAAACACTAGAGCCAAATGACTGGGGATGGAAACCATGAGCCAAGATAAACACTTGCTTCTTTAAGCTGATTATCTCTGGATTTTTGTTATAACACAGAAGCCTTATTGATATAGGAAAATTGGCATAAAAAATGCTATCATGGAACTGCATATGTGGCTCAAGTAGTACAGTACCAGACCTGAGCACACAAAAGGTCCAGTGATAGTGAGATGCCCTTAGTAGTTCAAGCTCCAGTGCCAGCATACACACACACAAAGATAAAATAAAACGTTACCAGTGCAGTTAGCTCTACTTGGCAGTGTGGTCCAGAAGCCTTCAGGATTTGTTTGTGGAATGAATATGGAACCATTTGGAGGAGTAGGCTAGAGAAAGCCCATGCTGATTCTGGTAAGGGCTCAAAAGACCTGAATGCTGATAAAAATGTGGACAGTGAGAGAAGACTCATGAAATTCCATGTAGAAGTGAGTACTGGGGGTTGGAAATGGAACTAGAGGCCATTTGTATTATAATCTGGCAAAGAACCTATCTATAGTTCATCCTGATCCTGAGATTTTTGTGAGGCTAAGTTTAAAAGAGAAGAATCAATGGATCCGATAGAGGAAATTTCAAGGCAGCACAATTGTCTGTCTATGACTTGGGTATTGCTGTCTGCTTTAGGCTAGATTTACAGGGTATACAGTGGGCCGGGTACCAGTGATGCACACCTATAATCCTAGCTATTCGGGAGGCTGAGATATTAGGATTACAATTTCAGCCCAGTCAGGGCAGAAAAATCCATCAGACTTACATCCAATTAATCGCCAAAAAGCTGAGCCCTGCCTTAAGTGGTAGAGTGCTAGACATGCGTGAAGAAACTGAGCAAGAACCTGAGGCCTGGAATTCAAGCCCCAGTATTGGCACATATACACATATATGCACACACGCATGCACATGTGCATGCACACATACACACACTTTCAGTCTGGCAAAAAATGAATGTGTTTAGTTACGGCCAACGAAGGTGTATTTGCAAGAGATTAGAATAGCTAAGAAGCCATGAAAGCTTGGAATGTTGCTCAGTGAACATGAACTTGAAAGAACCTGAGTTCAGTCCGCAGCACTGCAAAGAAACAAATGAAGCAGTCTTATACTAGCACAGTAGGAAAGATCTCTGGAGGGGCATCTCAAGAATCTAGAAGACTTCACTTATCATGTGTTCAAAGACTCACATTTGAAAAAAGGATCCCCGAGGTGCCCTCTCAGCACTGGAATGGCCAAGGACCTGTGTCCTGGGGATTCATTTACCTATTTCAACCATCTAGGCACTGAGAAGCTGTGTTATAGCTAACTGTGGCTCCAGCTACTACTCAGGCCAGGTGTCAGATTTTAACATTGTTCTAGAGTTGCATTTGGTTTTGTTTGTTTGTTTGTTTGTTTTGCAGAAATGCAGATTGGCAGAGTTATTGGGCTCTGGAGGCTTCCACTGAGATGTCAGAGGAAATCCCGGGAGGCCAGGCTTTTTGGCAGGGTCAGAGTCCCTGCCAACAGCCCCCACAGGATGATCTTGAAGCTGTGAATGTAAAGCTAAAGCTACAATAGAGATCTGGATAGTGGAGATGCCAGAAATGTAAACAGTAGTAAAGTCAACCCAAAAGAGAGGCCATTGGGTTGCCGCCAGAAAGGTCATGGGTCTAGGGGGTGAGGAGCAGTCCAAAAGCTGCCTGGAACACACAACACTGCTGGGCGCCATGTTTGCTAAAGACACCATTACAGGATTTAATATTGCCCTTCTGGGTTTCAGTCTTGCTGCTCTTGGTCCAAATTCTCATTATTTTTTTTCCCTTTAGAACTGTATGTTAGTCTGTCACTTTTTTTTTTTTTTTTGGACAGTCTTATGTCAAGCTAACCTCAACTCTTGATTCTCCTACTTCACCCTCTAATGCTGGGATTACACTCAGTTATCACCATACCTTTTATTTCCTTTTAATTTTTACAGGAGAGTAAGTACTAGGGTTTTTTGTTTGTCTGTTTGTTTGGTGGTGGTGGTTGTGTTGTTAGTTGTGGGGCTTGAACTCAGGGCTTGGGAGCTGTCCCTGAACTCTTTTGCTAATGGCTAGGCTTTACCACTTTGAGCCACGGCTCCACTTCCTGTTTTCTGGTGGTTAATTGGAGATAAGAGTCTCCACAGCCTTTCCTGCCCCTGCTGGCTTCAAACTGTGATTCCTGTATCTTAGCCTCCTGAGTCGATAGGATTACAGGTGTGAGTCACAGGCACTCAGCCAGACCTGTGATCTTTGAGCAAAGCTAGAGTTGTTATTATGCTTCAGGGTCTCTTGGAGGTGGACATTTTTTTTATTGTGAGATGGACATAAACCTTTGGCAGCCAGGAGCATAATATTAGAGTTTGGATTTTAAATGTTGTCCAAGGACTGGTTGCAAAAGCCTTGGTTGCCAGGCTGTGATGCTATGGGAAGTAGTGGAATCTTTAAGAGGGGTTACTTATTGGAGATAAGTTAGGCTGCTAAGGGTGTGCCCTTGCAGGGACTTGAGGGACTCTGACCCCTTCCTGTTTCTATCTTTGCTTCCTGGCTGTCTTGTGGTAAACTGCTCTAGTCCACCATGTATTCCCCGCCATGGTGTTTGGGCCTCACTATAGGCACAAAGCAATGCCGTCAAGTAACCAAAGCTGCTGAAGGCATGGCCTAAAACGTCTCCTCTGTTCATTGATTGTCTCAGATATTTTGTCACAATACTGAATGTTGACTGGTACAAGTGTGATTCCAAATCATCTCATATTTCTCTTGAGATAAATCTGAGGTGGCTACCATGTATCTATTTGAAAAGGCTGATTATATGTGTAAAATAGTGTTTGTGTTGTTGTTGCTCAGATCTCCAGGATGGAAAGTGCCTACCTGAAGAGATGCTTTGGAAATTCCCTAACCCAAGCACTGGCAGAGGTGGCAAAGGTTCGACCCAGTGACCCAATAGAGTACCTGGCTCACTGGCTTTATCATTATAGGAAAATTACTAAAGCAGATGAAGAGGTATGTGTGTGTGTGTGTGTGTGTGTGTGTGTGTGTGTGTGTGTGTGTGTGTGTGTACTGAATCTGTTTAGTGAGGGCTCAGCTTTTCCAGAGTAATTTGAAACCTAAGACAGAATCCTGGGGCTGGCCAAGCCTTTTCTCAATTCAACCTCTTTGCAAGGATAGCTTAGGCTCAGGTATTCCTAAAGTGCTGGAAGTCTGGGGACTAAAATGGCATTTCAGTTCTGTGGGTTGTAGAGATGGTGAGTTTAGAGCTGAAGTTAGTAACTGGAAGACACCCAGTGTGTGGAAAAGACCATCCCAGTCTCTTCCCTATAAGGGAGGGCCTGTGTGTAAAACTTCCCAGGGCTCCTCATTCTATTAGTGTTTGTCCCATCACTCAGAATAAGCAAAAGATGATACAGCTGCAAGAGGAATGTGACTGCGGCCTCAAGGACGAAGAAATGCTGAAACAAGAAGCGCATCAGACACAACGGAGGTGTGCACGGTGTCACAAGGTTAGAAGGCAGGCTAACCAGTGCACTCGGCCATATTCCCATGATGCACTGCAGGGAACCCATGAGGCAGCCTGGCAAGTGTGTGAGCTCCCCTCAGCTTGCCCTTTCCTCATGGTCACATCTTAATGGACATACCGATGTTTATTTAGTCTCATCCATGAAATCCTTGTCAGTGAGGAAGAAAGGAGAACTAGGGGGCTTGACTCAAATGGTATTTATGAGGTTCTGAATCCAATTCCTGATACCTCAATAGATAAATAAGTAGATTATTTCAGATTTCAGGAAATGTCACTGATGTTACTGGATTGAAAGAATTAAAAAATTAATCCAGGGCTGGGGATATGGCCTAGTGGCAAGAGTGCCTGCCTCATATACATGAGGCCCTGGGTTCGATTCCCCAGCACCACATATACAGAAAATGGCCAGAAGTGGCGCTGTGGCTCAAGTGGCAGAGTGCTAGCCTTGAGCAAAAAGAAGCCAGGGACAGTGCTCAGGCCCTGAGTCCAAGGCCCAGGACTGGCAAAACAAAACAAAACAAAACAAATAAAAAATTAATCCGTTCACCTGAATTAAATATATTTTCATGTGAGTTCCTTTGAGCCCTTTTCAAAATTTTCTCAGTATATTTCAGAAATCAGACATGGTTGTTGTCAGGGCATAATTCCAATATGCCATTTTATTTCATATTTAGCATTTTAGTGTTAGATTCTATTAATGTGCCAAGTCTGATGGTTCTTCTACAAGTGTATGATAATAGACCCAAACTGCTAATTAAGTAGAGTTGGAGTGGTACAGCTTTTTTGGATGATTAATTGGAGATAAAAGTCTCATAGATGTTCCTGCCCAAGCCAGCTTTGAACTGCAATCCTCAGATCTCAGTCTCCTGAGTAGCTAAGATTATAGTGACCAGCTACCAGCCACTAGCTCACACTAAAGTTTTTTATTGTCCCTTTGTGTTGAACTCTGGAGTTTTTACACCCTGTAGCAATGTTTCTTAGCAAGGGTTAGATAAGTAGAAGTCTCTACCATTCTTTTGCCAAGTGCAAAACAAAGACAATTGTAGGGGGAGATAGGAAACAAGAGCCAGCACAATGCCTGCTCTGTTCTTTGTTTTAAGACAGAGTCAGAAGAAATAAACAAACAGAACCCAAGAGTTTAAGTTCTGATCTCAAACAAAACTGAACACATTGTTTACCTAGCAAGAAAGTGTGAGTTAATTTCCAAGTAAAATGTGAAAGACAGAGAAAGGGAATCCAGAAAAGGAGACAAGACTCCAAGTTCTGATTTCTGATCCATTGGTTTCAGAAAGTCTGAAAACCTGGTTTCAGAGAGGATCAAGATGGGTTATATAAAATTTCAACAAGCCTGCTGGATGATCTGATTGACATGTATGCACATAGGAAAAGCTTTGCTATCTCTTAAACCGTCTTGTGTATTCCTTAGCAAGCCTTTGAGTTCCTTAAGCTGAATACCATTAGTCTAGTGAATGTAAATGTATTGAAAAAGTAGTAGAACCGAGCACAGTGGCTCATGCCTGTAATCCTAGCTGTTCAGGAGGCTGAGAATCATGGTTTGAAGCCAGCTTGGGCAGGAAACTTGGTGAAACTCTTATCTCCAATTAACTACCAAAAAGGGGGGAAGTGGAGTTTTGTCTCAAGAGCCCCAGCTTTGAGCATAAAAGCGAAGTAAAGGAACAGCACTCAGGCCTTGAGCTCAAGTCCCAGTGCTAGAACCAACCAACCAACAAACAAATAAATAATTTGAGGATTATCCTGACACACTATTAGATTATTGGCAACTCATTTTAATCCCAGCAAATTTTGTTTTTTGCTCTGTTTTTTTTTTTTTTTTGCTCTGTTTTTTGCTCTGTGATATAGCTTTGTACTTCATCTTAGGCATGAAAACAGCAAAACTAGTGTTCTTACCATCCTGGCCTGTGTTTAGCACATATAAATGACTTTTCTGCTTCTTGTTTCCTATTTAGAAGCTGGTCTCCACAACACAGGCTGTCCTCATGAAGGAAGACACAGAATCCCTTGAGAAGGCCTTGAATCAGGCATCGCTACCAGGTCCCTCCAATGCAATTTCAGGAACACATCAACAGGTTCTGCCTACACCACCAGCCCACCAGACTGAGCTCAACCTCAAAACTCCACAAGAAATAAATGCCTAGAAAATTTTAGGTCCATGAAATGTCCTCTGGTTCCATGTCTCCTTAGGCTTTCAGAACGGACAGAATTCTAAGGACCTCACCCTCAACACTTCAAGCAGAGAAAATGGCCACAACAATTCTCCCCTTAAGCAAGACAGGCTAGGCTAAGAAAAGAGGTATCTGTAGGGACCCTCCAGTCTGAGGGCTGCTCTATTAGCCACAAGCCCCTTGAATCATGTGAAACTTGAACTAAGTTGTAAGATAATAATTGACTCAGAATAAGAATTAAAATAGATAACCCAGACTTTGAGCCTTTTTCTTCTGTATTCTGTGGAAATGATCCTGAAAACACACACATATACCAAGACACACACACAGACACACACATGTGTGTAGTCTCATGTCAACATACAAACTTTTATTTTTATGATGCTGGTACTAAGACTTGAATTTAAGGCCTGGGTGCTTTAATCACTCAAGGCTAGCACTCTATCACTTGAGCCATACCTCTACTTCTGGCTTTTTGCTAGTTAGCTGGACATAAGAATCTCATAGACTTTCCTGCTCAGGCTGGCTTTGAACCCTGATCCTCAGATGTCAGCCTCTTGAATGACTAAGATTGTAGGCTTAAGCTATCAGTGCCTGTCAGTGTCTATGCTTGTGACACACCATTCAAAAATTCCGAAATCAAGCCAACAGAATGGGGGAATGTTTGCAAAACATATAACTGATAAAGGCTTAGTATCTAGAACATATATAAATAATTCTGATAAGGAGACAGTTCAATTTTAATTTGATCAAAAGGTTGAAATAGACATTTACCCAGAGCGAATATAAAATGACAACCGCTACACATGTGAAAGATGTCCAACATTCGTTATTAATGAGAAAATGAAAATCAAAACCATGCGGAGGTAGCACTTTCATAGCAACTAGAATGGCTTTCATCAGAAAAGGGAGATGACAAATGACAGATAACGTGTCCCATCATGGCACTTCCTGTTCCCATAGTGCTTTGGGCTCCTGCTCAAACACTTCTTTCCATAATGCCCAGGATATTTGCTCAACCCATGAAAAGAGCCAGGGCAGTGCATACGCAGGCCATCAAGCAAGCAATGCAAAACCCAGGGAAGGAGATTTGGGAGGAGCCCCATGCTGTAAGAACCACCCTGTGAAAGGACTCCACTAGACTCCACATTGGGCCTCTCTCTGAATGGAGAATCCTGCCATTTTGCTTTCACTTTCAAACAAATATAATCTGTTTACCTTAAATAAAAAGTCTTTGTGAAAATGTGGAGAAACTGGAGTACTCACATATTACTGTTAGAAATGTACCATGTTGCTTTCTTAGAAAACAGTTCCTCTAAAAGTTGAGCAAAGTTATTATATGACCCAGCCATTTTAGACTTAATTATATGCCCAAAAGAAATAAAAATACCTATCCATATAAAATGTGTACACAAATACTCATAGCGGCATTGTTTCATAATAGCCAAAAGGTGGGAACAATCCAAAAATATAATAACTGATGGAAGGATAAAAGTGTTGCATAATCCACAAAATGGAATATTGTTCACCCATGACAAAAGTAGTTCATACTAATTCACGGCATAACTGTAAATGAATCTTCAAAACATTATGCTAAAGCCAGGTACTGAGGATTGCAGTTCTAGGTTAGCCTAGACAAAAAAAAAAAAAAAAAAGAGAGAGAGAGAGAGAAAAAAGAAAAATCAAATTAGGCATCAAAAAGCCAGAAGTAAAGCTATGGGATAAGTAACAGAGCACAAGCCATGAGCAAAAGGCCAAGCAAGAGCCTAAGGCACTGAGTTCAAGCCACAGTACTAGTACCAAAAAAGAAAAAGAAAAAGTAAATAATACCACGTCATGAATGAATCTTGAAGACTTATGCTAAGTAAGTGAAAGAAGCCAAATACAAAAGACCACATATATGATTCCATTTCTATAACATATGACTAATGGCTGTGGGCTTTCTTGATAATAAAAAAGTTATTAAAGCTAGGAACTGGTGGCTTAGCCTGTAATTCCAGCTACTCAGAAGGCTTAGATCTGAGGATTATGGTTCAAAGCCAGTTCAAGCAGAAAACTCTGTAAGACTCTTATGTCCAATTAACTGCCAAGCATCCAGAAGTACAGCTGTGGCTCAAGAGATAGAGTCAACTTTGAGTGGAAAAGCTAAGGAACTGTGATCTGGCCTTGAGTTCAAGTCCTAATACTGGCACGCGCGTGTGCACACACATGCACACACACACAGAGGTTTTTAGATAACCACACTGTTGCCTAACTTCATGAATATACTAAAAAATAAAAAATCTATTAAATGGAACACTTTAAATGTGCTCTGTGTATGGTCTCTGTAGGGGAAATGGAGGAGAACAGAAAAAGAATAGGCTGGACTGTATCATCAACAGGCCAGGACTGTTTATTGAGGAACAGCAAGGGGTACAGACCTTCCCAGGGGTTTGGAGATTGTGCAAGGGGGTGAATTTGGGACCAGGCTAATATGAGGTCTGATCAAGGATTGTTTACAGCTGGGCCTAGATGAGATGTCCTGCCTGCATATCAAAGCAGGTTCCCATGTTGAGGTTTTGCCTGGTGACTGCATATCAAAGCAGGTTCTCATAGTGAGGTTTCCACCTGTGTCTGTATGGCCTGAGGCAACAGCATGGGGGGGGGGTGTCAATCCTTCAGTCTCCATCCTTCTCTAATCTTGATGCTTTGTCCCTTTCACTAATTAGTCTTTTGCTGAGGTATCTTCTGTTGCCTCAATTCCTCTCCTATCTATCTAATATATATGAGATACACATTCTATTTCAGAATATATGTGTATATATATATATATATGCTGCTCCCCTTAATCCTCTCAAGATAACAATCAACATTACTCATTGTACAAAGGCAAATAAATGCAGGTAAAGTGACCAGCAGATGTCCTCTGGAAGTGTGACTGTTGCCATTGATGTTGCCTAACCTAAGATCTTCAGAGGTCACCTTCCTTCAGCGTCCTGCACACCAGTACAGTACATCCATGAAGACACCAAGGGTCCCCACCTCAGGTTAACATTGTGTTACGGATTGAATCTCCAGGAGAGGTGAACACTGGAGGTGGCTGGTAAACAGCAACCACTGAGAAAGAGAAAAGATCCTCAGCACACTTCCCCAGGAGACAAGACTCCTCACGGCTGTTGAGCAAAACTGAGCCGAGTCAAATCCCTCACTGGGGGTAATTATTCTATAGACAACTGTGATATGTTCACTATGGGGAAGTGAGAGTCCTTAGACATGAAGGATGGGGGTGACATTATTATGTTTTTGGGGTCTTTTTTGTCAGTCCTGGGGCCTGAACTCAGGGCCTGAGCACTGTCCCTGGCTTCTTTTTGCTCAAGACTAGCACTCTACCACTTGAGCCACAGTGCCATTTCTGGCTTTTTCTATATATGTGGTGCTGAGGAATCGAACCCAGGGATTCATGTATATGAGGCAAGCACTCTACCACTAGGCCATATTCCTAGCTCCTGGGGGTGACATTATTGAAAGATGACTTCTCAACAGAATCTCAGCCAAAAATGCAGGAAAATATAATAGTTCAAGTTCTAGTACTGACACAAACACATAAGATTTTAGATAACTATAATTGTTGCCTAACTTCATGTATACACTAAAAAAAAAGACAATTTGAACAATTGAACATTTTAAATGTGCTCAGAGTATGATCTCCATCCTCCTCTTACCTTGATGCTTTGTCCCTTGCTTTTTTATTTCCAATTGTCCCTTCCTGTCTTTGTATAAGCAGGAAGCGAGAACAATCATACAGGACTTCAGCCTAACTCCTCAGCATTAGCATCTTCACAATCTTCCTCTTTTATACATATGTATAGCTACCTCTCTATATATACATACATACCTCTCTCTATACATATATAGAGAGGAATAGGTAGGTAGGTGAATAGATAGATACATAGATACATAGATAGAAAATATTTGTCCCCATGCTCCCTCACTGCTGGAGTGTAAAGTCCAGCTGTCTTTCCTCTTTTAGCCATGAGGTGGCAGTAGCACCTCATACACCTTCCTCTAGAAGGCTGGATTTTTGTGTAACTGACAAAAATAATATATATTTACAACGTTCAATATAATGTTTTCTAATATGTATACATTGAGGAATGACTAAAGATACCTAATGCTCATATATTCTACCTCACATACAAACTTAAAAATCTATTCTCTTGGCCATAGTTAAGTGTGTAATACATTATTATTAACTAGCTATGCTGGACAATAGATCTCTTGAACTTACTGTTCCTCTAAAGGCAATTTTGTATCCTTTCACCCAGATCTCCCCAACACACAGCCTCAGCCTGGCTTCTGGTAGCGGCCACTAGAAATGCTCTGTGCTCAATTTCAGGCCTTTCAAAAACCGTGACTTGGAAACCACATTTGTGGCTTATACAAAGAGCCAATCTACACCAGTTGAACCTTCCATGAACCTCAGAAGTGTTTGCTTTTTTTCCCCTTACTTCCAGCTTTTTGGAGGTTAATTGGAGATAAGAGTCTTTCCATCAGAAGTGGAGCTGTGGCTCAAGTGGTAGAGTGCCAGCCTTGAGCAAAATGAGTTCAAGTTTTGGGTGCACATGTGTGTGCATATGCACACACACACACACGTCAAAGAACTTTGCCTATCAACATAGACAGGCTGTATTTATAGGCTGGAAAAGGAAATGGAGGACAGAAATAGACTAATTGGACTCAGCTTGACATTTGCCTTATTTGGATATTCCTGAATAGTTTCCAGCCTGTGTCTGGCTGAAAGTTGGCTATGGCTAGTCAAGACTATTATTCCTTATAAGAACACACTCTCAATGTTGAGGTTTGTTTATAAGTTCATTTACTCTTTACCCACATAGGGAGGCCACTTTAGATCAAATCAGATCAAGTAGTTTGAAAATAATATGCATCGTCATGTGATTGGAATAGTGTACAAATGCCAATCAAATCCACTTGGTTGGTAATGCTGCTTGAGTTATTTATCTTTATTTATTTTCTACATACTTATACGTTACTAACAAAGAGACCTTGAAGCCTTCCTCGCCCCACATACTATAGATCTCTAGTAATCTCTCTTTTCAGTTCTGTTAGTTGGTAACTTCATTCTGTGCTACTATAACAGAATACCCGAGAGTGGGTAGCTTATGGAGAAAACAGGTTTATTTCATACTGTTCTACAGACTAAAAATCTGAGGTCCAGGAGCCTGCAGTGGATGAGGATCTTCATGATTCGGCATCCCCCCCAAACCCCCTACAAAGCAGAAGGCAAGTGAATATGCCAGTATTTGCACAGAAGAAAGAAGCAAAATAAAAGAGTCACACTCATTCCTTTATCAAGAATCCACTGGTGAGATAATTCACTGACCCACCATGAGGGCACAGATCCATCCACGAAGTAGTAGCAGTTGGGGTATTTTTAATGTGTGCAGTAGCCGTAAGTGCTACAGATGTCAAGTTCCCAGAATATCCTTGCTCATGCCTCTCTCCTTCCACCTGATTTTCATTCCATACTCTTCCTAAAAGCCTGCATCTCTTAGCTGTAGTTCTCTGTCTCTCTGGAGACCTGTTGGATCAGTGGTAAAGTGGTGGGAGGGAAAAGAAGCACTTTACAACCTTTCAATTCAACCCCAGCCTTTTTGTTGTTATCCTGTCAGTACTTAGGCTTGAACTCTGGGCTTGGGTGTTGTCCCATAGCTTTTTCACTCAAGGCTTAGCACTCTGCCACTTCAGCCACACCTCCACATCTGCTTTTTCACTGGTTAATTGGAGGCAAGAGTTCCACAGACTTTTCTGGCCCTGCGCCTCAGATCTCAGCCTTCTGCATGGCTATGATTGAGGGTGTGAGCTACCAGCCCTGGGTTAAACCTCAGCTCTTGTGGGGCTTGTGTAAAGGGGCTGTGGATTTCTTGAGTGTTTCTCCAATGGCATGACAGTTTGGCTTTGTACTTTCTTTCCTGGTTGCAGAACTTTTTGATCCAACTCTTGTTAACTCTGTACCCCACCCACTGCACCCTATCTCAGTCCATCTTTTAAGTGAGCCAGGAAAGCTAGAGAAAATGGAGGGATATCAGTGACCTTCCTCAGCAAGGATAAATGAATGAAAACGCCTTTTCCCCTGAATTGGAAACTCCAAAGAATGTTCTGGCCATACTTTACAAGGATTTTGTTTTTCCTTCATAAGGGGATTTTTTTTTTTTTTTTTTGGTCAGTCATGTGGCTTGAACCCAGGGCCTGGGTGCTGTTGTTCCTAAGCTCTGTTGCTCAAGACTAGTGCTCCACCAGTTTGAGTCACATCTTCATTTCCTGTTTTCTGGAGGTTAATTGGAGATAAGAATCTCAGGGACTTTCCGGCAGGGGCCTGGGCTGGCTTTGAACCATGATCCTCAGATCTCAACTTCCTGAGTAGCTAGGATTATAGGTGTGAGCTACAGGCGCCTGGCTATAAGGGAAATTTTCAACTGGAAGATGTGGTATGGTTGCAGTCATAATGTAGGCAGCAGTTCTTCACAGGGGGCAGGAAGTAGCTGGAGCATTGTCTCCAATGGCCTCATGCTTATTTCTTCAGACTTTCAGGCAGACTTTCAGATTGGAGGTGCAATCTCAGTTTGCTAATGCATCTACAAAAACTCATTTCTTTTTCAATTTCCCATCTTTTTCTTGTTGTAACGATGGGAATAATGACTCCTAATCTGTTTACATATCTGAAACAGAAACCTTTCCAGTGAAGTCACTTTCAATAGTGGTCAGGGCATGAGGAAAGGGATACTGCCCAGAGATCCAGATGTAAGCAAGAACAATAGGCCTGTCCAGCCTGGTAGATTAATATTCCCTGTTTCCAGGCAACAATCTCAGGCTTAGAGAGGGAAAGCAATTTTCAAAAAGGTCATAGCCCAAGGTTTTTTTTTTTTTTTTTTTGGCCAGTCCTGGGCCTTGGACTCAGGGCCTGAGCACTGTCCCTGGCTTCTTCCCGCTCAAGGCTAGCACTCTGCCACTTGAGCCACAGCGCCGCTTCTGGCCGTTTTCTGTATATGTGGTGCTGGGGAATCGAACCTAGGGCCTCGTGTATCCGAGGCAGGCACTCTTGCCACTAGGCTATATCCCCAGCCCCCATAGCCCAAGGTTTTGAACCCCAGCCCATCTGACTCCAATATCATCTGACCCTATTCCTATCAAGCAAGCCCAACTCACAGCAAAGAGGGAGACAGGAAGAGGCATCTGTGTTTAGAAATGCTCCTATGTTTTCAGAGATTTTGTGACTGTGGCTTGTTTCCGATAGCCTTGCCCAAAATAAGCAGAGCTATAACAGGCTTTAAAACTATGTGACTTCTCTGGGCGCCAGTGGCTCAAGCCTTTAATCCTAGCTACTCGAAAGGCTGAGATATTAGGGTCAAGGTTCAAAGCCTGACTGGGTGAGAAAGTCTGTGAGACTCTTAATTTCCAATTAACTTCCAAAGAAAAAGAGGGCCAGACATCATAACAAAAACAGCATGGTATTGGTATAAAAACAGATCGGAAGACCAGTGGATTAGAATTGAAGACCCAGAAATAAAACCGCACTCTTACAGCCAACTGATATTCGACAAAGGAGCTAAAGACATACAATGGAATAAACATAGCCTCTTCAACTACTGGTGCTGGGAGAACTGGGCAGCCATATGCAGAAAACTCAAAGTAGACCCAAGCCTATCACCATGCACCAAGATCAACTCAAAATGGATCAAGGACCTCAACATCAGACCTGAATCCTTGAAACTACTGAAGGACAGAGTAGGAAAGACACTAGAACTTATAGGCACAGGAAGGAACTTCCTCAATAGAGTCCCAGGGGCACAACAAATAGGGGAAAGACTCAACAAATGGGACTACTACAAATTAAAAAGTTTCTGCACAGCTAAGGTCATAACCACCAAAATAGAAAGACAGCCAACGATATGGGAAAGGATATTTACCAGCACAGCAACAGACAAAGGCCTGATATCTGTCATCTACAGAGAACTCAAAAAACTAAGCCCCTCCAAGCCCAATAAACCTATTAGGAAATGGGCAAAAGAGCTAAAGAGAGACTTCACAAGAGAAGATATAAAAATGGCAAAGAAACACATGAGGAAATGCTCAACATCCCTGCTAGTAAAGGAAATGCAAATAAAAACAACCCTGAGATACCACCTCACCCCAGTTAGAATGGCCTATACTCTGAACTCAGGAAACAACAAATGCTGGAGGGGCTGTGGGGAAAGAGGAACCCTTCTCCATTGTTGGTGGGAATGCAAATTAGTACAACCACTTTGGAGAACAGTATGG
Source organism: Perognathus longimembris pacificus (assembly GCF_023159225.1). Classification (NCBI taxonomy): domain Eukaryota; kingdom Metazoa; phylum Chordata; class Mammalia; order Rodentia; family Heteromyidae; genus Perognathus; species Perognathus longimembris. The sequence continues at coordinate 53,619,094 of NC_063162.1, forward strand.
AGGTTTCTCAAAAAGCTCAATATAGACCTACCCTATGACCCAGCCATACCACTCCTAGGCATCTATCCTAAACAGCAAAACCCAAGATATCAAAAGGACATTTGTACTTCCATGTTTATTGCGGCACAATTCACAATAGCCAAAATTTGGAAACAACCCAGATGCCCCTCCACAGATGAATGGATCCAAAAAATATGGTACTTATACACAATGGAATACTACATAGCGATTAGGAATGGTGAAATATTGTTATTCGCAGGGAAATGGTCAGATCTCGAACAAATAATGTTGAGCGAGACAAGCCTAGAACACAGAAAACAAAGGGGCATCATCTCCCTGATATATGACTGTTAACAAAGGGAGATGGAGAGACAGTAGAGACCAAGTCTGTGAACACTGTATATGTGCTTGAGACATTGTAAATTGCATATGGGTCTACCTGACCTAGACAAGGGATGGAAAAACAGGTTGTAAGATATCACAAGAAATGTACACACTGCCCTACTATGTAACTGTACCCTCGTTGCACAACACCTTGTAAAAAAATTTTTTTTGCTTAATTAATAATAAAAAAAAATTTAAAAAAAAAAAAAAAAAAGAAAAAGAGGGCCAGAAATGGAGGTGTTACTCAAGTGGTAGAGCTAAGGAAGAGTGCTCAGGCCCTGACTTCAAGCTCCAGTTCCATAATAAGTCTAACAAGAAATGTACTCACTGCCCTACGTATGTAACTGTAACCCCTCTGTACATCACCTTGACAATAAAAATTTAAAAGAAAAACAAAAGCTCCAGTACCGGAACACACACACACATTCACACACACACAAACACACACACACACACACACACACAATCCAAAATAACAACACACAAAAACCTATGCAAGTGCGCTGTGGTGGCTAGAACACAGGTCTAGGAATCCGGAGTCCTGAGCTGTCGCCTGGCTCTAGCAGTGCCAGTGACATTGGGGAAATCATTTATTCTCTTGGAAGCTCACTTTTTATTTTAATCTATAAAATGAGAAATCATGGACACATCACTAGGTTTCTGAATAACATGAAAACTTTTCTATTGCATATTAACGCCCCCTACCCAAAGCAGCTTTTTAGAATCCAGAGATTTCATCCTCACCCAAGAAAGGGGCCCATTGTGTGAATGAGCCTCGGCCCTGGTTCGAGGGCTGATGAAGGGATGATAGCAAGTGGGAAGGCAATAGTGGCAGATGACGAGCAGTTTTCCACCCGTGCGGTACTTCCCTGGGGCCAGTGTCCAGACAGAGGTGTCCATCATGGTCCCCATCAAAATCCTAGAATCTGTGGTGCTTGTGCAGCACTATTGCTGTGCCAACAGCTTCACCATATGCTTCCTTCAGCACCAGTACCACAACTACAAGGACAAAGCTAGAGAAAGGACAGAAGCCACTGCATCTGCAGATGCGGGAAGGCCATGCACCTACAAATGCAGCATCCTCAGACTGGAGCTGGGCTAATGGTAACCCCAAACCAGCAGCCTTGTCAGGCATTAGTGGCTCACCTGTAATCCTGTCTACTCAAGAGGCTAAGAGCTGAGAATTGAGGTTTGAAGCCAGCCTTGGCAGGAAAGTCCATGAGACACTTATCTCCAATTAAACACTGGAGAAAGGCTGGAAGTAGAGCTGTGGCTCAGTGCAGTAAGCAAGACAAAAAAAAAAGAGAGAGAAAAGAAGAAAGAAAGAAAGAAAGGAAGGAAGGAAGGAAGGAAGGAAGGAAGGAAGGAAGGAAGGAAGGAAGGAAGGAAGGAAGGAAGGAAGGGAGGGAGGGAAAGAGGCTTAAGGATAGTGTCCAGGCCCTAAGTATAAGCCCCAATGGCATAAAACCAAACAGAAAGCAGCAGCTTGCACCCTGGTGCTGAACCAAGCTGTCTGTGGGAAGCCAATTGTCTTCAGGGTTGCATGATTGGCTTAGGAGGTAATGTCAAATTGTGTGTGTATGTGTGTGTGTGTGTGTGTACACACATGCGTGCGTGCCAGTACTGGGGCTAGAACTTGTTCCTTAACTTTCTTTTGCTCAAGGCTGTTGATCTACCACCTCAACGTGAGCTTTCTGGAGGTTAACTGGAGATAAGAGTCTCAAAGACTTTTCTGCTTGGGCTGGTTTGGAATCCTGACCCTCAGATCTCAGTCTCTTGAATAGCTAGGATTATATGTGTGAGCCACCAGTGCCCAAATGACATAGAAATTTTGCAAATGCAGCAATGCTTTGTGTGCATGCTTCACTTGGCCATCCATTCATCTATTTGTTCATATGGAAATGAAGTGAGAACTACTATCCTTTCCTTATTCTAGGGCCTGGACCAAGCCAATTAACCTCTCAAAGCTTCCCAGCTGGTAGTCATGCTTGTTCCACAGAACTAAGGATAGGGGAGAAAATACATGGTAAACACTTCACACTGTGCCAGACAAATAACAGGTATGTGGTAACAGTAGTAATCATTTTTATTAGTATAACAATTAAATCAGCACATAACCACTGAGAATCTAACCACTGAATACCAAGCATGAACCAAATGCCGTGCGTGGCTTTGCCCTTGGAAGAAAATTTGGTCCTTGCTCCGAAGAAGCTTTTAAGCCAATAGAGGCATAAATTGTACACTTTAATAATCACACAGGTGGGTGCCAGTGGCTCATGCCTGTAATCCTAGCAACTTGAGAGGCTGAAATCTGAATATTGAGGTTCAAAGCCATCCCAGACAGGAATTCTGTAATACTCTTATGTTCATTAACCACCAGAAAACTGGAGGTGGAGCAGTGGCTCAATGTGGTACAGCTCTAGCCTTGAGCAAAGGAGCTCAGGGACAGTGCCTGGTACAAGCTCCAAGACCAATAAAAGACACACACACACATACACACACACACACGAGAAAAACCACAAATCTCAAGAATTCAAGGCAAAGGCATTAATTGTGAAAATAGGAAAGAAAACTGACCTAGACTTTGGGGTCTAACACAGCCAGGAGATGGAAGGACAGAAGTAAAGTCTATAGGCCTATAATGGTTCCTAGCCTCACCACTCTGAGTGTGATTTGCTGTGTAAATTGGAACATAGCACCTCAAGAAGGCTCAAATGTCCTCAAGAGAGACTTTTGTAAATGATGTGTTCTTTCCTCCAAGGCTTGCCAATGGCCTATCAGACCACTGAGTCACTAAAGATATAGCCCTGGGGTCTCCCGGACCTGGTGTGAAGATAGAAGTAGTGGAATGTGCTCAGGGAACTTCCCAATAGACCCAGTGAAAGTGAAGGTCTTACCTGAAGTCTCAGAGTCTCTACATTCCATAAATTCCACTCTACCCCCAGGACACACGTAGCAAAGCCCATTACAACCCCAAGTTGTCATACTATCCTAGAGGCTATAAATCAGCCCCCTCATACAGCCCCTTCTCTCAGGAAAGTCAGAAAAGGATTCCAGAAGAGGAAAGCATTGATCTGGGCCCTGGTGAGGGTGTGTGTGTGTGTGTGTGTGTGTGTGTGTGTGTGTGTGTGTGTGTATGTGTGTGTGTGTGTGTGAGAGAGAGAGAGAGAGAGAGAGATGGAACTTGAACTCAGAGCTTGGGACTGTCCCAGAGGTTTTTTGCTCAAGGCCAGAGTGTTCTACCATTTTAAGCCACAGCTCCACTTCCTTTTTTCTGACAGTTAATTGGAAATAAGAATCTCATGGACTTTCCTGCCTTGGCTAGCTTCGAACCATAATCCTTAGATCTCAGTCTCCTGAGTAGCTAGGATGACAGGTGTGAGCCACCAGCTCCTTACTCCCTTGTGGGATTTGAGGAAGATGCTTCAGGCAGAGCAGAGACAGAGGCTGGATTGGCAGACCCTGTATAAGTGTGGGGAATAAGTATTCTATAAGGCACTTCTTTTTTATTAATTAATGTATTGTCAAACTGATGTACAGAGAGGTTACAGTTTCATACATAAGGTAGTGAGTACATTTCAAACCTGTTACCTCCTCTCTCATTTGTCTCCTACCTTCTCCCTTCCCCGATCCCCTCCCCCAAGTTGTACAGTTGGGTTACAGCATATTGTCTTCTAAGTATTGCTGTTGCATTAGTTCACCTTTTACTCTTTGTCTGTCCATTTTGATGTTCCTCTTCCCTTCCATAATTCTGATAAACATACATACAATACCCATGGTACCAAAGTCAGTTACAGTAACATCAGGGTTAAAACCATGGGGAAGAAAGACAAGAGAAAAAGGCATAATTTCACATGGTACATTGAAAATAACAACAACAAAGATAAGCCAATTATTTCCAAAACCTGGAGTTCAAGTCACTTAGCATCATCTTATGTGTTCACATGGACATAGCTATTGAGTTATTGTGATTATCTGCTAGGACTATCCCAGATGTGTACTAATTATTCCCAATGAGGGAAACCAGAGTCTATGATTCTTTGGGTCCAGCTCACTTCACTTAGTTAAATGATTTTTTTTCCCAAGTCTTTCCATTTCCTTATAAATGGGGCAGTGTCATTCTTTCTGATAGAAGCATAGAATTCCATTGTGTATATGTACCACATTTTCTTGATCCATTCATCTACTGAGGAGCATCTGGGCTGGTTCCATATTTTCTGCCAGTGACAAAGGCTCAGATTTGTCAAGTGTTTTAAAGAGTGCTTGTGTAATCCCACATTCTGGGATTAAGGTCTGGAATGTGACTATCTCAATGAACCCTCATACTGCAGATACTCTTATCCTGAATTTTTTTTTTGTTTGAAGAATTGGAGGCTTAGTGAAATCAATTGCTATATATTGCAGATGTTATGTCTGTTAAATGGAGAGTTAGAACTTGACCCCCAACCCAAAAATGTAATGGCCTCTATGCCATAGTCCCTTCTAAAGGAGAAGATTAGAAAAGCAGATTAAGGTTCCAACCGGGTGTGCTTTGGAAAGACCTCACAAAGAGTTTTTCATATTCTGATCCTAATGCTATAGAGTGGACACAATTTGAAGAATTCCAAGTTTTGTAGCAGTCTCTCTAAGCCTAAGTAGAAAGAAGATCCAGGCCAACAACCAACCTAACTGGGAGGCCAGACAAACTCAGCTGAGCTGCGCTGTGTCTTGTTAGGAGACGAGATTCGAGGCTGAGAAAGTGCCATGGAGTGCTAGGGGTCTTCACGCTGCCGTTCTTTGGCCACACTCTGGGCTTCTGGTTATTATCAACAATCAAGGCAAAATTTGACTTATTTCCAATGATACATGTATTTGTGCTCAGTAAAAAAAAATAAATAATTAATTAAATAAAAAAGAGGGAAAGAAGAAAGAGGGACTGGTAAGAACCTAGAGGCTAACAGATTCTCACTCCTATACCCTCGCTTTGTTCAGAAGCACTACAGGATCTTGGGCTCCTCCTTTCACAGAGAGATGGCAGAGATACCATAAGAACTGAGGAAGGAGGATAGCTGTTGGGGTATAATGAGCACCCCCACTGAGTCAGACCACATTAGATTAACAGATGATGACACAGAGCAAGTCTCTGTACTATTAGGAACCAGAATGGCCTGAGTGACCCTGAATAACCTTCAGTGATTTATGGGTTTAAAAAAATAGAGTATAAGATTTACCAACGTTATTTACTTTTTTTCCCCACTACTGGGTAAACACTCTATCACTGAGCCATGTCTCCACCACCACCACCACCTTTTGTTACACTTATTTTTAAGATAGGCTCTCACTTCCTGCTTGGATGTGTGCCTGGAATGTTATTGGCCTATTTTAGATTTCTTGTCCTGGCTGGGATGACAGGCATACAACATGTCACTCAGCAGTTTTCCATTGAGATGGAGACTTGTGGACTTTTCTAGCATTTTCACACAGCTTAGAGAGACAAACGAGTACCACTGTACTCAACTATCGGTTTAGAAGACGATTCGCAAATTTTTCTGCTTGGACTGGCAAAATTTATCACCTTAACCTGATTTAAGTGTATATTTTAGTGGTATTAAATATGTTTGCATTGCATTGCCAGAAGCTGTTCATCAGGCAAAATTGAAATTTATTCCCAAACTCTCCATGTTTCCTTTTCCCAACCCCTTCACCTGCTTTGTCTTTATGAATTTGACTTCCTTAAGTACTTCATCTACAGAATCACAATTGTCTTCGTGTGACACTTGTGGCTTGTCTCACTTCACATAAAGTTCTCAGGATTCATCCATTCTGAAGCATACATCCACATTTCTTTCCTTTTTAGGACTAATGCTAAGACAGATAAACAGACTGATAAAATTTGTATATAGATAGGGACATATATGTGTATGGCTGGATGAATAGACTCATTATCTATCTGCCTGTCTATAGATATGTACACACATATAACACACACATAGACTATGTATATATGTGTGTGTGTGTATATATACATATATATATATTCATTACACTGGAGTACATCCAATACAATATACATTGAAGCATGTCCATTCAGTACTCTGCCTCAATAAGGCTGTGGAACTGCTAGATGATTAACAATATTTTTGGTGCTATTAGAGGTTAAACTCAGGGACCTGGACACTGTCCATTAGCTTTTTGGTTTTGGTTTTTTTGTTGTTGTTGTTGTTGTTTTTGCTGAAAGCTGGCAGTCTACCACTTGAGCCACAGCTATACTTCCAGTCTTTGGCGGTTAATTAAAGATAAGAATCTCACGGACGTGGAGCTGTAGATCATAGTTCAAAGTCAGTCCAGGGAAGAAAGTCCCTGGGACTCTTATCTCCAATTAGCCACCAGAAAACCGGAAGTGGAGCTGTGACTCAAAGTGGCAGAGAGCTAGCCTTGAGCAAAAGAGCTCAGGGACAGTGCTCAGGCCTCAAGTTCCAGCCCCACCACAGACAGAAGAACAAAAAAAAGAATCTTACAGAATTTCCTTTTTGTACTGGCTTTGAACTCTAACTTTCATATCTCGGCTTCCAGAGTAGCTAGAATTCAAGGTATGAGCCACTGGCTTCAGGCTACAATGATGAACATTTGAGCATAGGTTTACTTCCTGGTTGGAATGCAAAAGTCAGTCATCACTAATTGCTGAAGCCACTTTAGAAAACAACATAACAAAAGCTGAACTAATCCACTAAAACTTTCTGAGTTCATTTGAACACTCTGAGGAGTATGATACAAATAGATATATGTTACAGTTTGTGTTCATTGGTTGATGGACCTTTGAATGGCTGTTGCCTCTGGGATGCGTGACTGATGCCACTCTGAATATGAGTGTAAAGATATTTTTTGTGTGACTTGGCTTGGCTTAAACCTTCAGGTTTAAGATGTGATGAATGAGTTCTGTTACAAGTTTTATTATTACTTTGTTCACAATAATCACAGGCCTTTCAAAGAGTGACTCAATTGAAACTGACATCTTGGACACCACAAACAGACATTGATTTTAGGAAATTTGGAGACTCAAGAATAAGATTTCAGCATTAGATAAAACCCTTAAAGATGTATCATCAGAAGGAGCTGAGGAGGGCCTTGCAGAGAAAATTCTGGCATGGTGCAGCTTAATTATAGCTTTGGTCACAAACAGTATCTAGGAAACCCTTTGAGCAGCGATAATAAGTATCTATTCATATAAACCATACTCTAAATGAGCCATGCATTGACTTGTCAGAAATATGGGCAATTACTTGCTGGCCAGGTATGCAGAAAAATATGTTCCAAATTCAGTCATAGATACCACCCTCCAGGGGGGAACATTTCAAACCCATCCATTCTCCTTTGAAAGAAAGGTTTCGTTTTCTCTCCTGGGTAGCATTGTTGAAAGGTCTGGCTGCAAATCAGACTTGAAGGCACATTCTTAAACACAAGAACCTGCCCCTCCAGCAGAGTGACTCAAAGGGCTGGTGGGGCCTGTCAGATGATTAAGGTGATTAATATGTGACTATAGGTGTGCCTGCTGGATGGGGTCCAGAAGGAACTAATCATCAATCACAGAATCCTCATGAACAGAAAGTACAGCAAGAACTTGAGTGGATCCACTGAAACCTTCTAGGTTCCTGTCCACAGTAGGAATTTTTGATCCACTGACAGTGGTAAGGAGGGAGCTAAAAGCCATTTTTCTTCTTCAATAGAACCAACAGATGAGTGGATCAAAAATAAAAATGTGTTACTTATACATAACAGATTTGCAGGGAAATGGATGAACTTAGAACAAATGTAAGCCAAGCTCAGAGAGACAAACAATGCATGTTTTCTTTCCTTTTTAGATCTAAAATATACTAGGATATGATAAATCATACAGGACTCTAAGCATTCACACACAGTGAGACCAAAGGAGGATACTCTTTTTTTTTTTTTTTTTTAGTAAAGAGGTTTTATTTTTTTTTCAAATTTTTATTATCAAACTGATGTACAGAGAGGTTACAGTTTCATACGTTAGGCATTGGATACATTTCTTGTACTGTTTGTTACCTTGTCCCTCATACCTCCCTCCCTCCCCCCCCTTTCCCTTCCCCCCCCTCCGGAGGTGTTCAGTTCACTTACACCAAACAGCTTTGCAAGTATTGCTTTTGTAGTTGTTTCTCTTTTTTTACCCTGTGTCTCTCAAATTTGGTATTCCCTTTGAATTTCCTACTTCCAATACCAGTAAACACGGTTTCCAATATACTCAGATAAGATTACAGAGATAGTGTACACACAACCACAGGAAGGTGATACAAGAACATTATCAATAATAGAAGCTACAGATACACATAGGACGTTGAAAGTAGTTACAACTGTGATATAACAATTGTTTCCATAACATGGAGTTCATTTCACTAAGTATCATCTTATGTGTTCATAAGGGTATAGCTATTGGGCCTTGTGATGCTCTGCTATGACTTGCCTAAACCTGTACTAATTATTCCCAATAAGGGAGGCCATAGAGTCCATGTTTCTTTGGGTCTGGCTCACTTCACTTAATATAACTTTTTCCAAGTCCTTCCATTTCCTTACAAATGGAACAATGTCATTCTTTCTGATAGAGGCATAAAATTCCATTGTGTATATGTACCACATTTTCCTGATCCATTCGTCTACTGAGGGGCATCTGGGTTGGTTCCAGATTCTCGCTATGACAAATTGTGCTACGATGAACATTGTTGTGCTGGTGGCATTACTGTGATTTTGTTTGTGGTCTTTTGGATAGATACCCAAAAGTGGGGCTGCTGGGTCATAGGGGAGTTCTATATTTAGCCTTCTGAGGAATCTCCATACTGCTTGCCAGAGTGGCTGAACCAGTTTACATTCCCACCAACAATGAAGTAGGGTTCCCTTTTGGCCACATCCCCTCCAACAATTGTTATTATTAGTTTTCTTGATATATGACATTCTTGCTGGGGTGAGATGGAATCTCAATGTTGTTTTGATTTGCATTTCCTTTATGGCCAGTGATGTAGAGCATTTTTTCATATGTCTCTTGGCCATTCTCATTTCCTCATCAGAGAAGTTTCTTTGTAAGTCTTTAGCCCACTTGATGAGGGGGCTATTGGTTCTTTGCGGATTTGTTTTGGAAGAAGGTAATTTTTTTAGTTCTGCATATATTTTAGAGATGAGGCCTTTGTCTGTTGAATGTCCGGTAAAGATCTTCTCCCAGTCTGTGGGCTTTCTGTTTATCTTGCGAGCTATGTCCTTTGCCGTGCAGAAGCTCTGCAGTTTGATGCAGTCCCATTTGTCCAACCTTTCTTTGATTTGTAGCCTTTCTGGGTCTTTGTTAAGGAAGTTCCGTCCTGCACCAAGGAGCCCAAGTGTTTCTCCTACTCCTTCCTTTAGTGTTTTCAGGGTGCCTGTTTTGATTTCAAGGTCTTTAATCCATTTGGAATTGATTTTGGTGCAGGGTGATATATAAGGATCTAGTTTTAGTTTGTTGCATGTGTTGAGCCAGTTTTGCCAGCACCACTTGTTAAAGAGGCTATCTTTCTTCCATACTATTGTTTTAGCTCCTTTATCAAAGGTTAAGTAGGCATAGTTCTGTGGGGTCAATTCTGGGTCTTCAATTCTGTTCCATTGGTCTTCAGGCCTGTTCCGATGCCAATACCAAGCTGTTTTTATTACTATAGCTTTATAATACAGGTTGAAGTTGGGTATTGTAATCAAAGGAGGATACTCTTAAGGGAGGAACACAAAGGTGTGATGCCTATATTTATTGAAATAAACTCTAGGAAATAGAAACAAGAGGGTTTATTTTTCCTTTTTGTTTTGTTTATTCATTTTATATGTCTTTTGGGGGGCATGGGAGGAACAGAAATGGAGGGACAATGGGTGAACAAATGCAGCAGTGGGACTCACTAGATATTATGTTGAAAATGAACTATACAACTTAGGCAGGGATGGTGGGGGGAGAGAACAAGGACAAAGGAGGGGACAAAAAGAAGTGTACTCATTACCTGACTTATGAAATGGTAACCTCTCTGTACATCACCTTTATAATGACAATTATAAAAAGAACCATCAAGCTCTTGTCTGGGGATGCAGACAGGATGAGCAAGTCCTGTGTCTTCCAGATAAAGTCTCAAGTGGAGGTGGCAAAGGAAAGGAAGGGACTTGGTAATGGGCATCTTAATCACACACTGATGGCTAGAGATGGGAACAAAAGTGGATTATAGACAGAACTCATGCCTGTGGCTTCCACCTGTGGTGCAGGAATAGAAGAGCTGAAGAGTGATGTTCTGGGGAATAGAAAGCCAAGAGTAGATGTTTCCCAGACAGCATAGAGGACTTACACTGGGGCATCCTCACAGGAAAGAAGAAATAAGTCAATGACTGGATGCTACGAGAGGCTCATGGGGATGTTACGATTTTTTTTTTTTTTTTTTTTTGGCCAGTCCTGGGTCTTGGACTCAGGGCCTGAGCACTGTCCCTGGCTTCTTTTTGCTTAAGGCTAGCACTCTGCCACTTGAGCCACAGTGCCACTTCTGGCCATTTTCTGTATATGTGGTGCATGGGAATCGAACCCAGGGCCTCATGTATATGAGGCAGGCACTCTTGCCACTAGGCCATATCCCCAGCCCAGATGTTACGATTTCTAAGACTAACAGGAGAGATGAAATCAGACATGTACAGCCTGATGAAGGGGACTGAGTCCTATCAGGGCTTGGATCACCACAGGATTTTTGTAGAGATGAAGCCACCAGCACTAAAGCATTGAGTGGCTTCAAAGGCCTAGTAGCAAGTATGCTATCAGTGGGAAATACACCAGGGAAGATTGGTACATTGAGGATTGACAAGGGTGTGGAGCAACTGGAACTCCCATGCATTGCTGGTGATAATAAACGATACTCTCAGGCACTGTTTCTTGGTTTGGCTTTTTGTTTATGTTTCTGGTGTCAGACATGGCGCTTGAATTCAGGGCCTTAAGCTCTCACGTGGCTTTTCCACTCAAGGCCCCTGCTCTACTATTTGAGCCACACCTCAACTTCCAGCTTTTTGCCAGTTAATTGGAGATAAGAGCCTCACAAACTTGTCTTCCCAAGCTGGCATTGAACCTCAATTTTCAGCTGGGATGACAGAAGTGAACCACCAGTACCCAGCTGCATTGTTTCTTAAACTCTGTCCAGTCACATTCAGCTATAAGTAATAGAAAGTTGCCCAGCATGATTTCGGACAAAACAAGTTTTTACTATTCGCTTTAGAAAATGCCTAAAGGTAAATGGTCCAGGTTGAGACCAGAATCTCAGGCATATCATCTGTGAGCTATGCTGGGCCTCCTCCTCCTGTTCCATCCTCAGCTTACTAGATAACATGTGGGGTTTGTTGCCTCATTGTAATCACATGGCTGCCCAGATCTGTGGCTAGCATTCACTTCCAAAGGCATGACAAAGAAATCACTTCCTTGTGAGGCCATCATTTTCCTAAGAATAAGAAATATTTTTCAGTGCTCGCTTCAGCAGCACATATACTAAAATTGGAACGATACAGAGAAGATTAGCATGGCCCCTGCGCAAGGATGACACGCAAATTCGTGAAGCATTCCATATTTTTAAGTATTGTCTAACTTACTGTTTCAACAAACCAGAAGACAAGTGATTATGTATGAATTAATAAAAGGCATAAACTGAAATATTTTTCATGATTATTTCATATCCAGCAAGTCTTGGATAAATCACTGTTCAAAGAGGATAGAAACTGCAGCTACTGGTTGAGACAAGTTGTCACTAGTCAGTCTGAAGTAGGAATCAACTTTCCCTGAGGATAAGGCCTCACTTATATGTTCTTGAACCCAACTTCAGTTCTGTTTGAAAGAATCTAGTGGTTAGGTTAGGATCTAGTTAGTTAGGCAATTGTATTTGCTGCAATATACATTTAAGAATATTACAGTTTCCTTCTTTTTTTTTTTTTGGCCAGTCCTGGGCCTTGGACTCAGGGCCTGAGCACTGTCCCTGGCTTCTTCCCGCTCAAGGCTAGCACTCTGCCACCTGAGCCATCAGCGCCGCTTCTGGCCGTTTTCTGTATATGTGGTGCTGGGGAATTGAACCTAGGGCCTCGTGTATCCGAGGCAGGCACTCTTGCCACTAGGCTATATCCCCAGCCCTACAGTTTCCTTCTTTATTTTCAAAGTACTGGGGCTTAAACTCAGGGCCTTGTAGTTGCTAGGTAAGCACTCTACCAAGTGAGCCATGCCTTCGGCTCAAGAGTATTTTTAATAAATGAACAAGGCTTCTACTTCGAATCACATGTGACTTTAGAGCGACTTTATTTTGTTTTTAAGACATTATCTAGGGACTGGGAATGTGGCTTAGTGGTAGAATGCTTGCCTAGCATGCATGAAGCCCTCAGTCCAATTCCTCAGTACCAAATACACAGAGAAAGCTGGAAGTGGTGCTGTGGCTCAAGTGGTAGAGTGCTAGCCTTGAGCAAAAGAAGCTCAGGGACAGTGCCTAGGCCCTGAGTTCAAGCTCCAGGACTGGCCAAAAACACACAAACAAACAAAAAATGATTTATCTTAGTAGTTGTACAAAGGGATTTCCATTTTACATGTGAGTTTATAAATACACTGCATTTTGATGTCACCCCTGCCATCATTCTTCCCACCTCTGTCCCAATTCTACCCATCCACTCAAGTGACCTGATTCTATTTTTACATATGTACATTCAATATTATGACTGTACATCTTTATGATATTCAAGTATTTTCATCAAGAAATGGTATATTTTCCATTGTTTAATATATTTTAAGAAGCTGGGCACTGGTGGCTCATGCCTGTAATCCTAGCTACTCAGGAGGCTGAGATGTGAGGATTGAAGTTCAAAGCCAGCCAAGGCAGCAAAGTCCATGAAACTCTTATCTCCAATGAACCTCCAGAAAATCAGAATGGTGCTGTGGCTCAAGTGGTAGAGCACTAGCCTTGAGCTGAAGGGCCTAGACACAGAGTCCAGGCCCAGAGTTCAAGCCCCAAGATATATATATATATATCTACTTTAATAACATACCCTGTTTCCTTAACATAAGTCCCACATCTCTCTGGTACAGTATAGGACCATATAAATATTTTGCAGTATTTTTCACATATGTGAATGAAATCGTTTTCCAATGTATTTGAGTGTGTGTGTGTGTGTGTGTGTGTGTGTGTGCATGTGTGTGCTAGTACTGGGGCTTAAACTCAGAGCCAGCACTTTCTCCCTCAGCTATTTTGCTCAAGGCTGGCACTCTACTATTTGAGCCATAGCTCCACTTCCAAATCTCTGCTGGTGAATTGAAGACACATGGACTTTCCTCCCAGGCTGGCTTTGAACCACAATCTCAGATCTCAGCCTCCTGAATAGCTAGAATTACAGGCATGAGCTAGCTGTACCTAGCTTTTCTAATGTCTATCTACTGGCACATACCAGTTGTATCCCACCATCTTTGAAAATTATCTCACAAGAGGTAATACAGCACAATATTTAATATTATGGTGTTAAACTGTCAGGTGTTTGATTACAATCCCACTACTTTTTCACTGTGACCTGGACATGTTACTCTGTACATATACTCTGTATATATTACTCAATATACAGATGTAAAACTTGTTAGAAATATTTAATAAACTAACACATAATGTGTCGGGATTCTCCTTCTGGGCAGCGGGAGAAGCGGGGAGCGTATCCCGCGGAGTGGAGCCGACATGAGGCAGAGCCGCGAAACCGCCCGCTTCCAGAAAAGAAAAGACATGCAGGCAATTCGGGGGAAAGTCAAGCATTCATCCGAATTTTAATAGAAAAAACGCACTTATAAAGGCTGAATGGCTCCAGGAAGAGGAGGGATGTGGCGTGCCTCACTAGGGGCTGTGATAGGCTGGCTGGACTGTCCACCAAGGGTGGGGCGTCAAGGGACTTCCCCTAATGGCAGCTGACGTCAAGGCCCACAGGACCGCCTCTGGGTTCATCAGCCCGGGCCATATTGGCTCACACGCAGTCCGAGGCGGGAGGCGGGGCTGATTAGAACCGCCTTTCAGATTCGGACTGGGAGAAGGCAGGTGGGGCTAACAGCCACCTGGCCCCAGGGCTGGAGAAGAGGCGGGCCGGCTAGGACTGCCTCTTAAAGATGCAGGCCAGTGCCCCACAATAATGCAGATTTAGAATGGTCTTTGGCACATAGGAAATTGTGCACTAGGATTTTCTATTATTAGAAAACAGTATCTTATTCATTTGGTTCAAGTTTTCATTTTTGCTAGGCGAGTGTTCTACCACTTGTTTCATCTCTAGCCCTTTAATTCCAGTCTTTTAAAATAGAACATCTTAGGTTATCCAGAAAACAGTCATACCATTAGTAAAAAGAGATAGTGCTTTTCTCTAGTGTTCATACTAATTATTTATTGAATTCATGGATGCAGAAAGCTAGTTCTTTATTAACTTAAAATTAGCATTGTATCATGGAAGGCAAATGCTTTCAGGTCTTGGTAAATGATCTTTATTATATTTAGGAGATTTGCTTTTATCCCAGTTTCACTTAGGCTATTATTAGGAAAGGCTGTAAATATTTTAACCTATCCCTTTTTCTAATGACTATGGTAGACAGCTTTGTTGCATTTACTTTGTTCATATAGATGGATAGATCTACAGATAATGATAGTCATGTATTTCTAGACTAAACTTTACCTGGTTATAGAATGCCATAGCTCATAACTTCCAAATTTCACCTTTGCCCCCACATCTTAATGCTTCTGAAATGGGGTCCTACATTGCAGTTAATGATATGTTACAATTAGTATTGACTGGACAGAGGGTATGACATTTTTGTCATGGATGACGTCTGTCAGTGTTGTCATAGCTACTGAGATTCTTAACCCTCTGAACTTTTAAGCTATCTATATTCCATGAGTTAAATTCAATTACTGTATAAAATCTAAATGATTATGATTTGGCACCAACTGAAATGAAAGTTACTACACAAGTTCATGGAATCTGAGCAGTGGACATAAATTTGATCATAATAATAAAAAAGCAAATTTGGTCATGAGAAATGACTTCGTTTTCCTATTTTCTTGCAAAGCAACAATTCAGAGATTTACGGCAGTAAGAAAGAACGACATATACACGAAAATGAAGTGTATTATGTTCTGGTGTTGAGACACATACAAAGGAATTGCAAGCACTGACAAAGTTGCCACATCTCTTGAGATACATAAAAGGAATTCCGAAGAATGACAGTTTACTTTAAGCAACTCATGTATTTTGAAGGACTCTCATTAAAACATCTCTTTAACAGAAACTTCCTATAAACTTTTAGCAGAAAATTATAAAGAACAGCCCTGATGATCGAATGATAATATTACTGTATATGCAAATCCAGAAAACAGTAACTGTCTAAAAAAATGTAGAGTTGTGCTTTGAATGTGAAATTATCTAAGGAATGCCTTAACATTTTTGCTTGACTTCTTTTTTAAGAATACACACAGAAAGACAGGCACTGGTGGCTCACACCTGTAATCCTAGCTACTCAGGAGACTGAGATCACAGCCAGCCTGAGCAGAAAAGTCATTGTGAGACTCTTATCTCCAATTAACCACTCACAAGCCAGAAGTGGAACTGTCACTTAAGGTGGTAGAAGGCTAGTCTTGAGCAAAAGAGCTCAAGGACAGCACCCAGGCCCCGAGTTCAAGCCTTGCTTGAAAAGAATACACACAGTGACACAGACCAATCAGAGTGCAGCAGTGCCTAGGCCACAGTGATTGGCTAATTAGATCCAAACTCTGGGCTTGCTCATTTCTGAGCCTCTTAATACTTTCATTGATGCTGGCTGTGTCCTGTGACCACACAAGGAGAACCAATCTTAGCAGGGAGCCAACACATGGTTAGCAGCAAAGCAAAAGAACCTCGGCTGCTGCTGATGTTACTGAGCTTCAGGATTGCTTTAACACAATACGACTTAGTTTTCCTGTTATTTGACTGAGTTCTGTTATTTGAAAACCTAACTTTCAAACTGAATAATGGCTTAATGAATGTTAGTTACTACTGCAAATGGGCTGGGCACCAGTGTCTCACATCTGTAATCCTAGCTACTCAGGAGACTAAGATCTAAAGATCACCATTCAAAGCCAGCCCAGACAGGAAAGTCTGTGAGACTCTTATCTCCAATTAACCACCAAAAAACCAAAAGTGGCACTGTGGCCCAAAGTGGTAGAGCACTAGCGTTGAGCAAAAAAGCTTAGAGGAAGCACCTAAACCCTGAATTCAAGTCCCATGACCAACAAAAATAAAATATGTTACAAAATAGTGCAAATGGTGTGAGGACACTGAAGTAGCCCTTCTTCCTCAATCTGGGACAGAATAACTCCACCTCCAAGCCTTCAGTTCACCATTAGTGAATTTGGCAAAGCACAGGCCAAGCTCTAGAAAGAGACTTTGCTGTGGGGCATAGTAACGAAGTAGAGCATCTTTTGTTCTTTAAAAGATAAAACAGGAAGTAAAGGTGTGGCTTAAGTAACAGAGTGCCAATATTTAGCAAAAAGCCTAAAGAACAGCGCTCAGCTCCTGTGTTCAAGCCCCAGTATCATCACATATACACACACACATAGATGAAGCTGATCTATGATCATCTGTGTCTGTGCTTCATCATCAATTGTTTGTGTATCTGTGTATAAGTGTGTGCTAGTGCTAGGTCTTGAAATTAGGGCCTTCTGGTCTTGCTTGGCTTTTTGCTCAAAGCTGGTGCTCTACCCCGTGGGCCATTCCTCCACTCTGGCTTTTTGGTGCTTAATTTGAGGTAACAGTCTCCCAGAGTTTCCTTCCCAAACTGGCTTTGAATCACAATCCTCCTAGCTACTCAGGAACAGTTAGGGTTACAGGTGTGAGCCACTGGTGCCTGGCTCACTTATGGCTCACTTTGGCTGGTTAATTGGAAATAAGAGTCTCTCAGATTTCTTTGCTTCACTGACTTTGAACCATGATCCTCAGAACTTGGCCTCCTGAATAACTAGGATTCCAGGTGCGAGCCACCTGTGCCTGGTGAGTTACGATTCTTGATCATGATTTGGCTTTTATGCATCCACAGAATAGGAATCTGCACCTAAGACAATGGAGTCAACCAAAAAAAGTTTTGTTTTTTTTTTTTTGGCCAGTCCTGGGCCTTGGACTCAGGGCCTGAGCACCGTCCCTGGCTTCTTCCCGCTCAAGGCTAGCACTCCGCCACTTGAGCCACAGCGCGGCTTCTGGCCGTTTTCCGTATATGTGGTGCTGGGGAATCAAACCTAGGGCCTCGTGTATCCGAGGCAGGCACTCTTGCCACTAGGCTATATCCCCAGCCCCCAAAAAAGTTTTAATTTGCATTTTGATGCCAGATGATTTCTGAACTGTTCTTTCTGAGCAGCAGACAGATCAGGGCTATCAACTTAAGAAGACCATGTTATGTGCTAGCATAGATCACCGGTGAGTGCAGCACAGTCCTTACCCAGGCCTGACTTCTGCTAGCCTATGAGATTTGCAAGTGATGAAAAAGTGTCCTACCTTCATCAAGATGGCTGCATATATAAGTTGTCACAGAGCATCTAGTGAACCTTAATTTCTACCCCTCTTAAAATTCAATATCTAAGTCTAGTCAGGTATAACAATGCATGTTTGTAATTCCAGCATTCAGGAGACACAAATTCAAAAGCAGCATGAGCCACAGAGAAAGACCCTATCTCAAAACAAAGGACTAAGGAGGTACCTCAGTGGTAGTGTGCTTTCATAGCATGCCCAAGCACTGAAAATAATAATAATCTAAGGCTACAAGGCTATGATATTTACAACTCAGAATTCCGTTTTTTCTTTAAACCTCAGCAGGCTGTCTAGGGTCTTTGGTTATTTTTCAGGGTTCCTTTTTTCTACATATATATTGGAGTTTTATAAATAAATTTTCTTGTGCCTGCTTGCCCATAATTCATTTTTGTGTTCTGATGGCAGTTTAATGAGTTCAGCCTGTGCCTTCTTGTACAGAGAGAAGCTTGAGAATGTGTCATGCATATTAATTAGCTCTCTGTGCTCATCTCGTTTCTTAAGTCCTGAGGTTTGGGATATTATGGAAGTGAAAATATAATCATGATATTCTGCACTTGACTGGTAAATGTATTCCAGCAGAGGCCTCAGAGCATCCCCCAACCCAGAATTTTGCTATTCTTAACCCCTAAATGGTGCTGTCATTAGGGTCATTTCTGGGTGCCCAAAAAAGTGACTTCCTGTTTTAAGTGGACTTCCCTGCAAATTTCCTCAACTTTGAGCAAATTTCCTATGTCAAAATGTAGACAGTGAACCTTCTTTGTACCTCTTTACAGGGTAGGAAGAAATGAGGTAGACAGGAAAAGGGTGTCTGGGGGTAAATGACCTCTTTTGACTATGTCCAGGTTGTACTGAGTTGTATCCATCATATTCTGGGCCTTTAAACAAAGGCCTACTCCTGAAAGGAAACTGCATGATGGTTCTGGTCTGGCTGATTTCTCTCACTCTCGAATTTAGACCCACCCCTTCCTTTCACAAAGCTTCCCAGGTATAACTGGATGCTGTCCCTGGTTCTAAGGTCCTGGAGTGAAGCAAAGATATGTTTACTATCTTGTTAGGGAAAGAGCCCTTGAACTGATTCTATGGTTCTAGTATTGCCATAAATTCACATGGAAGATGGTCAGCCAGAGTTGGAAGTCAGAGAGGCAAATCAAGAAAGGCACTGGGTACTATGTACACCAGTGACCTGCGGAGATAAAGGGGAGAGGGTACTGTAGACAGATAACTAACTACCTTTGGTCAATATGTATACATGCCAGCCTATGTGGCTACTTCTTCAAAAGTTGCCCCATGATTTGTCCAGTTTATCTTCATATATGATGAGGTTGGGTTTTGGGTTTTTTTTTTTTTTGCCAGTCCTGGGGCTTGAACTCAGGGCCTGAGCACTGTCCCTGGCTTCTTTTTGCTCAAGCTAGCACTCTGCCAATTTAAGCCACAGAGCCACTTACTTCTGGCTTTTTCTGTTTATGTGGTGCTGAGGAATCAAACCCAGGGCTTCATGCATGCTAGGCAAGCACTCTACCACTAGGCCACATTCCCACCCTCTCTTTACTGATATTTTTAAATCTTTCATCGTGACTTAGCTAATCCAATCTCTAAAACTATGTTCTCTTTACTACCTAACTTTCAAAAAATTGTGTGGGCTGACCTGAGGAGCATAAGAGTCAATCTGGTTGTGGTAGTACACACCTGGAATCCCAATACCCAGGACACTGAGGTAGAAGGGCCTTGAGTTCAAGGTCTGCCTGGATACATACCAACACTCTGCCACAACAACAACAACAACAAAACATTACAATAATCTCCAACATATACATGTATGCTTTTTTTATGTGTTCACTGATTATTAGACACCTAGGCTTATTTCATAGCTACTGTGAATAGTGCTGCAATAAATATGGATGTGCAGAAATCTCTATAGCATGTTGATTTATATGTCTTCAGACATATGCCCAGGTATGATATAGCAGAACCTCTTTCATACTGGGACCGCAGGGGTAAGTAAGCCACACTCAGCTTGTTGGTTAAGATGGGGTATCTTGCTAATTGCTTTTTCTAGGTTGGCCTGGAACCTCACTCTCAAACTGTGAGCCACTGTGCCTGCCATAGTTTTTTATGTTTCTGTTTTTTTATTTTTACTGATTTCCATAGTGACTATACTAATTTACATTCCCACCAGACTCAGAAAAGCATCTTTTATCTTTTGCTCATATGTAGAATGTAGACCTAAAATAACAACAACAACATCATGTCATGACTATAAAAGTTGAGTTGTTGGGAGGGGGAACCAATGAGAGGGAGGAAGGGAAAAGAAAAAGGGTTATGGGGATAATATAATCAAAGTATTATACACTATATACACAAAGAATTGAAACCCACTAAAAATCTAAAAAGGAGTGGTTAAGAAAGAGTAAAAATCCAGTTCCAGCTCCCTTCCTAAAGTTTACTGGCAATTAGGTCACGGTCTAGTTGCTTTCCTCTGGTGAGCATGATATAGAGGCTCTTTTCCGGCAGGACCTGTAGGTATTAACAGCTCTTTCTGCAAGCCCAACTGGAACTGTAGGTGTAAACTCGGCTTCCTCTCTAAGAATGAAAGTTCCTGAAGGCAAGAGTGGCTTCCATTTTCTAGAATGAGGAATCTGCCTGACACAAACCCAGCTGCTATTTCCAGATGAGGGGCTACACTGGCTGAAATGTAGTACTCAGATGGAACATTATCCCTTAGATCCCTTTTCCACTAGACTATCCTGTTTTCCAAGGTTTTTGGAAAGGACTGCCTTAGGTAAAAGGGTAGAGTTTTCTAAATAACGTAGCTGAGACTCAAGTTCAAATAAGCCATCTTCCTCCCCCCCACCCCAGTTTTTCCTTCCTCCCTCCCTCCTTCCCTCCCTTCCTTCCTTCCTTCCTTCCTTCCTTCCTTCCTTCCTTCCTTCCTTCCTTCCTTCCTTCCTTCCTTCTTTCCTCTCCCTCTTTCCTCTCACTGGTGTGAGTGTGGGTAGGATTGGGGTTTGAGGGAATGAAAGGAAGGGGGTATCATTGTTTTGTTCAGCCTGGTTTGGAAGACGTTTGGTGTTTTCTTGTATTATATCTTTTCTTTCTGTTTCTTTAATGAAACAGAAGGGCTGAAACCTAGTCATAGAGGGAGTTGTTTGATCAAAAATATTATAAGTATGTATGAAAATACCACAATGTGGTATTAGAACTAGGAAACTGAAAGGGAATACTAAAATCGACAGACACAGGGTAAAAAACAAACAAACAACTACAAAAGCAATATTTGCAAAACTGGTGTAATTGAACTGAACAACTCTTGGGGGGAAGAGAAAAAGGGAGGGGGGAGGGGGGAATGAGGGAGGAGGTAACAAACAGTAAAAGAAATGTATCCAATGCCTAATGTATGAAACTGTAACCTCTCTGTACATCAGTTTGAAAATAAAAATAAAAAAAGAAAAGAGGAAAAGGAAAAAGAAAATACCACAATGTACAACTCATTTGTGGTAAGACAAGGAAAAAAATAAAAGCCAGATAGCTGAATGTGTGGGGGTCAAAGTCCTGTCAGAATCTGAGGAGCAGGCAGCTTCCCAAAAGCCATTTCTCTGGACTGAGGCTCAGCACTCTTTCTGGCTGTGGAGGCCAGATCTGGCCAGCACCATATTGGCCACATGGCAATTGTATCTAGCATCTTGTCTTGATGGGTGTGCCTGGATTCCTACAGGAAGGGAAGTCCCATCCCCAGGTAATGGGTGTTCCTGAATCCCAAGAGACAGGAGTGGGCACATGCCCTCTAGGTTACTGAACTTGTCAGTCAAGTGCTTGGGACTGGGGGTTTCCTGTGACACAGCCCCCTGATCTAACCCTATTTAGGGCCAGGCCAGCTCAGGTGTCATTATGCCATGCCAGGTGTCTCCATGTTCGTGTCCTGTGTCCTGTCTCCTGGCTCATCTCTCGTCCCCATGGCATTCCAATTCAGCTCTCCATTGGAGCTGGAATGGTTTGTTGGTATCATTTTGGGTACTTAGAAATCTGTCCTGTTTTGTGTTATATGTTTTTCTGAAACCTGGGACCAGTCCCTCTGGAACTTCCCCAATAAATTCATCTTTTAGCTTGAGACTGTGTCCGCGTGGTAGACTCTTGGAGGGATGGGAAATCCCCTCCCTCGTACCTGTAACACTGGCCACTGACCTCCTAGAGTAGGGATGTGGAAGGAGGAGGGAGACTAATTCCAAATTTGATGGTCACTTCTGGAGGGGACACTCACCAAACACATCATTCCACAATATTCTCAGCCATTAACAAGCAAACACACAAAACTAAACTATTCAGGCACTGCCCTAACGGCTCAGGCCCCTACTCAGCAGCTGAGATCTGAGGATCAGGGTTCAAAGCCAGCACCAGGGAGACAAATCCCTGGGACTCTTCATCTCCAATGAAACAGCAATAAGCCAGAAGTGGAAGTGTGGCTCAAGGGGTAGAGCGCCAGCCTTGGATAAAAAAGCTCCAGGGCAGTACTCAGGCCCTGAGTCCAGGGAGCAAACACACACTGAACAAACAAATAAGCAACAACAACACACTGTTCAGCTGCACACCTGGTGGCTTGGATCGATTTTAAAAGGTGCTTCTGGCGAGGCTTGGGGACCTGCGTTCCCCGTCTGCAGAGGCGTCAATCAAAGCCGGGCTGGACAAACGCTGGGGGGGGGGGGGGGGTCTAAGGAGCACTCGCTCGCCAAAAGCCTGTGAGGCTGCTGCTGCGAGCGCTCCCGCGGAGGGGCGGGGCCGCGAACCTCCGCGGGGGCGGGGTCAGGTCACGTGGGAGCGCGTGGGGAGCCGGCGCGTACTGCGCAGGCGCGGACCTAGGGAGGTTGCGGAGCGCGGCGTCCAGACCCCATTTGGGAGGTAGGCGGGCAGGAGAGGCGCACCTGCGGTGAAGCGTGGCGCGCAAGTCGTTGCAAGCCTGGGAGGTCCGCGGAGGCGGGGCAGGCCGGGTGCAGGTGAGGCTCCCTGCTGGGCTGGTGGGCAGCGCCGGTAGACGCGGAGTGGTCTAGCGACTGGATCCTCCCTGAGCACCGTGCACGCCACCTTCCCGGAGGGAAGACCCGGGACTTGGCGCCGATCTGAGGACGAAGTCTGGGCTTCGGGGGCCCCCATGATTGGAGTGAGGCTGGTGACACCGACCGGTCTGAATTGTTGGGACGAGGGACTGGCCTGGGCTTGGGTCGGGAATGGGGGTTAAAGAGGTAAGGGTTGGGGTAAAGGGGGGGACGGCTGGGGGAGGAGAAAGGAGGGGTGCTGACCACCTCAGATGAGAGAACAAGGGGCCGGTCCTGCCTGTGCCCGCAGCCGTGTGCAAGTAATGGAACTTTCTCCGGCCTCGGAGGCGCTCGTCCTCCTCCCCAAGTATAGTTACACCCTCACCCCAACCCCGATTTCAAGTTTGGACGCCCCTCTTCTTCCCCCCCCCCCCCCCCGAATTTCCAAACTTAGTGCCGAGAGGCGGCGTGGGAATGCAGAGACCGCGGGGCCGAAGCGACACCCTGGGCAGGTGCAGAGCCGAGGGGGGGGGGGCGCGGGGGCGGGGGGGGCGCACTTCGGGAGGCCCCCGAGGCCGCACTGAGAGTTCATACTTAAACCACTGGGTTCTTCTTACCCCTATCACGCCACAGCCCGATTACCCAGCCCCCTCGAATCATTTTCCCTCTAAACCCCGCAGATGATCTACTTAAAAAGGAAAGTGTTGCCTGGTCCCTTTGGCTCACGCCTGTGATCAGGAGGCTAGCTAGATATGAGGACCGAGGTTCCAAGTCAGCCCGGGCAAGACCGTCTCTGAGACTCGTTATCTCCTACTAACCATCAAAAAAGCTGGAAGTGGCTCAAGTGCTACAACGTTACCTTTGAGGAAAAAAAATCTTAGAGACAGTGCCTAGGCCTTGAGTTCAAGCCAGAGAGGCCCGCGCGCGCGCGCGCACACACACACGGCTCAAAACAAACCGAAAAGGAAAGTTTTGAGAAGAAATGTCATAGAGTCAGCTTATACAGCTTAGATGTCCTGAGATCTTGCTCAGTTAAAAGGAACCCCGCCCTGAACAAGTAGTATTTTGGGCCAATCATTGACAAGTCTAGACCTAAGAATCAATTGTACATCAAATCTATGGCATTTTATTCCTTTAATCCTTTATGTGTTTTTTAAAGTCTCTTATAGAGGTGATTCAAGAATCATCCCCATTACTAATACAAAACAGTTCAGGTTCATACAGTTTGTAGGAATTAGAGTTCAGTTATTCATACAGCTTCTAGAAATTAGAACCTCTCCTTTCCCATATTCCTTTATAAGAGCATATGAATTAATTGAGACCTTCTGTGTTGCCCCTGAAGAGGCACAAAAGATCATCTGTTCATCTTTTGTAGCACCCAGAAGGTTTGGTTCTGACTGGAAACTTTAAGGCTCAAGTCCAGACTTTATCAGTTGCTCAAGATAAAAAGCAACTCTCCTGCCAGTTGGGTACTTGCTCTTTTGTAAAATGTTGGACAAGGCTTCAAGGGTCCCATTGGTTGTGACTTGCATGGCAAGAACTGTCCAGAAATGGTGAGAAGGGAGCCAGCATCACCCCCCTGAGCTCAGTGACCTTTACCATGGGAGATTGCAACTGGATAGTGCCCTTTGCCTTTTGTGGCTTTGCTAGAGCAGAAGGCACTGTGGAGCTGCCTCAAGGGTGGCATGAAGTCTGTACAAATGTCAGCTGAGGGGAGACAAGCCAGGGATCTCCATCCATCCCGAACTTCTGCCCAGGAGGAAGACATGTGGTGTCACAGCTGTAGAGAGTGTTCAGCATTTGGTATCTGTCCTGACCTTATAGGACAGTGAGTGAATCGGAGCCTTACAAAGAAGAGAAAAAGTGTGGTGGTGTGTGCTTATAATTCCAGCACTGGGGAAGCCAGTGGCTGTCCCCAGTTATCCAATGTAAGGTATTTTGTTACAGGAACACAAATGGACTAAGTTAGGAAGAGAGCCATGTCTGTGAAGAAGGAAAGGTAGGAGAGGATGATGAAATTATGATTTTTAAAAAAATAATTTTAAAAGCTAGAGTAAAAAAAAGTTCAAGGAAAAAAGTTCAGCTGGAGCTGCATAGTGAAATTCTGTCCCAGAAACCAAAACAAACAACAACAAAAGGGACCAGACAATGCTGCCTTTTAATTCTCACATGTGCCTTTCTTGAACATTCTTTTTGAAAGCCTTTACAATGTCCTTGTTTCTAAGAAGATCTGAGGTACAGAGGGTTAGGATCACATGTAGGGGAGGAGGAGGGAGAGTTTAGGAATGGACACTGTAGTCCAGTGTCCTTTCTAGTATGGTCCTTGCCCTTCTGCTGGCACTTAGGTAACTCGATGGGGTTGGTATTCTAAGTCCACATTGTGCAGTGGGGGGCCGGGGTAGCCTACACATACCCCACCCTCAGGTATGTCTCTTTTGCTTGGTTTGAGCATTTGTTCAAAATTCTCTGGACTCGTAATGTGAGCAGGGAGAAGATTGAGCCACAGCCAGTTAGTCCAAGGAACAGCACTGAGAGCTGGAGGCTGTGACATGTAAATGAGAGCTCAGTGCAAGTGAGTGGTTCTACTTGAAGACAAAGGTGGGTTTGAGGGTGTCTCCTATTGGTTACTGTATTATTACACTGTTGAGCTGGCCTTGGTTTCATTTATTTATATATTGATGTATTTATTATTTAGTTAGTTATTTCTGGTACTGGGGGTTTGATCTTAGGGCCTCATACTTGCTTGGACTTGATTGCTTGGCTGGTACTCTACTACTTGAGCCATGCCTGTGGTAGGGAGCCTAAGCTCCCTTTTTGGTGGTTATTTTGAACTCCGGAGACTTCTGTCTGGGCTGGCTTCAAACTGCAATGCTGTGGATCTGACTCTTGAGTAGCTAGGATTACAGATGTGAGTCATCAGAGCCCAGGGGCTCTACACTGCTGCTTTTGAACTGTCTCTTTAGCATCTACACTTGCCAGAGTTTTGTTACCAGCTTCTCAGCTGAGAATGAACAGGATGGCCCTTAAGATAACATTTGACATTGGTTTATAAGCTACTTGCCCAGGATTGGACCATGGAGAGGCTGGGCTTTGCTCCTGGTACCAGATTTCCCAGGCATGGTTTAAGAATGCTGTCACTGTCAGCTGCTTGTGGCCAGTGATCAAGATTTAGTACCTGCAAAGCTCCCTTCTCCTGAGCCCCTGGCTATAGAGGCCTAGTACCCAGAGTGTTTGATGCTGTATTAAAAACTATGGGCAGCCAGGCACTGGTGGCTTATGCCTGTAATCCTAGCTACTCAGGAGACTGAGATCTGAGGGTCTTGATTCAAAGCCAGCATGGGCCAGAAAGTCCTTGAGATGCTCATCTCCAGTTAACCGCCAGAAAACCAGAAGTGGAGCTATGGCTTAAAGTGGTAGAATGCTCAATAGCTTAGGAACAGCACTCAGTCCCTGAGTTCAAGCCCCATGACTGACAGAAAAGAAAAAAAAAAAAAACCTGTGGGCAGGGCCAAGAGGCCAGGTGCTGTTGGCTCATACCTGTAACCTAGCTACTTAAGAGGCCTCTGAGATCTGAGGTTCAGGGTTCAAAGCCAGCCAGGGCAAGAAAGTCTGAGACTCTTATTTCCAGTTAACCACCAAATAGCCAGAAGTGGAGTTGTGGCTCAAGTGGGTAGAGCACCAGCCTTGAAAGAAAAAGCTAGGAGGAGACCTTATCCAGACCCTGAGTTCAAGCCCCAGAAGTGGCCCCTCCAGAAAAAGAATCATGGGTTGGGTGTTGGGAGACCCAGACCCAGTGACAGGTAACCTGTGCATTTGACCACGGACTAACCAGTCCTTCCTCTGGAGCTGTTTTCTTATTTAAGAGAAACTGAATCAGAGCCTTGAGAGAAGGGAGTGGAGGAAAGCTGGGCAGATGGAGCATTCTTGCAGCCTTGTTCACTAAGGCCTGAGGCAAGGAGGCTCAAGAGGCTCTTGCTCTCCCTTGTTTCCCTCACCCCTCCTTCCCAGTCTCCTGTCTGCCTCAGGCCCCTTCTTTCTGTGGAGGGAGGATTTCCTGGGTGAGGCCAGCTGGGCAGGTGTACCCTTGCTGTCTCTACTTGTTTCAGACAGGAATTAACCTACACGTTGCTGATGCTTTATCTTATTAAGACTTTATCAGTTCCTGAGCAGAGGCAGCTTCTTCCACAGGCAGCAGTTACGGCAGAGAAGTGAGTGTGTACACCCAGCTGGCAAGCAATAATTGCAGACACTCCCATGGCTTTCTAGAAATCAGATCCCTGTGCCTTCACTCGGTATTTTAGTGTGTCACAGTTAGATTGTACTCTGCCATCTCCTCAGATGAGGAGACCCAAGCCCAGAATATTTTCATGGTTTATGTCAGATCACCTAGCAGTGGAGCTAGGACTCAATGTAAGGTCACCACAGCCCCATCAAACCTATCCAAAATTGCCTCCCATCTGAGCTAAAATTGGATGATTGTAAGTTCCATTTCTGCCTCACTGTGAAAATCAGAGAATGAAATTCACATCTCTTTGTTAAACATTAGACATATTTTCTAGAATCCATGTTAAGAGCTAGGATGCAAGAATGAGTAAGACAACAGCCCTTGTCTTCATTCTGTGCAAGGACCTATAGTTTACACAGTCCATTTGCTCAGTGTGTAAAGGTACATGTATGCTCACACATATGTGTGCACTACCAGATATGAGAGCAGTCATATGGCATGACTTTGGGGAAAGGATGTGGGGGAAGAAAGTGTTATTTGTGCTGGACCTCCCAAATCCACCGATGTTTAGCTGGCATGGATGGGCAGAGCATTCTGGATAAAGGAAGCATCATGAATAGTTGTGCAATCTTAACCCAGAATGGTCTGGTGAAGGCACTTTAGTGGCCAGGGATGAGGCTAAAATGATGAGCTGAAGCTAAAGGCATTGGAGGGCACTGTTATCTGTGCTGAGAAGCTCATTGTCAGCGAGAGTCTGAAACCAGAGAGGGATGTGTGAAGATCTCTCTGGCTGGAGGATGGAGAACAAACTAAGTAGCCCCAGTAGACTATGGCTGAATCCATTCACTTCTGTGGCTATTGAAATAGGCAAGGCACAGCATGGGAGCAGTGACGTGAGAGAAGTTGGCCAGCAAACACATTTACACAATGCACAGAGCTTCCTGGTTGGCTAGTGTGGGGCACTGGGTAAAACGTGACTCTAGTTTGTAACTGGAGCTGAGGGCCAGATACTGTGTTATTCAATGAGGCAGGGAACTCAAATTGACTTTAGTGGAGAGATGGTCCTTATTGAATAGGGTGCAGACAGAGATCCATACAAAACCCCCAATGGAAACTTTGAGTTAGAATAGGAATGAAGACTTTGAAGTCAATAACCCAGATAAGTGGGTGGAAAATGGGAGAGTGTGGGGGTTGAGATAGAGAAGCCAGTGGAGTAGCAGAGAAAGAGGAAAGGAGAAGCCGACAGTAGAAAGGCCTTCGAGAGTTCCCCTGGGTATAGGTGAGGGATGATCATAGAGCTGGCTGCACAAGGAGCTGTGGAGAAAGAGACTCCGATGCTATTTGTGTGATTTGTGGGCTGGGTTAAGGGCTTCACTTCATTAGTCTGCACCAGAAAGCAAAAAGGGGGGGGGGGGTCAGCTGGTGCTTAGAAAATGGTATAGTCTGCCTGACTGCAAATGACTCAATGCTTTGCTGGGGGGGGGGGGGACAGGGAGGTGACGGGGAGGGTTGGCTGCCCTCTACTTCTATGTTTCTAGAAGATTAACTATTGGCAGCTGAGTGAAGCCCAATGGTTACTGTGTAGCCAAGTCCTGCCTGTGGAGTGACTTAGCTTAGGGGCCTAGGCAAAACTCCCTGCCTCCTCTTGCCCTGTCTGCTCACTTGTGAGTCTGCCAGATTTCTTCAGCAGAAACAGAGTGAGGACGCTGCGCTGCACGGTGAGTACCTGTGCTCAGGTTTCGCCTGTGGGATACTTGAGGGTAAGGTCCATGTGGGAAGGACCGATGAGTTCCTTGTGTAAGAGATGGGCTCAGAGCTTGAAATTGTTTGGGCAGGGTGGGTGTAGAGATGCAGGTGAAGAAGAACCAAGTATGTTTGGACTCCAGAACGAACGCCCCCTCTCCCCTGACTGCCCTTACTTGGAAGGAAAAAAATAAGTGGAGCCTAGGGGAAGATCCAATGAGCTTAGCCTAGGGAGCCCAGCTGGGTCCCTTCCTCCTACCAGGCTAACTTTTTCCCAACCCAGCTGCCACTCTGAGCTGTTCCAGCTGTTGTTTGTTTGTGGTCTTATTCTGTCTCACCTTCTGTGGGAGAAGGAAGATCAGATAAAGTACCCAGTGAGGAAGGGAATACTGTAGACGTAGATGACAAGTGGGGGCTGGCTCTTCTGTAAACAATCTTCAGGGCACAGAAGGGGAGGAAAGAGAAGGGACAGCTGCTTTATGGTAAATTTCCTTTAGGGAAGACATGGTTTCACTGACTTTTATGACTGAAAGGAAAAAAATGTTGCAGCTGGGTACTGGTGGCTCATACCTCCAATCCAAGCTACTCAGGAGGCTTTGATCTGAGGATAGGGGTTCAAAGCTAGCCTGGGCAGGAAAGCCAATGGTACTCTTATTTTCATTTAGCCACCAAAAAACCAGAAGTGGATCTATGGCTCAAGTGAAGAGTGGCATCCTTCAGCGAAAAAGCTAAGGGACAGCTCCCAGGCCCTGGTTCAAGCCCTAGTACTGGTGCATACACACACACACACACACACACACACACACACACACACACACAGAGATCATTCTTAATTATTTTGAAGGCAGAGGGGAATCATACCTTCACAAAGTCATTTCTGACTGTGTGGTGAGTGTGGTGAGCCAGGGGTGACGGCATATTATAGATGACAAGTTTTCAGGTCCTGTTGGCCATGCCCAAGTGGCACTTCTACAGTTGTGTGGCCAAGCAAACCTACCTCTCCAAACCTTGGTGTTTGTAGCAACAAATGAACAGTCAGCATCACAGACTACTGGGGGAATGAACTCAAGCCATGCCAGTCAAGTTGACTGGAAATCAGGGTTACCAGCTTTCAGTGATCTGGGAGACCCATGTGGAAATGGAGAGTTCTATCTGCATATTAAAGCTCCCTCAACCTGTCCTTATTTTCCTGTGGTGGGAATAGTCTGTTTTCACTGCTCAGTTCTGGCAGAAAAGCCCCCTGCTGGAGCCCCCTGGGAACAGTGTGTTTCCTGAGAGAAACCTTTCTCACCAGTAGGGCAGATATGGCTCCTCTATAGCTTCGTGCTTTAAGGGCCTGCAGTGAGGCTACCTCCCCAGAGAGAGGTGACTGTCTGTTCATGCTTGTGTGTGTGTATGTGTGTGCCCGTGTGTGCATGTGCACACGTGGACTAATGTGTGCTAATACACTGGGACTTGCACTCAGATCCTTGGTGCTGTCCCTTAGCATTTTTGCTCAAGGCTAGAGTTCTATCATTTGAGTCACAGTTCCACTTCTGGCTTTTGGGTGGATAATTGGAGATGACTTTCCTGCTGGCTTCAAACTATGATCCTCAGATCCTGAGTGGCTAGGATTACAGCTGTGAACCACTGGCAGAATTCTTTTCCCAATCCTTGTCTTATGTCCAGATTCCTCCTTTCCTGGCTGGATCCTGTAGGGAAGAAGTTGTGTCTAAGCTTGATGGGTCACACCCCAAACACCTGTCCCTAGTGGTTGAAGCATGCGGAGTCAGCCTCAGCCTTAGGGAGGAAGGCACTTGGATGAGTCCACCCTACAATGGCTGGGGAGCCAAATGGAAGGAAAGGATTGGGTACTCGTGAGATTTTCCACCCAGAGGGAGCTTTATTACTTGGGCATCTAAGATGCAGCCAGGAACAAGGCAGACTCAGACAGGAAAGGCCCATTGAGAAGCTCTCGCCTTGACCCAGGTTAGCGGAAATTTCAGATCTGGCGCCAGATTTGAACATGCATCGACTGCTGGCTTGTTTTTAAAGATACTTGCTTTCTTATCGGCTGTGGTTTTATGTATTGCTTACTTTTTATTGTTGGTTTATTTTTTTTTAAATCACGAACCTACTTTGTTTCTATAATGAGTCTGAAATGAAGCTATTTTCTTTTAGGAGAAATTCAGTGAGGTTGCCTCTTACAGTGAATAAGAGGTACTGGTTGGGTGCTGGCTGGGGTCTTGAATAAAACATGGTCCTTGCTTGTGGAGGGTTCTTAAACTAAAAAGTAAGCCAGTGTCCTGCAACCACAGAGAAGAAAGGTGTTCTTACTGAAGGGTGTTTGTAGGGGGGAGAAGGTGATTGGTATATGAGGCATTAACAGAAAAAGGGAGAGGGCATGGGACCAAGAACCTGTGTGTGCTTATGGGCTGGCTCTGGGAGAGTTGGTAGGAAGGGTTCTGAGTAGCCTGTCTCTGATTGGTCAGTCTCTGATGCTCTGGCCCCTCCTCCATGGCCTCTTGGTGGATGCCCCTCCAGAGCTTTGTGCAGAGGAGATCAGATCCCAGCTGTCCTGTGAGAGCAGTAACATCTTCCTTCCTCTCAATCTCCAGAAATGTCTTTTCTCCAGGATCCAAGTTTTTTCACCATGGGGATGTGGTCCATTGGTGCCGGTGCCCTGGGGGCTGCAGCCCTGGCACTGCTCTTGGCCAACACAGACCTGTTTCTGTCCAAGCCAAAGAAAGCCACACTGGAGTATCTGGAAGAGATCGATTTAAAGACTCTGGAGAAGGGTAAGGAGCCGCTTTGCTAGTCTCAGTACTTTTCCAAGGACCTAGTATACAGGCTTGCTCCTGTTTTCTTCCTAAATTCCTTTTTTCCCCCCTTTTCTTTATTTTTTAAATTATCTTTGAGTAGTTGTACAAAGTTCAGCAGGTCAGTTTATGAGTACAATGCATCCTGATCAGTGCTACCCCTTCCAGTATTCTCCACCTCTTTTTACTTAAGAAGCCAAGGCAACAGATTGAGGGAAATTTGGTAGAACCTTGGCAGTACCATTTCCCTTACACTTTGATTTGGGCTGATTCCTTTCCATGAATCCACGTGATTAAATAGGTGTGCTCTTGAAATAAGTTGCTGTTTTATCTTTAAAAAAGACAAAACAGAATCATTTTTTTACTCTATTGTTGTCTCTCTGTCATGATAAATTGATTGCCCCATAATATGTAATATTAGTCTACCATCATTTAATAAACCAGCCCTTCCAAAGAGTGTTCTAAAGAATCCCAGCTTGTGGGATCTTCACAAAAATATAAATAAAAAATAGAAGAAGCTGTGAGTCAGGTTGGCCTGAGGAGTACACTTTACCCACTAAAGCTTGTTCAGCACAAGGTTTTCCAGCCTTATTTGATATCCATCTCCTCCTCCTGCCTTTTTGTTTAAGTAACATCTCACAGGCACATGGATGCCCCTGGGAAATACTAAAAGAACCTCTCTCTTTCCTTCTTTGTTTTGGAAGGGTGGGTGGTATTTGAGTTTGAACTCAGGAGCTTTGTACTCATCCAACTTGCTTGTTTATGGATGCTTCTCTACCACACAAACCATGCATCCAGCACTGCTTTTGCTAGCTATTTTTGAGATGGGGTCTAATGAGCTTTTCTGCCCAAGCTTTCTTCAAACTGCAATTCTTGGCACCTCATCTTCTGACTAGGAACCCAAGTCCAAGTATTTTTTTTTTCTTTTTGTGTGGGTGGTGAGGCTTAAACTCAGGGTTTGAGTGCCTTTTTGCTCATGACTGGCACAACTCTACTTTCAGTGCTTTTTTTTCTGGTAAATTGAAGATAAGAATTTCACAGATTTTTGGGGGTTGGCTTTAAACCATGATCCTTAGATCTCTGCCTCTTTGAGTTGCAAGGATTATAGGAGTGAGCCACAGATACCTGTCTCAACTTTTTTTTTTCTTTTTTGTGCTGGCACTAGGGTTTGAACTCGGAGTCTATGTGCTGTCCCTTAGTGTTTTCACTTAAGGCTAGGGCTCTACCACTTTAACCACAGTTTCACTTTCAGCTTTCTTAGTGGCTAATTGGGAATAAGAGTCTCACAGACTTATCTGATTGGGCTGGCTTTGAGCTGTAATTTTCTGATCTCAGCCTCCTGAGTAGCTAGAATTTTAAGTGTGAACCACCAGCACCCAGCTGGGCACCAGTGGCTCATGCTTATAATCCTAGCTACTCAGGAGGCTGAGACCTGAGAATCATGGTTCAAAGCCAGCCCTGGCAGGAAAGATTGATTAACCACCAGAAAACTGGAAGTGATGCTGTGGCTCAAGTGGTAGAGTGCTAGACTTGAGCTGAAGAGCTCAGGGACAGCGCCCAGGCCCAGAGTTCAAGTCCCATGTCTGACAAAAACAAAATGAAAAACATGTTGACTTACTCCCTTTGAATATGGGGAGTGGGAGAGGGGGAGGGTGTTGGGGTGATGTTTTGTTTGGAAGTTTTGAGGTTCTTTTCAATACTGGGGATTGAACTCAGGGCTTTATGCTTGCTAGGCAGGAGTTCTAACACTGAAACCACACTTCCAGCTCTTTTTGGGTTTCTGTATTTTTTTCTTTTTATAATGGATCTCCCTAATCTTTGCCCTAACCTTTTCCTGGTCTGACTTTAAACTTACCATTTTTCTACCTCTTCTTACTGAATAGTTGAGATTACAGGTATGTACTACTATGCCTCATTCCTTTGAATATGTTTTAAGGTTTTTTCAAAGTATAAGACCTTTTTGGTTTTGGCAGTACTTCTGTCCTACAGGTATTACATGTCTACCAACATTGGCTATTAACAGAAATGACATTTTGGGCTGGGAATATGGCCTAGTGGCAAGAGTGCTTGCCTCATATACTTGAAGCCCTGGGTTCAATTCCTCAGCACCACATATATAGAAAATACCCAGAAGTGGCTCTGTGGTTCAAGTGGTAGAGTGCTAGCCTTGAGCAAAAAGAAGCCAGAGACAGGCCCTGAGTTCAAGGCTCAGCACTGGCAAAAAAAAAAAAAAAAAAAAAAAGGAATGACATTTTGCCAGAAATGTCACAATTTTCAATGTTCGGTGTATGGGTTTGACTCAGGGCTTAAGTTACATTTTAGATAGGAACTCATACATTTTTTTTTTTTTTTTTTTGGCCAGTCCTGGGGCTTGGACTCTGGGCCTGAGCACTGTCCCTGGCTTCTTTTTGCTCAAGGCTAGCACTCTGCCACTTGAGCCACAGCGCCCCCTCTGGCCATTTTCTGTATATGTGGTGCTGGGGAATCGAACCCAGGGCCTCATGTATATGAGGCAGGCACTCTTGCCACTAGGCCATATCCCCAGCCCCAGAACTCATACATTTTGTGGGCTGATCTGGGACTGATCCCTTTGCCTGTGCCTCTCTAGTAGCTGGCATGATAGCTGAGTGCCATCATAACTCAGCTATTTATATTTTCTTTGTGCCCAGTACTGGGGCTTGAATTTAGTGGCTCAAGCTCTTGCTTGGCTCTACCTCCAGCTTTTTGCTGGTTAATTGGAAATAAGAGTCTCATGGATTTTTCTGCCTGTGCCAGCTTCTAACCTTGATTGGTTCTCAGATCTTCACTTCCTGAGTGGCTAGGTTTACTGGTCACAGGTATGAGTCACCAGCACCCAGCCTCACACCTAGCTTTTTTATTAAGATGGAGTCTCACTAGCATTTTCCCTGGCCTAGCTGCTAACGTCCATCCTTTCCATCTCCACATCCCAGGTGGGTGGTATTATAGGAGTGAGTCCTTGAAAATAAATTTTTCTGGGGGAATGGGCTTTGGAATATAAAGACAGTAGGATTCTTACTAACTTTACTAACTTCCCTGAGGAAGATGAGCATTCCTCTTCTGTGCTTATCTTTTTCCATCTGGTCCTTTCCTATGCCTGGCTTCACTCGGTGTATTTCAAGTAGGGCTTGGGAAAGAGCTGGGCCAGGCTAGGAAGAGCTCACAAGTTTCCATTTCTTCTCCCTCAGAGCCAAGAACTTTCAAAGCAAAGGAACTATGGCAGAAGAGTGGCGCTGTGATTATGGCTGTGCGTCGGCCAGGTTGTTTTCTCTGTCGAGAGGTGAGTGCCTTTAAGGATCTGTTTAGGGAGAAAGATCCCAACGAATGTCCCTAGGAGCATCCAGCCAGGACCTGGGCCACCCGTAGTGCATTCGTTTCCTTCATTCCTGAGCTGGTTTCTGTTTCTTATTCTCCATACTTACTTTAACAGGTTCTGTTCTTGCCTTTTAACATCTCACCATCTCCTCCTAGGTTTAGCAACATACTTCCTCTGGTACTTGCAAGCATTTTACCTGTGTCTTGGACAAGATTCCCATTGGACTGCAGCAGCCATGGGTCCCTTTTCTGGGTTTCTGATGGTGGGCACAGACACATGCATGTTACCAGCAGGGTCTGTAGCACTGCTTATGCTGCTTGGTCTATGGTGAAGTTGCAGCATGTAGGGAGGCCCCTCAGGGTCGAACTCTAAGGACCCACCTATCTGTCTGCCCTCCCCTCAGAGGCATGCCTAGTATCTGTCACCAAGTTGGAATATACCAAGTTGGTAGAGCTCATTAGCTGGGTCAGCTTCAGGTTGGCCCCTCAATTGGAAGCCATCATTGCGTCTATGGTAAGCTTTTCAAGGGAAAGCAGGGGTTGTACTCAGTCTTGTCTCTCTACAGATGACTGAAACAAAGGTCAGAGCCAGGTGCTGGTGGTTCATGCCTGTAATCCCAGCTACTCAAGATGCTGAGATTTAAGAACCAGGACTCGAAATCAGCCCTGGCAGGAAAGCAATTCCACACTTATCTCTAATTAATCACACACACACACACACACACACACACACACACACACACACACACACACACACATCCTTGAAGTGGAGTTGTAGTGAAAAAGCTAAGGAACAGCACCCAGACCCTGAGTTCATGCCCCAGTAGTGGCATAAGAAGAAACAAAGAACAAAAGGAATAAAGGCCAGAGTGGCTTGGGGACTAATCCAGGTATTTGCAAAAGCCTCTGGTTCAGGGATTTCTGTCTTGTCTGAGAGGAAGCTGGCATCGACAATATTCTTGACTGTCTGGGGTCATCCTCATTCCTCTGGTTGTCCTGGCCAACCCAGTGGGATTTCCTTGTCAGCCCTGCTGGTCTTTCATCTTGCTGAAGGCCCCAGATCCCCTTCAGTGCCTTCCTTTCTGGCACTTGCATTCCTGTTAACTTGTAGGCTCTTCCTCCTCCTTATCTCTTGGCAGAACAACCTGCAAGTACTATTCCCATTTTTATGAAAAAGAAGAAGATTGGTGCTGCAGAAGCTGTAGGCAAGCCACATTGCCTGGAGATGTGTACTAATTGCTTCTTGCATTCAAACAAATTACTTTATCAGATACAATTATTTTATAGTGCTGGAGGTCCAACTTCCAGTGTGGAGTCTGCCTGCATTCCCCCTGGAGGCAGAAGCAGGAATCTGCTGTTTTGTCTTTTCCAGCTTCTAGAAGCTGCCAGTGTTCCTTTGCTTGTGGCTCCTTCCTTGAATTTGAAAGTTAGCAATAGCTGGCCATGTTCTTCTCATGCTGCGTCTCTGTGACATCAATTTTTCTGTCTTTTTTGCCCGTTTAAGGAACTTGGTGATTACACTGGGACCAGTCAGATAACCTAGGTTCATTCTTTTTTAAGGTCTATAGATTAGAAATCTAAATCTCACCTCAGCCTTCATTCCTTTTTGCTGTGTAACCCATGTGCACATGTCCTAAGCATTAGGATATGGTCATCTTTTCAGGCTTGTTTATTCTGCCTCCTGCTGGAGTCAAAGTTTAAATTCAGGATTCATTCCAGTTCTCTTGTGTCTCTAAATACCAACTAAAAGCTTGTTTTGGCTTGATCTGACAAGGCCAGTAAAGCCCAGAAGGTTCCCAGAGCAACAGAGTGCTGTAGCCTAGTTTCCTCTGCAAGTCTGGCCCTTCCAGAACATTCTGTGGAAACTTACTGTTGCCAAAATAGTAGGCAGATGGTAATCTGAATTATTTGGAGAGGCCCAGGGAAAAGCCAGGTGACTCGATTTCTACTCTGACTTTGCATGGTGTACTTTCCAGAGAAAGCTGGGAAAGCTCATCTTCCATGGATGTTCTTTAACCACATTAGTCACTTGTAGTCTGGCCCTCTTCTGCTCTCGATCACTGGAGCCCTTGAGAGACATGATCCCTTCCACTGTGCTGGGTATATTTTTTCTCATTCTGGAAAATAAAAAAATTGCTGGGTGCCAGTGGCTCACATCTGTAATCCTAACTACTCAGGAGTCTGAGTTCTGAGGATTGTTGTTCAAAACCAGCTTGGGCAGAAAAGTCCATGAGACTCTTTTATCTCCAATTAACCACCAAAAAGCCAGAAGTGGAGCTCTGGCTCAAGTGGTAAAGCACTAGCCTTGAGGGAAAAAGCTAAGGGACAGCATGTAGGCCCTGAGTTCAAGCCCTAGTACTAGCATAAATAAATAAATGAATAAATGAATAAACAAACAAAAAAATTTTTGCCAGTCCTGCGGCTTGAACTCAGAACCTGAGCCCTATCCCTGGCTTCTTTTTGCTTAAGGCTAGCACTTGAGCCACAACTCCACTTCTGGCTTTTTCTATATATGTGGTGCTGAGGAATTGAACCCAGGGCTTCATGTATATGAGGTGAGCATTTTACCACTAAGCCATATTCCCAGCCCCCAAAAACAAAATTTTTAAAGATAAATGTACTTGCCACTACTTACATTTGTACCAGAGACTAGCAGGAGACATTTGAAAGGATTTCTTGCCCTTGCTTTAATTCTGACACCTAATGTGAGAAAGGAATTAATTCTTAAGGTGGAAGTTGTCCATGAGTCCCGCAGTCTAGTTTATGCATCCAGTGCCTGCTTCCTCAGTGTCAAGGATATCTGTGCTCCTTGGCTTAGTTACCTTCTCCCCAGTAGCCACCTGCAGATCTGTCCACCTGCTCTCCAGTGCTGTTTCTCTCTGTCCAGCTGTGTTCTAGGCACTGAGGACTCCCAAGAAATGGGGAAGACCTTGTATTGAACCATGAGACACATTTGGGAATCTGATCAACAACACTCAACATAGTAGCAACATGTAGACTCAGCACACACAAAAAAGGAAGACAGAATATGCATGAGAAGCAAGGTTTTACTCCATGATGGACAAGCCAGGGAGACCTTTCTAGAATGTGGATACCTTTCCAGGGGTCACTTTGATCTGGATGAAGAAGGAAGATTATAGTAGGGGATGGAAGCTCTTGGAGCAGAAGTGTAGAGGCCATGGTCACATGATCTACATGACATGTCTGAAAGGCCCTTGTGCTACTTTGGTCCAGCACAGGAGAGGGGCCGGGAGACAAGGTAGGAGAGAGATTCCCAGGCCTGCATTGTCTCTGGCATGTTGTTGATGCTGTTCATCTGGTGCTTCGTGCAAACCATGCTCTGGGCCTGTGGGGGAAAGAGGTGGTTTATTGGCTGCAGAGCCTCCTGGAGTTTGTTTCCCTGAACTTCCCTGTGTTCCACAGGAGGCTTCCAGCCTGTCCTCTCTGAAACCGAAGCTGGAGGAGCTGGGCATCCCTCTCTATGCAGTTGTGAAGGAGGACATCAGCACCGAGGTGAAGGACTTCCAGCCTTACTTCAAAGGAGAAATCTTCCTGGATGAAAAGGTGTGTGTGGGATATGAGTGTGGGTTGCTGGTTGGATAGATGCAGGCAGGCGAGGACAATGCTCAGCTGTGGAGAGTTCAGTGGACCAGGGCCTGTCTGGCGTGAAGCTGGAGGCCAGCCTCCCCTTCAGCTATCCTGAGCCTGCAGGGGTTCACCAGCCCTCTGAGCAGAACACAGACTCTTTAAAGTAATCAAACTCTTTTTTCTAATTATCTTGTACTAGGGCTTCAACTCAGAGCTTTTTTGTTCATGGCTAGCACTCTACTGCTTGAGTCACAACTCCACTTCCAACTTCGTGGTGATTAATTGGAGTTAAAAGACTCATGACTATCCTTCCTGGGCTGGCTTTGAACCACAATCCTCAGATCTTAGCCTCCTGAATAGCTAGGATTACAGGTGTGAGCTACCAGTGCCCTAGCAGCCATCAAACTCTTGAAAATTGTTAATACAAACTTTTCCTGCAGTGTGATCAAGGAGAGGAAAAAGTAGCTAAACCCCATCCAGTGCCTCTACCCTTACTGGTTGGGGCTATAGCACAAGCTCCTGTCCCCTTGATTATTGCGGTGTCTTTCTCTCCCTTTCATTCCCCTCTTTGCAGAAAAGAGCACTATTACTGTGTGGGCACACGAGAAGTTACAGAGTTGTTTACTAGGTTGGACTGGAAGTTGAACTCTGGTTTGGGGGTACAGTGCCTGTAATCCTAGCTTCTCAGGAGATCTGAGGATCACAGTTAGAAACCAGTTTAGGCAGAAAAGTTTGTGAGACTCTTATCTCCAATTAAGGAGCAAAACTGAGGAAGTAGAGGTGTGGCTCAAGTAATAGATCACCAGCTATGAGCAAGGGTGGAGCCCAGTATCAGGGGAAAAAAAAAAAGAAGAAGAAGAAAGCTAAACCTACCAGTGCTCTCTCTTTCCTCCAGCAGTTGAATGTGGTCCTGAATGGGGTTCTGGGGGTGCAGAGGGAGGAGCTGAAGCTACAGACTGCATCTACAGCTGGGAACCAAAGCATTGTTGGAAACCTTCCTTCCCTGGGGAAGACCGGGAGGACTACAAGCCTACTCACCCGAGATCTCTCTTTTTCCATAGAAAAAATTCTACGGTCCCCAAAAGCGTAAGATGTTGTTTATGGGATTCATCCGTCTGGGCGTGTGGAGCAACTTCTTCCGGGCCTGGAATGGAGGCTTCTCGGGCAACCTGGAAGGAGAAGGCATCATCCTTGGGGGAGTTTTTGTGATGGGGTCTGGAAAGCAGGTAAATCGTGAGTCACTGCAGCTCGATGGAGTGGTCACAGGGGGAGGAGGAGGCCCTGGCCTGGGGTCAGGACTTCCCATATTTGCAGGCTCCAGTCCTATGAGGAAGGGCAGGGACGGTTAGTAAGAAACACAGAGGAAATAAAACAGGAATTCAAATGCCTCTTGTTCCACAGACCTTGCTTACTTTGTCCATAAATGGTCTTCAAAAGTGCTTTCCATAGCCAGGTGCTGGTGGCTCACACCTGTAACCCTAGCTATTCAGGAGCCGAGATCTGAGAATCCCAGTTCAAAGCCAGCTTGGAAGGAAACTCTGAGAGACTCTTAACCTCAACGCCCAAAAAGTCAGAAGTGGAGGTGTGGCTCGAGTGGTTAGAGAAGTAGCCTTGAGCACAAAAAGCTCAAGGACAGCACCCAGGCCCTGAGTTCAAGCCTCCAAACTGGTGCATGTGTGTGTATACACACACACACACACAGTGAGTCCCATGATCCCTTCCAGATCTCCAGATCCCTTTCCACTCTGGCACCATGGGGGCCTTTGGATTCCTACCTTTACCTCCTGTGGCCTCTAGGGCAAAGGTTGGAACAGGTGGCAGCCTGTCCTTGCCTAGTCATGACTCAACTGGT
This sequence comes from Perognathus longimembris pacificus, assembly GCF_023159225.1. Taxonomy (NCBI): domain Eukaryota; kingdom Metazoa; phylum Chordata; class Mammalia; order Rodentia; family Heteromyidae; genus Perognathus; species Perognathus longimembris. The sequence goes on from NC_063162.1 coordinate 53,659,609, forward strand.
GTTCACAGGCCCAGCTATTACATTCATGGTGTTGGTAGGTGTGGCGTTTGTGTTGGTTCTCCTTGGAGTCTGTCCTTCCCTTCCTAGTGGACTGTAAAGGATCAGGGTTTAGTGTATATTTTTGTCGGAGGGAGGGGGTTTTACTGGGATGAAACCCAGGGCCTTGTACCTGTTAGGCAAATACTCTACCACTTGAGGTACGCCCCGAGCCCAACATCTGTGCTTTCTTTTATTGGAAGTACCAGAATCTGAACCTAGAGCCATGTGCATGTTAGGCAAGTGCTGAACCACTGAGCTACCCACCTGTTCCAACCTTTTTGCAGTTCCACTGCACCAGGTGCCACTTGGCGAGAATTTCTTTTCTTCTAAGACTGTGGGAAGCATATTTGCTTTAAAGTGATTTTGTACTGTAGAAAATTAAGAACAGCAGAACAATGGAAAGTCTTAGAGCATGCTGTGAGTTCAGCCACCACCCAGGATGTGGCCTTTGGCTTTATTTTTCTATTTTTCCGAAATGATACCTTGCTAAACTAAGTCTTGTTTTTCAGTTAGCAGTGTATCATGAGCATTTTCCCAAGCCATTATGCATTCTTCCTTGGTGTTTTGTTTGTTTGTTTTTACCACCAGATTACTTTATTGAGCAAGGAAATCTTAATTTCTCAGTGTGCTAGGAGTTTTTGTTTTATTTTGGTCTTTATAAATAATGATACGGGCTAGGAATATGATCTGGTGGCAAGAGTGCTTGCCTCGTATACATGAAGCCCTGGGTTCGATTCCCCAGCACCACATATATAGAGAACAGCCAGAAGTGGCACTGTGGCTCAAGTGGCATAATGCTAGCCTTGAGCAAAGAGAAGCCAGGGACAGTGCTCAGGCCCTGAGTCCAAGGCCCAGGACTGTCAATAAATAAATAAATAATGACAGAAAAAGCCAGGGTGCTGGTAGTTCCCCTGAAATCCTAGATACTCAGGAGGCTGAGATCTAAGGATGTGGTTCAAAGCCAGTCTAGGCAGGAAAGTCCATGAGACTCTTATTTCCATTAACCACACACACAAAAAAAGCCTGAAGTGGACTATATACTATCAGCCTTGAACAAAAAAGCTAAAGCAAAGCACCCCGGTCCTGAGTTCAAGCCCCAGGACCGACACTGAATTAATTTATAAATAAAATAAGTTGACAAATAGTAAATAAATAATAACAGAGCATAGTGCAGCTTGATGTGTTTCCAGAGTAAAGAACTCTTTAAGAAGGATTCTTTAATGCTAATCTCAAGCATATTGTTTTATAATGTTTTGTTTTTACCATTGTAGGATAAAGGTGGTGTATTCTATATCTTCATGCATTTTGCTTTTCGATATCAAAGTGTGGCCTCCAGTTTCTTAGGAAAACTAAAGGAAGGCCTCTGTCCCCTCTTCAGCTTGCCATCCAGGGCCTGCCAAATCTAGCCTCTGAGCTGTGTTTACCAGGGTCTTCTCTTCAGCTGAAATGTCCGTCCCTCCTCCTCCTCCTCCTCCTCCTCCTCCTCCTCCTCCTCCTCCTCCTCCTCCTCCTCCTCCTCCTCCTCCTCCTCTTCCTCCTCCTCCCCCTCCTCCCTCCTTCCCCTCCTCCCTCCTTCCTCCTCCCTCTTCCTCCTCCTTTTTTTTGGGGGGGGGGGCCTATACTAAGGCTTGAACTCAAGGTTTCACATTCTCGGTTTGGCTTTTTTGCTCATGATTGGTGGTCTACTATTTGAGCCATAGTTCCACTTCTGACTGACTGGTTAATTGAAGATGAGAGTTTCATGAAGTTTCTTCTGCCTGGGCTGGCTTTGAACTATGATCCTCAGATCTCAGTCTCCTAAGTAGCTAGGATTATGGGCTGAGCTACCAGTCCCTGGCTCAGGCAAAATGTTTTTACCTGCTGTCTCTATCTATAAACATCCTGTTTATCTGCTATATTTTGTCATCTGTGAACTCTTCCTCGGTCCCCTTGTCATCATTCCTTCCTGGTTGCATGCTACAGAAGTGCTGTTTGTAGAGTGTAGACAATGTGCTGTGTCTTTCCCTAATGTTTCTTCCCCAGAAGCCTGGTCTCATCAGGGCAGTGTTGAGCCTGATTAAGATCTGTGTTCTCAGCTGCTTGCACACAGGGCTTGATGTGTGGACAGCTTATGCTTATGTCTGTGTCATGTGGCTCTGAGGAGAAGTGATGTTTCTTTTTTGTTTTTGCTTTTTCCTAGGGCATTCTTCTCGAGCACCGAGAAAAGGAATTTGGAGACAAAGTAGAATTGCGTTCTGTTCTGGAAGCTGCTGCCAAGATCAAACCAGAGACTCTTGCCTCAGAGAAAAAATGATCACAGGAAAAGTTCCTGGCTCAGGGATAAGCATGGGCATACACCTGGGCTCACTAGAGCTGTTGTTTCCTCCCTGAGGAGGGAGAAGCCTGCTCATACCACATTCTTGCTGTGGACCCCAGTGTAGTTAACACTATTTCCTGTTTAATCTCAGCAAGGCAAATTGCCCCAAAACAAAACTGATAAAAATCGAATGTACTAATGAGAGTTAATTGCAGGTAAGATTGAGGTTTAAAGCCAACTATAGCAACTCATTACAAATTATACGGTGTTTCAATGCTATTATTTAAGATTATTATTTTCATCTTTACAAATCTAGGAAAAGTCGAGGCCAAGATATTGCTCAGTGGTAGAGTACTTGCCTAGCATGCACAAGGTCCTGGGTTCTAGCTCCAGCACTGAAAAAATAACAAAAAAACAAAACAAGAGCAACCTAAGGAAAACTGGTGATTGACTTGAAGATTGGGAAATACAAGGATTTTGGCTTATCTACCTTCTGTTAATGACCTGTTATAGAATGTCCAAGTAATTCTCACAAAGGGATTGATGTTTTATGAGCTAGTTCAGGAAAGGAAAATTATAACATGAGATCTCTTGTTTTATTGTTTTACCAGTGCTAACCTCAGAGATCTGATTTTCTAAAAATAATCATCTCTGGCTTTAATAAAATTGTATATCAGAAATCGCCTTGTATATGCAAATTTTTTCTTTAAAAATGAATGGTAGTCAGATGCTAGTGGCTCATCTCTGTAATCTTAGCTCCTCAGGAGGCTGATATCTGAGGTTTGTGCTTCAAAGCCAGCCTGGGCAGAAAAGTACATGTAACTCTTCTCTCTAATAAAGTACTACCAGAAAAGCCAGAAGTGGAGCTGTGGCTCAAGTGGTAGAGCACTAGCTTTGAGCAAAAGAAGCTTGGGGACAGCATCCAGGCCCTGAGCTCAAGCCCCAGAATGGGTACCAATAATAATGATAATGATGATAATAAATTTATCAAATAAAAGTCTTTGCCATAGGTATACAATAAGGGGAGAGGACTCTAGTCCTGGTGATCTAAGAGGTTTAGAAATGATTAGAAAGATTCATCCCAGCATTCATGTTAGTGGTCTGACCCTTTCTGGAAAAAGACTGGCATTTAAATCTGGTAAGTCAGGAGGAGAAGGGCCCTGAAAGATGAAATACAGTTCACTCATGAATTTGTTATGTTCAGATGGTGTCATAAAAGTGCAAGGCAAGCAGACTCTTAGGGGACTTCTGCTCCAATAGTTTCCCCCAAGGCACTGAACTGGCCCAGGAATAGAAGGGTAATCCAGAGAATCAGAAAGAGAAGATTTACTCAGAGAACTAGCTCAGCCTGGAGAAAGGGGGTCTACCACTTAGGAAAGCAAAAATGGAGACTGAGGCAAGTGTGGTGGTACATACCTGTAATCCCAGTATTTGGAAGACACAAACTATAGATCCACCTAGATCCACGGGGCGACGAGGCCAGCTGGGCTACCTGGCCAGATCCCTGTCAAGTTGAGAAAGTAGGAAAGGTGTAGGAACTAAGTATGCTGAGTAAGGAAGGGCTCAAACCACATAGGCCTAGGTCAGGCTTCAGGTGCTGGTGGCTATGTGGAGGGCTAGGTTTCCTCAGTCGGAGGAAACACTCTACAGTACCTGCAGTGTTGATATGACATCTTCCCAAGAAGCTCTGGTCCCTGGGTCCAGCTGATGATGATAGGATGACTCCAAATGAATTCTTTGGAGCCCAGACGAGACTGGGTAATTAAAAATTAATCTAAAACAGCTCTCTTGCAAGTTCAGAAGGAAGGTGAGTACCTGAGAGCACCTGGCACCAATGCCTGAGTAGATGTTGTCGGGATCAGCTGTCTGCACAGGCCATGTAGCCCCTGTCCCATGGTGTGGAAAGGGCTCTGGCTTGCGTCATGAGATAGTTCAGTTTGCAGTTCGTTGTGATCTTAAATAAAAGCCCCTGTACTCATCACTCATTGCTAAAGCGAGAGTGAAAATTCCTGCCCAAGTTGAACACTGGCATCTCATGCCTGTAATCCTTGCTAGTCAGGGTGCTGAAATCTGAGGATCACAGTTCAAAGTCGGTCCAGGCAGGAGAAAAAAAAAAAAAAAAGCCAGAAGTGGAGCTGTGCCTCAAGTGGTAGAGTGCCAGCCATAAACAAAACAAGTCAAATGAGCTAGAGGCTCTGAGTTCAAACTCCAGTACCACCAAAAAACAAAACAGAAAGCAACTCACAAAGCTCCTGCCTACTATTCAGAGCCATTAGTGAGAAATTCCTGAAGGGTTGGTAAACATAAAGTAGTGCTTCTCCAACTTCAGTGTACATGCAAATCACCTAAGTATCTCATTAAAATAGAAATGAAGGCTAAAAGGTGGTAGAAAGATTGTGTTGTCTTTAGGGAACAATAGGTAGAGTCCTCGGCATGGCATGGAACTGTGTAGAGAGCTCTCATCTGTGCAAAAGTAAGTGACTGGGAATTTTAAAGGAAGGATAAGGGAGTAGGGGAGGGGGAGGGGACCTCAAGGTCAGAGAAATGGAAGTCGGGGTCCGGCCAAGTGACCAGGCTCTCTGGTGACTGGCAAGTTTATGAAGTTAGACTCCTAGCCTCCCACAAGCCTGGGAGTCAGCCTGCCTTTCTTAGGCAGGGAGTTAGCCTTGCCTTTCTTGGTAATTTTTATTTCAAAGGCACGACACCCAAGCCCTTGCAAAACCCTGGGCTTAAGAGGTATGTGTATATCTCAAAGGGATAAAGAAAGGATTCACAATTGTATGTGTACCTCCTCCCTGCTTTTCTTCCTTCCTTGTTCTGTTCCCTCCCTTTTTCTTCCCTTCTCTCTTCTCCTTCCTTTCCCTTCACTTTTCCCCTTCCCTTCCTTTCTCTTCCCTGTCTTCTTCCCCTTCCTCATCCCTCACCTTCCCCCCACTCTGGTGCCAGTTCTAGAGCTTGAACTCAGGGCCTGGGTACTATTTATCACCTGTTTTTGCTCAAGACTAGCACTCTACCACTTGAGCCATACTTCTACTTCTGGGAATATGGCCTAGTGGTAAAGTGCTTGCCTCGTATACTTCTGACTTTTTGCTAGTTAATTAGGAGGTAAGAGTCCCACAGACTTTTTAACCCCAGATGGCTTTGAACCATGACCCTCATATCTTAGCCTCCTCAGTAATTAGGATCCCAGGTGTAAAACACCAGTGCTGAGCTTTCTTTTCTTTTCTTGTGGTAGAACCTATGGCCTTTTGCATGCTGAGCAAGTTTTCTGGAGTAGGATTGGGGCTTTGAATTTCTAGCCAGCTACAGATAATTTTGATGTTATGCTAGTACATGGGTTGCTCTGCGAAGCAAAAGACCCTGCACATCAAAGGTGTTCATGTGTGCTGTGGTCTTTGGGCTTGAAGCTTCATAGCTTTATAACGATTAGCATGTTTTTACTTGATGCTGATTGGAAAATCCACAATGTAAGCTCCTGAGAACTACTTGTTGTGTGGATATCAGTGGGTGGGTTAGGCCTTGCTTGAAGATGGAAAAGATTTGAAGAGCAGACTGTAGTTATGGGAGAATATGAAGATCCTTCTACACTGATTACCTGACTCTATGTCCTTTCCCCCTAATCTCCTTTCTCCAAAGCATGTCTACACATTCCCTCTTTCCACAGAGCAGGGCTTTCTTTCCACTGTGTTGTGGAGGCACTGGGGACTGGAGGAGGAGGGAAGACAAGCCCTGCTGAGAAGGGTGCAGGGGTGGTGAGGACAGAGGATGGACTGGACAAGCCTCCCAGATCTGGCTCCACCATGTTGTATTGCTAAAGCCCCTTGGGGCAAGCAGGCCCGTGTGTATTCATGCATTTGATTTGAAGTCTTGAATACTTCCTAGGTTTCAAGGAGAAGGATTTGCTTGTGGTTCTGTTCATTTCTTTTTATTTAATTCTGGCTGGGACTTGAACTGAGGACCTGGGCATTAACCTGAAGCTTTTTTTTTTTTTTTTTTTTTTTTTTGCACTTTACTTGAGCCACATCTCTGCTTCTCCCTTGGTGCTTAAGTGGAGAGAAGAATCTCACAGGCTTTTCTGCTCAGGCTGGCTTCAAACCGGGATCCTCAGATCTCAGCCTCCTGATTACAAGCATCAGCTAGCTACAGGAGCCCGGCTCTGCCAATGGGAATTTTTACAAGCTGCTGACAGTTACAAAGAAATAACTAGAGGCACATGAATCAACCTGTACACACTGAACAATGCTGAGGGAAGCACTTTCTGGTGGCTGAGATCTGAGGATAATGGTTTAAAGCCAGCCTGGGCAGAAAAATTATGAATCTCTTATCTCCACTTAATCACCAGAAAGTCAGAAGTGGAGCTGCAGTTCAAATAGTAGATCCCCAGCCTTGAGCAAAAAAAAAGCTAAGGATCTAGGCCCTGAGTTCAAGACCCAGTACTGACACCCCACCTCCCCCCAAAAAGAAAAGGAATGACGCATTTAACAGGATACAGTTGATAGAAATGTTTAAGACACGCTCAAAGTATTGAATAGGTAGGCAAAGCACAAAGACAAATATAGAATGATCAAAGCAGCCAGGATTGAGAGCCCCACCAAAGCACTTCACATTTGTAAGAATCCATTGCTCAGACCACACCCTAGTCCCGTGAAATAGAATCTCTGAAATGGATCTACTCATTATGATATCATATTTAAACTCCCTGGGGGTAGCTGGACAGGCCCATGTCTGTAATCCTCGCCACACGGGAGGCTAGGATCTGAGAATTCAAGTTTGAAGCCAGCCTGGGCAGGAAAATCTGTGAGATTCTTATCTCCACTTAACCAGCAAAAAAACAACACCAAAAACAAAAACAAACAAAACAAAACAAAAACACCTGAAGTGGAGCTGTGGCTCAATGTGGTAGAGTGTCAGCCTTGAGCAAAATAATAAAACTTAGGGACAGCATCCAGGCCTAGAGTTCAAGCCCCAGGATCAGCACCAAAATAAATAAATAAATAAATAAACAAAATCTCCCTAAGGGATTTTGGGATGCATGCAAGGTGGAAAACCACTGCCTTAAATTGAGAAACAATTGTGGAATATTTGAAAAGCAAAAGGAATTTTCCCCTCATATACCAAAAGCTTGGTCAACATCTGTTTTGGATTCCATGATGGCCAACCAGAAAATATGAATAAACTGTCTGCAAAGGTGGCTGAGCCCACGCTGTGGCCTTCTAGTATTAATTGGCCTCCAGTAAAAGGAGCTCTCTGTAGAGGTGGTTGACTGGAGGCTGGGGCAGAACTTGGACACAGTGTGCAACTGCACGTCATACCAGATATCAAGCAAACATTCAAAACCCACTGGGGTAGTACACAGACTCAGGAGACCTACGATGAGGTGATTTGAGCATCAACAAGAGTGATAATTGGTGGATTAAAACACACCAGATGTGTTTAAACCCATGAGATCATTGTGAGGAAAGAAGGAGGGAGGGAAGGGAAAGAGGAAGGGAGGGAGAGAGAGAGGGAGGGAGGGAAGGAGGAAGGACGGAAGGAAGGATGGAAGGAAGGAAGGAAGGAAGGGAAAGGAGGGAAGGAAAGAGAAGTGAAAGAAAGAAAAGGAGTCAGGAAGTCTGCCCATGATGTTGCATGCCTGTAAATGCAACACTTAAGAAGCTATGGCAGAAAGATTACAAGTTCAAGTCCAGCTTGATTATATATTGAGTTCCCTGATTGAACCAAATCTTTGGTTAGTGCAAAGGAGGGGGGCAGTGGAAAGGACTAATTTTGGAAGCCTGGATAATAAGGGGAAAACAATAAACATTTACCCTGACTTTGCTACTTGAAAGTAACTGAGCAAGTGATGCTGTGGCTCAAGTGGTAGAGCACTAGCCTTGAGCTGAAACGCTCTGGGACAGCACCCAGGCTCAAAGTTCAAGCCCCAGGACCAACCGGAGGAGGAGGGAAGGAAGGGGAGAGGAAGGGGAGGAGGAGGACAAGATGCAGTGAATGAGAGAGGCCTGAGTCCCTAAAAATGTCTTTCTGGGCCTGTCCAAAAGGCAGCCCTCTGCACAGCTTTCAGGTGATGCCTCTAGTTATACTCTCATCTTTCCACAAGCCTTGCAGCTCCTGCTTCCTACTTTCAAAGGCTCCCACAGCACAGATAGAGTCAACCAAAATCTACATTCTACCATTTCACTTTTTTTTTTCTTGTAGTCCTGAAGCTTGAACTTGGGGCCTGGGTGCTGTCCCTGAGTTTTTGTGCTCAAGGCTAGCACTCTACCACTTGAGCCACAGCTCCACTTCCAGCATTTTGGTGGTTAATTGGAGGTAAAAATTTCATGGACTTTCTTGTCTGTGCTGGCTTCAAACTATGGTCTTCAGATCTCAGTTTTGGGACTAGCTAGGATTACAGGTGTGAGCCACTGGCTCCTGGCTACCATTTCACTTTATGGAGGAGGGAGGAAATACCTCCTTAGCAATGATGTTAAAGTAATTAAAGGGCTCTGAAGTCAACTCTCCAGAGCTAAGACTATTTACTATGAAATGTGGAACTGGTCCCTTCTTTTCCTAGGCCTGTTTCTCCATCTGTCATGCTGCAGGTGATCTGGATTTGGCCATCATGGACAATACAGACTCTTCAGCAGGGCCAAATCTGGAGTCCTAGCTCTTTTTGCATCCAGTACAGTTGCTACCCTCCTCTTTCTCTTTGGATCAGTGGCCTGGACATGCCAGAAAAGCAGAAAGGTTGACCTTGTTCCTGCTGGTTTCCTTAGTACCTTTCACAGTGCCTAGCCCTCAGTCAAAAATAAAGCCTAAAGGGCAAACATAGCCATAGCCAAGTCAAAAGTTCAATAGATACCTGGGGGAAAAATTGAAGCTCATACTACAAAGGGCTGGTATACCTAATATGTAATGAGCTTCTACAAATTAATAATAATATATAGTTTTGAAGGCATACAATGCGACTTCTTGTTTCTCAGGCTACATGTAAGTTGTTTCAAGATCACAGAGTTGCTCTAAACTTTCTTTTAGCTGAGATTGGAGGAGTATGTGAGATTGGTAAATCCTCCTCTCACACCTGGATCAACACTCCAGGTATACAGAAACATAAATAGAGGCTTGCTGGCTGGGGGCAGCAGAGCCACCTGAAGGAACACATGGTCTTAAATTTGCTAGGTCTTTCAAACTAGTCCCAAACTCTGATCTTCCTGCCTCAGCTGATGCCTCTGCTTGGATTTGCTTCTCAACAGGGAAAATCCTGGGTACAACAGACAGACTCAGCTTTTCCTACTTTTTCACTTATAGTTCTCAAGAATTAACTGTGGAATGTTCTGGGAGTCCAACATCTTAAGGAGGAAATTTCCAGAGCAGACTAGGCTCTGTTCTGAGCAAAATAATGTCCTTCAGTGCATTAGCACAACGAATCAAGAGATGTGTCTTCCTGGGACACAGCATTGGGGTGGGAGGGGGCTGCTTTCTGAGGTCCCTCCACTGTAGCTTGAATGGAGCACTCAGAGACAAGACTTCATCTACACTGGGCAGATTTCCGAGCACTCAGGAGAACTGCTCACAATAACTCTAGACTTCTGCTGGTGGCTTATCTGTAAATAATAAACCTGCTTCCTGTAACTTAATGTCTTGCGTGTTGTCTCTGTCTTGGCAAGCTGATAGTCAGGCCACAATAAAAATTTGCTTTACATAGAAGTGATCATTTAAGCCATAATTTTTGGCGGGAAGTATGACTCAATTTATACAGTTGTCACCTTTGAGCAGAAAAGGCTAAGTGAAATTGCAAGCCCTGGGTTCAAGCCCCAGGACCATCATAAAACAAAACAAAACCCCGCTGGGCTTTTTTAGAGCCTAACCCACCAGAAGCATGAGAAATGCCTGAATTAGCTCACTTTGGCCATCCTGTCCCATCAAAGGAGGAGAGAGGAGACAGAGCTTTTGTAGAGTCACCATCCTGAGGTAGGGGCTTGCTAAAAGATTCAGAGTGCCTCCCCTCCCTCCCAGGAATAAACTTCAGCATCATGTTACAAAAAATAGCTACTTACAGCACATTCCATCAAAGTATCAAGAAAAAATATGTAAGGAATATGAAAAGTTAAAACCAAAGTCAGGGGATACAGGGCAAGCTTCAGAACCAGACTCAGACATGGAGGAGTGTGGAAATGATCAGAATGAGAACTGGAAACAACACTGGCGGATAGACTAAGAGCTGCAATGGCTCAAATCCATAGCATGCAAAGACATACACAAAATGTCAGTGTAGATGGAAATTCTAAGACAACAAAAGAAAGGTTAGCGATCAAAACACTCTGAAACAAAAGCCAGGTGCTGGCGGCTCATGCACGTAATCCTACTTTAGAGGTTGAGAAAGCCAACCCAGGCAAGAAAGAAATCAGAAGAGGAGCTGTGGCTCAAAATGGTAGAATACTAGTCTTGAGAAAAAAAAAAAAAAAGACTAACAATGATTGTAGAGCAACTACAAAAGGGATAACATAAGCGTGTGTGTGTGTGTGTGTGTGTGTGAGTGTTTGTTGTTTTTTATTTTAATTTTTTATTGTTATTATAAAGGTGATAAACAGGGCTGGGAATATGGCCTAGTGGCAAGAGTGCTCGCCTCATATACATGAAGCCCTGGGTTCGATTCCTCAGCACCACATATATGGAAAGTGGCCAGAACTGGCGCTGTGGCTCAAGTGGCAGAGTGCTAGTCTTGAGGAAAAAGAAGCCAGAGACAGTGCTCAGGCCCTGAGTTCAAGGCCCAGAACTGGCCAAACAAAAAAAAAAGGTGATGAACAGAGGGGTGGCCGTTACATAAATCAGGTAATGAGTACCATTTCTTTTTGGACAATGTCACTCCTTCCCTGGTTCTCTCCCACTTTTTCCTGCCTGTCCTCACCCACAAGTTGCATAGTTCATTTTCCTCATAGTGTCTAGTAAGTACCACTGCTGCATTTGTTCACCCTTTGTCCCTCCATTTCTGTGCCTCCCTTACCCTCTCATAGACAGATAAATGAACAAACAAGACAAAAAGAAAAGAAAAGAAAACAGCAACCAAGGAAAAAACCTCTTATTTCCATTTCCTGGAATTTGGGTAAATATTATTTTATATGATCAGAGACGCATAGACATTGCACCTTTGTGTTCCTCTTCTAAGAGTATCCTCCTTTGGTCTCACTGGGTGTGAATGCCCAGAGTCCTGAATAATTTATCATGTTCTATGTATTTTAGATCTAGCCTCTGCATAGGAGAGAGAACATGCACCATTTGTCTCTCTGAGCTTGGCTTACCTCACTTAACATGATTTGTTCTAGGCCCATCCATTTCCCTGCAAATGACATAATATTATTCTTTCTAACCATGGTGTAAAATTCCATTGTGTATAGATAGCACATTTTTTTTGATCCACTCATCTATTGTGAGGCATCTGGACTGTTTCCATAGCTTAGCTATTGTGAGTAGTGTGGCAATGAATATGGCTATACAAATGTCTTTATGGTACCTGGCTTGTGATGTTCTGGGTAGATGCCCGGAAATGGTATGGCTGGGTCATACCATATGTATTTTTAAGTACAATAATTAAAGCAACCCAGATATCCATGGATAGGCTAGTGATGGTATGTCCAGAAAATATATTATTATGTGGTCCTTAAAAACGAAGACTTTTAATGAACTCGATATGCAATCCAGTATCTTCAGGTTTTATTCTTGTTTTGAGATAGGGGCTCACTATTGCCAGGGCTGAATTTGAATTTCTAGGCTCAAGTGATTATCACATCTCATCCTTCCAAGTATTTGAGATTACAGGTATGTCTCATTGTGCCTGGCCTACCTGTATATTTATAATACAAACCAAAAATATTTGCAAGTGAAAATATATTTGTAAATTAAAAACCAAGGTATATACATGATCATCTCAATAGATACAGAAGAAAACCTTCAACAAAATACAAAATCAATTCAAGTGAAAAGCTTTGGAGAAGCTAGGAATCAAAGGAACATTCCTTAAAACTGTAAAAGCTATACATGACAGACCAAGAGCCAACATCATACTGAATGGGGAAAAATTACAACCATTTCTCCTAAAATCAGGAACAAGGCAAGGATGTCCACTCTTTTCACTCCTCTTCAACATAGTTGTAGAACTCTTAGCCAGAGCAATAAGGCAAGAAAAGAACATTAAAGGGATTCATATGAGGGAAAAAAAGAAATAACAATGAAGTATGTTTTTTTTTAAACCACGGTATAGGAAATCATGTAGTTTATGCAGATCTGTATGTATTAGTGAGTCTGCAAAGAGGCTTATTTCTCCTTTAAATGATAATATGTAAGCAACCCAGGATTGGCAACATGTCTCCATTGGCTCAGAGACCTCCTCCTTCCTACACATTTATTCCATTATCCTGGGTTGATAACTCTATGTCCCACAGTTCACCAGAGTTTGTGAGGAGGGGGAACAGAGGCCATATTGCTTTTTCTTAGGCACAACCTAGAAACAGCACATCTGACTTTTGCTCACATCCTATTAGCCAAGACTCAAGACTATACTTTTCTGCAAGGGTTGCTGGGAAATATCCATCCTTCCTTCCTTTCTTCCCTCCCTATCCTCCTCCTTCCTTCTTCTCTCCCTATTCCTCCCTTACTCTCTTCTTCTCCACTTCCTCTATCCCTCCCCCCTTTTTATTTTGGTGGTGCTTCAGATTGAACAAAGGATCTCTGAGCTACCTGCCCCAGCATTAAAAGTTGTAATTTTAAGCTGGGAGTCAGTAGCTCACATGCCTGTAAGCCTAGTTATTCAAGAGCTAAGGCTGTGAGGATCATAGTTGGAAATCACCCCTAGCAGAGAAATCCAAAGGATCCTTCAGTTAACCAGCAAAAAGCTGGAAGTGGTAGTGTGGCTCAAGTGATAGAGTATCAACTTCAAGTGGAAAAAGGCATGCAAGAGGATGAGGCCCTTTCAAGCCCCATTTCTGTAAAAACAACAACAACAACAATAACAAAGCAATCTTTATCATAAATGGCTTTTCACCCAGTTAAAATTAGGTAGTTCTATCCCAAATAGAGCCTTACTTTTAAAAAATACAAAACAACGAATTTTGGGGAAAATTCAGCCTTAAAATGTCTGCCTTAACATATGCATGGAAAATGAACGTGAAAACCTGATAACTGTATTTTGCAGTACTTGGGGGTGTGGGAGGGCTATGTTCTACTTGCTTCCCTTTTGAACCTTTATAATTTGTTCCATGTGGATGTATTAACTAATTAAACATTTTCAACTTAGTTACAAAAATAGCACCACACTGTGTGCTCAGCAACCTTTCCTGGCTGGTTCAATGACAAAATGCTTGTGTGCCCCCTTATCCCTCCCCCCTTTACCTCTCCCACCTCCCCTCCTCCCCTCCCCACCCCAAAGAGGGTTACAGACAGATGTGGTATGAAACTGAAGCCATGTGAACGACAGAAAATCCATATGGCTTGAGTAGCCTGGGCTGGCTCACATGCATGCATAGACAGGATCCTGGAAGGGAATTCAAATCTAGAGAAGTTCTCCAGAAGTATCAAACTTTCCAAGCCAGGGGGTTCATTTAGTCCAGAACTTCCCCTCTGTTTTTTTGTTTTTTCACTTAAATTTATTTTCTGGTGCCAGTACTGGGGCTTGAACTCAGGACCTAGGCACTGTGCACTAGCATTTGTTTGTGCTCAAGACTGGCACTTTTCCAGTGGAGCCACATCTGCACTTCTGGCTTTTTGGTGGTTAATTGGAGATAAGAGTTTCATGAGGGGCTGGGAATATGGCCTAGTGGCAAGAGTGCTTGCCTCGTATACATGAAGCCCTAGGTTCGATTCCTCAGCACCACATATATAGAAAAGGCCAGAAGTGACACTGTGGCTCAAGTGGTAGAGTGCTAGCCTTGAGCAAAAGAAGCCAGGGACAGTGCTTAGGCCCTGAGTTCAAGCCCCAGGACTGGCAAAAAAAAAAAAAAAGTTTCATGAATTTTCCTGCCTAAGCTGGCTTTGAACTATGATCCTCAGATCTCAGCTTCCAGAGTAGCTAGGATTACAGGTGTGAGTTACCCTTGCCCTCGGGATCTCCCATCCTGACCATGCCTGGCTTGCTTAGATGAGAGAAGGGTGTTCTGGTTGGTTAACTCCAAGAAGGAAGAGAGGAGAAGGAGCAGTAGGAGAAGGAGGACTGGGAAGAAGGCCAATACCTTGTGAATAGGGAAGGGGCTTGGCAATCAGTGAGCTGCTAGGACAGAGAGTACTATTTGTCCTTTGAAGCAGAAAGCTTTTGAAGTCTCTGCCAGGTAGAAACCACACTCCCCTTTTCCGCTTCTCATCTCTTCTGCTGCTCTTGTGAAGCAAGAAAACCTTGGGGCAAACTTGAGGCAAGTGTGGGGTGGGGCCTTAGAGACCACCAACAATGAGCCACTCGCTGTACTGCAAAAGGCCAGCACTTTCCCCTGGACCCAGATAGACACAGAATAGACACCTTCTTACCTTCCAGTGCGAAGATAGCTGCTCTCTCCACTGATACACAGTACCTTCCAGAGGGCCCTGCAGGTGTTTATTTAGGGCTGGAATAGTTCTGTACATACAGAGGGACATATCCAGCTCCTTGTCTTATCTAAGGCTCAGTGGAAGAAAAGTGAAAGAATTGTATCCCTTTAACTATTCCCCTGCAATCTTCTCCAATCAACAAATCAAATTCTCTCTCTCTCTCTCTCTCTCTCTCTCTCTCTCTCTCTCTCTCTGTGTGTGTGTCTGTGTGTTTGTGTGTGTATGCTGATACAGGGGCTTGAACTCAGGGCCTGGGTACTGTCCCTTTGGTTTTTTGCTCAAGTCTGGTACTCTACTGTTTGAGTCACAGCTCCATTTCTGGGTTTGTGTTGATCAATTGGATAGATAAGAGTCTCATGACTTTCCCACCTGGGCTGGCTTTGAACCTTAATCCTTAGATGTCAGCCTCCTGAGTAGCTAAAATTTCAGGTGTGAGTCACCAGAGCACTGCAAAAATTTCTCTGATCATCTAAACATTAAATGTAATTATCCTCCCAGTTCTTGTAACTTAGAGTTCCATATATACTTCCAACACATTTAAAAATCGACAAATAATCATATGATCATTAGAAAAAATGGATCTGCAAATATATACTAAATCTGCTTGCAAATGTTAATGTGCTGCTCTAAATTTTCTTATTATCTGCTGTCAGCAAAAGCAGGCAGAATGAACACTGCTAGCCAAGACGTCAGTTGCTCATTACTGCCCCCTCCTGGAGACCTGAAAGAATTGGTCATGACACAGCACACCCAGATGCTCCAGGTTCTTTTTTTTTTTTTTTTTTTTTTTTTTTTTTGCCAGTCCTGGGCCTTGGACTCAGGGCCTGAGCACTGTCCCTGGCTTCTTCCCGCTCAAGGCTAGCACTCTGCCACTTGAGCCACAGCGCCGCTTCTGGCCATTTTCTGTGTATGTGGTGCTGGGGAATCGAACCTAGGGCCTCGTGTATCCGAGGCAGGCACTCTTGCCACTAGGCCATATCCCCAGCCCCTGGATGCTCCAGGTTCTGTGTCACAAAGTCCTTACCCTAGACATGGTGACTGGACCAGGCACAGGCCTTGTGGCCTACATCAAGCCTTCATGTGCCGGCCAGCAGCCTGCATGAACTGCATAGCTATGAACCGCATGAGCTGCTTGGGCTCTGCCCTTGAGCCTTTCTGTGCTCAAGGATAGCACTCTATCACTTGAGCCACAGCACCACTTCTGGCTTTTTCTGAATAGTTTATTGGAGAAAAGTGTCCCGTTGACTTTTCTTCCCAAGCTGGCTTTGAACTACGAGCCTCAGATCTTAGCCTCCTGAATAGCTAGGATTATAGGCATGAGCCACGGGTGCCCAGCTAGCTATGCATTCTTGAAGTATCTGATTGTTCCTTTCAGAGGGAGACAGCAGGCAGGGACCAAAGACCTACAGAGGAGGTGACAGATTGAGTCTGGCAAGAGCCCTGCAGGCAAGCTGGCCAGAAGTTGCCAGAGCAGTGGAAACAGAGACTGCAGTGTCTGCGCACCAATGGCGAGTGGGTGAGATGCATGATGCTGTTCCTAGATCTGATACCTCCAGGCCTCTCTCCAGAGGGCATGGCTCAGGAGCTGCTGTGCCTGGATGCTTTTCTACCTGCCTGGTTTCAGCCAGCAGAGAGCAATGGTGTTCTAAGCCAAAGTGCCAGCATGTGCAGGGGCCAAGGGCACAGGACCCAGAAGTTTGTGCGGGAAGGGGACGGACACAATATTAATGGAAAAAGAAGTAACTTTGTGAGGCCTCAAGGGAATCCCATGGGTCCCATGGGAGCTCGGAGCTGAGATAACCCAGGAGCTGCCAAGATATGTTGCAAGAAGCTTGGTGACTGTTTCTCTCCTCTCATGCAGCATGGGATGGAGAAGGGAAGTCAAGCTTTGGGCCCGGCAGCTTCCTTCTCCCAAAGGCAATTCCAAGTGATCAAATTCCAAGCTTAGGTCCTGTCCTGTTTGCACAGCCTAGGAAGTGACAGTTGGGCCACTGAGTGTGTGCAAGGGAGGCCTGTGGTCACAATATGGTTGGTTATGCTCTATGCCAGTGCATTCTGAGGCTAGGCCTGGTGATCCTCTGCAAAACACAGGAGGGGATTGGCATGGATCTCAGAGGCATGGAGGAGAAAGATTGACCCACCAGGTTTTTGTTTTAGAGAGCTAAAGTCAGGGAAAGTGGAGTGTAGGAGAGAGATTAAGTCTACAATGAAAACAGCATGGTCAAGAGCATAGAAGACTTGCAAAACTGTTTGGTGTAAGTGAACTGAACACCTCAGGGGGGAAAGGGTAAGGGGGAGGGGGGAGGGGGGAGGGGGGTATGAGGGACAAGGTAACAAACAGTACAAGAAATGTATCCAATGCCTAACGTATGAAACTGTAACCTCTCTGTACATCAGTTTTATAATAAAAACTTTAAAAAAAAAAAAAGAGCACAGAAGACATCAGAAGATAAGAGGGGAGGCACTGAAAGAGCAGAGAGCCTGTCAAGACGGGGTAGAGGTTTGGCCTAGAGTATAGGATGAGCAGCGTGTACATACAGGGAGTATGGAGAGCAGGGTGCAACCGAAGCTGAGAAGAGCTGGGTGTACATTACATAGTCCAGAGAAGCCGTGTTCCAGGAAGAAGGTGTCTTCATAAATTCAGAAATTCAGAGGCTGTCCCCTAGGTGGCAGTGTGTGTACACGACAGCAGCTACCAGGCCATGTTCCCCAAGGATCTCCCATGGGACCAGCTAACCAACACCCCTCACCCCAAGTTCCCAAAGGGACAGAGAGGGGAACCTGAAAAGCCTCAGCATGTCCTGTCAATTGTGCCTGTGTCCCCCACTTTCAAGTCAGGGTCAGGTGGAACTTTGTGAAATCTCTCCTGACAGGGTCTGAACTGTAGACTTAGCAGAACCTCAACTCCCTGGATGTAAGATTAAGACAAACAGGAAATCAGGTTTGGACATAGAGCTGATAGTCGTGTGTGTGTGTGTGTGTGCGCGCGCGCGCGCATTTGCGCGCACATGCACGCACATGTATATACCGGAACTGGGGCTTGAACTCAAGAGCCTGGGCACTGTCCCTTACCGTTTTTGCTACAGGCTGGTGATCTACAACTTGATCCACACCTCTCCTTCCTAGTTCTGTTTCTACTACTGATGAGCTGGGTAATTCCCTGTGAGACCCCACCCCCTTTGTTTAGTTTATTAACATAGAGCTTTGTGAAGGTCAGTTCATCAGAGATTATTTCAATTATGATGCTCTCTGCACTGTCACCTGGCCATCACTTCTTTGTGTCTGCATTCCAAATGTTCCTGAGTAGACACAAGCAATGCTCAGCCTCCAGTGGGGCATAGCACTCAGGGACAGAGCTGGCATTTGACTCAGGGAGTCAGATCCCTTGATCTTTGATCTCTCTCTCTCTCTCTCTCTCTCTCTCTTATCTTTGATCTCTCTCTCTCATCTTTGGTCTCTCTGTCTCTCTCTGTTTCAGTTTGTCTCTCTTTTGTTGTTTTGTTTTGCTTTTTGTTCATTGTAGGGCTTGAACTTGGGGCCTGGACACAGTTCCTAAGCTCTTTTTTTCAAGGCTAGTGCTCTACAACTTTGAGCCACAGCATCACTTCTGGTGGTTAACTGGAGATAAGAGTCTCGTGGACTTTCCTGCTTGGGCTGGCTTTGAATTGCGATCTGAATCTCAGCCTCCTGAGTATCTAGGATTACAGGCATGAGCCCTTAACAACATCCCACTCCCCCTTCCACCACCACCCCCACCCCCACCCCCTGCCTCTCTGATGTCTTGCCTAGCTGCATCTGGAGTTTCCTTCTCTTTCATTTGGAGTAATTACACTGTGGTTGAGTGAAAGTCAGGGCTGGGAAGACACCGGAGGCACCTAGTAAATAAGCTTCCTCTCTCCTTGGCCTCCCATTTGTAGATGTAATGGCTCAGGCCAGAGAGGTAATAGGATGATTATCACCCCGTCTACCAGCACCAGTTAGCCTCTGTCACTAAAATGTGCTCCTCTGTGTCCTGTCACACACGGTCCCCTATCGTATGCTTCAGTCCTATCTTGTGGGGGATTCCATCCGAGGGTAGAGGCAAATAGTAATCGGAACAAGATGTACTTGAAAGTTTGCTAATTCTTTAAAATAGATTATTCTGGGACAAATCATACAGCCATTGGATGACAGACCAAGAAATCAGTTTCTTTTTCTTTTCTTTTCTCCAGGATTCCCTGACCTCTTTCTCAAGGCAACATTGTCGGGTGCTGGAGGCTCCTGCTTGTAATCCTAGTTACTCAGAGGGCTGAGATCTACGAATCTGAGAATCACCATTTGAAGCCAGCTAAAAGGTCTGTGAGACTCTTATCTGCAATTACCAGCAAAAAGTCAGAAGTGAAGCTGTGGCCCAAGTGGTAGAGCACTAACCTTGGGCAAAAAGCAGCTCAAGGACAGTGCCCAGGCCCTGAGTTCAAGCACAGGACCAGTGAAAAAGGAAAGAAAGAAAGTAGGAAGGAAAGAAAGGGAGGGAGGGAGAAAGGGATGGAGGGATAAAGGAAAGGAGGGAGAAAGACACCATGAAAGAAGCAAGCAAGCAAGAAAGGAAAAAAGCAACATTTTTTTGGTTGCTGATGGCTGACACCTGTAATCCTAGCTACTCAGTAAGCTGAGATCTGAGAATGGAGGTTTGAAGCCAGCCTGAACTGAAAGGCCTGTGAGACTCTGATCTCCAGTGAACTAGCAAAATGCCAGAAGTAGAGTTATGGCTCAAGTGACAGAATGCCAGCCTTGAGCAAAAGCCAAGTGAGAGAGTGAGGTCCTGAGTTTAAGCTCCAGCACGCGTGTGCATGTGTGCGCGCACACCCACACATCACTGAGGTCCTGAGTTCAAGCCCCAGTATACACACACACACACACCCCACAGAGCTTATTCTGGGACAAATAGTGCAGCTTTTGAATGACAGGCCAAGGAAATTATTTCTTTTTGTTGCTGCTGTTCTTTATTCTTCAGGGTTCCCTGACCTCTTTTTCAGAAAGACAGCATCAATCCAAAACTGAGCTTGGAGTGAAAGGTCTGCCAAAGGAATTGGCACTTGGCTCACTGGCATTGCCTATCCCCAAAGTTCTGCTAGACATTGATGATGTGACTTATCCTCAAAATGGTCTCTTGACTATGACTTTCTCCCACTAAGATCACTGGCTGTCTCCTTCATTCCATGCTATTCTCCCTCCCCACAGGAGAGACTGCCCACTGTCTATGTCACCATGGCTATCTTCTTCATTCATTGATCACTTTCCAGCCTTGCCCAGCTCTTCCTTTCTCAACCTACCAGCTGTCACTTCTCCTCTCCCGCCCAGACTTATGAAACCACACCCCAGCTGCCTTCTTTCCCAATATTCTCGAATTTTTACTATTATTGCCATGTCCTCATAGCAAAACTCCAAATCTCAGTGAATCCTACTGTTCCTGCTGGCTGTATTTGTGCTGGTCCCAGCTGCTGAAAGCTATTGGAGCAGGCTGTATAGATTGTCATTCTGGCTGAGCCTCTATCACACTTGACCTCCAACTCTTTCCTCCTGTTCTTGCTTCTTCTCAAAGGTTTTTCTCCTCCTCCCTTCAGTTTCTCTGACATACATGGATTCCACTGACCACCATTTATCTTCAGTGAGGATTGTTCCTCTGACTTCCAGAGAATGGGGAACCTTCACCTAGGAGCCTATATTAAACCCATTGATATCTTCCTCACCCAGATCTGAAACCCCAGCTGTCCTCCAATCAGAATCCCAGTCCTTTTTGTCTTCTCCAGCATCTTCTGGGTTTTTCCTTCTATGCTCTTTGATGGCTTCTCTTCCCTTCACAATGTACATATGGCCATGCTTTTCCTCTAATTTTTTTTTCTTCAGCCTGATGACTCATGCCTGTAATCTTGGCTATTTGGGCAGCTAAGGGTAGAAGAATCATGGTTCGAGGCCAAGCCAGGCTTACTGAGGGAAGTCCTGGTTTCCTAAAGCAGAAGAAGCTCTTTCATTCTCTTCTAATTGTTCTCCTCCCTGTGTGGAATGCAGGTAGAAAGCTGAGGCTGGTCCAGCCATTGTATGACCACACACCAACTTTAAGGATGAAGGCTGCCCATCAAGGAGAGCCAGAGCAGGCAGGTGAGTGGACCCAGGACTAAGGGACATTGTGTAGCTGCTGACCATCCCAGCTCTGCTGACCTTCAGATTTCTCACTATGTCATGCCAGAGTTTTATTTTCCAAATCTATTTGGTTAAGGAATAAAGTTGGGCTTTTATTTAAAAGCAAAACCAAAAATGGAACACAGTTCCTAATTTGTGTAAAACTTCTAAATGTGTATATAGCTTCTGTGGTGTGGATGTAGGACCCAGGCTCTGCCTAACTGCAGTATCTTGTCTTTCATACTATAGTGATTGGCTCAAGAGGGAGCATGTGACCAGACCC
The DNA here is from genome assembly GCF_023159225.1 of Perognathus longimembris pacificus. Lineage (NCBI taxonomy): Eukaryota > Metazoa > Chordata > Mammalia > Rodentia > Heteromyidae > Perognathus > Perognathus longimembris. Next base: position 53,680,935 of record NC_063162.1, read on the forward strand.
ACAGCAATTAGAACCCTTTTTTGGGATTTGTTCATAATAATTTAGAGCGTAGGTATTCATATGGCACTCCTTGCAAATCCAGAGGCCTAGAAGAGAAAGAATCCAGGGCTCCAATTTTGGGAAGGCCCCAGCATCAGGTTTCCAGACTCTGGTCAAGTTCTTTTGATTCTGTCAGGGGTCTGAATAGCCTTCTAGTAATCTCTCCTCTCCCCTCCAGCACATGCCAGTTTGAGCTCTCTCATTTTCTTCCAAAATGTCCTCAGTATTATAAAGAACCTTGGTAATCTGGCCCTAATAAAACATTATTCCCAGGTAACAGGGTTGTTGTTAATGTTATTATTATTAAAACAGTTTACCTAATGATTTCCATAAGTATTTATATATTTATTTGTCCAGAGCAAGGTAGGCAAGCATTCTAGGAACAAATTATACCCCATGTCCTGGTGACCTTTAACTGTGAGCTTGTGAGGTACAATACTTTGACTTTGACATTGCTAGTGAGAACATTAGGGTGCAAAGACAAGCATGCAAGACTAAGAAGCTGAATTAGGAGAGCTGGCTACCAAATGCTCTTTCTCCTCAAGATTCTTTGAGACCTGCCCACTGCCTGTCTGAAGGGCTCACGATGAATATGTGCAGGATTTGAACAAGGGATTATTAGGGGGAGTCAGAGAGGGATAAAGACCAAACTCTTCCACTCAAAATATTATTTAGAGGAGGTTCAGGTCCAAGATAAAAAGGAGTCACTCTCAGATGCTTTCTCCACTTCTGAAACTATTTCTTGTTCTTACAATCAGGCTTGTAGTTGGCACTATAATTCAACTATATCGGCCAAATACAGTTTGAGGGCTAGTCTGCCAAGTAAACCACTAGTTATGGTACAATTCTTTCATGAGTTGGGATTATCTATATCCTAATTCTTTTCATTATTTATTTACTTCTTGTGTCAGTACTGGGGCTTTAGCTCAGGGGTTTGGCACTGTCCCTTAGCTCTCTTGCTCAAGACTGGTGTTGTACCACTTGAAACACACCTCTACTTCTGGCTTGGAGATAAGAATCTTACAGACTTTCCTGCTCAAGTTGGCTTTGAACCATGATTCACATTCCTCAGCCTTCTGAGTAGCTAGGATTACAGGTGTGAGGCACTAGTACCCAGCAACTATATTTTTTTGTTATCTTAAAAAGTGTATCTTCAATTAGTTATACAAAGGGATTTCAACATGTCATTTTGAGTACAATGCATCTTGATCAATATCACTTCTTTTGTCACTCTCCCTCATTTCTCCCAACCCACTATAGCCCTCAAGTTACCTGGTTCCATTTTTACACATTGACGTTGACTATTATGATTGTATTTGCCCACTCTTCCCTTCCATTTGTCTTCTCCCTCTGCTTTCCTAGACCCCCTCACCCTGGCAATGCATGTTCTAGCTTCCTGGCATTCATTTGATAGAGCCTTAAGTTATTCAAAGGTGTTACACCTCTGAAATCCTCCCGTATACATACTGTAATTTGTGTATCTGCATATGACCCTGTATATTTAGATGTAACTTCCACATACAGACGTGCTCTGTCCTGAGAGCCCTTGATGTTCTTGGAAGCCACTCTATGTTGGTGGGAGAGTGGTAAAGCTTGAGTCTGGGAGAAGCTGTGCATGACTGTGTCAGATGAGATTGTCCACTGAGGCTTGTTGGGGTGCAAATTTAGAGGGGAGCCATGTTGGCTTGGTAGGCGTTCTGCCCTCTTCGTACCCTACAGCAGTGTGGCCGCTGGGTTTTCAGAAAGAAAATGTCCCCAGAGGCTGCTCAGCCTGGCAGGACCTTCAGCATCAACCTGCCAATGGTTCACACCAGCTCTTCCCACTTCTTTCAGCACTTACACATTATTTCACTTCCAGCATTTAGCAGAAATCACGACCATCTTCACCACCAGCTTCCACACCCTTTCTTTCCTGATGGTGGAGGTATTCCTTCATCAGGTGACCCTCCATTGGTGGGTGTAACCCTTCCCTTCCACCTGCTCATCAGAATATTCCATCCTTCCTTCTCCCTGGAGTGTTGCTATTGTTGTGCAAACCTGCTACAAAGGGTATCTCCAACATTCTAACAAACCCCTCCACACTGCAGCAAACTCTCAATTTAGATATAGTTACAATAACAGAAAACAGAAAGTTAAAAAAGATACATTTCTTTCTCATATATGTAGTCAAGAGATAGGTAGTGTAGAGTAGATATGGCAACTCCCTAACTATTGGGAAACCACAATTATTCTAACTTGTACCTGCTCAAAACATGGCTTCTACCACAGTTTATATGAGTACTAGAGCTCTAGACATGTACCTATGATTGCAGGAAAGAGCAAGGGCTCTTTAAAGCCTTTAAAATTTGCCTATACCTGTTATTGACTATTTCTATTGGCTGGAACTTACTCATGTGACATAAGTAGCTACAGGGGAAGCTAAGAAATTTGCCTTCATTTTGGGAAGCCATGTGGTCAGACAAAATTAAAATTTATGTTATGAAGAGAAAGGGAAACAAGGTAATTAGGGCCAGTTAGCCATCTTCATCAATGCCTCTGGTGTCTGTTCTTGAGCTTTCTTTGTGCTCAAGGCTAGTGCTTTACCACTTGAGCAACAGCTCCACGTGGACATTTTGATAGTTAATTGAGGATGAGTCTCATGGACTTTCCTGATCGGGCTGGCTTTGCACAGTGATCCTCAGATCTCAGTCACTTGAGCAGCTAGAATTACTGCTATGAGAATCTGGCTCTTTTTCCTTGCCCTTAGGGCTTTTGCTTGACTGGACAGCACTCTTAACACTTTTGCACAGGTCCCTGACCAGTTCAGAGACAGGGTGTACTCCCTTAGTAAAACAACAACTAGAACGGGCAGAACAATCTCTTGCAAGCTTTTCTTTTTCTTTACACTGGACTTAACTTGCTGATTGCCTGTATGAGAACAGATGACATCAGTTTTGAACAGATCCATGTTTTGTGTTGCCCGGCAGACAGAGCAGACCCTGAGCACTCCTCAGGAGTGCAAGAGCAGCAAGCCAGCGGCTCACTCCACAGGTAGGCAGGCCAGAGCCGGGCGGTCAGCCTTCGCATCGCGGCACCGGCCGGCCGGCGGCGTGGACAGCCCCGCTCATCGGCCTCCCGCCTCCGCCTTGGCGGACAGGCTAGGAATAAATCTCCACAGGGGATCCGGAGGCTGGGTATTTTTAGCACCAACGCCGAAGGAGCCAGTCCTTACCGAAAAGAAATAACCATCCCCATGTACTGCCCCTTTTGCTGAAGACGACCTCCAGTTAGTTTCCAAGGCCCGGTCGAAACGCCTTCCATCTTCCACACAGCCATTTTCCTGCTCCTTCGCCGCCTCTCGCCAATTCCCGCCCCCCCCCCCCCCCCACCTCCCGCACACCCCCGGGGCCCGGGCCTCCCACGGCTCGCACATCCCCTCCGGACGCTCAGAGGCAAGGCCGCAGCAGTGTGGGTGCAGCACGTCTCGGCTGAGCGACCGCTGGGGCCACAAGTGCTTGGCTGGGGTCCAGGGTCCGCCAGCACCGCGCACCGACGCGCAGGACGCGGACCCGGGACGCACCGGGCCGCAGGCACCGCCCAGAGCGGGACAAAGGGGCGGGACAAAGGGGCGGGTCGGTGACCTGCGCGAGCGCCCACGGGGCCTGGCGGCGGGGAGGCGTGGCGAGCACGGAGGGCGTGGCGAGCGCCTGGGGGCGGGGCCTGGCGTGTGGGGCCGCGCGGACGGCGCTGGGACGCGGCGCCCCTTCCTCCGCAGCCGCTCGGCGCCGCGCCCCCGGCCCCGCCCTCCGCGCCCCGCCCCCGCCGCTCGGACGGCCTGAGTCGCGCCCTCCCGCCCGGCGCCGCCGAACTTGCTCTAACTTCCTCGGCCGACGGGGCCGCGCCGGGTAAGTGGACCCCGGAGCCCAGCTCGAGCGTCGGGCCTGCTCCTCTTCATTGTCTGAGGCCGAGTCCCTCAAGCGGCTTCCGAGGACTGGGCTGCTTCTGGGGTTCCCGCTCGGGCCCTAGCCACCCCCCGCCTTCCGCAGCACCACACCCCGCTTGCCTGCGGGCGGCTCGGCGGGCGGCGCGGGCTTTGTTCGCCCGGATCGCCCGCCCGGCGTTGGAGGCCGCGGCCCGGACCCCGCTGAACCGAGCTCGGGCGCGGGGCGCCGGAGCGAGGGGCGCGGCGGACGCTCCTGAGCGGGTCGCCTGTGTTCTTTCCACGTTGCGTCCCTGCCAGGGTGGGCGCGGGGGCCCGGGAGCAGGCGCGGCGGCGGGCTGCACCTCCGGCGCTCGGCCCCTGGTCGCCGGCTGCGCGATCCGGGGGACTGGGTGCTGCCTTCGGCTGGGTCACCGACCTCGGGTCCTTGGACTCGGGTCAGGGGGTGGTAGAGGTGGAGGGCGTGGGCACAGGCCGGGGAGGGATGCCCCCGGCCCCCACCCGGCCCTAAGTGCGCTCTGAGGCTCGTGCACCCCACTCTTGGGTCCGGCTGAGGGGGGCCTGGGCGATCCAGCTTTTCGGTGCTCGTCGTGACGGGTCTTGTCTGATGGGGAAGCCAAACCCGACGACCCCTGACCCAGCCCAGGCGATGGTCGAGTTGGGGTTGTGGCTGTGGAGTTGGCTTAGCCAAGGTTGCTGTTTGCGCCTTTCCCCTGGACTCCCAGGAAGGGTGTGCGTGTGTGTGTGTGTGTGTGTGTTTGTGAGTGTGTGTGTGACAATGGCAGGGACTTGGGTCACCGGGACCGCTCTAACACATTTCTTGGGGACTTAAAGTTGGTCTCCAAGCTTGGCGCGTTTAGGAGTCCTTTGGTCCGGGCTTTGGTCGTCGCTGGCCGCTGAGCCGTCCGTGATCGCTCCACGGCTGTCCCCGAGTGCTGGGGACGGGGCACGTGGAGCCGTCCCTGGCCTGGGGTGCCTGACCCTGGAGCGGAGCTCTGCAGGCGTGGTCTCCGCAGATATCATCCTTGGGAGACGGTTACCTGCCTGCCAAATTCACCCCGTTTGTCCCTTGATCTCCTAAGTAGAAGTTGGTGCCTGCAGAGAGCACTGGGGCTGCCGTTCCCAGTTTGTAAAAGGAAACCTGAGGCTCAAGTTCTGCCAGCTCAGTGGTTGGTTGGAAGCACACAGGTCCTCCTGGGCTCTCTGGATCCTGCTCTACAGCCCCCAAGTTCCTTTATAACCGTTTTCTCAGCTGTCCCCAAGCTTACGATCCCAGTCTTTCTTTGACTGTCAGGATTTCTTCTTCACTCCCATCCCCTGTCTTTCCTTACCCATTTCTCCCTCTCCTTCCCTCTCCCTTTTCTCCCCTCTAGGGTCTTACTAACTAGTCAGGCTGGCCTGGAATTCACGATCTTCTGCACCACTACCTTCAGGCTTATTCTGAGGATTTCTGTTGGCTGGGGACAGGCATTGGTAACCCGGGCTGTCAGATAGGTGTCTGCTTCCTTCTTTGTGTCACCATTGGTTGCACTTCCCTTCAGTTGAAGTCCTTTTTTTTTTTAAATCCCTCTCTACATTTCTGAATGCTCCCCATAGCCTGCGGGAGGGTGGAGGGCTGGTACTGTTCCAAGGATCTCACTCTCAGATGAGCTGTGAACTCTGAGAAGGTCTCAGAAACCAGGTGGGATCTGTGTTAGGTGCTCAGTGGTGTTTGAGCTTAGTTTAGCTGCAGCATTCAGGCCAACTGGAGTCCAAGGTACTACTGCTGTCTCTGGAGGGGGCTGTAGAAGGATTGCCTGCCCAGGGAAGGACCCCTTACCCCCTTTCCGCCAGGAAGTTGTGCTGTTCTCTGTGGGCTCCTCCCTGGAAATGGAAGGTAGGCCACCTTGCAGGTTGTGGTAATGAAGTTTCCAAGGAACTAGGCCACAGGGAAGCTTCTGGAAACATTTTCTTAGGCCATTTACCTTGCTGCCATGTGCTCAGGTATTTCACCTTCTTTCGTTTCTGCTGAGGTAAAATTCATTTTGGCCTTGTCTATAAAATGTTGTGCCAGTCCTGGGAAGACCTTTGCTGATTGAAAACCTAATGAAGGTTATGGTCAAGATTGTAGCAATTACATGGTAACAGCAAGTTAATTGAAAATACTTAAGAGTATTTTCTGAGTCTTACCCCAAGCATGGTCCTAGTATTACTGATATTTACTTGTTTAATCCTTGAAACAACACAGTGTGATTGATGTTAGCTGCCCCCCATTTTACAGTAACCTCTCTGTTAACTCATGATCTTAGTATGAGTTGGATTTCCTCATTTTTAATTTAGAGCCTGTCTTTCTCCTGGAGGTGCTTAGAATTGATGAATTTACTGAACAAGCTACAGCAGAACTACTGAACCCTTTCAGTGCAGGTGCCTCAAGTCATCCTGTTCATCTAGCACAGCCTGGACACACAACAGACACCCCCGAATCTGCCTGTTGACTAGTGATGTAGCTTCTGTTCCCCCTACAAGCAAGGGATAGGAGAGTAACTACCTGTATCTATCTGGAAAGAGGATTTGATGAGGTAACAACAATCCCAAGACTTAGAAGTGTCACTGTGCCTACTCATCACATATTTACTTTGTTATCCTCACTGTAGAATCCATGCTCAGGCACTGGACACAGAGTCCTACTTAGCTTCTTAGAGCTTCTGTCCACTAAGTGGTATTTCATTGGCTACAGTAAGTCACATGGCCATACCTATCTACAAGATGGGGAAGAGGATCAGAAACATTTTATGAATAACACTAATGCCTACCACTTATCTGCCACCCAGACCTCCTTGGTGGCTTCTTCCCCATACAATGACATTTGTGTGTATCATTACATGTTTCTGTGTCACCAGTAAAAGAAGCACTTCTTAAAGATGGACAAAGGTGCCATTTGAAAGGCAGCTTGCTCCTCCCTCCTCTACCCTTGAGCACATTACTTGAATTCATTAATTCATTTGCTCATTTGTGGTCTAGAGGAGTAGTGATGAGTTCCAGGTTGGATTTCTTCCTAAGCATGCTCAGGTCCCAGCCTGGAGCCAGGCACTTGTACTTAGTAGGCCTGATGATCTCTGCTTCCTTCTGCTGGTACTTTTTTTTTTTTTTGGCCAGTCCTGGGCCTTGGACTCAGGGCCTGAGCACTGTCCCTGGCTTCTTCCCGCTCAAGGCTAGTACTCTGCCTCTTGAGCCACAGCGCCGCTTCTGGCCGTTTTCTGTATATGTGGTGCTGGGGAATCGAACTTAGGGCCTCGTGTATCCGAGGCAGGCACTCTTGCCACTAGGCTATATCCCCAGCCCTTCTGCTGGTACTTTTATAGCCTTTAGTGCCCATGAGAAGAGAAGCAGGCTTCTTCAGGATGCTGGTCTGGCTTGTGAGCCCTTGGACATCTGGTACTTCCCTACCTGGGTGTGAAGTCACCTTTCCTAGAAGCAGGGGCAGCTGAGTCCTCCTCCCTTCCTTTGTGGGACTGGGCCTGAACTTGCCTTGGAAAAGGTGTGGAAAGGAATGATTGGCAGGACAAGTTGACTGGAGGTTGGATCCTACTGGAGAGCAGGGTTGAGTATGAGAATGGCCTGAGTATGGGTTCTCTGGCCGGTAGAAAGTTGTAGATACTTCTTGTTAATTGCCTCTCTCTCCTTAGGCCACTATGGCTGGATGTTAAAGAGCTAGCCTGGCTGTGATGTTTGCTTTTGTGCTTTGTCCCCTGCTTAGTTTCTGGTGAAGGGTCAGACACTGGTGGAGATGAGAAGACCTGGTTAATTCATGGTTAATTCACTATACTTCCCTCCATTTCTAGGGCTTCTGGTTTTCCACCTTTGGAATGGAGGTGGTGGTGGTTTCTAGCCCCTTCTTGGCTGTTCATCAGTCCTGGGAGCTGTGTAGACCCGTGCTTTGAGAATTGTTGGCCTAGGTGTTTTTGTTTTGCTTTATCTTGCATTCATCAGTGTTCCTCTTTGAGTGTGAGTCTGTGATGTGTTGAGCTTCGTGGTCTCCCATCTGTTTTCCCCTTAACAGCACATGAGTTTGGTTCAAACCAAGCAAGCGGTTGTTCTGGTTGAGCACAGAACTGGCCAGAGAGCAGCGTTCGGTGCCTCTGAACATTTAGCATGAAGATGGACAGCCTAGCTCGCAGGTGGATAGAGGGCAGGCCAGCTGTTGAGCTGTATCTGCTGTAAAGTAGGCAGGATGCAGCCTGCCTTTCAGCCTTGAGTTGCTGAGAGCAGAAGCAGATGATGTGGTCATGGAAAGCCACATAGGAAGCCCCTGAGTTGGGCCCAACACTCTGGTTTGGACAATTGTCATCTCAGTGGGAGCCTTTCCCCAAAGGCTCATCTGCATCTGATTCTGGGAACCTCACTTCCTCCACCCTTTGGCCTGGTGGGGTGGGGTTGGGTGGGGCTGGGCCTGGCTGTGGTTTTCTCTGAGGAGTCAGACAATCGGCCTGATAATCATGCTAAGTGGGTCTGGGCTGCCAGGAGTTGAAATCTTCATCTCTTGAGTTCTGTTCTGTCCCCTTCTTTGGGCAGCCAGGTGAAAGGCCTAAAGCATGTGTCTGTCAGCTAGGTAGCTGGAAGGGGACTGGCTTGTTCTTCCTTGGTGTGTCTCATCCTGTTTCCCGGTGGTTGAGAGCTGTGGCAGTGTCTTGAAGTAGCCACTGTGATCTGGTAGGAGATGAGTTCCTGGTTCCTCCTAGACTCTGTTCCCTGGCACTTGACAGAACTGAGGGTGCTGTCTCGTGGGTGAGACTTGAGGAGGGGACAGGACAGGTGGCTAGCAAACCTCTTCTAGGGAACCTCTTCCCTGGGGTTTTCCTGCATGTGTGTGCCAGCTGTTGGGCTGAGGGTATCTGTCCCCAGTCTTGAGTAATGGTCTGTGGTGCTCAGGTCCTGCTTCTTTGCCTTCCCTACTTGCCACTCTAAGGAGAGGCTGCAGCTGCCTAACCCCTGGCCTTCCACATACTTGGAGGAGGCCATTCCCCAACCAAGTGTGTGATGACCCGGGAGTGGCAGGAATGATTGGTTCCTGAAGCTTTAGGGAACTCTATGGTTAAAGTAAAAAAAGAAAGAAAGAACCCCAAACCATTCTTATTTGTTAAATGTTAAGGTAAAACTGTTGCAGTGGGATTTTTAAGTAGGAGAGAGAGTTTTTGAAGTTGGGCTCAACTTAAAAAAAAAAAAAAGGGAAAATGAGAACTTAAGGCCAAGGAGCAGTGTGCAGAGATCCTTGAACATTTCTGAGAAGATAAGGAACTTTTTGCTAAATGGACCTAACAGGATTCTTGGTGAGGGCAGGCCAGGGATCAGATATTATCTGGGGGATGGTAGTGAAGAGGGAATTTGAGTAGATAGGAGGATAAATTGTCTTAGTGGAATTCTTGCTGAAATGAGCTTCTGTAAGGATTGAGACAGAAGCCCAAGGACAGAACTAATTGAGCAGAAAGCTCAGAGCACTTGATAGGTTTAGTGAAGACAAGAATTATCCTTCCTTCCTTCCTTCCTTCCTTCCTTCCTTCCTTCCTTCCTTCCTTCCTTCCTTCCTTCCTTCCTTTCCAGTACTGGGCTTGAACTCAGGGCTTGGGGACCATTCCCTTAGCTTTTCTGCTCAAGGCTGGCACTCTACCACTTGAGCTATACTTCCATTTCCAGCTTTTTATTGGTTAGAGATCAGAGTCTCATGAACTATTCTACCTGGGCTGGGTTCAAGCCAGGATTCTTACATCTCAGTCTCCTGAGACAAAGTGTGAGACACTGGATCTTATGCCCACGATTCTTGCACTTGGCTGAGCCCATGACCACTCACACTTGTTTCTCAGGAGTGTTTCTTCTGTTGGTGCCTCTCCACCTATGTCACTGTCTTTGCCACAATAATTGTGGCTTCTGAACTAAGGGGGTCCTTGCTTTCAGAAACCTTAGACCTTTGGTTTCTAGCACTTACTGGCTCCTTGACTCTTGGCTCTCTTCCTGTTCACCTGTGGAGCTTCCCATATGCAGGGACATAATGTGGCTCATGTCCCTGCAGCCTCCTCCCTCTATGCCTCCATTGCTGATCTCTTTAGCTGCCAGCCATGTTCTGGACAGTCCCACCAGCCTGACCTCAAGAACGCTGAATGGAGTTCCTCCCTTATGTTGCTCTCCTAGTTCCTGGCAAACCAGTCTGACAACTTTGCAATCTTAGCCGGGTCCAGGGAGGTGCTATGGTGCTATGATGCCCTCTCTCCCTCCCTTCCTCCCTGCCTTCTTTCCTTCCTCATCTGGACTTCATGTTCCTGGGTCTTTCTAGTGGGAGCTGCTGGGGATTCTGCCCATGGGATCTGGGAGTTTCACCAGCTTGGCTTTGTCCTCTGTCTGAACCCTTTGGATCTCTGCCTCCATCCAACTTCTTTCTTCCTTCTCTAGAGAGAAGCTCCTCTTGGCTTTCTGTTTGCCCCTCCTCTCCTACTTGGCCCAACCTGTCAAGTTCTTGCCAGCTTCCCTGGCACAGATGACCTGTTTGGTTTGTCTCCTCCGGGGGCTACTCTTGTCCAAACAGCCAACTTTGTAGGAACCAGGCTGCCTGTGGTCATAAGGAAAATGGGTTGGAACCTACACAGCTTCCTGAAGGACCTGAAGCCTGTGTCCTGTCCACCTTGCTGGGAAAGACTAGTGATAACAGCCCTGTCCTCTGCAGCCACCCTGCCTCCCGCAGTCATTGTCTCTTGCCGTCTCAATGCTTCCTGTGACACACCAGCAATGGTGTAAACAGGATAAGTGCGTTTTTTTCTGATGCTAGTATTGAGGCTTGAACTCAAGGCCTGGGCGCTTAGCTTTGTTCTTCAAGGCTAGTGCTCTAACATTTGAGCCACAGCTCTACTTCTAGCTTTTTTAATGGTTAATTGGAGATAACAGTCTCACTGGCTTTCCCGCCCAGGCTGGCTTCAAACTGCAGTCCTTCACCTCAGCCTCCTGAGTAGCTTGGTTGGGTAGCCAGTGTCTGGCTAAACAGGGTGCATTTTTCTGTGGGGACCTATAAAGAAAAAGTAATAACAGTGGGCATTCATTCCTGAGGGCTCTGGAGTGCTGAGAATAGGAAAGGAGGTGGCATGTGCTCAGGTACTGGCGTGGTGCCCGTTCTGTGCAGAGCCAACCTGGGCTCAGGAAGACCAGTAGCCCCATTTGGAAGGCCGATGAGGGTAGGTTTTGGCTCAGTGCCTCCCTGGGGAGGGAGAACCCTGGAAAGAAGCTGATCTTGGTTTAATGGAGAGCTGTTGGTCTAGGTAAGACCTGCTGAGGGGCTTGCATTGGGCCCACTAAGGACGTAAGAACTTGTTCATGCAGCTGGGGTGGAAGGGCTCCAAGTGCTGGTGTGGTTCTGCTTGCTGTGAGATCCAGTTTGTATTCGTTCATTTGAGGGCTACTTAGAGAGCACCTGGCAGTGATCAGCAAACGTTTTGAAGAACAGAGAAGCCAAACACATCTTCCCTTCCTGACTGTCTTTCTCTGTGGTCTGGGCAGGCTGTGAACTTGAGGCAGTTATGAAATTGTGCTTGCTGTGGTGCTCCAGGGGTGGATGTGGGGGTGCTCCACACAGAGTGTCCTGTTCCTTGACCATTCCTTGCTGTCCGGGTCTCTCTCCTAGTGCTGTGTTCAGTCAGGACTCTTAATGGCCATCCCCTGGCAGCAGAAGAGCTTGGGATGGTTCTTGTATTATTCCTTAGGGGGAGGAGGGAATGCATCAGGCTTGTGAGTGCAGAGGATTTATTGACACACCCTTTAAAGGGGGCTTTTAAACAACATATGTATCCTTTTAGCAAGGAATAAATATATACAAATAAATATACAAATGCATTTGTCTCGCAACTATTCTGCACCTTCCCTGCATTTCCCTGGAAGGTACCAGAAATTTTGTGGCTAAGAGGCTGGGGTTCTGAGCTACAATTTCGGAGAAACTGTTTTTAGCTTGTTCTTGGAGTTGGTCCAGGCCTCGAAATCTGTTGAAATAGCTTTCTTTAACTGCTGAAATGGGGATGGGTCCATCACACAAGGACTTGGAGCCTCCTTTGGTGACAGCAGAGGCCCCAGGAGAAAGGTCTTGCTGGATGCCTGGGGTTCAGTCTCCCCAGGGCGATTTGCTTGCGGTGCTGCAGATGAGTAGTTTCAGTTGCCTTTGTGCCTTTGTCAGATCTTCTTGCTCTTAGGTAAACTTTCTATTTTGGGCCTTGGGGTAGAGTTGTAATCAGGAAGTTCTCTAAGTTGCTTCCTGTTCAGGTAATCTCTCCCCCTCCCCCATTTATTCTTCCTCCTTTCCCTTTCCTTCCCTTACTGATTGTTCTAAGGAGATGATAGGAGCTACATGGGTAAAGTCTTTTGAGACAGGTTCTCCTTACGTAGCCGAAGAGGGCCCCTTCACATGCTGTCCTCCTGCCAGGATTACATGTGTGCACCACCATGCCTGGTACTGGTAAAATATTTTGTGTCTCTAGTCACACATCTTAGGTGTTATAGGTTTAACTTTATTTATTTTCCAAAAATATATACATGACAAAAAACCCACAGAACAAAAATACAGTGAAAATTCCTATTTCTGTCCTGACCCTTTCAGTTCTGTTCCCCCAGGGCCTTGGTCCCCAGCTGGTTGGTACAGCCTTGAGCATGTCTGGACTCCTTTAGCCTTGTCCCACAGTGGTATACTAATTACACTGTGTTGCACTTAGCAAGTTTCACTCAGAAATGTACCTGAGAGTCACTCCATTTCAATACGAATGGCTCAGCAGCGGGTCCTGGTGCTAAGTGGTAAACCTTGGCTCCTTTTGCCAGCCCCCTACTAATGCCCACCCAGGCTCCTTTTAGCATTTCCCTTCAACAAGCCAAGTTGCAGAGGGCCATGCAGTTCTATATGAGAATGAAACCTAGCTGTTTTGGTTCCAAGAGGTTAACATGGAGGTTTCTGAGGTTTTCTCTGGCAAAGAACTGATATTTCAGCTCAGCTAGAATTGGGAGGGGCATGTGCTGTTCCCACCCTGCTCTACCTGGTCCAGCTTGTGCCCATCTCTGTGAGCATCACGTTTGTAGCCCTTGGCAGTGCCCTGTCTGCTTTGCAGCCAGGCTTGGCTGGCATGATATGAGGAGAAGCCTGGGTAAATGCTAGGTGGCCTTTCAATTTTGACTTGGCTGAAGCAGGGGTCAGAGCAGACCTGCTTTATCCTTCCTGGGATGGGTTAGGGGAGTGCCACTGTGAGAGAGGGCCTGTGTGAAGGCCAACTACTCTGTGCTTAGAGTGGGCTCTTTGGCTGTTTCCCTGTCCCTGTAGCCTCTGTGTGTCCCTGCAGACCACAGCCATCCCTTTTGTGGCTCTGGCCTCTCCATGCAAGGGCAGAACCGGAAGTGGAGATTTCAAGACTGGCCGGCCGGGGGCTGGGAATATGGCCTAGTGGTGGGAGTGCTTGCCTCAAGACTGGCTGGCAGATACACCCTCCTCATTAGACCTTGGCCCCCCTGCCTTCACCCCCATGCCAAGAACTGCTCACCACTGCAGTCACATGCAGTCCCCACGAGACTGCCAGAGCTTCCCATGCCCGCAGCTCTGTTGTCCAGGGTCTGGCCTTGGATAGTACAGAGGTTTCTATTGTGCCCTGGTGGCAGCTAGGCCTGACCTGTGTGGCTGAGGAGGTGGGGCCTGAGGACCGACAGTGGAGCTATTCATGGGCTCTGCCCTGGTTTCCTGCTGCCTCTCATTGTGGATTTCGGGAGGTGGGGTCAGGAGGAGGGCGTGGCCAGGGCTGCTATTGTTGTTGGCTGTGGGAGCCCATTGTGTTTAGGAAGGTCCTTTGCCCGCAGTCCTAAGCCTCTCCCGGGCCTTTTCTGTACTTTAGTCAGGGTTCTGCCCTTGCCCTGCCCTCCCTCTATGCTGGCCTGCTCCCAGGGCAAGAGAAGCCCTGCCTTTTGTGGGTATCTCTGTCCAGATCCCCTTCTGCTCTTGAGTCCCACGCTGTTGCTGGAGCCTCCTGGGTAAGAGTCTGGAGCAGCTGAGGCAGTGCAGTCTCACTGCTGGGCTTGTCAGCTGCTTGCCCACCGCCTTGGGAAGCCTGTTCTGCCTAGCCCTCTCAGTTCAGCTGTGCCTTTGGGTGGGGGCCAGGCCCGTGCCTGGGTTGCTGTTAATCTTGTAGCCCTCCCTCCACCTTCCTTTGTGCTCACCCATGTCCCTCCTCCGTTCTTGAGCACTCAGCTGCAGAAAAGCCTGCTTGCTGGCAGCTCAGCCAGCAGCCACCCTCGCTGCCTGAGCCCCAGCCATTTTCCTTTGTTCTGCCATCTCTGGGCTCTTGAATTGAAGGCAGGCAGCTGGCAGCGGATGGAGGGCAGAAACCCTCATGACAGGAGCCAGAGGCCTGGCTGAATCTGGTTTCTCTCCTGTACTTCCATCTACCAGTGAAGCTGAGGTTTCCCTTTGTTTAGAGTCACTCAGAGAGTTTAGCATCATCAGATAGCTGACTGTGAGATGAGGGGAAATCACCTGCTTTTGGCTACTTGGGGGGCGGGGCTTAGGAGAGAGAGGGAAATAGCCACCTGGTCCTAAGAAAAAAGCAGTGGACCTAACATGATGCCCGTGAAGTCTAGGGAGAGATTGGCCATCAGTGCAAGACTGGTGGTTAAATCATTGCTCTTTATTTTGTTCTCTATTGTTTTGAAGATTCTTCTTTTTTTTTTTTTTTCCTTACCTGAAGGGCATTGGTCCTGGCCCCTTCACAGCCAAATGCTCTCTTCTGTCATCTCCCAGCTTCTGGTAGGCACAAGGAACACTCCTCCGGGGGTTTATTTTCAGACCTATGTGGTCATAGGCAGGGCTCAGGGCCACTCTCATTCACATCTGACATCCATTTCTGGGTATGTTCTTTTCTGAACTTGCTCTGTTTCCTGGGCTCTAAACCACATCATAATCTCTAAGAGACCAGCCTTTGAAAGTGTTGTTTTGTACAGAAGACTTTATCTTACCCTTTCAAGACCCCTCTGTCTGGATCAAGTGTTAGGAAGTAAGTCAGCCCCACAAAGCATTATACCTTGGAATGGTCTCATGTCAGCAAAGATTGTAGTGTCCACAAAGCAGAAAGGACTAGAGTTCCTTGTTGTTGCTGTTCAGTGCTGGCATTGGGGCTTGAACTCAGAGCCTAGTGTGCTCCCTTGGCCTTTTTGCTCAACGCTGGTGTTCTACCGCTTGAGCCACAGCTCTTCTTCCTGAAATTTATTTTATTTGCATCCAAACAAGAGAGAGAAAAGTTATGATCAAGGTGCCTTGATGATGGGTTTGAACCCATCTTGGCCACGTACCCACTCACTGGGTGTCTTTGGCAGTTTACTTCCCTAAGTAAAGGAACTTCGGGGAGGTTTTTGTGTCCACACTAATTCTATGAATTTAACTCCAAAAAGGTTGGACACTACCTTGAGCCTCTCTTGCCAACTTTGGAGCTTTTGGAAGCAAATACCATCAGGTGGGATGAACAGAGGGCTCTCACCTCCTGGCCATTTCTTCCCTGGGTTGCTGAGGCCCCTTTAACCTTCACTGGTTCTTCACTGGAAGCCTGCTTCCCAGAACCCAGACACAACTCTACATGTTCTCAAGGGCTGTGAGGATCATCAGCTCAGAAGCCATGCATAGATTTCCACTTGACTCTTTCTTGGAAATTCCACATTACTTTTGTTGATTGGGGTAGTCTCTCTTGGGAAGTTGTACCTGAGGAGACAGAAGTGAAACTTTTGTTTCACCTCCCATCAAGGGAGGCAAGGCTGAAACTTGTTTAACTACACTGGAAAGCAGTATGGAGATTCCTCAAAAAACTAAACATAGAACTACCCTATGATCCAGCAATCCCATTCTTGGGCATTTATTCAAAAGATGATCAATCAGGATACAGGAAAGCCACCTGTATAATCACATTCATTGCCTCACTATTCACCAAGGCATGGAAGCAGCCCAGATGCTTCCCAATGGATGAATGGATCAAGAAAATGTGGCATATATACACAATGGAATTTTACTCATTTATTATGAAGCATGATATTAAATCATATCATTTGTGCCTGTGTAGATTTCAATTTTGTTTGGTTAACAGTTTCCAGGAAGTAAAATGTTCTTTGCCTCATGCCCTTTTAGGGTGTTGTTCCCACTCTTTATCTGCCCTTCCAAGCCTTCTGTCCATCCCCTGGGCCCTCAGCCCTGCCTGTTGTTCCCACCTCCCCCCAGAGCCTGCTCCTGACTGTTTCCTCCCATTATCCAGGAGGTGGGGCATGGGCAGCCAGAGTTACTGCTTCTGCCTGTGTGTCTGCCCCACATCACTGGAAGAAGGCCAGGGGCTACATTATTTGGAAGGAGCAGCTTTCACAGCTGTGAAATGGGGATAAAAATGTCCCATCAGGGCTGGGCTAGCGAATGTGGCTTAGTGATAGAGCTCTTGACCCGCATGCAGGAATCCCAGGGCTCCATTCCCATCACTGCAAAAACAAAGTCCACAATGGAGCGCAGATTGCATCCCACTGATGTAAATCGGGGCACAGTAATGATGTACTTCCCATAGTGGTGGCTTTACTTTTGTGCTTTGATGTTGCAGCTTGTTCTTGTAGGCATTTGCCATCCTCACGGTGTAAAGTGCTGCCTCAGGCATCATTGCCATCATCCATACTTTTGTGGGGGTGGGGTGGGTGGGGACTCACCCCAGACCAGCTAAATCAGGATCTGTGTTTAACAAGACTCCCAGATTTTGAAGTTCCAGAAGCACTGGCCCAAGCACCTGCCCACTTAACTCCAGTACTCATTCCAGTCTGTCTGGTGGATTTGCATTCTACCCTTGTACCTTCCTTACAGTTGTGGACTTGAAGCAGGTCTGGAGCTCTGCAGCTGTGCTCTGTGGTCCCTTACCTCTGCTGTGCACATCTCCCATTTACATCTCCAGGTGTCCTGGAGGTGGAGCTGGGACACAGAAGCCCCCTTGGCTGGAAAGCTATGTGAGGTCGACTTTGGGGCATAGAGCTGAGGGGATAATGGGAGCCTCCCTGGGCCATCTGGTGCCACTTACCCCTCCCATCTGTCCCCTCAGTATGTTCCAGAGGAAGGACAGGCAGAATCGGGTTGAAGGCGTGGTTTGTATTTTGTTGAAATCAAAGCATTCTATATAAAGTTGTTTTGGTGTGTGTTGAAGTTCAAATAAATAGCTCAATGTAAATTTGCATTTCGTAGTTAGTTTTACAACGGAAAGAAGTTTGAGGTGGCTGATATGATGGCACTGGCAGGGCTGGTCCAGCCCCTACATTCTGGTAAAGGGCTTCTGGGGGACTGGCTCCTCCTTCTTTTGGAGCCCCATCCTCTGTTTTTTTTTTTAAATTTTTTTGGAGGAGAGGGTTGACTCTCATGACTCTTGTTCTCTGCCACCAGTTTCTCACCACTGATTTGCAGTTTATTTTAGTTTTTTAAATCCTTTTTATTCCTTTCTCATTGGCTATTCTTGAGCACTTCATTTTACTTTTCTCCACTAGGTTTCACTGTTTTAAGCTTTTTTGCTTTATATAATACACACACACACACACACACACACACACACACACTAACATTAAGGCAAATAAACAAGCCTGGGCCCCAGTAAAGATGTTTCAGAATGATTCTTTTCTTGTTGCTGTTTGGATTTAGTGTTACAATCTTTTTCTCTCTCTCTCCAGGTTCTTTGCTTCACTTAGGGGAGGCCCTGAGCATCTCTGTACTAGGTAGAAAGTGTGCCCTTTTGAAGGCAATAAAGGAGGGGAGTGGGTTGAGTTTTTGTCTTCAAACTCAGAATATTGTAACTAGCACACTTCAACTCATACAAAAAAGCCAAGCCTCTACGAGCCATCATCTTGAAAGCACCTACCCGGTACTGCCATGGCTTCCACAATGGTGTGTCTATAGACACGGTTGGTGCCCTCTGCCAGTTCACATGGGAACATTTCCTGTCCTGTTTCCTGCCCCTCCTTCCTTCTTCCTGACCTGTAGCACCTACTTGACTGCATTTAGCAGGGAATGGAGTCTACTTCACAAGCCAGGGCCCACTGTGCACAGCGTTTTCTGCGCAGCTGTGTCCTGGGTGTCTTGAATGTTGCAGTGCCCCGGACATGTACAGACAAATCCAGAGGTGCCTTCTCCCACAACAAAGGAACTAGAGTGGGCCTGCACATTGAGGGGTTGCTGGGCGGGTTGTCTTTCGGCCTTGCCTCTCTTGAGGGTTGCTGGGTACTGATCAGACCTCCTGAAGTCTGGGGGCCTGGCTTACTAGTCTCCCTGTTCTTGTTCCCCTTGGAGATGCACTGTAAATGGCTCCTCACTGCACATTTGTGTGTGGCTGGCTGAGGAAGAGGCTGTCCTTGTCAGGGATGTGTACAAGATTCTGTGTAGAGATAGTTTGCCCAGACTTAGTTTTTATGCCATCATTTAGGACACAGGGCACACAGAACCTTGACCGTTCCAGCTCCACATTATCCCTCTGGAGTGAACAGTTTTCACCTTTGATACTAGAGGGAAAACCATGTGGGAAATCAACTTGCAAGCCTGGGAGGAGCCAGGCTTCCTCTTCACCCAGTCATTTGAAAAGCTGGGGGGTAGGGGAGCAGCTGCTCTGGTTGGACATGGCCCTGCCTCACCTGGTGGGCAGGTGTTGCCCTGGAGCTGCTTGATGAATCATTCTGAAACATCTTTACTGGGGCCCAGGCTTGTTTATTTGTCTTAATGTTACATCTGCTGCTGCTGTTGCTTTGTAAAAAAAAAATTTGGTTTTTGTTTTTAAAGGAAAAGGACCACAAATACTCAAGTTTTGACTTGAGGTCACTTATTTTGTATATGCCCCAGTAATCTGTTTGTTCTATGTTTGCTGATTTCCCAGGATTAGATATTCAGGTTACACATTTTGCTCAGGAATTCTGCAGAGATGATGTGGCCTGGGTGCCTTTCCCAGGAGGCACAGGAATTCCATGTGACTCAGTTTGACTCATTAATGATAATTGTTGTGCTGTATTGTTTGCTGGCTTTTTCCACTCTAAATACTGTGATGTTCCTTGTAATTAACCAGTGCCCTGTGGAGACACTTGAGGCTATAAAATACGCTGTTTTCTGTCAAACTTTCATCAACTAGTTTTAAAACCCATGGATGAGTTTTGACAGAATGGGTTATATCTGTCAAGGTTGCTAAATCGTGATGATTCAATTGCATAATTCAGTCTACATTATCCTTTAGCATTCTTTTATAAACAGCCCTTTTCGCCTATTCTTTCCCCCTCTCTCTTTCTCTCATTATGGGCTTATGAGTTCTTTGTTTTCTTTTC
Source organism: Perognathus longimembris pacificus (assembly GCF_023159225.1). Classification (NCBI taxonomy): domain Eukaryota; kingdom Metazoa; phylum Chordata; class Mammalia; order Rodentia; family Heteromyidae; genus Perognathus; species Perognathus longimembris. The sequence continues at coordinate 53,700,226 of NC_063162.1, forward strand.
CTGTCTGTCCTTCCTTCATTTCATTTCCTCCCTTGGCTCTTTTGCTCAAGGCTGGCACTCTATCACTTGAGCCACAGCTTTACTTCCAGCTTTTTGATGGTTAGTTGTAGATAAAAATTTCATGGGCTTCCTTTCCTACCCAGGCTTGCTTTAAACTGCGATCTTCAGATCTCAGCCTCTTGAATAGCTAGGATTACAGGTGCGAGCCACTGACACCTGCTTCTTATTTGTTTAGAGGCTCAGTTTGTGTCAGATTTAGCCAGTGGGAGCTTGTAGTTTGAAGATGTACTTTTAAAAAATGTACTCTTTAAAATGCACTTTTCCAGGTCTACTCTAGACTTATAGAACCAATCTGGATGGGATTCTAGAAACGTCTCTCAGAGTGATTCTCTGGCCTTTGGGATCAATTGGACCAGGTCCATCATTTTCCTCTGAGTACCTCATGGAGCCATTTTCCTCCCAGCCACCCACCAAGAAAAGTGCCCTACTGTGCCTGCCTCTATGCTGGGTTTCTGGGTCAGAGTTCTTTGAATAAAAGCTCATGTTGCTTTAAAAAAATAAAAATAGTAAGTTGAGAGGAAAAAAAAATCACCAGATTAGATGACCTCCATTCTAGTCTTCGTGCCTTTCCTGCCGAGCCCTTCCTCCTTTTCTTTCCTTCTCTGACCCACATCCACCCTCCCTTTGCTCACTGTCTCCTTTTTCCACATAGCAACAGCCAGTGCTGAAGTAGACAAAAGCTGCCTCTCACCAAATTAGCAAGGAGGCCCCCTTGATGTTTCTGATACTCAGCAGGTTTGAAGTTGTGGGTTGGTGGTAGAGACTCAACACTTAATTTGCCAAGCTCAGTGTTTTTGCAGGAAGCCAGACACTTTGGAACCCAGGCCCTGTTGGAGAGCCCGGTGACGCGCAGAGCTGGTGGCCTCTCTTGAACTTCCACACGGAGAGCTTCCAGTCACAGTGCTGTTTGTCAAGGGCCTGTTGGCCTTGGGACTTTCCTCCCACACTTGGGTACTTTGTCACTCTTATAAAGGAGGTATCTCACCCTAAATGCTGTGCAGCCTTACAGTGTCTTCACAAGGTAGAGTCACACTTGTGGATTTGAGAGCAGGCTGGTAGACCTGGGTGTGGGGTGTTACTGAGTAATGGGGTCTGAGTCAGCCAAGGATGTAGACACTTCTGACTCTGAGTCAGAGCTGACCCCTTCTTTTTCTCCCAAGGTTGCAGCCCCTTGGGCTGAAGTGTATCACCCTGCTCTGTCAGATTCCTGTGAAGAGGGAGGCAGTTGCTCTGGTTACCGTTATAGGCCTCCCTCTATCTTCTTCCATGGCCACCTACTTCTCCCAGGCTTGACCCCTTGGGGTCAACCTTTTTCTTCAGCTGGTGTACGTTCCCTAGTGCCTAGTGAGCTCTGAGGTCCGCTCTCAGAGGCAGAGGAGTCTAGCTGTGGAATTGTGCCTTCTCTTCCATGGGATACGCTGCCATTGGATCAGGGCCAGTGCTGGAAACCTCACAGGCCCAGTCAAATGGCTGAATATTGGTGAATGGCTGGCTCTAGAGAATGAGGGGAAAGAGAGATCTTAGGATAATTAGCTTGAGAGGCATTGAGAGAATATGGGTGGATGTTGGTAGTGTCTGTTGACTCTTTAAGAAAAAGAGGAGGCAAGAAAAGAGGTAAAGGTGAAGGTGGAGGTGGAGAGCAGAGCAGATGTTCCCTGTGCGGTGACTGATGAAGGACTGAGCTGTAGTCCTTGGCAGGGAGAGCAGAGGAGTCAAGAGTAGCTCCTGGGCAGATGGCTTACCTGCCTGGAGAACTGGAAGGCGCTTCTGGAATCTCAGTTGGTGGCCACATTGACTGAGGGATCCAGGTGGGGCTGTGGTCCATGGTCTGCTTTGGTTGCCTGGTGCTGGGGGATGCAGGGGTTTTAATGGCTGGACACTGATCTTGGCCTCCAGCTGAGTAGTAGTGGTGGTGGTGGTGGTACTGGTAGAGAGGGGTGAGGTATGTAAGTAGTTCCCAGGAGGGAGCTAAGTATGCATTCCAGAGGGCACATGCACTCCAGGGGGTAGTGGCTTGTTTAAAGCCAAGAGCTCAGAGTTCATGCTGTCTCCCCAGCAAACCTCACTTCCCTTTTGCCCTGTCTTCTGAGACTTCCTTTCCCCAGGCCCCAGTATATCTGCTTGTCTGTCTGTTTTGGTCTCTTCTGCTCTATTTATACTTCTGTATCAAGAATGAGTGTGTGTATTAGAACCTCTTATTAGGTGGAAGGGAACCAGGGTTCTGCAGTTTTAGCCAGCTCATGTTCCTGCTGGTGTTATATGATATAGAGAGTCTCCATTGTAAAACAGACATTGTCCACAGAGAGTGAGCAGATGGGATGTGCTGGACTGAAGGGGAGAACACTGGGATGGTGTACCGGGGCCATCCTCCTCTTGGGAGGTTCCTGCCAGGGAGCAAGGTCTGAATTCCCTGGAATGTGGGACAGCCAGGCATCAGATTGAGGCTCATGGACAGTTGTTCTAAGGGAGTGCTGGTAGATGAGGGTAACAGATTTATTTATTTATTTAGCCACTCATTTGTTCATTTGATTATAGAGTCTTACAATGTAGTTTAGGTTGGGTTTGAACCCATTACATAGTCCATAGTCCATGTTGTCCTCAAACTCTGGAGGCTCCTGCTCCACCTCCTGAATGCTGGGATCACAGCAGCACACCACCATACATGGCTGAGGATGTTTTGACAGCTGATCTGGCAAGGAATGGGAAAAGTAACAGACACTTTGTAAATTGGGGTTTAAAGGCCCAGTCTTATTCCGAGTTAATGTCTGTCCTTTTCTTCCTGTCTTCCCTTCTCCCACTACTACTTTAAATCAATGTATATTTATTATCTTAGTTTCTGCAGGTCAGAAATCCAAGAAGTATAAAGCTCAGCTAGTTTTCTGCTTAGAGTCTCAGAAGACCCAAATCACAGTACTGACAGGGCTTTTTCCTTTCTGGAGGCTCTGGGGAGGGTCCACCCCTCCAGGCTCCCTCATCAGTGTTCTAGTTCCTTGCTGTTGTAGGAAGGAGATCTCTGTTTCCTGTCAGGCTACGGGAAACTCCTGGAGCCTCTCAGGACCTCACAGGTGGCCAGCACCTGTCAGACCCAGCAACAGTGCACCAAGGCTTTCTCCCTTTTAGAATTTCACTTCTGCCTTTGCCCACAGCTAGGAGAAAGCTGTGCATTTAAGAGCTTATGTAATTACCATTGGACCTGTGTGTGGGTTCTACCTCAATGGTAAAATTGACCACGGATGGAAAATACTCAGAAAGGAAGCTGTCTGTAGTATAAAAGTGTATGCACATTTTCTCTTGACATCATTCCCTAAACAATACAGTAAGCAGCTATTTATAGTTTCATTGTCTTAGGTATTTTAAGTAACCTAGAGATGATTTAAAGTTGATGACAAATGTTGTTATATGTAAACATTGCACTGTTTTATGTAAGGATTTGAGCATCTGAGGAATTTGGCTTTTATTAGGGGCTTGTGACCGTTTCCCTTTCCTAAACCTAAATATGATGGTACATAGGACACACAATTTTTTTTTATTTTTATTTTTTTGGCCAGTCCTGGGCCTTGGACTCAGGGCCTGAGCACTGTCCCTGGCTTCCTTTTGCTCAAGGCTAGCACTCTGCCACTTGAGCCACAGCGCCACTTCTGGCCGTTTTCTGTATATGTGGTGCTGGGGAATTGAACCTAGGGCCTCATGTATACGAGGCAAGCTCTCTTGCCACTAGGCCATATCCCCAGCCCCCACACAATTTTTTTTAAGAAGACTAGTTGATTAATAACCTTAATTGCATGTACAAAGTCTCTTTTGCCTTTTATGTAGGAGTGGATTACACTTCCTGACTTTTTTTTGCTTTTCTGAGTAGGAATATTTTGATATCTTCCCAGGGGTATAAGATAAAAAATGATAAATTGAACAGATTAATTGCATTTTCTCTTAAACCCCATGTAAATTAAGGGGAATTTAAAGGAAAAAAATCTATCAGGTTAGGAAGGATAGGGAAGAAAAAAAAAACAATGAAAAAGAAAAAAATTTGCAAGTTCGGAATAGGTGGGCAAGTGATCCAGTTTAAAATGTAAAGACCGATGGTACCAGATTATTTTGGGAAGCCAGGGGGGAAGAAGACACCATAGGTGGGTAAATAAAAGAATTTGGAAGTTAGGCACTGGTAGCTCACTGTTATAATCCTAGCTACTCAAAAGGCTGAGTCTGAAACCAGCCCAGTATCTATGATGCTCTTTGTCTCCAGCTAATCATCAGAAAAACTTCAAGTGGAGCTATGGCTCAAATGGTAGAGCACTAGCCTTGAACAGAAAAAGCGAGCTGAAAGGCCCCGAGTTCATACCCTAGTATTGGCACACACACAGAGGAGAGGAGATGAGAGAAAAGAGTTGTAATGGTTCTGTCCATAGCTTTCTTTCCTTCCTGCCCCATGCTTGGTGATTTGCCACTGTTGCTAGGTGTTGGAGATCAGTGGCTTGGGAGATTCCAGGTATATTTGGGGTTTTTATTGAGGCCACCTCTATTCCTCAGGCTTCTAACCGCATTTGGTTTCTAGAACACTTAACAGCCAGTCCTTTGCCAATTAAAAGGGAATGTCACTTGAGATCCTAACTAGCCTAGAAAGAAAAGACAAACATCAGACAGCAAGGATTTCCCAGAAAACAGCTTTTCCAGTTCACTGTAGATAGAAACTTACCTGCCTGAGGACTCAGAGCTTCCAGTTAGTTTCTTAGTCACTCTTTATCATGAAGATTACCAGGCTTTACTAGATACCTGAAGAAACTCTTTGCCCATTGTGAAAGAAAGCAAAGTAAATAGAATGACACAGACCATTTGATGGGAGTAACATTTTGGAAAGAAAAAGACATTCCCTCAAAGTAAGAGAAATATTGTATCCATGAAATTAGAATAGGATACTACAAAAAAATGGCACATGTAGAAAAAGGTATCTAAAAATTAAGAACAGAGCAAAATGATCATAATTACTGGGAGGTAAAGTTGAAGTAGTCCTAGAAAATAAAGCAGAGATGAAGAGACTGGGAACAAGGCAGAAGAGGTAAGAAGACTCTAGGATCGGCCACTGCACAGAGGGAGGACAGAAGAGAAGACAGGCGGCAAAGTCATCAAGGAAAGAAGGCATTTCCTGGAATAGAGTTAAGTTCTGTATCTGGGAAGGCCACTGACTGTGGCCATATAATGTGGGTAGATCCACGTCACTAAACCAGAAATCTTAGTATTCAGGGCAGGGGATCTCACAAGCTTGCAGAGAAATAAAGCAGATTAAACACAAAGATCAAGAATCTGAGTGGCTTGGGACTTCTCAGTAATCCAGAATATAGAAGATACTGGAGCGAAGCCTTCATGTTTCTTGATGAAATTAACTCATAGTCTAGAATTCTATATATGACCTAACTCATTCAACAGTGAAGGTGGAATAAAGATGTTTTCATATCTGCAAGGTCAGAAAACCCACCATTTGTACTGGAGACTTTCTCCACAAAGGTGAGCTGAGACGGGGAGCTTCTGTGGGCTGTGAGGACCTTGTGCCTTCCAAGCTCCAGTACCGTGGAGGGCTTTGCTGTGGGAGAGACTGTTTCCTGAAGAAGGAATGGGAACAGAGCATCTGTGGGGAAAAACCTGCCAGAAGGAGATCGGGACAACTGACATTGTATTAAAAGTTGACTGTTGATAAACTCATGCAAAATGAAGCAAGCAGAAAAATAAGACTTAGGGACTTCAGAACAAAGAAGTTTTACAGGAAAAGGAAAGCAGTCATGACTTACGTGGCTCTGATGGCTCACATGATCATCATAATGTTGACTCTGAAAATTACTCCAGTCAGCTCTGTAGTTTAACTGTAATTACAGAGTGGAGAGATGGGAAAGGACAAGTCTGAGGGGGTGACTTAGAGAGAGATGAGGCTTACAAGGAATAAAAAAAATCCTTGCCAAGCAGGATAGCTGATGCCTGTAATACTACCTACTCGGTCTGGAGAATCAGAGTTTGAGGCTAGCCTATACAAAAGTTTGTGAGACTGCATCTCAATCAGTATGCTGACCATGGTGGCATGTGTCTGGCATCCTTGGGAAGGAGGCCCTGTGTATGAGGATCACAGTCTGAGGCAGACTCCTGGCAAAAAGTGAAAAAAAAGTAGACCATATCTGAAAACATAAAGCAAAAAGGGCTGGGAGGGCTCAGGTGGCAAGTGTGAGGCCTCCTCCCTAAAATAATAATCTCCCAGTGTGGAAAGAGGACAGTATAATAGAAAGACTAGGGAATAGCAATCTAAACCTGTTGTGTACAGCTACCTCCTAACCAATACTCAGGTAGAAGCAACAAGAGTCAGCCCTGAGAAAGGGAAGGTCTGGCCCAGGGATAGGGCTAGAACCCCATGCTTTCTCAACAGTAGTCAACCCGTACATGATGTACAGGCATGGTTTTATCTCAGATAAGAAAAATCTAGAACATGTGGCATGTGATAAGGGGGAGAGATACCATTCGAAGAGACATTTTTGTTGTGTAGGTGTACACACTGGATTGGGTTTTGCTAACCCTTTTAGAGGGTGGTAATAAGGTTTGACCCCAGGGCCTCATGTGTGCTAGGCCCATGATCTACATGCTCAACCATTAAGCTTTGTCTTCTTGTGGATCATAGGCAGTCATTGTTGGCTGATTTCTCATTGCCAGTTCACTTTCATGCTTCTGAAGTGGTGAAATACTTTACAGTTGAGCTTGTACTACTTGTTTAAATGATAAAAGGTCAGTTAGGGAGGAATATTACAGCCTAAGATAACACTGAGGTGGACACTGTAACCTGCTCCATCTTCATTCATTCATTCATTCATCCATCCATCCATTCATTCATTCATTCATTCATTCATTTTCTTTGCTAGTACTGGGGCTTGTAGTGAGCGGGCACTGTCCCTTAGCTTTTTTTGCACAAGGCTAGTTCTCTACCACTTATGTCCCATTTTCACTTCCAGCTTTTTGCTAGTTAATTGGAGATAGTCTCGTGGACTTTTCTGCCTAGGCTGTCTTTGAACCTCAGATCTTAGCCTCCTGTTTAGCTAGGATGGCAGGTGTGACCCACTGGTTGCCTAGCCTTTTAATTTGGGGGGAGGGGGCTGTGTCGTTGTTTTATGTCTTTGTTGCCTTACAGGTTATTGGTGTGGTGTGCTGCCACGTAGGTCTAAACATGCCTGTCATTAATAATGGTAGACATTTGGTTAGACTAAAATGTGTGAAATACTATCTTTCAGTTTTATCTCCAGCGATGGTGAATAGTTTTTACACCTGTTAATGATGCTGCCTGCCATTTCTGTGTGATGGCCATATTCTTTGTTTACTTGAAACCATTTTGTCATATTAGGTATGAGTCTCTATATGTTGTAAATATTTAACCTTTGTCATGATTGCTGCATTATGTAATTGTGTATTATGTTAATGTTACTTTTAATCATGTGGGAATTTTATATAATCTTGTATTTGGGATTGATTTTTTTTTTTAACCTGTTGCCTAAAAAGAGAACAGGAAAATCTGGGCTTGAAATACCCTTTTCTCAGGGTGTTTGTGTGAATGCAAGTATATGTATGCCCTTTAGATTTTTAGATTGATTTTTGTTTATTTAATTATTCTTAGATTGCTAGTCAATGGTTTCTACACAATTAAATAATTCTACTTTGCCTCTGTTTTCAGAAGCTGATTTGATAAACATACGCCTCCTATTAGCTATGTGAATACTTTATTTTGTATTCATAAGTTCTTGGAGTTTAGACGGCTTGAAGTCTTGGCAGTTGTTTTCTTTTCTTTTTTTTTTTGCCAGTCCTGGGCCTTGAACTCAGGGTCTGAGCACTGTCCCTGGCTTCTTTTTGCTCAAGGCTAGCACTCTGCCACTTGAGCCACAGCGCCACTTCTGGCCGTTTTCTGTATATGTGGTGCTGGGGAATTGAACCCAGGGCCTCATGTATACAAGGCAAGCACTCTTGCCACTAGACCATATCCCCAGCCTTGGCAGTTGTTTTCTATGTACACAAAATAGCATCTCTGCTTGGAGCAGTTGCTCAATGTTATTTATGAAAAGTTTACCTGTCCGCTTTTAGAAAGTTAAGTATTAGTTGTGGAGTGTGTGTTTGTATGTATGTATGTGTGTGTGTTTGTGTGTGTGCGTGTACACACATGTTCATGTGCATGTGCATCTGTGCTAGATAAATGATACTGGTTTTAATTTAACCTAGTTGGTAGAGGACATACCTCTAATATAATTAGGTTTTGGAAACAGAGGCCAGGAACTAGTATTACTTTGGAGTCCTCTTGGGTACAATCTGGGTTCTAGTTTCAACACTTTCTGCCTTTAATGCTTCCTTGGGCTTTTGGTCAGTCTGGTCAGTGCCTCTCTTGGAAGCTCCCGGAATGCTCTTATCCTTCCTGAGGTTCTGAAGCTGCGGAGCTGCTGTACCCCAGGAACATGGCACTAGCCTTGTCTTCCACTGATGGGAGGCATTGTGGCCTTTGAGGGATGCACTTAGGCTGAGGTCCAGCAGATGTTCTGATATCCACAGAGGGCCCCAGAACTAGGGGCTGCCTTTTCTCCTGCCTGAGGCTGGGGGGAGAGGTGGAGGGAAGTGGGTGGGGAAAGACTAAAATGTCTGTTTTTTTGCAACAGTGTCCCCTTCTGAGTGTTGGGGATGGGGAAATCAGTGTTTTGGGGATGTCCCCTTTGACTCCATGGGTTGTTAGTGGCAGGCAGGCTTGTCATGGGCCATGTCGAACAAGGCAAATGGTATCAAGGCTGATCAGAGAATGGTCTGTCTGCGATGCAGTTCTGGAGTTGGAGTTACCTGGGGCCCTGGGGCTTGCAGGGTGAACAATCTGTGACCCATATTATGGTGTGTGAAATAGCTTGTTTTATGATGGGGCAGACATGTAGGTTTCTCATCAGCTGCCCATGGACTGTCTACCTGTATTGGCAGTTTTGTGTGCTCCACAGATGCTGCTTATAAATATTCAATAGCCCTTGGCAGAAGTAAGGTTCCCCACCCGAGAGAGTGCATATCCTGATGGTTGTGATGTTCTGGTGGGGTTTGGCCCCTAGCAGCTGTGCAAGCAAGCTGTTTCCTGGTTGGTGGGGCATGTGGATGGGGGAGGGAGGAGGGAGGGAAACCGGAGGTCCGGGATACTCTGGACATCCTGGCACCCCACTTTCTGCAACTCCATGAGGTCCCATGAACATGTCTGCTTTTTTTCCATGCTCAGTTGTGGGGTGGTCCTGTCCCCGTGGCCTGTGTCAGAGAAGCAGGGATGAGTCTACAGCGCTGAGGGGGCAGAGAGGTGCTTTTGCTAGAGAGGTAGTTTCTCTGTGGAGCTGGGTGTGGGGGTGTGTTCTAGCTTTGTTGGCTCAGAGCTTCTGGGGCAGTCTTTTGCCATGCTGGGTTAAAAGATACCCAGGGAGCACCTTGCTTTGGAGCTCTGGAGTTAGTGAACTATTGAACTAGGTGACTCCATATGGCGTCTAGCTGTCTAGAAGCCAGCACAGTCCTGCCTTCCCAGGATCAGTAAGGGACTGTCAAAGCCTGGCTGTGCTGTTACCTGCTTCACTGTGCTGGATCAGGCCACATACTTCAGTCACTGGAGGAATTTGTCAGTAGTGCGGTTTCAGGGCCCAGCCCAGGCCCACTATGGAAAGTGGAGGTTCTGATCCTGGACTCTGTGCCGGGGAGACTAGGACTGGTCAGTGAGTTCCTGGTTTAGTAGGGGACACTGAGGCCCCTGGAGAGCAGGGCTCTGGCTAGGGGCAGGCCATGCTGCTGTTGTCTTGTCAGTGGCTCTGCCCAGAGCGCCTGTACTTCTCCTTTCAGGTGCCCGTGTGGCCTGGACACTCAGGCTCCACAGATATTTTCTGGCACTTGGAATACTGCATGGAAGTTTATTCAGCAGTGTTCTGAGGGTGGGGGTGGGGGAGTAGGGGGTAGGGGCTGCTTGAGTGATTGTCCTGTCTCTGGTTAGGGGTGTGTGTGCTGGTACTGGGGCTTGAACTCAGGGCCTGGGCACTGTCCCTTACCATTTTTTGTTTGAGGCTGGTTCTCTACTACTTGGGCCATACCTCTACTTCTGTCTTCTTGCTGAATAATTAGAGATTAGAGGCTGGTAGACTTTCCTGCTCAGGCTAGCTTTGAACCACGATCCTCAGATCTCAGCCTCCTGAGTAATTAGGATTACTGACTTTCTGGCTAGGGTGGTGAGGTCAAGCAGGCGGGGGTCTCCAGTAAGGAGCTGCCTTTTCTCACATCCCTCCTGGCTGAGCAGTCATAGAACCTATTTCAGGAGGAATAGGAGTCTGTGTTTCTTTTTCTTTCTTTTTTTTGTACTGGGGCTTGAACTCACAGCCTGGGTGCTGCCCTTAAGCCTTTCAGCTTAAGGCTAGTGCTCTAACTACTTGTGCCACCTCCGGCTTTTTGTGGTTAGTTGGAGATAAGCTTCACAATTCTCCTCAGCTCTCCTGCCTTGGCAGGTTTCACATCTTGATTCTCAGATCTTAGCCTCTTGAGTAGTTAGATTACAGGCAAGAAGCCCACTTCAATTCTTGTCTCACCTCTGCCACTGACAGTAGTGCTCTATTTGGGCCAAAAAAGATAGGAGGAAACTGAGTGGGTTTCTGGAATGTGTGGAGCTTCATCTTTGCCCATCACTGGGGGAGCAGCTTTGGGAGATCTTACAGCTAAGCCCATCCGCTCACTGGTCCTTGTCTTCCCAGGTCCTGCCTCTCAGAAGATGCACTATTACAGATACTCCAACGCCGAGGTCAGCTGCTGGTACAAGTACCTCCTATTCAGCTATAACATCGTCTTCTGGGTAAGTGCAGCAGAGGAGCCGCTTTCCTTTGTGCCTCTTCCTCAGTAAGTTATAATGCTTCCCATTCTTTGCTGGCCAGGCCCTGGGATGAGCTGGTGGGCAGTCTCCATGAGCCCTCAGTACCAGCAAGGAGTGCTGTCATGGATGAAAGGCCCCAGTGCAACCTTGGGGATCTGTCCCAGAAGCCCTCCCAGGGAGATATGGGCAGCAAAACACTTTGTGCACATCTGACTGGGTGCCAGGACCTTCCCTAGGTTCTGGGAGGTAATAGAGAGCTGGCAGGGAAACATTCTTGGGCTGGTCAGAGAAGAGCTTTCTGAGAAGGGGAGCTGTGGGCTGAGACCTGAGTAGTCACGAAGTGGTAGCTGAGGAAGTTCCAGGTAGTGAGAATGGCAGTTGCAAAGACCCTGTGGAAGGAATGAGTTCAGCAGGAGCAAAGAACAAACAAAAGCCATGTGGCTGGAGTTGTGAGGAAGGGGACACAAGTGAGGACAGAGTATGGCAGGAGCTAGGTCAGTAAGGGTCATTCATAGAGGCCAGTAGGTGGTTGGAATTGTGTTCTCTAACTCTTGGAAGGTTGTAAGTGGGATGGTGTGCTCTGATTTTGAAGTATCCACAGAGGGAGGGGAAGAGGATGATGGGAACCATGTTTGAAGGGAGGGTTTTGGGGATCGTTGGCTAAGTTTGCACTTCCTATGGAAATAGGGTCCATTTGTTGGTGGCCATCCTGGAAATGAGTTGACCATTTGAGGCAGGGGTGGGCTCTTGAGAGCCTCAAAACTTGAGGAGAGGGGCTGGAAATATGGCCTAGTAGCAAGAGCGCTTGCCTCATATACATGAAGCCCTGGGTTCGATTCCCCAGCACCACATATATAGAAAATGACCAGAAGTGGCACTGTGGCTCAAGTGGCAGAGTGCTAGCCTTGAGCAAAAAGAAGCCAGGGACAGTGCTCAGGCCCTGAGTCCAAGGTCCAGGACTGGCAAAAAACAAACAAAACAAAAAACAAAAAAACTTGAGGAGAGGTGTGAGTTTGGAGTCCAGGGGTGCTGGAGGCTGGGTGGAGGAGGAAAGCCTGTTCAGAGCTGGCTGAGAGTGAGTGGCCCGTGGGAGAGGGACAGCTGGGAGGTGACGTCCGCAGTGCTCTGGTGAGGTGATGCGGGATGAGGATGGACAGCTGGCCGTGGCTTGGCAGATGGAGGTGTGCAATGACCCTGACTAGAGCTGCTCAGGGCTCCAGGGAGGGGGCGAGCGCGGTAGAAAGTCTGCCATCGAAGGTACAGAAGGGAAATCGCTACTTGTGAGTTTTTTCGGGGACCCTTTCCTTAAAGGGAAGAAAAACTGGGCATGGGCTAGAGATGGTTCCCACAGAAGGGCATGGTACTGTGTGTGTCTGCCAGTGGGGTTGGGTAAGGGAGAGCCTTTGAAGGAGGGTGATGGGACACAATCATAGGGCATTGGCCTATTAAGCCAATGAATGGTTTAATCTATAATATCTGCTATCGTTTGGATCTTGAAGCCCAAAGGCTTGGCCCCCCCCCGCCAGTCTACTGGTATTCATCTCCAGCTAACCATCAGAAACCTTTAACAGATGGGCCGTGGTGGAAGGTCTTAGCCACCCCTTTCCCCCCATAGTCCCCACAGTGACAGAGCCAGCCAGTCAGACGAAAACCTCCAAACCCTTGAGAACAAGCAGCTTTTCTTGTTGAAAGCTGGTGATCTTGACTATTTGTTATAGTAGGGGAAAGCTGACTAGCTCTGTCCTTGGGGGAACAGATGGAGGAGGAGGGTTAACCCAAGTGCTAGTGAAGCCCCATTTTACCACTATGGTAGATTTGGCAATTTGTGTTTGGACTGGAGCTCTAAAGAACCAGGCAGCCTTACAAAGACGTCTCAGCTTTTCAACCTCCATCTTAATATCTCCTGGTAGCTTATTTCAGTGTGTTTGGGGGTGGGATTCCGTGTCTTGCCCTTTCACCCCAGGTCACTTCCTGTGCTCTGACAGCCTTCCTCCAGCAACTTCACCACTAGCTCTGGAGTAAAACATCGTTGCTAGACATTTGATGTGGTTCCTATGGCATCCTCCTGATGGGAGGCTGTGTTCTATCCTTGCCATGTGTGGCGTCCCAGATGTTCATTACTCCTGTCTGGAGGGGAGCCCTCTGTGCTCCTACTTCCACTGCCTCTGCCCCAAGCCAGATGTGTGTGTGGGGGGGGGTTGTGGGGGGGAGAGGCACACCTGGGCTCAGTGGGCTGTCTTCTAGCTGTGATCCTCCAGATCTCAGCCTCCAGAGTAGTTCCAATGACAGGTTTTCCCAGTTGTGTTTCATTTGGACTCAGTCCAGGTGCTATCAGATCCTGAGGCCTATTCTCCAGGCCAGATGAATCCAAAATGTTTTCTCTGCTTCATTTTTCTTTCTTTTGCTGCCCCTGGGGCTTGAACTCTTCCCAAGTATAGCAATCTGCCACTTGGGCCACAGTTCCACTTCTAGTTTTTTGTTTGTTTGTTTTTGTTTTTTTGTGGTTAATTGGAGAGAGGAGTCTTACATACTTTCCTTCCTGGGCTAGCTTTGAATCACAATCCTTAGATCTCAGTCTCTTTGAGTTGCTGGGATTACAGGCATGAACAACTGGTGCCCACTTTCTGCTTCCATTTCTTAATGGAAGTGAAAGTCTAATGTTTTCAAAATGATAGAACACGTTTTTTTGTTTGCCCTGATAAGAAGAGATGCTACCGTTTTCTCTTCAAATATATATATATATATTTTTGCCAGTCCTGAGGCTTGAATTCAGGGCCTGCACACTGTTCCTGAGCTTCTTTTGCTCCAGGCTAGCACTCTACCACTTGAGCCACTGCCACTGCCCCACTTCCAGCTTTTTCTGTCTATGTGTTACTGAGGAATCGAACCCAGGGCTTCATGCATGCTAGGCACACACTCTACCACTAAGCTGCATTCTCAGCCTGTCCTTTTTTTTTTTTTTTTTTTTTTAAATAATGGCATGGAAAACTCAAGAATTCCAAATGAGGCATCCCAGGGTTAATGCGTTCTCCTTTCCAGCTAGCTTCCTGCCTGCAGGAGCATTTCTGTTTCCTGTGCTTGGGATTCATATGCTTCCATTCTTGGGTCTTTTGTTTCCTCATCAGCTTCACCTGGTACAGAGCATTCCAGGTTACTACATAATTTTCCCAACAGGTTGTTTCAACATTTCAATATCCTAGATAAGGATCCAGTGATTAGGTCTGTGTATACGGATTTTCCCCTTTGGGGACAGAAAGGAGTTGTTTGCTAGGACATATTCCTTGGAGTGAGGTTAAGTGGGTCAGAAGATATATACATTGGTTTGACCTGCCTGGCATGCATATACAATGAAGCTTACCTTGCAAGGGCTACTCCAATTCACTGGAAATAGACCACCTTTCTCTTTTGTCACAGGTGGTAGAAGTGTGTGTATTTTCACACTGAGTTTGCCAAGACAGAGAACAAGCACTATTCAGAGATCTGTTTGAACTAGGCATGGTCAGGGGTGCTGGCCCTTGCAGGCTGGCCTGCCCTCCCTCAGCCCTGAGGAAGGATGTCCTGGCTATACCCAGGTGCCGGGGGGTGGGGGGTGGTGGTGGGAGAGGTGGCTGTTCCCTGTTTACAGGATGCTTGAAAAGGGACATTACCTGGGGTAAATGTGCCTGCGCATGTGCATGCATGCACGTGTAACTCTGCATCCCATACTGGTGCATAGCATAGCAATAGTCTACCAGCGTGACTGGTCTCCTGCGTGGGAGTGCCTCACTCCCAGCCAACTGATGCTTTTTTATTTTCAGAGATCCGTTTTTAAAAACCATGTCTATTGAGGCATAATTTGGACAAAAGAATACTCATTTAGGAAAAACACTTCAGAAACTTCTCTGTGCCTTCTGCAATATCCATTCCATCCTTCCCCCTCAACAATTATTTGTTAACTAATGTGTGACCACCCCCACCCCACCTACTGTAAATTAGACTTGATTTGGTCTCACTTTTAGTTAGATATTTTCTCCATTGATTTTAATTCCATTGTCATGTTCATATTTTATTTTAAAAAATGGTGGCAAAATAAACACCAAAGAAAATGTGTCATGGTAACTTTCTTTCTTTCTTTCTCTTTCTTTCTTTCTTTCTTTCTTTCTTTCTTTCTTTCTTTCTTTCTTTCTTTCTTTCTTAAGGTTGGCACTCTATGTCATGGTAACTTTGTTTGGGGAAGGTACTAAAGTTTGAACTCAGGGCCTTGCACTTACATGGCTTGCTTACTTCGTGGGCACCCTGCCACTTGAGCCATACCTCCAGCTCTTTGTTTTGCTGGCTGTTTACGAAATTGTTTTAAGGATTTTTGCTCAGGCTAGTTTTGATCTGTGATCTTCTGAATCTCAGCCTCTTGAGTAGCAAACATTGCAAGTGTGAGCCACTGGCACCTGGTGTCATTGTAACCATTTTCAACTGTGCACTTCATTGGCACAAGGTATGTTCACATTCTTTTGCAACCATCACCAAGGGTCTCTTTCCAGTTTGTATCGTTGATTGCTGCTTTTATTTTTGTTATTTCTCCTTTTCTACTTAGTTGGAGAATATTTTGCGTTTCCCCCCCAGCTTCTAAAAAAATGGAAGATTTTTTATTTTCCCTTTTTTTTTCCATGTTTATTCTGTGTGAGGTTCATTGAGCCTTTCTTCTTTTTTTTTTTTTTGGCCAGTCCTAGGCCGTGAACTCAGGGCCTGAGCACTGTCCCTGGCTTCTTTTTTGCTCAAGGCTAGCACTCTGCCACTTGAGCCACAGCGTCACTTCTGGCCGTTTTCTGTATATGTGGTGCTGAGGAATCGAACCCAGGGCCTCATGTATACGAGGCAAGCACTCTTGCCACTAGGCCATATTCCCAGCCCCATTGAGCCTTTGAAGTGTGTGAGTTTATAGTATTTTGGGAGTAAATTGACTCCTGGCTTCACTCACTTTATATAGATTTTGTGGCATTGTTTTCAGACTCACTGACCTTTCCTTCTCTAGAGTCTAATTGGCTGCTAAATACTTCTAATGCATTTTATTTCTGGCATTCTGTTTTCTAGTTCTAGTTCCATTTATGTTTCTCTTACATCTTCTACTTCTCATCATGTTTATATTTTCCTTTAGATTCCTTTTGTTTGCTAATCTCCTCTCTGTCTCTCCTGTGACACCCCTATTTACTGATTTTTCCTTTCCTTATAGGTATTCCTTTCTGTTTAATAACATTTGATTGGATGCTAGATACAGTTTTCCATCCAAGTGTTCTTCCCAAATAGTATGAAGTATGGGATATTTTAGTATGGAAATGTGTTGTTTGGGTTAGTTTCAGTTTAAGCCATTACCATCAGCTTAAAGTAATATATTAAACATAGCAATGGAGACCAGAGTTTAGGGTTAGCTTGGAGTTTATGTCGAGGGCCAAAGGATATCCTGTCTTTGGGCTTTAGTTGTAGTTTAATGCTGGAATGGCAGACTGTGGCTTGCAGGTCAAAACCTGGGCTTCCGCCTGTTTTGCACATAAGGTTTTATTGGAACCCAGCCACCCCTCATTCATTACACATTATCTGTGGCGGCTTCCCACAATGACAGCATTCCTGAGAGTGTTTACCATGTGGCCCATGGGTTTCTACGCACTGTGACTCATTTAACCTGTACCAGTGGTGGCAGACAGTTGTGGGGATCCCCTCTGTCTTGCCTGGGGTGCTGCCTGTAGTCTGCAGTGGATGATTCTACTCTCTCCACCTACCTCCTTGACTGACACATTCCTGGGCGGGCCTTGGGCCTAGATGCCTGGTTATCAGACTTCCCAGAGTCAGCTGTGGGGGCCCTAGCTCTGGGCCCCAATGGTGCAGTGCAGGGCTGGGCATGCATGCAGCTTCTTGTTCTTGGAAGGGTGGTTCCCACCCTTCCTTCCGGAGAGAGGGAGGGGAGGAAGGGAGGAAAAGCTGGCTCATCATAGCTTTGTGACCCTGGGCAAAGTGCCTCCTGCCTGGGACCCTGCTTCGCTTGTAATGGGGAAGTTGAGCTCTTAGACCTACCAGACTCTGACTAGGAGATGGCTTGGCTCACACTCTTCTTCAGTAGGACTGCTTTGAAAGGCTGCTCCTGCTCGGTTTAGAGCTCAGGAGATCTCCGAAATTGAGAGGCAGGGCTGCTTAATGCCAGTGCTATCTCGTCCTTTTTCCAGAACCCATTCTCAGGGCCTGGTTAGGATAAGGGGTCTGTGCCCTCTGGTGGCCTTTCTGGACCCAAATTCAGTTGAATAGTTGGCATTTCAAGTGTCTGTAGTGCCCCTAGTGTTCGGTGAGTTCACCGGGCCTGGATTCACCTTGGGCTTACCATCTGACAGTGATGTATGCGAACTCAGTTGAGAGAAATAGAGAAAGCCCCATTTTGAGAAGTCAAATTGGGAGTCTTTATTAGAGACCTGGCGACTGCAGGTGGACTCTTGTCACAAAGATCTTCAGCCCCTTGAATATACTTAACACTGTTAGGAAACTGAGCCATGAGAGCAGGAAAGGAAAGAAAGAGCAGAAAAGCAATATCAAAAAACCAGATCCACTCCAGTAGAGAGCTAAAGTGGGACACCACAGTGACCAGAGGACAGGCAGGAGACACAATGAGACTTGGCTTAATGGCATCTGAGCTGGTCTGGGCCTAAATAGGGTCAGGGTCGGGGCAGGCTCACAGGAACCTGAGTCTCGGGAGTTTAAGGCACAGGACTGACAGGCCAGTGACCTATCATCTAAGTCCCTTGCTCCTACCTCTAGGATTCAGGCACACTCAACACCTGAGGGTTAAACTTCCTTGTCTCTACCATGAAGGCAAGATGGTGCCAGTTATCCCCAATTCCCTGTCATCCACCATGTAGCCGAGATGGTGTCAGATTCAGTCTCCTTATTTTAGCAGGACCTAGGGTGGCAAAAGCTTAGTCAGTGGGTGCTCCAGCCCTTTGTTGTTGCACTGATAGACTCCTAAAGCCATAAGAGACAGATGGCTGCTCGAGGCCACAGGGCGTGTTTGGGGCAGAGCTGTGGTGCTAGCTTCCTCATTTCTGCCTTGTTCTTCTTTTTTTGCCTCTGTGGGAAAGCTCCAAATGCCCCATTGCCCTGAACTCTACACCACTTGTCTCCAGAAGTCCCATCAAAGGATGATCTCGTCTTAGCACAGGTGGAGTTGGGAGTTCTGCTGGTGGAGCAGTGTCTTCAGTGTGGCAGTGCTGGGTGTTACCCCATAACCTCTGTTCTGCCTGTACCTCAGCCGAGCTGGGCTTCTCAGCTGGGTTCTCTGTTTCCCCGGGCAAACACAATTGCCCAATCCTTGCTGCCTTACAATGACCCAGGAAGGGCCAGCTCTGTTGTCTAGGAAGATCTTAGACTTGCTTGAAGCCCTGTACTTAGTTACTGAGAGTGGACCTAGGGTAGTTCACCTGTGCCACATGCCCAGTCCCACTCTGAACGGCAGCATTTAGTAGTTTGTTCTTGCGTTTCCTTCTGGTTAGTTCTGAAGTGCGGATAAGGAGGCCCAAGAAAGTTGTTCTGTAACTCTCCACCTGAGTCAGCAGGGGATTGTGCAAGAAGTAAGAGATCGGAGGGCTGGACCCAAAAGTGTTGCCCTTTTGCTTCTTGAACTTGTTGAGGAAAGGCCTCTGGGTCCTGCAGGAGTTGCCCAAGTGCTTTCACATACACTCAAATGAAGTAAAGTGCCACACCATTGCATTTTGGGTGTGAGGCTGCTTTTGATTTGCTTGGAGTTGGAGCTCTTTCTTATAAACCAGCAGGGCCTTCCTTAGTGGTCAGATTTGCATTGGGACTTGTTCCTACTTAGGCTTGTTCATGTGGGGATATTTCCTTTTCATCTTTAGGACAAAGGTTGGCTAGGCCAGCCCAGAGTGCTTTGGGTGGAAAATCTTGCCTGTGTTGTAGGAGTCTTTGGTTATGGTGAGTAGGTCAGTTTTGAACCTTTACAGTGGTTCCGAAAGAGGCCTTGCTCCTTTTCTATCTATGCTCTGCTTGGGACACGAACTCTTTCAATGTGGGCCTCCTCTCTACCTGGTGATATGAGTCATTGTTGAGTCCGATAGCCTAGAGGCCCCTGGAACTCATACTCCCCTGGGCTCCTGGGTGACTACCCCTAGAGTGGAAGGTTTAGGTTTCCCTTTGCTCTTCTTCATTTTGGGTGGCTGTGTGGGCTGCTGTGTAGGCTATGAAATAACATTTTGTCAGGATCAGCGACATCTGGATTTGGTTCTTAGACTGTGTGAAATTGGACAGATAGCTGGGTATCTCTGAAACATGAGGGTGATCAGACTAGTATTATGGAGTTTATCACTAGCAAGAAAGGGTGAGGCTGCTTGTCCTGGTGACCACAGCAGTATAATGAAGTGCCTGATGGTCTCAGCTAGCAGGCAAGGATGGCTGGCCTTTGGGCTTCACCCAGGGAAAAGCCCCCTTTTCAGGAGGTAATTCAATTAGATCTTTAGCCTTTTGGCCAAAGAGGCTGGAGGGTACCAGCAGAGAAATGGTCTTAGATGGTAGTAGCTAGGGAGGGTGGCTCTGCCTGGCTCCATGGGTCATTGGCTGTAGGGGAAGAGCTGTAGGGGGCCACAGCTGGCAGGTGCCCTGGGTTTGTTATGTGGTCACCCAGGTAGGTCATTTACCCTCTCTGGTTTCCTTGTCTCTAAAATGATCATTGCTTCCTAAACTTCCTTCTTTGAACTCACGATCTGACATGTGACAGCCCCCTTCCCCCAAGCTCTTGTCTTTGTGAAGTGAGTTCATTTTAATTCTTCCTTTAAAAAAAAAAGAGGGAATAAAAACATGAGTAAGGCTCAGTAATGTGAGGAGAGAACTGAGGTGCACCTGAGGTCTGACCTGGTGAAGGGGTTTTAGGGGGATTGGGGAGCAGTGAGCATGTGTCTGGGGTAGTGACTGGAAGAAGCGTGAATGGGAGCCCGCCTGCTTCTGCACAGCACAGTGCTCCTCTGCTTCTGTCTTGATGACAGGAGGGTCTTCTCGGGGACTTGGCTTTGTGAGCTTTGGCAGAGCAAACTTCCTATGTCTCTAGTCACCTAGGGGAAGGATTACAACTGCAGTTCAGCGTAGCCATTGGGTGTTGCAAGGTAGCCTTCACTCATCGTCATCTTGGTGCGGAGGCCAAGTGGACTGGTGAGGAGAGCAGTTGGACAGGCCTGGAATGTCTGTTGGGATGGCCTCAAGCCCTGTTTTGCCCCTATACTAGCTAGCCTGACAGTCCCGTGTGGGGCCCAGTGGGACCTGGGGCAGGTTGTGATCACCCATCTGCAGCCCTGGTGAAGATATTATGAGGGCTTCTTCTATGTCTCCTTGGTGCCAGGTCCCTTTCCTGGTTGTTAGGATACAACCTGGAACCAGGCATCTGTGCCCCTAGGTCTTGGCAGGGAAGAGCCATAGGAAAACTCTAAAGTGGCTAGTTCAGTGCTGTGAGGAGAGTCAAGCAGAAGGAGGCCTGGAGGGATGGGCTCCTTCCACCTGGATGTAAAGGGAGGCTACTCTACAGAAGTGCAATTGGAAACCTGAATGAAGTGGGAGGGGGGCAGGTACCAGTGTGGATGGAGGATAGTCTAACCAAGGGAAGAGTGTCACGTTCTGGAACCGGGATGAATTTAAAACTCCAGGATTCCCATATAGCAGGTCTAGACACATATCCCCCCATATGCCAAATAAAGAGACAGGGTGAAGGGAAGGGAGAGATCTGTTATGCAGCAGCAACCAGAAGACAGCAGTTCAGTACACCCTCAGCCATCTTCAACTGTGTTCTGGAGTGCAGACACTGGCCTTAGGTTAAATAGAGAGAACTGGGGGCAAGGTAGTGAGAAAGATGGTGAGAAAGGTATGCAGAGTTAGGAGTCCCACATGTCAGATGTGGCCTGGCTGCTCCTCATCTCAGTGTTTATCTAGAGGAGTTCCTGGGAAGTTGTTATCACTTGAGGGGAGCAGAACAGCCTTTGTGGCTGGGGAGGGAGGTTGGAGCCACAGCCTGGCTGCATTGCCTTTGAATTTTATTCTAGATGTGAAGGGAAATCTTCAACGTTCTGCATTGCACGTTCAGCCAACTGTGGATAAATAGAATACTAAAAAACAAAACCTGAAACAAAATCAATAAACTTTATACTGAACAGGGCAGCTTCAAAAAAAACAACAACACATTGTTTCCTAAACAACACAATGTCACTACTTAGGTAGTATTTACATTGCATACATCATTACAAGTAATCCAGAGATGTTTAAAAGTATATGGGAAAATATGGGGGCTACATGAAAATTGTGGGTATGAGAAAGTTTCTATCCACTGTGAGGGGATGGAGTCTCCTTCAAGGACCACTGTTGTTGTTGTTGTTGTTTTTAAGGGTTCTGGAGGCTCACAGGTGCCTTACAGGATGTAACCCAAGCAGATCAGGATCACTTAAGGAGAGGTGGAAGCTTTGAAGGACCAGTAGACAAACCTAGGGGTTGAAGGCGGGGCGGCAGGGAAGGAAGCGCCTCTTAACAGAGTAGGCAGACAGGGTGTTATTATCTAATAAATGGAGAGGAGCAGGGTGAGGCCCAGGAGATCAAGGCTCCACTGGGGCCTGGTCACATGGGAATTTCATTAGCTGTATCACAGATGGACAAGCCAGAGAGCGTTTAGGGTGTGAGATGCAGGGGAGTGGCTGGAGCTGCAGATCTGGTTCTGCAAGTCAGTAGAGTACAGACAGTAATGGTGAGCCTCGGGAAATTGGTTTTATTTAGAGGATAAAGGGCCTAGGACTGAGCTGTGAGGCTCACCAGCCTCACAGTAGTACAGTCTAGAAGAGGAGGAAGAGCAGGCTGGGACAAGGCAATGTTGAATGTGTGCCTGAAGCTAGGTGTGTCCATGAAGTGGTCATCACTGAGGTCAGATAAGATGAGAAACTGGCTTCCAGCTTTTGCAAGAGAGCAGTGAAGTCTTTGGGGAGCCTTGAGGAATGGTTCCATGCCATAGTCAGCTCTTGAGAGGGAGTAGGAGTTCATGCTCTGATGGAGAAAAATGGGAGCTTAGCAGCAGGAAGTTGTGGTGCTGTGGGGGTGGTAGAAAGAACGAAGGTGGGTCTGTCAAATTTGTGCCTGTGTGGCCAGTGTTAATTGAGGAGTGGGTTAGCAAATGAAGTGGGGTTTGGGATGGAGCCCTGCTCCTTGACACCCACTATTTTGGCCTTAAGTCTCCCTGGGCCTTACTGTTGTTGCGCTTTGAAAATTCCAGTGACTCGAGTCCTGACAGAACCTCTTCAGTGGGGTTCACAGAGCACTGTGAGGTTCAACTGCAGGGGTCCCTGCACCCCGGGTGCTCTCCCAACCAGTGGGAGAGGCAAGGAAGCGCACCCTGCTGAGTGTGAACCCAGAATAGGTAACAAGCCACGAGTCGTCCGCACCCAGCCCAACCGACAATCAGACGACTCGGGAGAAGTTCAAGACTGCTCTCAGTTTTAGTGGGGCGGACCCGATCTTAAGTATGGGCAATGGCAGCAGGAAGAGGAGGGTGTAACATACCTAGCCAGGGGCGATGATTGGCGGTCCAAGCTGTCAGTCAAGGGCGGAAGGCCATGGGACCTCCCTAAGGGGCGGCCTAAGTACTAGCAGGACTGCCCCCAGGTTACTGCCGGCAGCCATCTTGCTGCACATGGTCTTAAGGCTGGGAGGCGTGGCCAGCTAGAGCCGCTTTTCCAGGGACCCAGAAGGCAGGCAGGGCTAACCGGGATCCCTCTTCCAGGAGGCGGTGCAAGCAAGCACGCCCCCAGGGACTGAGGCAGGCGGGGCTCTTCAGGGCCTCACTCCCGAGGCACAACAGCCACACACCTCCGGGGCGCGGACAGGCGGGGCCAGTCGCTATGCCCCACATCAACCATGGGAAGCTGGGAACACTCGACAACTAGACAAAAATCTCAAGTTTGTGTGCACTTTCTGAAAGTGATCTGTGATCTCGAAGCGGTGGTACCTCCCAAGGCTATCATTGAAAGAGCTTTGACTTCCCATTCCAGCCAGCAGAGTCTAATACTGAATAAAACGAGCAGAGGCAACTTACAGCTGAAGAACACACTGAAGGGAGTTGACATTCTTGGGGAGACCTGGCTCCATTATTTATCCTGAGATGCCTGCAAGGTGTAAAGTGGTTAGCACAAAAATAGGAGGCAGCTTGACTTGTCCACCACATGTTGTATTTAAAACTCCCTGCTTTAGGAGCCTGCCTGGTACATTTGGGTCGTTTAGCCCTAATGGGTTCTGCAAAGGCGGGAGGGGCCTGGGGACACTCTTCTTCTGAATAAACTCATTGTTTAGGTCAGACTTTTTTTTTTTAATTAAATTTAATTTTTTTCTGGTGCTGGTCCTGGGTCTTGAACTTAGGGCCTGGGCACTGTCCCTGAGCTTTTTTGTTCAAGGCTAGCACTTTACTATTTGAACCACAGCTCCACTTCCAGCTTCCTTTTGGATGCTTAATTAGAGATAAGGGTCTCATAGACTTTGCTGCTGGGCCTGGCTTTGGACTGCAGTCCTCAGATCTCAGCCTCCTGAGTAGCTAGGATGACAGGCGTGAGCCACCAGCACCTGGCCAGGGCAGGCTCACTTATTTCATTACTTACAACCCAGCATTTCTAAGTCCATGTGAGCCCCATGTAAGGGACATGGGAGGATGCCCTGCCCTGGCCAGTGATGGGCACGGTAGCTGCTTCTCTGTAGTTTAGGCCTGTAGTGCTGTAGTGCTGGTTTGTGCTCCTAACTGGCCTGGTCCTGTGTCACTCCTCACCTGTGTCTTACACGCCAAAGATTGTGTAAGCATACTCATCCTGGGCATTCCAGAATGGGGAAGAAATTAGACACACCTGGTGTCTCACTCTACTGGGTTCTACCTCCTCCTCTCTTGGTTATGGGACACCTGGGGGTTGAAAGAGCTTGTCAGACATTCAGAAAAGGTAGATGCTGTTATCTGCAGAGACGTAACCTCCTTTTCTTAGGGTAGAGAGCTCCTGTCATCAGCAGCACCAGGAGGCCATATTGGACCCGAGCCAAGAGCATCTCTGACTAGCATGTGGGTTTTGCTCTAAGAAGCATGTTTGTGTTCATATGCAGATTTTTGACCTAACTTTTCTTTCCTTGCTCCTTTTCTCTTTCCACTGCCCCTGCTTAGTTGGCTGGAGTTGTCTTCCTCGGAGTTGGGCTGTGGGCGTGGAGTGAAAAGGTAAGTGGGACCCATAACAGGCCCCAGTTTTCAGGCAGATCCATTCCACATGCCTCCTCGTCTAGTCCATTCCCTGACAACAAGCATTTGTGGTGTAGTGGGGCTTGGTTGTTAATCTTTGTAGACCCTGCCCTTGAGGCTGACTCTACTCCTGGCAGTAGGGCTGTACTGCTGTGGCCAATGCTAGGCCAGTTAGGCTTTGGGGGGATTTTGGATATGTGAGCAAGGAGAGCCCCAGTGCTCCTGGGCTCCCCTGCCACGCTCCCCATTTGTGACTTGGGAGCAAACAGGTGTGCTTACTTCTGAGGCACTTGTCCTAGCCCAGAGAAGGAAGCCCTGAGAGCAGGGAGCCTAGTGGGTAGGACAGGTCTTTAGACATCTATGGATTTCTAGCCCAGCCTAGGAGATGTGAGGAAGGGAGACTAGGCTCATACTATGCAGAAGGACAAGGGACAGTTGGTATTCCTGGGGAGATCAGCCAGGGGCCAGGCGGAGCCCTGGGGCCTTCTTTGTCCTGTGGGAGGTTTGTTCTGGGGAGGTGATGAGGAGCCAAATACTTACTGGGAGGGAAGAGGACAGAGCAAGGGCTAGGGGAAATGGAAGCCTGGTGTAGGGTCCTAGGCCCATGGCCCTGTTCCTTCAGCATAAACTTCGTTAGCTTCCAGGAACACTTAGGTGTGTGGCCTTTACGGTTGTAGCCTTTATGGACCATGTAAGATCTATCTTTGTGTTTGGGCACCTTCAAGGTGGTCTGCGAACCCCTAAATAGCATCTGGAAGGCAGAGTGTCCCTTTGTCCCAGTGACCCAGAAATGGATGCAAACTGTGACTCACAGTGCCACCGTGTGGCTGCTTCAGGGACTGCAGCATCCTGACTGGGCCAAGCTCTGTCTGGAGCTGGCTGCATAGCTTGTCTGGCGGCCTGCTCTTTTCTCCTTCCCTGTTTAGATCCCCAAGAACTTCTCCATATGGCTTCCACCAGCCACACATGACTATTTGTATTTAAATGAATTGAAATTAAATACAAATGAGAATTCTGTTCTTCAGTATCTCCAGCCACCTTCTAGGTGCTCAACGACAAATGTAATAAGAGACAGTGCCAACAATACCAGACACTTCTACCAGTCTTCACCTATCCTGCTGGGAGTATTTCCCACCAGAGTGCTCATTGTGAAGCTGCTTTTGGCCAGTTTGGCCACAGGACTCCCTTTGCTCTCTCCCTTCCCCAGGCCTTCCCCCTTCCTGGGCCTTGCAGAGGCTTCCTGTAGGCCACACCGTGGGCGGGGGGCGGTGGGGGGAGCTTCCTGGCAGGAACTTCATGTGAGGGTTGAGGTGGCCAAGGATGCTGGGCAGATGGGGAGGGGCAGGGTCCCACTGCAGCCTGGCTCTTAATGATAGGACAGAGCCTTGGGAGGCCTCAGACCTGATTACCCCCCACCCACATCACTGGTCCCTTGACTCCCCTTCAAGGCTGAGGCTGCCCTGCTTTCTCTGATCCTTCTAGGGTGTGCTGTCCGACCTCACCAAAGTAACCCGGCTTCATGGAATCGACCCTGTGGTGCTGGTCCTGATGGTGGGCGTGGTGATGTTCACACTGGGATTCGCTGGCTGTGTGGGGGCCCTTCGGGAGAACATCTGCTTGCTCAAGTTTGTGAGTACCCCACATCTGGGTGGGGCACAGGAAGGGTAGAGGTGATGGGGTAGAGGGGTGGGCTCTGCTGGTCAGGCCTTTGCGGGACCTAGTCCAGCAGTGGAGGCAGGGGCAGCCTCACTGAAGGTGAGACTTGGGCCATAGGCCTTGCTGAGCTGGCTCTTCACCCAGGAGCACTAGGACCCCACTGGTTTTCATCCCCTGGTGTGTGTAGAGGGGCACTGTTCTGCTGTGTGTGCAGGTCCCCTCCTCCCCTCCTCTGTCTTTTATCTCAGCCTAGAAGTTCTGAAAGAATTGTTAGTCTGTTTTTCACCTTTGTCCTTCCTGGCTAAGATCAAAAGATGTTGCCAATTTCATTAAGAAATCATTTCCCTTCTCCAGGGCATGTGAATCTTTTGGCTATGCAATGCAGAATCCTTAATTTTCTGGCAGAACTGCCAGTTACTAAGAGTTTAGTTTTATATTTAGAAACAAATCCATTTTTAAATATATATAGTTAAAATTAAATGCCACCTGGTGGGGAAAACACACTATTATTTTAAATCTATTATTTGTTGAGTTTATTAGGTCCTTAGTTTAATAAGAAAAATATGTATATTTCCATGGGTGTTTTTTAAAATCCCTCCTCTTAAAAATACTGATTTTAAGCCTGGCACACATACTTAGAGCCCTAGCTACACAGAAAGTAGAGGCAGGAGAATGGAGAGTTGGGAGCAAGCCTGGATTACATAGTGAGACCCTGTCTAAAAAACAACCCAATAGGGCTGGGATAGCTATCTGTAGAGTGCTTGCTCATGGCCCAGCATTTTGATCCTTAGCCCTGCAAACAAACATACAATAACAAAAACACCCCTAAAAGACAAACCAAAACAAAACCTCCCAACTATGTTTAGCATTTTGCTTCCTGTGGCCACGTGGTTTGCCATGCTCTGATGGGGAGGCGGGCCCTGCCTGGACAGGAGGCGTGCTGACCTGTGGCTGAAGATGGCTGCTGAGGAATGACCTGGTGTCCCAGGCAGGTTTGCACGTGGCTGATCACCCTGCACTCACACGTGGAGGGTTGCTGGCACCTCCTGAGCAGGAGAGAGCCCTGCTAGGGAGCCAGGGCCTGGGTGAGTTAGCTCACCTCTGGCAAGCTAAGTAGAGTTGAGCCTTAGTCTCCTTGTCCCTAAAGTGGAGGTGACAGATGAGATTTCTGGGAACTCAGATGGTTGCTTGTGCATGGAAAGTAGTTCGGTAGTGCGACCAGAGGCTCTATCAGGAAGAGTGAGGGCCTGTGCTCCATGGCAGGGTGCCCTCTTGTGAGGGAGGGTTCAGCGTTAGGGATGGATAGCTCTCTTTGGAACATCATCCTTTGGCTCGTTCCATCCTTCCCAGCAGTGCCATGCATGCCCTGTTACCCACAGTCCCCTGGCTAACAGCAAGGGTTGCTGGGCACCAGGGGTCCCTGCATCGCAGGCTGTGTAGCAGGCTGAGGCACAGGGTTGGATGGGGTACATGGCAGGGCTAGGCTAGTGGAAATGTGACTCCACACCCATCCCTGTCTCTTGCAGTTCTGTGGGGCCATCGTGCTCATCTTCTTCTTGGAGCTTGCAGTGGCCGTGCTGGCCTTCCTGTTCCAGGACTGGGTGAGGGACCGCTTCCGGGAATTCTTCGAGAGCAACATCAGATCCTACCGGGATGACATTGATCTGCAGAACCTCATCGACTCCCTGCAGAAAGCAGTAAGTGCCATCCATGGTGGGCTCCTGGTAGGGCATGTGTTTTCTTGCCGGTGGCCACTCGGCTGCCCCAAGCCAAGGCTGGGAGGACACAAGGCCTTCCTCCCCAGTGGCTTTTCTGCCTCCAATATGGCAGACAGCAGGGAGGCCATGGAATATCAGTTGTGCTGGCTCATGATGTGCTGATCCAGGCTCCATCTCATTTTAGCCTTCCCCCATTTGCACTAGGCAGGCAAGTCCTGGTGGCTACCCATTCCCAGGAGCCCAGGCCTCCACATCCATCCCTTTTGGGACCCAGCTGTTTCCAGGCTTGCTCAATCCCCACATTGTCAGCCACACTCCCAGTTGGGACCTTGGGCATGGCGGGGGAGGTTGTGGGGAGTGGGCAGAGTTCTTTCCTCCAGACTCGTGACTTACTGTCTGAGGCTATTCCTGTGCTTTCCTTTGGAGGGCGGGGGCTTTCCCCTTCCTGTTTGAGAAGGGCAAGTTGCCTGAAGGAAGCTTCCGCATGTGGAGGGCTGTGACCTCTCTGGAATTGTCCCCAGGGAAGGGGGTTGTCTAAGCAACCCTGGCCTGTGGCCCTCAGTTCATCTGCTCCCCTCCTTCATGTGCACCTGGAGCGTTGGACCCCAGCCACCCCACCCCGGTCCTCTGGGAGGAACCAAGCCCTGCCACCGTGGCCCACACAGAGACGTCACATTTGATCTTTATTCTGCCAGATAGCTCAGCTTCCGCAAGACCTTTTCTATGGAATGCTTGGTTCCAAGGAGAAAACAAACTAGGAGGCCCTGAAAGTAAATCTAACCCACTGCTGTTCTTAGCCACTGCTTGGTTGCCCTCATTTTGTGTATCAGAGAACCCAGCAAAAGCCATTTATTTATATCACCCAAGCGTCCACCTGCGTTGTGGCTCCTCACCTGTGTGGGTCTGTCCCCAGATAACAGCTGTCTTCCCATGTCTTCCTTATCTTTATCTGTTTGGCGTCACTGTTTCTGTTTCATGCTCACATGGCTGGCAGCCTAATGGCTTCCTCATTCTGGTTCAAGTGCTTCCTCTGCAATACCTAAAGGACACTGTCGTTTTTTTTTTTTATTCATTTTTCTTAACTCATTTATCTCCCAGAATACCTTCAAACTCTAGATCCTCTTGTCTTTGCTTCTGAGTGCTGGGATTATAGACAGGGTGCATGCCTGATTCCTTTCCTTCTGAAAATAAACAATTTCCAGATGGATGCAGAAAATTCTAGAACTTCCTTTGTTTGCAATATTAGGGGGTCATTAAGACATAAGGCACAGTGGAGGAGTGGAATTGGAGAAGGTGGGATTTTACCAGAAAGAAGAAAGCCAAGGCAGCCCCTGCAGTCGTTTGCAATGTCGGCCCCAGGAGCAGGAGCAGGAGTGGGACCTGCTCTGGGGTAATGTTCTTAGCATGGCCATGTTCCTCCTGTTTGGGGTTTTCCCTGTGTGTGGACCAGGGAGGACATTATTTGTACCAGATGGTGGAGAGTGGGGGGCCCACATGTGGGAAGAGTTGCTGTGTTGTCAGTCTCTCAAATCGTGACTCTTGTCCCATAAAGAGGCAGGGAAGATAGCCAGGGCTAGCTAGCATAGCGGTTTCCATTCTGCCACCCCTTTGGTGTTCCCTGGGGAGGAGAGGAGCACACAGAAGGTGCCTCACCGGGGTGAAGTGGCTCCCAGGAGTCCAGGAAGGAGGGAAGGCTTCTGACTAAACAGGGTCTGGAGCTGAGCTGACTTCTGCTAGGCCAGGGCCACTGATGAGTTAGCCTTGATGTCATGGCTGCTCTTTCCTCCTTAAGGGGCTACCAGTGGCATCATCTGTCATCTCTATGGGCCCCACGTCTGCCATGCCAAGACTAATACCCAGTTTCTCTGGCCTTTACCCAGCTCCTGACAAGTGTCAACTTCTCTGCTTGCAGAATCAGTGCTGTGGGGCATATGGCCCTGAGGACTGGGACCTCAACGTCTATTTCAACTGCAGCGGTGCCAGCTACAGCCGCGAGAAGTGTGGGGTGCCCTTCTCCTGCTGTGTGCCGGACCCCGCAGTAAGTCAGCTTTGGAGCCCGCGTGGCTCCTGCAGACTCCCAGAATGCCCCTTTTCCTGAGGATGCAAGGTATTTGGCAGGCTTTCTCCACCCTGCCCCAGGCCTCTAACAGCTCCGAGTTCCTGCATGTCACAGCCCTCGGGCTGTTCTCCTGTGTCCCTGGAGCTTAGAAGCACACAGGGACCACGACCGTACTACATCTGAGCACAGCATCTCCAGGAGGATAATTGCTTTCTGTTCTTCTTTTCTTCACCTTGTTTCATTCCTACACTAAGACACATGTTTGGGGGGGTTCCAGAAATTGAGTTTTGGGGGTGACCACTGAAGGCATGTTCTGTTTTGCCTGGATTGAGCTTAAACAAAGCTGAGCCCTTTGCAAAGTCTATGTGCAGTTCCTCCTTGGCTGGGGCTAGGTCACCAGGATCTTGAGTATCTGCATGAGCAGGTGGGTCATGAGCAGGTGGGCCAGCACCTGGGCAGCTTTGCTCACTGGATCTGAGGCTAGATTTGCTGCAGTTTGCATAGCTGGTGGCTGAGGTTTCCAAAGGTATCTGGGAAATACACCAGTGGAGTCAGCATTGCATTTAGCAACTTCATCTTTTATTGCCTACCATAAAGAATGGCAAACTGTGGCTCAAGGCCCAAATCTGGTTTGCTATTCTATATGACCCATGAGTCAAAGATGCTTTTAGCTAATTCTAAGTGGTTGTTGTATTCAGCTTTGGATCACTGCAACAAAATATCCTGAGACAATTAACTTAGTAAGAGTAAAGGTTTATGGGGTTAGGAGTAATAACAGAGGGTAGAGTGCATGTTTAGCATGCACTGAAAATACAGCTATGTCTGCTGATTTATGCATTGCCCTTCTCTCTTGCTATAGAAAATGAGTGCAGAGATGGCTGACATATTTACTCTAGTTCTACACATGGCCAACCTATCCCAGCCTGAGGATGTGAACTGTGATGAGATTTCCTCAGGTGTTTGCTGGTGCGAGGTTGTCACTTCTCTAGAACTTTCAACCATCAGCCATTAGCAAGAACAAAATTGACCACTTTTCTTGTTTTTCCCTCAGCAAAAAGTTGTGAACACACAGTGTGGCTACGACGTCAGGATTCAGGTGAGAACCCCGGCATACATGACTTAAAGGGAGCTGTAGGATGACAGTTAAGTTTTGTTCCCTGTAGTCTAGCTTCCTGCTTTAGCCAAGGTGACATTTGCAGTAGGGAGTAGGAGGACCAAGGTGGGTGGGGCAGTTGGTTCTGAAGATGTGGGAGCTGGGGGTGAGCTGCATGGGGCACATGTGGGTGCTTCATGAGTTGGTGGCAGGACCCTTGGGAACTGTGGTGGGTGTATTCCAGACCTGAGTGTATTCTAGGACCGTCGTCCTACAAGAGGTGGTATGGAGTTGCCTGGAACCAAGAACTGTACCTGGGGGCTCCATGGAGTCTCAGCAGGTCTGTTACCAAGGGTGCAGGACGAGCCACAGGTAGCAATGTGTGGCCTGTCCTTCTTCCACGTGGAGATGGTGGTAGCAGGAGGAACGCTGGCCTGCAGAGGCAGGATGTCCTCTGGGATACAGGGGGCACCAATGAGCCTGAATGTGAAGAGAAGCCACTCCCAGAGACATGGGCACCCACACCCCACCCAGCCTTTGCTCTAGTGGCTTTTGGTAATGGATGACTGGGATGGGGGAGGGTCTTGAGAAGGCCATGCGAAGACACGGGAGAAGTTATCTATATATTCGTATTCTGAGGTACCGGGGATAGGACTTAGTATATGAATGAGGAGAGGGCAGCAGCACAGGGCATCCCATAATGTCCTGCTCCATCTCTCTTGGTGTGGAGGGATTGATAGGAGAGGGGGCTGAGGCTGGTGGCTTGCGTGGGTGTAGGTGAGGCTGGCATGCATGCTGGACAAGGTGCCCATGCATGTCGCCATTCCCCAAGGGGAGGGGCATTGGAAGTTGCTAGCTAGCTGATGGCCACTGCCTGCCGGCTCTCACTCATGGAGCCCAGCTTCCCTTGTGGCAGGCACACCTCAAGGATCTACTGCTTCTTCCTCTACCAGCTCCTTCGCCAGCAATCAGAACATCTTCTCCCAATTGTTCTTCCTGCTCCAAGCCCTCAGGCCTTCCCTGAGGCTCCAGGCATGAGCTTGGAGGGTCTTGAGCAAGTTGCCTTTTGAGTCTGGGAGCCTTTGGTTTAATGGGTGACCAGATGGCAGCCTGCTCTCACATGGAGACCAGGGCTTTTGTCCTTCCTGGAGAGCACTTTGTCCTCAGCTCTGCCCATACAGGAGCTTTCATTTCACTTCAGTGTGTGTGTGTACACACGCATGTGCACGTGCGCACATGCGCTGGTACTGGGGCTTGAACTCGTAGCCTGGGTGCTGTCCCTGAGGTTTTTTTTTTGCTCAAGGCTAGTGTTCCACCACTTGAGCCACAGCTCCATTTCTGGCTTTTTGGTGGTTCATTGGAGATTAGAGTCTTGTGGACTTCACTGCCCAAGGCTGGCTTCGAAGTGTGATCCTCAGATCTCAGGCTTATGAGTAACTAGGATGACAGGTAGTTGACAGAGAGCTTCTTTGTAGGCCATAGGGTGGGGAACCCCTGAGTGCACAGGCTCAGGACTCTGATGTCTCCTCACAGCTGAAGAGCAAGTGGGATGAGTTCATCTTCACGAAAGGTTGCATCCAGGCGCTGGAGGGCTGGCTCCCGAGGAATATTTACATTGTGGCTGGTGTCTTCATTGCCATCTCACTGCTGCAGGTATGGCCCAGGGGACCCAAATGCTCACAGAAGCCTTGTCCAGAACGGGGCAGTGTGACAGGAAACTGGTAGCCCGAGGCTCTCTGTGCTTCCGGAGCACGGGGTGCCCATAGTGGGTATGGGGACCAGCTCCAACTCCTCTCTCCTCGAGGCTCATTCTTTGAAGGGAGGCTGGAAGGGTGTGATCCCTTCTGGGGTCCCAGAAGCTGCCTGAGAGCATGTCACCTGACTGGAGGTCAGAGCGGCTGCACTGGGGTGGCTGTGCCCTGGTGCGTGGTGGAAGTGGCAGGATTTAGGAGGAATCCAGCTACAGAATGGAAGACGATACTTCCAGTCAGCTGGAGCTCAGGTCAGGCCATTGCCTCAGGACGTTTTCCTGACCCCCAGCACCCCAGCTGGGCCTCTTGGTGGTCTTTCCTTTTACAGGGGACCCCTTTGGCCACTGTGCTTTATGACCGCCTTTGCCGATCTAGGCTGTCACCCACTGAAAGCCAGCTTTCCCCTGTGGAAGGATGTGGTGGCGGGATGTGGGGGAATGGGCTGAGAATGCTGGTTTGATTTCAGATATTTGGCATCTTCCTGGCGAGGACCCTGATCTCAGACATTGAGGCGGTGAAGGCAGGCCATCACTTCTGAGGCGCCAAGTGGAGCAAGCAGAGCTGAGCCATGCTGTCGTGGAGGCCAAGGTCTCCGCTGTCCTCCACCTGAATGTCCCACGGAGGGACGCCGCCAGCACTACGCAGAGCCAGCGCCCTGTCTTCAGCATCAGCGTGACCTGACCTCTCTGTTTCTGTCTGCTGGTGCTGAAGACTGAGGGCTCCTTCATACACGCCCAGACTTGAGATGGCACCCCCTCTTTCCAGGGTGTACCCCAAGCTAGAGAACAGGTTTTTCCATGGGGTGGTGGCTGAGGACAGACAGACAGGCTGCTGGGAGAGCTTGAGTCGGAGAGCAGCTGCCCCACCCCTGACTCCAGACTGTGGGCAGTGGGCTAGCCTGGGGGGCACCCACATCCAGGAGGATAGGGCTCTGTCTCCATCAGGTCAGACAGCACAGGGACTGCCCCTAGGAGAGGGAGGGGGGCCTGGTGGATGCAGGGTGCCCGTAGTGTCTGTACAGGAGCCCCAGCCATGTTCTAGTGAAGTAAGCCTGACCCGGGCCTGAGCATGATGGGTGCTGTGGGCATGTGCCAGCCTCTGCCTCTTCCCCAGACAGAACAACCTCCCATCTCCTAGCATTATGGTCCAGGGCCCACAGGAGTGCAGGGCTGGGGACCTGGTTCTCTGCTGAGATGAGAGCTGGCTCTCGAGGATCTTCAAGAGTGTAAATAGTTTATTTATAGGGGTAAGGATGTTCCCACACTGTACTTCTGTCCCACTCTCTCCCCACCCCAGCAGCCGTATTGGTGTCCAGGACTGAAGCATCCCTTTCACTTCCTCAAGAGTCTCAAGAACCAGGCACCCCTTGCCCCCCATCGCTTCTCCCAGCCTCCACACACCCTCTCCCAAACACCCCTCTCACCCCCTCCCCGCTTGTCCTCACTGTTTTCTGGTCTTGGTGCTACTGAAATTGTCACCCAGAATTTAAATCCCAGCCCTGCCCCTCCCTACAGTACGCCTAAAGAACCCCAGCTCCAGATGGCTACTGGAGACCTGTACCTGCCACGCTCTTCCTGGAGCAGTGTGTGACTGGGGGCCCCTCCCCTGTGGTGTCTGTGGCCCCTGTGAATACCCTTCCCCTCAGGGCTATTCCGGGGCTTGTTGGAGATGAAGTCTGGCTTATACTGGCTTGTAATGGTCACCTACACACAGAGCTGGGACATGTGTGTCTTATCTTCGGCTGGGCTGCTCTCATGCTTCTCCCTAGCTCGTATCTGTCTGTCCTCACTGTTCAGGGATCCAGTGCTACTTCAGTCACCTGCCACCATGGCCGTAAACATCTAGTGTGGTATATTCTGGTGATACTGGTGGATGTTTGTTGTTGATGATGATGATGATGATGATGATGGTGGTGATGATGATGATGATGATGATGATGATGACGATGTTACATTTTTTTTTTTTTTTTTTTTTTACAATTCTCTGTAGACTAGAGGAAGAAGAATGCCTGTGTTTTTAGGAAGCGTGATGCTTCTCTTTGACTGCCAAACTCTTTTATGGAATATATCTTTGTATTAATGTTGCTGTTTTGGTTGTTTCTGTTTTGAGTCATTATCAAAATGGCTTATTGCATTTCAGTGGTAAGTGTGGCTACCCAGGGGACCAGTGGCATGAGATGCAACCACAGCACAAAGGAGAACAGCCAGCAGGGCTGTCCCTGGCCTACATCGCTCTCACCCTCTGTGTGTGTAGGTGACAAGTAGAACAAGTGTGTGCTCAAGGTTCTGCCATCCCCAGCTGTAAGTGTGAGCCGGAAGGACTTTAATCTCACTGAGAGGATGCATTCCTTCAGGTTGTTTATGTCTCTGCAGCCCTGGGCACTGTACCTGATCCGAGCTAATGAGCTGGGGGACCTGGACCTGAACCCTTGGGTTGGAGTTTGGACACAGGTGCATGTCATGACTTGGCTTGCCCATCTGTAATGGGGTGTGTGTATGTGTGTGTGTGTGTGCACGCGCGTGTGCTGTGTGTGTCTGACCTAGCCTCCCTGGAGGTGTTGGTGGCTGCATTGGGACCATGGGCTCTGGACAGCTCCTGATGTCTCATCTGCCCAGGTCTCACAGCCCCTGTTCAAGATCAAGTGTAGCTGTAACTTCCAGAGCTGGGTTTGTTTCTCAATAACTTTATAAAATTTGGGGGCCAGTTTAGCCCATCACATCTGATGAGAAGCACCTGAAGATCAGGACATGCCCAGAGTCCCCCAAAACACGTGCCACAGCACAAGGCTCGGGGGCTGGCCTGGCTGCCCTGAGCCCACCTTTCCCATCCTCAGGCTGGGGAGAGGCACTGTGCAGCCCGTGTGCTATCCCCCTTACACACTCTCCAGTCTCAGAGTTCCTCCTTTCCTGTGACCTGCTGGCTCCTCTCTGGTCTTTGCCTTGATGTTTTCCCTGCCAGTTCTGTCTCTTGCCTTTTTTCCGGTGGCTCCATTGCCTTCTTTTCTCCCTTTCCCAGACAGCTCTGACCTGTCTCTCTGTGCCCTCCCCTTCCTTTCTCTCCACTCCTTTTGTCAGGGGCTTGGCCCCTGTTGCTCCTCACTCATGCTCTGGACCACCTTTCTTAACCATCGCCTCATGTGAGGCCCAGGATCACCATTTCTGTCCCTCTTCTCCCCGTCCTTTGCAGGTGCTGGCTGGCTCCTGCCCTTCTCAGTGGCACCTAGGGCCTCCCACTGCCATCAGGACAGTGCTGTGCTCTGAGCAGGAGGGTCACCTGCGCAGCTCCACAAGAAGCCTAGCACTTGGTTTCCTTATACAAGTAACTAAAAATGAATGGGTAGTGAGCCATACCGGAACATAGGGAGTGCTCATGAGTGCTTATGGTAGTGGGGCTGAATAACATCAACCTGTCACCAGAACAGCTCAGAGGAAGCCATTTTTTCTGTCCAAACACGAGGCTCAGAGAAAGATAAGTTACTGCGAAGGATTTGGAAGGGCTGGGCATACACCCAGGCTTTCTCATTCCCGCTCATCTTGCAGCTGAAGCAGGAGGCTTGATGGCCTTCAGCCCTGATGCTAAACCTGATTAGCTCCTGCAGAATGAAATTGGCATGTGGAAGCCTGAACCCACCCAGTCCCTGAAGGTGATGGCACTTCCCCAACAGGCCCACAGGCTTTTGGAAGCAGTGTTGATTACCCTGGGAACCTGCATTTGGATGCCTGGCTCAGTGTTGGGGTTCTGTGATCCCAAGGAGCTTGCCCCCATCCTGGGCTAGAGGTCCTGATGCTGGTCCCTGGCTTTGTGTGAGGTACTCATTTTCCTAAAGCTGGGTTGCTCACACAGCAGGTTTAGGGAGGGCTTTGTGTGCTGGATGTTGTGACATAACCTTCCCTCAAAGGGCTTACTCTTAGAAGCCACGGGAAGGGAGACTCCCTATGTCCCTCCACTGTGGAGTTTTAGATTGTCAGCTCTGAAGCTGTGGGGGATGCTCTGTCCTCTTGATGGACCCTGGCCGGCGGCTTGTATCTGTACTCAGGAGGAGGACGCTGGGCTCCTGGACAGCCTGGACTTCTATAGCAGTGGCTGTGCCCATTCAGATGCTTTTCAGAGAACCATCATCCATCCTTGAGGCCTTAAAGATCCAGAGACCCATTCACCTTTAGGGCCTTTTGAGTTCCTTGGGAGTCAGAAAGAACTAGCCTTTCCTCAAAGGCTAAAAGCATGTCCCTTGAAATGATTTTGTGGTTTGGTGTGATGGTGCATGGCCTGCAGTTGCAGCTGTGGAGGGAGGTGGGAGGAGGAGGACAGTAGTCCAGGGCTGTCCCTGAGCCAAAGTATAAGACCTAGCCTAAAAGACAAGAGACAAAATGACCGAGAGCATGTCTCAAGTGGTAGGGCATGAACCTGACTTGTAAATGGAAGGCTCAGAGTTCAAACCCCAGGACCACCCCTTCCCCCAAATGTTTTTTGGAGACCCCAAGGTGCTACCAGGAATCATGAAATGGGCACTGCAGAATCAGGATAACTTGGAGAAGGAAAAAGTTACAGGTGCCTTGATTTAAGTGGACATTGTTTTGAGGAGAAGTTACCAGTGGTAAGATCCTGCTTTGGAGCAGGCAGAGGGAGTATTCCCTACAAAGCTCCGGGATAATCAGATCCTTAAACATGTACTTCTGTCCACCACCTCTTAAAGTGCCAGCTGAGTCTTCAGAAGCAAGGTTAAATAATGACCCTCATAAACGAGCTCTTTGGGCTGTTTTGTCACCTCAACTTTCAAATTAGTCCTTTTGAAGTATATATAAGTAAAAGCAATCTGTAGAATGAACAGTGTCTTGTCATCCCAGGGCAGCCACGATTGTTTCCTTCTAGAAAGTGTCTTCAGAGCTGCATGCAAGTGGGAATCATTTTACATAGTGTCCCATGATTCATCTCACCTTAATACGCTGCTCCTGTGGCATGCATTCGGATCCGGGGCAGGGCTGTGTCACAGCAAGGGATCTTGCTCTCCAGGGACCAATGTTTACTGTCCCAGGTAACAGAAAACCCCACTCAAACCCATCTGAACAATGAAGGGAAGATGTTGGCTCCTGAAACTGGAAAGTCCAGTTGGGGTGAGTTTCAGGGCTGGTGTGATCCAAGTGGCTCACTGACGTCAGCAGAATCGAGTTTCCTCCTCTGTCTGCTCTCCCTGCCTGGCAACCCTCATCATCTGAGGTTGAGGAAGAGACCTGGGTGAGCTAGGAGCTTCCTTGTGATGGGCCAAACTGGTGGTGGAGGGCCGCCCTCCTTCCTTGCTGCACGGAGAAGGTGGGAGGCGTAGCTCACATTCCCATTTGTGCAGTGCATTGCTTGTTAGAAGGGCTTAGAAAATGCCCACACCATTTGGTTCTTGGAATTCTTAGAAAGGTTTATAAAACCTTTTTTTTTTTTTGTGGTCCTGGGCCTGCTAGGCAGGCTTTCCACCAGTTTGAGCCACCACAGCCCTTTTACTTTTTAGTTTGTTTTTCACCTAGGGACGCACACTCTTGCCCTGATGAGCTTCTGACTACAGTCCTGTCTCTGCGCCCGCCCCCCCCACTCCCTCAGTAGCTGAGTCACCATGCCTACCTCCTATATCTATATAATATATATATATGTATATATATAATTTCTCCAGGGAGATGGTCTTACATTTTAATGATCTAGTCTCAAACTACCAAAAAAGCCAAAACTGGGTCTGTGACTCAGAGTGGTAGAGTGCTAGCCTTGAGCACAAAAGCTCAGGGACAGCATTCAAAACCCAGGACTGGCACCGAAAAACAAAACGCTTAAAAACAGACAAGTCTTGGGCTGGGGATATAGCCTAGTGGCAAGAGTGCCTGCCTCGGATACACGAGGCCCTAGGTTCGATTCCCCTGCACCACATATACAGAAAACGGCCAGAAGCGGCGCTGTGGCTCAAGTGGCAGAGTGCTAGCTTTGAGCGGGAAGAAGCCAGGGACAGTGCTCAGGCCCTGAGTCCAAGGCCCAGGACTGGCAAAAAAAAAAAAAAAAAAGACAAGTCTTGTATATCACGTGTCAAAAGTTTTATTCATTAATTAAATGAAGGATATAGTAAGATTAACAACTGTTTCAAAGGAGAGTACACAACACACTATGAATTCACGTGAAACAAAGCAGTGTTGAAATGGCTTTTCGGGTGCCAATAGAACTCCATTCAAATACACTATATGCACATCTATCGACAAGAATTAGTTTGCATGAGCTCTACCACTTAAAGCATTGAAAGGCAATAAAGGTCTAGAATCAAAGGTACAGGCCCTAAACCCTGCAGTGATTTCCATGAAAGAACTCCCAGTCTCTGTTATGCTTACCCCTCATTTCCTTCTTCCTACCTGTCTGGCAGGGCACACTTTACAGTTGTCCCCAGGCAGGTCATCCAAGTCTACCTCATGGTGAAAAGAGGAACCTGGAGATTTGAGCATCCTCCACCTGCCGCAGGTACCAGCCAGCCTCTGTGGAAGGCTTGGTGGGGGTGCCAGTGGCCCGCTCCAGGTATGGATGGCTTAGGCTATATCTGCTACCCAAGACATGACTGTTCAAACGGCTTTATATTTCTCAGTCCACTCCTGCAAACAGACATCTCAATAGCTACATCCAAAACTAGGGAATGTGCCTTTCCTCCCCCCTCCCCACCCTAATTCCAAATCCCACCCACCCTTCAACTTGCATCTCCCTCCCCACTTCAGTCCAGTGCATCACCATGTGTGTCCACCCAGGGGCAAGTCCAGGAATGAAGGTATCACGTGGGCTCTTGGGAGCCAGTGAGCTACCTGTTCGGAAGATCACACATCTCATCTAAGCAAAAGATGGGGCAGCCATGGTGACAGAGTCAGAGCCTGGGTGCTGTCCCTTAGCTTTTCTTGCTCAAGTCTGGCATTCTACTACTTATGCCACAGCTCCACTTTCAGGTCAGCCTCTTGAGTAGCTATAGGTGTGAACCACCAGTGCCAGGCACATGGCTGCATTTTGAAGTGTGTTCCCCTTCTTTGTCTGTGGGATTTCAATATTCCTGGAAGCTGTGGCAGGGGGAGGAAGATGTGCAGGTGTAGAAAGGAGCCTGTAGCAGTTCTAAAAATCTAGGGATGCTCTGAGAACTTGCCCCTGCTTGGAGAATTCTCCCTGCACAGCATGCTGTTTTAATACAATTTTGGCCTTCATTGCTGTTGTTCCTATAATCTCCCTGCATTAGTCAGCTTTCTGTCACTATAACAAATTATCCAAAGTAATTAAGTTATGCAGAGGGAACATTTCCTTCAACTTACAGGCCATGCTTGGTTGTTCCATTACTTTGGGCCTATCAGGACAGGACAGAGCAAAATTGCTCTCCCCATGGACAGGAAGTGAAGCCAGAGAGGAAGGGAGTGGGCTCCTCCCACAATCCTCTGGAGACGCACCCCTAGTGATCGGAGGGTCTCCCACTGACCCTTGTTCATCATGGTGTGCTGCACCTGCCGCTCGCACCACCACAGTCCACGGTTCTAACACATGAGGTTTGGGGGACATTTGATATCAAACTAGAACCCCTTCTCCACCCCAAGGCTGTGCTAGAAACCCCATCTTCACCCCAAGGTTGTAATAGGATGCCAGCGAAGTGGTGAGTGTTTGCCATGTGTCTCAGGGACGGGGTCAGAACCAAGGCATCTAGAAGCAGAAGTCCTTTCATTTTGCAGCTGCTAAAGTGACAACCAGACATCCTCACCTGTGAGCCAGGCACTGGTGACTCATGCCTGTGATCCTCACTCTGATTCGGAGATCCAAGGATTGTGGTTTGAAGACATCCTGGGCAGAAAAGTCCCTGAGACTTTTAACTTCAATTAACCAGCAAGAAGCTGGAAGTGGAGCTGTGGCTTAAGTAGTAGCACACCAGCCTTGAGCATAACAGCTAAGAGTGTGAGACCCTGAATTCAAGCCCCAGTACCTCTCAAGTGCCTTTCAACCCCAGGTGCTCTCTCTCTCTCTCGCTCTCTCTCTCTCTTTCTCTCTCTCTCCCTCTCCCTCTCTCCTTCCTCCTTCTTGCTCTCACAAAGAAAAGGAAAAGAAAAAAAGTCTCTCCAGGCACCTATGGCTCATGCCTGTAATCCTAGCTACTCAGGATGCTGAGATCTGAGGATTGTGGTTCAAAGCCAGCACTGGCAGAAAAGTCACCATGAGGTTCTTATCTCTAACCACTCAAAAACTGGAAGTGGCACTCTGGCTCAAGTGGTAGAGCCCTAGTCTCAAGCAGCAAGAGGCTCAGGGAACTGTTGCTGAGCACAAAAGCTAAACAAGGGTGTGAAACCCTGAGTTCAAGCCCCACAACCGATGGGAGGGGGGAAGGAGGAAGAAGGAAGGAAGGGTCTCGAACATGCCAGGTAAGTATTTTACCACTGAACTATAGTCTCAGACTCTCATCTATGCATTCTTACCAGTTAACTTGAGGTTTATTTGATCAAGACTCTTCCCATCCCCACTTTCAAATTTCTTTTCAGATTTGGCTTGAAATAACACAAAATTAATTTGGGACTATGGTACTCACTGTGTATTACTGCACAACAGATCACCCCGAAGTGTGGTAACTTCCATCAGCAATTCATACATATCTCATTATCATTCTTAACTCTTATTTGAATTAGGAATTAGGAAAAGTTGGGTAGCTGGGTAGAGGGGTTTAGATTCTAGAATTGGAGAGCTATGATGAAACATTTTACCAGGGCTGAGATTTCTCCTATGAGATTCAGGTATTCTACATACAGTTTGTAGAGCATAGTTTCCACAGAGTAAGGAACAAGGAGAGAGACAGAGACAGATAAAGAGAGACAGAGCAAGGAAGGAGAGGAAGAGGAGAAAGGAGAGGAGAGGGGAGAGGAAGAGAGATACAGAGACTGACAACAATCATCTGTTCTAACATGCCATCACTTTTGCCATATTCAGTCAGTTGCAGAGGAGGGTCAGTGATGGCCAAAGGATGCCATCATCTTAGTCACAGCTGAGTCTGGACACAGCCATCATGTGGAGATCAGCTACGGATGGGTTTCCCTGTATTCTGCCCACCTGGCAAGTCATCACCTGGAAAGGGTATTGCTTGGCCTCAGCTGTGTAATCCAAGGGCTCAGTGAAAGCCATAGGTATAAAAAAGGCAAGATCAATAGTGTTCCTGAATGAATTCAGTACTCAGAAAACAGAATATGACAAGACTACTCACCATAGGAACTAGACACATGAAATATTTGGGATGAATGGAAAATATGGAACAGGATCTAGGCTTATATAAGATGGTCTAGAGACAGGCCACCTTCATAATTAGATCCAACATTGTGATCTGTCAAATTAATCTGTGATTTCCACTCTCCAGGGTGTTTCCCAAAGATTACACTTCCTAGAACCCACACCCTTGGACAAAGGTATCTGTCCCACACACCAGGTTTGGTCTGTATGACTGAAAGTGGCAGAAATGATGGCACATTATAGCAGACAACTGATTTCTATCTCCCCTCTATCCAGCTAAGCTGGGCCATCCAGCCACCCACTTGCCTTGCAGCTTCTGTGCAGAGCCCTCCTCCAGACAAATCCCCTGTATTTGCGTAGGCTCTGGTCAATTCCACTTGAAAAGCTCCCCCCCTCCTTGCAATATGTGTTTTACCTTGCATGGCTATGTATTAAGCAGTGTTTACTTGTGAACTAATCTGCACCAGTAAACCAACAGATAACAGTTTTTGCCCTTGGGTGCTTATTATCTAGTTTTGAGAGAGCAAAACAGAAGCACAGCAACCAATGAATAAATGAAAGTAGTTTACAAAGTAAGTGCTCAGGGAGACTCAGAGCAGAGAAAAGGCAGGAGGCTCCAGCCTGTAATCCTAGCTTCTCTCAAGGACTGTAGTTCGAAGTCAGCTTGGGCAGGAATGCCAGTGATATTCGTATCTCCAATTAACCACCAAAAAAGCCAGAAGTAGAACTGCTCCTTAAGTGGTAGAGCACTAGCTTTGAACAAAAAAGCTCAGGGACAGCATGGGCTCTGAGTGCAAGCCCTAAGACTGGTGCACTCATGCGCATGTGTGTGTGTCCGTTCATGCTCAAGTGTGCATATGGAATGACAGACCCCATGTTTGCAAAGAATTTGGGATGGAAGAAGAGGTTTGGTGCCCTCCTCCAAATCACGCTCTCATTTGTTCCATCAGCATCCCTACGTGTGTGTGTGTGTGTGTGTGTGTGTGTGTGTGTGTGTACATGTACTTGAACTCAGGACCTGGGCTCTTTCTCTTGAATTTTTTTTTGTTTGTTTGTTTAGGGCTGGTGCTCTACCACGTGAACCACCACTCCAGCCTTTTTTTTTTTTTGGTGCGTTATTGGAGATAAAGAGATAAAGGGCTGCCTTTGATGAGGACCCTCCCAATCTTAGCCTCCCAAGGAGCTAGCACCTGGCCCTGGCATTAAACATTAAAAAACAAACCAACTACATTTGTGCACTGTGTTCTGCATTTTCTCTCCTCATTTCATATGCCCGAGACTGTCACTTCACCCAATCGACCCCAGTCTTTTTTATTAAAAATCTTTCCTTAGAATTTTTGTGTCTCCATGTGTGCACCCAGTCTTTGTAACAGGGTACGGTGCTTCACTCTGGGAGACATCCCCCCACCCCTACCCCGCTCCTTCCCCGGGGGATCGCCAGGCGATTTCCAGCCTCTTTGTGCCCCAGCCCTGGCATGCATTCGGGCCACTTCCTCTGCATCAGCCGTTGAACACGATGCAACCATTGAGAGGCGTTAAGAAGCCATGTCTGAATATCTCACAGCTGCTTCTCCACATGTCGGGCTGTGGGGATCCTGGGGGGTGCACGTGGTCACCCTTGGGGTCCTGATCCGCAGGTGTGTGTGTGCACGTGCGCGCGCACACACTATGGCTCTTTGCATAGCCACGCGGTGCCCAGTGTGGCCGGCAGGGGTCGTGCCAGGGCCAGGTCCAACCTGCAGGCTGCGCAGGCTCAGCGCACAGGTGAGAAACCTGAGCCAGACCGCAGGCCAGGCCGCCATCCGGAGTCCCTTCACGTCCCAGATTCGGTGTCTCTTGGCCTCCTGCCCCACTGACCCGGGATCGTCAGGAAACATCCTTACCTCTTCTCTCTGTTCCACAAAGCAGGGCTCTGGGAAGGGTCACCAACCTCCCCACTTACCCTACCAGTGTCTCCATCACCACCACCACCACTACCACCACCTCCCCCACCTTGCCGGAGGACCGTCCTCAGCCAGCCCCATTCTGCAGCTCTGCCCATGGCCCTCTTGTAAGAATCTGTGGGCCCCCAGAAAGAAAGGACGCAGCCAACAGATGGCCAGGCCTGACCCCTCGGTTCCCTCTCTTCCTATTGTCTGCCCTCTGGGCTCTGAGTACTCACCCAGCCACAGCATTAGCTGGGGCAGAGATGGGGGTGCTGGTAAGATTCTCCATCAGTAAACAGGTAGAGAAGGGGGTCAGGGATCTGAGCTGGGGGAGTGAATAG
This sequence comes from Perognathus longimembris pacificus, assembly GCF_023159225.1. Taxonomy (NCBI): domain Eukaryota; kingdom Metazoa; phylum Chordata; class Mammalia; order Rodentia; family Heteromyidae; genus Perognathus; species Perognathus longimembris. Next base: position 53,744,191 of record NC_063162.1, read on the forward strand.
ATGGGTAGGTGGAGCAGAATAGGGTTGCAGGGTAGAAGCCCAGAGCTCCAAGGCTCAGTCCTTGTACACTGACTCTGCTTATGTATGGGGAGGGGGGGGGAACCCAAGGCTGATCAACTGGCCAGACCACACCTCTTTCGGGCCCTGTGGGTTTAACCCTGGTGGCCACCTGCTTAGTCCTTTTTGTTGTGCATGTTGACCTTACAGAGAAGGACACTCATTCACCGTCCTCAGGGAAGAGAAGGGGACATGAAGGTCGCCAGGCTGACACAGCCACAGCGCCAATCAAATCCCATTCCTTATCTGCGTGTTGTCTCCTGGTGGTTCACAACCTTCCAGCCGTCATCAGGATGTCAAATTTGAAACCTGGCTCAGGTCCCAGAGCAGCAACTTCCTGACTAGGTAAACCCTGGCAAGCCACTTACCGCCACTGAACTCCAATTGCCTTGTCCTGAAAGCGCACTGAGAGTGGAGTGGCTTTCAAGCCCGTGCTTGCTCAGGAGCTTTCGGTCTTAACAACAGTAGCTCCTACCTGCCCTCCAGGTGAGTTTCATCCAGGCAGGAGGCAATATACTACCTTAGCCAGGACACCTCTGATCTAGACTAGGAGGTGGTTTCTGATTCTTTCTCTCTCTCTCTCTTTTTCTTTTTTTGGGGGGTGGAGTGGGGGGTGAACTCCAGCCACCTGCGGCAACAAGAAAATCAACAACTGCCCAGATCAGCCATGGTGGATTTGTTAGCAAGCACCAGCATAGCTTCAGGGGCTCACTTTAGGGGAAGAGGAAAGGAAGACAGCTTATTTCAAGCACTTGAACCCTGCATGGAACACCCCTTCAGATGCCCCTACTATGTCTACTTTATCTTCCTCCCTTACTGTAACAGATATATAACGATCTTTTCTCTCCCCAAAGGCAGAGTTTTAAAAGAATTACCTCAGTCTGCCTTGAAAAGAAGGCTGGCTAGGGTAGAAGGTAGAGCCAGGGATTAGAGGAACCCAGAAGCTCCTGGCTGACTCCTCTGGCTTCTGTTTGAAATAGACTCAGAAGACATGGAATTAGTAGGCAAAGCTGCCTGCAGTTCCTCCTCCTCTCCCTCCTCCTATTTGCCCAGGAGAGATCAGTTCTCACTGGCCAGGGCAGTGTCACTGATACAGCTGGTGTCATTGTTACCTTCCACGAACTGATCACTTGACACCTACTGACTGGCTCGGGCAGGGCAGGGCTAAGCTAGGCACTGCCCTGCTGAGCTGGAAGTTTGGGTCCTTCTCCTTGTCGTAGAACCCTAGGTGAAGTCAAGACACGGGCCACTGTTGAGATATCCTGGTGCTGGGTGAGCCCACAAGCTCCTGGTGGCTAATTCCACTACACACTCCCAGCTGCCTATTGTCTGGCCCAGCAGGCCTCTGATGCTGTTCATCGCTGGGCTGGAGCTGAGATAGAGTGACGATGCTGAGTAAGGCAGGGATGCTGGGAGTGGAGCTGGAATGAGGATCCAGGGCTGAAGCGTGGCCGGAGGCACTGGCCTTGCCTGGCCGCTCTTTGGGGTGCACCATGCTGCAGCAGATCCTCCATGATATGTACATCGACCCGGAGCTCCTGGCTGAGCTGAGCGATGTGCAGAAGCACATCCTCTTCTATAAGATGCGAGAGGAGCAGCTGCGGCGCTGGAGGGAGAGGGAGGCCTGGGACGCTCTGGCGCAGGCAGACGGCCTCAGGCCCCCGAAGGCCAAGCGAGGTATGTGTCTGAGTGTTACTAGTCACCCATTGGATAGAAGAGACGGTAAGGCCAGGCTTGGCTCTTCTGCATGAAGGGGACTGGTAGGTTGAAGCTTGGGGGCTTGAAACCCCTGTGCTGAACTCATTAGCTGGGGGCTTCTGTCTTTTGACCAAGACCACCTACAGGTCAAGGCTGTAGCAGGGACTATACAGGGTTATAGTTGTTAGTATTTCCCTAGCCTCAGGTCCTCAGCTCCTCCCACTAGCCCCCAGATCCAACCATACCTAATGAGCCACTCCTACTCACTACCTAACTTCTTCCCCCTTCACCCCCATAGAGAGAAGCTGCCACCTGGATAAGGTGCAGACACCATGTAGCTCCCTCTCCCATGGGAACTATGGCCCCACTAATAAACCTCCTTATGAACCTTCTTCTTCTGCCTATGATTATCTCTGCATGGTCCTCTGGGATGGCCGAGACCTATGCTTTCAATAGTAGTCTGGGGAAATGGAGACTTGCTTTGTCTTGTGACAGGTCCATATTCCAAAGGGACCACTGGGAGCTCAGATGGTGCGCAAATGTTTGCGGATTGCATGATGGGAGAAGGCACGATCTTAATGAACCCTGATGATTGCTTCCGGCCATGGGCAGTTCCTCCCTTCCTTTTGTGCAGGCTCAGGGGTTCTCAGTGTGGGCCTGTCCTGTACTCTGGATCCTCCTATGGGAGGAGGCTATAGGTTGGGCCAGAAGCCCTGCTGCATATCTGGCAAAAGGACACACTGAATAACCAGGCCCAGTGGCCACAATAACTGCAGACAAGGAATAGTGGTGCAACCTTCCTCTCAGGTGGTTTATATGCAGGCCTGTGCCAGTCAAACCTGTGCGTGTGAGCAAAGGCAAGGCTCAGGACCCCTGGATGAAAGCAGGAAGGCTGCTTGTTTCTGCAGCACTCACATTACAGTCTGCAATGCTGACTCATTCCCCTTTCTCGTATTTCCCATCGCCTTCCTCCACTTGACCTTCACACAATCATGGAGTGACTGACAGCTTTAAAAAATTTTTTTGGTGTTGGTCCTTCCTGGGGCTTAAACTCAGGTCCTCCTGCTCTCAACTTGGCTTTTCACTCAGGCCTGACACTGTACCTCTTAAGTCGTACCTCCACTTCCAGCTTTTTGCTGGTGAATTGTGGATAAGAGTCTCTTGAATTTGTCTGACCAGGCTGGTTTTGAACTGTGATCCTCAGATCTCAGCCTCTCCAGTAGCTAGGATTACAGGCATGAGCCACAGGTGCCTCAAGACACAATAGGACTCCAGGGAGGAGACTGTGGCAGGACTGTGACTTGGCTACAAGTGGCTTGTGCCAAGCCTGGAGCCTTTCTGCACTGGATTGTGCTGGCAGCAGAGTTAAACACTGGTGGAAATGATGATCTACCTTTCCCAGCCCACCTGGCCTAAGCCCGAGGGCTCCTGTGGTCCACTCTTCCTTCCAGAAGAAGACAGATGCTTCAACTTTTAAAACACAAAAGCTATTTATACAGAGATTTGTCTCACATCAATGTCTACATTTGCATGTATAAATTATACATCACACTCATTTGTGTTTCTGGCTCATAAGACTCTTTTCTAGGTAATTAAATTTCTGGCTTATAAAGAATGGAAATGAGGGGGCACTCTGAAGAATATGTATGTTCCAGGTCAGGGTACTGGTCAGAGCTCCAGTTCTGCCCTGGGAATTGTTTGGCCATGACTTAGGGGAGCCCATGGAAGAGGGGTGCTATGCCCCATGAGGCCATAGGGCTTTTTGCTAGAGTCCAGGGTACACAGTGCCTGCATCATGTCCTGAGAGCACCATAAAGGGCCACAGAGACATCACATCTTGTCTGTGAGTGTATACACTAGATGCCTGCCCTACCCTAATGCCCCCATGTCTCTGTGGGGTGCAAGGCAGGCTTCCATGACCCTAGTTCAAGTGCTGAACCCCACAGAAGGGAGACAAGCCATCAAAGGTCATCCTAGTTGCTACGGGATAGAGTCAGAATACACATCCTGTGATTTGGCTCCGATCTGAGGGCTGATGGCTTTCTATTTATTTATTTATTTATTTTCTGAACTTGGGATTCATGTGTCCACCCATTCGCTCACCCATTCCTTTATGCAACAATATTAAGTGCTGACTTGGATAAACTGGATGGAGCTTTGACTCTTGAGATTTTTGTGGGGCGTGGACAGACCACAGGGAATAGAGTTGGCTGTAGTGCCAGACCCACATGTGGTACAAGGCAGACATTTGGCGACCCAAACAGGATTCTGACGGGATAGCATCTCTCCATGTTTTTCTTCCTTCTTCGTGCAAGCCACTCCCTTCCAGGTCCCATCCACTCACATGGCAAGGAGGAGGTGTCTGCAGTGTCCAGCTGAGCCGTGTGCCAGTCTCTTAGGATTCCTGAACATGTCTGCTCAGCCCGTTAGGATAGTCTGTCTCCTCTTCTCCCTCCTCCTAGCTGGTGGCTTATGTTGCATGTTGTTTTTTCTTTAACTCCTTTTAAAGATTTAGAAATTGTTATTATGAAGATGATGTACAGAGGGGTTACAGTTACATAAGTCAAAGTAATGAGTACATTTATTTTTGGACGATGCCACCCCTTCCCTGGCTCTCTTCCAGTTTTTCCCTCCTGTTCATTTTCCACACGGTGTCCAGTGAGTACCACGCTGCATTTGTTCACCTTTTGTCCCTCCATTTCTGTACCTCTCTCCTCCTCCCAAAGACAGACAAATAAACAAGACAAAAAGAAAAGATAATAAAAACAAGGACAGAAAGGAAAAAAACCGTCTGGCTTCCATTTCCTGGAGTGCATTTTGATAAATATGATCAGAGGCACATAGTTCTGTTGCACTTTTGATGAATTACAAATACTTTTCACAGCATCTGCTGTCATTCTCAATTTCCACCCCTTTGTGTCCCACAGTATGGGGGCAACCTTTCTCCAAGCCTTTGGGAGAAGGGTTCCTTCCCATGGGCCTTCCTCCCTGAGGCGCCCCCTGGGCAAGCCCTGTCCCTATCTCTCTGTTATAGGAACCTGGCTGATATTCTCCCCAGTACTGGCCGCCCCTAATAGTAATAAACACACATAACATACTATTTACCATTTTATCCACTTAAAACATGCAAGACAGTGACATTTACTGCATTTAAGATATTCAAGCTGGGTGCTGGTGGCTCACGCCTAGCTACTCAGGAGGCTGAGATCTGAGGAATGTGGTTTGAAGCCAGCTGGGGCAGCAAAGTCCCATGAGATGCTTATCTCCAATTAATCCCCAGAAAACTGGAAGTGACTCTGTGGCTCAAAGTGGTAGCCTAGTGCTCAAGGCACTAACCTTGAACAACAAAGCTCAGGGACAGCACCTAGGTCCTGAGTTCAAGCCCCACAACTGACAAAAATAAAAAAAGACATTTAGCCATCAGCAGCACAACTAGTTCCAGAGTATATTCCTAACTCCTGAAGGGAATCTACCCATGCACTTCTTTCAATCCTTCCTCCCTCTACTCCCTGGCCAACCCCTCAGGTGGTCCCTTTTCCTCCTCCTCCTCCTCATTCTTCCTCCTAGGAAGGAAAAGATCAGAGTGATAGGCAAAGTCAGGCCTAAGAGCCATGCATTTTTTGGGAGCAAGGAGAATACACCCAGATGAAGACCCATCTGGCCTCTGCTATGCCCTTCAAATGCCTCAGCTTACCTAGTCCCTCTGACCTGAAAAGACATACTTATAAGTTCTTCATAGAATTGAAAGATATGCCTATTTCATGTCCTACCAAGAGAGATCTAAATTCAACCACAACATACCTTTAGTTGTAAGATATTTCATGGTGCTTCTGTGTGTGTCTTTGAGTCAATAAAATGATGAATTATCCTAATTTTTTGGTGTGACAGTATCAGGGTTTGAACTCATGACCTGGGCCACCTTTTCAAGGCTAATACTCTACTACTTGAACCACAGCTCCGCTTCTGGATTTTTGCTGTTTAATTGGAGACAAGAATCTCACTGTCTTTCCCGCTCTGGCTGGTTTTGAACTGTGATCCTCAGATCTCAGCCTCCTGAGTAGCTATGATTACAGGTGTGAACCACTTATGCCTGGCAATTATCATCATTTTTAATGGAGCCGGTGAAATCTCAGGAAGGCTTTGCTGCCTGCTTTGGGAAACAGGTAGGGGGTGGACTTAAAATCTAAGTCTAGATCTACTGGGATTCTCTCTCTCTCTCTCTTTCTTTCTTTCTTTCTTTCTTTCTTTCTTTCTTCCTTCCTTCCTTCCTTCCTTCCTTCCTTCCTTCCTTCCTTCCTTCAACATATAGCTTATGTGTTGCTTATGATACTATGTGTTGGAAGATCCCAAATTTTGGATTTTAGTTCTACTTGCAAAGCTTTTGATTCTTCCTTAAATTCATTTCTTTTCCTCTGTCAACCATAGCCACTAGCCACACACGTGAATGGATAACACTCAGTTTTTCCATACTTTTCCCTTAGCAAGCATGGGGTCTGTCTCTTAAGTTATAATAGTGTCTGATATTTTGAGCAGACTTATTTATTTTTCTCCTGCATCACACAGATTTCTAGCCGTTCAGTTCACCACCCAATTGCTAAAGCAATGACACACAGTTTACATTTCTTTTAGCGGCTCTGCAATTTTTGAGACAGATCTCCATTTTAGTCAGTCATCAATGTTGCAGCTGTTAGCAATCTTGGTGGCTCAATGTCATCAGAGGTGTATTTCTTACATTGCAGTGTGATGCAGGTCATGGAGACATGGGGCCTTAAGTTGCTTCATCTTTCAGTTTCATCATCTCTGATTCCTTCTTTCCAGTCACAAAGCAGGAGGGGTAAAAGGTTCGTTGGTTCCTAACAGGTTTCAGCCTGGAGAGACCCAGGTCCACTTTCTCCTGAGAGTGCTGCACCCCCTCTTGCTGTTCTTTCTGGTGAGGCCCTCAGGAAAGCTGCCTCAGATACCAAGTCCATCCTGAGGCACCTGTTCTAGAGGCTGGCTCAGCAGAATGTTGTTTGTACCTGATAGAGGAAGGAGGGCCCTGGCTCTTCTGTCAGACAAGCATCTCTCTCTGGCTTCCTTTTTCTGGCTGACAGCAGCCTGTTCAGTGAGGTGATAGTTGGAGACCCTGGAGCAGTTTTTAGGGTGCTTCTTATTCACTGGAAATCAGATGTGTTTCTTCTTTCTCGGTTCTCCTCCCACTGTGGGGGCAGCAAGCAACAAGCACCTGCAGTGGCTGCTGGGAGCGGATGGCGAGGTCTGGGTGTGGGTCATGGGTGAAGGTCCCGGTGACAAGCCCTATGAAGAGATCTCCGAGGAGCTGATTGCTGAGAGGGCTCGGCTGCAGGCGCAGAGGGAGGCGGAGGAGCTCTGGTGAGAGGCAGTGGATTGGAGGGCACTGGGTGGGGCCTGAGTGTGGAACCCTGAGGTGGGGATCCAGGCCGAGGACCATGGGTTGTAGATGGGAGAGAGGAGGTGGCAGTTAGCTGGCTGGCTGTGTGAAGCTTTGCTCAGCTCAAGTGACAAGTAGCATCAGAGTCTTGCATCGGGTGAACTTGTGAGTTTAAGTCTGGGCTCCACCAATCAGGTGAACTGGGGTCTCATTTTCCCCATCAGTAGTGTGTGTGTGTGTGTGTGTGTGTGTGTGTGTGTGTGTGTGAAAGAGAGAGAGAGAGAGAGAGAGAGAGACCCTTCCTATAGGCACGTGGCGTGGATTTACCTGCCACATACAGTGTGTTCTGGCCTCTCCCTTTCCTGGTTGTCATGGGAACAGCACAGTCGCTGGGGAGCAACCCTTGTTCATCAGCTTGGACCTCTTTACTTTGCCTGCATTTCTCACTGCTGAATGGACATTTGAGTCCCCTGTAAAGTTTGGACTCGTCTTCCCTCATCAACAGCTTTTTAGTATTTTTCACCAAATTTGCACATTCAAGTTTGGTGTTGACTCCAATGTCCTCCATTTTAAGTGACAGTGAATCACTTTAAAAATTATAAAGCCATGCAAATAACATTTCAAACTATAGACAATAAATAAAAGGACAGCCAAGACCCACCATCTAAGATTAACCATTTAGATGATATAGGCTTTGCAAGCTGTTTTATTTACACTTTGACAACTCAATTCATATAGATTCCTGATACTATTTAAGATTGTTCTATAGTATTTACTTTCATGGCAAGTCCAGTTTATTAGTTCTATTGAAAGACACAAGTTATTTATATATACATATACATATAGTGTGTGTGTGTGTGCCAGTTCTGGGCTTGAACTCAGGCCCTGGGCATTGCCCTTGAGCTTTCTTGCTCAAGGCTGGCACTCTACCACTTGAGCCACAGCTCCAGTTCTGACTCTTTTGGTAGTTAATTGGAAATATGAGTCTCACAGACTTTGCTGCTTGGGCTGGCTTCCAAATATAATCCTCGTGAGTAGTTAGGATTACAAGCATGAGCCACTGGCACCCAGCAAAATAATTGTTCCTACTATAAAAATTCTCTGATGAACGCTTTGCATTTCCAATGATTATTTTTTTTTCTGGCTTCTAGAATGATCCTGATGACTTATGTTGTGGGGTAAGCCACCAGGAGAGACCACACAGACACAGAGTATAGCCAATAGAAAGTCTTCATTATTTGTCCCGGACTACATTGGGTAATTAGGTGCTGAAGTGCAGCTTAAGCCTGGTCTGAGGACCCCTTTTAAAGCAGAAGCCACCTCCTTGTTTGCTCAGGGGTGGCAAGTCCCTAATGGTTCTTTCCTGCTGGTGCAAGCCAAGAAGGAATCTACAGAAGCCAAGCACAACATTAAGCTGGGGCAGCATGACCTGTTTCCATGATCCATTACTTAGGAACATGGATGGATCAGTGGATACATATATTACTAAATGTCAAACCATAAGGAACTGGTATCATGGGTGGGGTTACAGCCCTACCTTTTAAGATGGAGTCACAAAAGCAAAATGGAGTTACAGAAGCTAGGAGTCAACACTAAGATGGAGAGGTTTGATAAACCTTATCACATTTACATTCCTCTATGTGAGAGTAACTATTTTATCCCTCCCGTACAAATATGGAGTTTGGTTGACCTTTGATATATGCCATTCTCTACTCTGAGGAAAGATTACACATTATTTTTATTTGAAGTTCCATTGTGACCTGGACCTTTGGTTTTTCACTCAAGCTGATTCCTTTTGGGTATTCTCTTGGAAGGAGACAGAAAGAGGCAGAGATCACCCAGAAGTTCAGAGACGCTTTGGCCAACGAGAAAGCCAGGATCCTGGCAGAGAAGTGGAAAGTGGAGATGGAGGACCGGAAGGCTGCCAAAATCCTGGAGGAGCGCATCCATGAGGAATTCAAGGTGAACCACTGCATAGGCTTCTGGGTAAAGGCACCTGCTTTAGCCCACAAGGCCAGCAGGACTGACGTCTGATTCAGACCTACCTTGGTCATTGTTTCTGTTCTTCATGAGACTGGAAATCCTGCATGTCTGAGCAGAAAGGAAATGGGCACACCATTCGCGTCCATTTGTGCCTGTAATTAGATGAGGAAACTAAAGGTCTGGCAGGGACAGAGGATTGCCAAGGCCACGTGGACTAGAATTGGATGTTTGGGCCAGCAGTGAGAGGAAGTAGTAGGTTCTCAGGAGAGTTTGAGAAGTCATAAAGAACAATTAGGAGCTGTGTCTGTTGGAAGAGCTTTCCTACTAGATGGTTACATTCAAGGGAATGGCTCTCAGGTCTTTGAGAGAAACACCTTTGAGCTGAAAGAGACACATATTCACAATGGTAAGTTCCTTTCAGTAAATGCTCCAGGAAAGGACAGCTAAGCACTTCTCCTTAGGTTCTGACTAGATCTAACAGTGCACTTTTCTGGCAGTACCGAGTTTCCTCCTCAGGCAGGCACTATCTATCTATCTATCTACCTATCTATTTTTTATCTACTGCCAGTACTGGGGTTTGAACTCAAGACCTTATTCTCTCACTTGACTTTTTAACACAAGGTTGGTAGTTGAGCCACATCTCCACTTCAGGGTCTTTTGCTGGTTAAAGATAAGAATCTCATGGAATTTTCTGCCTGAGTCTTGAACTGTGATCCTCAGATCTCAGCCTCCTGAGTAGCTAGGATTACAGGTGTGAGCCACAAGGGCCCGGCAGCAGGTGCTTCAATGGGGGCTGGTGTCATCCACAGCATGGGACATAGTCTTCTGTGTTAGCACCCACGTTAGAGTTTGTTCGTCTTTTTGAAGGAGGCTTTGGGAGAAGCTGGCATATATAGGTGCAGGAGTGGGTGTATGTACATGACATCTGCTCATTCTAAATGGCTTAAGACCCTCTTCCACCAGTGATGGCTTAAAAAATAATTTCTGTTGCAAATATTTTATCAGGTTTTTCTTTGTTTTCATTTTAGATGTGTAGAAGCTCAAAAGTTTTAGGAGCCAAATGTATTAATTTTCTTCTTTATCAATTGTTTCATGTTCATACATATATACATATGCATGTATTTGTATATTTATATATACATAGGCAGATAATATACACATGAATACATATATACACTTATACATACATGCATATGTTTATATACATATACACACATATGTGCATACATATTTTCTTTTTCCTGTTGTTTTGCTGAGTAACTTGTAAGGAAGTGTATAGATCATGGCATTTTGGCACAGATGTTAGGAAAGGCATTTCTGAAAAGGGCTAGATTGTAAGTATTTCAGGCTGTGGGGTCCTACCTTCTGCACTAGACTACTCAATTCTGCCTTTGTAGTATAATAGGAACAACAGACAATATGTGAAGAAATGCATGTATGTGGCTGTGTTCTAGTAAGACTTCATTTTAAAACATAAACAGGCTCCAGATCAGGCTTGAGAGTTTTCAAAAATCCTGATAAAGCCCTAAAACCTTTCATGAGTATCTCCTGTGCATGCAGACACGGTCCTGTGGAGCAGGGGTACGTGGTGTCACGCCTACTGAAAGCAAGAATGATTCTGTAATCATATGTCCAATCCAGTCCGCAGCAGGGGAGAGATTTGTGTTACTGGTTTGGGTGATGACTGTTTTAGTCTGCTGGGGAGGAATACCAATTCTTTCTCACTCTCTCCAGCAGTGACATCATCTGCTTCGCTGTGGGTTCCCTCCTCCACAGGGCTGAGCCAAGATGCTGGGAGCTGAGTTTGATAGAGCTGGGTACACAAAGAGGATGGTGTTCCTGGTGGAGACCCTGTGGTTGATGGTCTCCCTGGGAGTTTTAATGATAGGAGGAGTGATAAGTTGTAGGGAGCTCTGTGCTAGGGCTCATGACAGACTCAGCAAAGCTTCCTGGCCTGACCTGAGGGTCTTCAAATTTGAGGGACTCAAATGCAGAATGTTGATGTTATTTCCAATGAAAGAAAATAGTTCCCATGTGTTGGGTTTAAAATATTATTTGTTAAAGGTGAGTGTTTCAACTTGAATGGAAATGATCATCCTGATGTAGGCTGTTGTGGTTCTGAGGATGCTCAGAAACTTGCATTGTATTGTGTGTCCTGGGGTTGCTGCACATGATGAGCATCCGATCTGGGGCCCTGGCATCAGACAGGGTCTACCGTCTAGGGGATTTGGGTGAGAACTGTTCCTCAAGCACTGGCTTGACATTGTGCAAGCTCTTCATCCCAGGAAATTGATCAGTATAGGTTGGAGCATTATCTGAAAGGTTTCCGTAGAAGATTCCAGATGGCTGGGGGCAAATTCTTTGTTACTGGTCCCTCTGTGAGGTAAAACCTATTTCCCCTCCTGATGAGCCTGTGTTGGCCTTGAGACAAGCTTTGATGTCTATAACACAGAAACGACTCACTGCCACTCAACTTAAAAGAAAAATTAGCTGGGTTCTGGTGGCTCATACCTGTGATCCTAGCTACTCAGGAGCCTGAGACTTGGAAGATTACAGTTCGAAGACAGCATGGGTAGAAAAGTCCATGAAATTCCACAGTTAATTAATCTAGGGCCAAAAAAGGTGGGCAGGAGTTGCCAAATGGGACAGTACCAGCTGAGCAGGCATGTTGAGCAAGTGCTGGCAAAAATATAGAACGTGTGTGTGTGTGTATTTACAGATGATTCATCTAAGCAAAGAAATTAAAGTATATAAAAATTATTTTTGAGATAGAATCTCACTATATAGCCCACACTGGTCTTGAGATCCTCTTGCCTCGGCGTTCTAAGGGCTGGGATTATAGGTGCGGGCCACCAATTTTTACTTGTAAAATCATTTCAATATATAGAAATGTAAAAATAGCACAAATATATGTGAGCATGCAACTCACAAGTTCAACAAGTATAAATATTTTCCACATTTGCTTTACACTTGAGAAATAACAATATTTCTGAAACTGCTAAAATATAATTTTTATATTCTTTCTCTCCGTCCCTTCCAATGTGTAGTGGTATCTCTCTCCTCCCTCCCTTTCTTTTCCTTTTATTTTGGTGCTGGTTCTAGGACTTAAAATCAGGGCCCCACTGGCTTTCCTGCCCAGGCTGGCTTTAAACCAAGGTCCTCAGACCTCAGCCTTCTGACTAGATAGGATTAAAGTGTGAGCCACTGGTGTCTGGCTCCTGTTTCTATTTTATAAAATATACAAAACCATAAAAACATAAGCAACCATTTCTGGGAGAGAGGATTTAACTTTTACAACTTTTATAATTATATAAATATTTTAGTGTTTTCAAACTTTATTTAGCTCTGTTTTTATTTTTTTTTTCAATTCTTTCCTGATGGATTTAAGTTGTTTTCAGTTTGGGCTAGAGTAAATATACTGTACTAGTAAACATTCTGAGGTAGCTTGTGTGTGTGTGTGTATGGTATCTTCTTTGCTTTGGTGGAACTGATGTTTGAATGAGGGATCTTACATTTACTGTACAGTCACTCTACTGCTTGAGCCATGCCTTTAGCACCATATGGTTCTTGTGGATATGTTTTATCTGTGCAACTCTTAAGGACAGACTATAGAAGATATGCAGCTCCTAACTACCTCTCTTACAATGCTGACTTATAAGAAACCTGCTACCCAAGATTACTATGCTGTAAAGACAAAACAAAACAAACCCAAGTTAGCCACAGAGCAAAGTGGTTAAGATAAGGGCACTGAAGTACTAGATATGCCACCAAATCTTTCCCAATGCCACCAGCCCATCCTAGGGGGCAAGCTCAACTACAGGGTAGAGAAAAGCCGTCCACTGAACCCTGCTTGGATCATTAGCTCACAGAGTCATACAGAAATAAAAATGTTGCTGTGAGTAATTTCAGTTTCTGGTTGCTAGTTTCTAGTTGCTCAGTAATAGATAACCAAAGCCAGCTTTACCAAAGGGATTTATGATGTCTGGATTGCATTAGTGGGGATAAGCAATCACACATATCTCTCTCTCCCTGCTTCCAGTTCTCTATGAACCACAGAACTCATGTCTGAACTCCAAAGATGGCTCTAGAAGAGTTGAAATTTTGTCTTCCCATGATGGCCTGGCTGCTGGGCATCTCTGGCTCATGCCTGTAATCCTAGTAACTGAGGAGGCTGAGAACTGAGGATCACGATTTGAAGCCAGCTGCGGCAGGAAAGTCTGTGAGATTCTTCAATTAAGCACTAAAAAGGCCAAAAGTGAAACTGTAGCTCAAGTGGTAGAACACTAGCCTTGAGGAGAGAAAGCTCAGGAACACTGTCCAGTTCTTGAGTTCAAGCCCCAGGACTGGCACCAAATTAAAAGGTTGATCATTGATCATTGTTTCAGTCCTTGTTTTGGGAGGGGTCCCAGAGAAGTTGTTACTGCTCTTATCATTGGCCAGGATAAACAACTCCTTGGTGCCTCATGGGTGGTCTGTCCCTGAGGAGGCTTTGTTGTCCCTTTCAAGTATGTTCCCTTGTCAAAACATTTTGTCTGTCAGTCCTGTGCTCCCTACATTCTAAGGTGGAGGCAGGGATGTCAGTGTCTCTTATTTTTAGTTAATTCATGGGCCCAAGCAAACAGCAAAAGTAGCTTTTAAGCACCTCTCACAGTACTGTTGTGGCAGATCAGCACAAATGATGGTGTTGCTGGCTGCTGGTGGCTCACAAACATCTGTAATAGCTACCCAGGAGGTTGTGACCTGAGGATTGCAGTTCAAAGCCAGCCTAGGCACAAAAAAAGTCTATGAGAGTCTTATCTCAAATTAGCCACTAAAAAGCTGGAAGTAGAGCTGTGCCACAGCCCTAGCCTTGGGCACAAAAGCTAAGAAACAGCACCTAGGCCCTGAGTTAAAGTCCTGGGACTGGTGCCGAATGCTTGTACTCTGTTGGTTAATGACTTAGGTAGGGTTTTTTGATGAAGTAGCATTTGTCACCATGATAATGATGGTGTCTTCTGGATGCAGCATTTGTCCACTGGGGTTGAGCAGACCCAGGCCTCTGTGGACTGAGGTTGCTGTTACAGATCAGTTATTAGAAGGGGGTTTGAATAAGCTGGGCATTTCAGAGGGATATGGGAAGCTACCCCAGGCCAATCTATCCATTTCTGGGTGGAATGGGAGTGTTTGCACATCTTTCTTGACTGGGTTGGCCTTTGGCTGGTCAAACTTGTCCTCTAGTATCTCAGAGTGGCCAAACGATCTCTGATCGTTTTAACAACAGTGAGAATTTTTAGGCAATTTCAGTAGTAAGAATTGAATCATTTTAGCAAGACCCCAGAGAGAAAGACACAATTTTGTGTGTTTGTAGTTGTGAAATGTTTTCCTTTTGTCATCCTTTTGCTTGTAAAGAGCTTGCCATTGTCACTGTAAATGGCTGGTCATTTTTCCTTTGAAAAGACATTGACGGAGACCTCTGATTCCCTGGATAATGCTCTGTTCTTAAAGTGAAGAGGTGGCACTGTCACTTAATGTCACTTAGTGTCGTCCTTCATGTTAGTCAGAGCTGGGTGGAGTAAGAAAACCACTGTCCTCTGAGCTGGGGAGGCTCCACTTATCCATGACCCTGGGCCTGACACTTCTCTGTGTTCTATTGTGGGATGAATCATGTCCCCCATAAATCCATATATTGAAGTCCTAACTCCTGGTACCTCAGAATATAACTATTTGGACATAGGGAGTTCACAGGAGTCATTTAAGCTAAAATGAAATCTTTTGGATGAATTGGGTACAAATTCAATAAGACTGGTGTTCTTCAAAGAAGAGGAAATTGGACAAAGATGGACATACACATACACAGAAGGAAGGTCTTGTGTGGATGAGATGGTAGGGGGAGGGAGTCACCTGCAGGCTATGGAGAAAGGACTTAAATGACCATCTGTACAACAAAAATATCATATAAATACATATAAATGTAAGTATGTGAAATATTACACAAATAAATATACAAAACAAAATGCATCATATACACACATGGACATGTTAAATCAAGTCTCTTTGTACAACTAATTGATACTACTAGTAATTTTTTTCATAAGAAGAATGAAACCAGCTTTTCTTAAAAAAATTATATCTTTGTCAAAGTGATGCCAGAGGGGTTACAGTTTCATACATAAGGCAGTGCGTACATTTCTAATCCAACTTGTTACCTCCTTCCTCATCCTCTCCCCCCTGCCTTCCCCCTCCCCAACTCCCTCCACCCCATGAGTTGTACAGTTGGTTTAAAGCATATAGTTTTGTAAGTATTGCTGTTGCATTGGTCTGTCTTTTATCCTTCGTCTCTCCCATTTTGATATTCCCCTTCCCTTCCCTAGTTCCAATACACATATATACAATATCCAAGGTACCAAAATCAGTTACAGTGATATCAGGGGTAAAGACATAGGGAAGAAAGACAGAAGAAAAAGGCATGTTTTCACATGGTATGTGAAAATAAGAACAACGATAAATCACTTGTTTCTATAACTTGGAGTTCATTTCGCTTAGCATCATCTTATGTGTTCATTTGGCCATAGCTATTGAGCTATTGTGATCTTCTGCTAGGACTATCCTAGACATGTACTAATTATTACCAATGAGGGAAACCATAGAGTCTGTGTTTATTTTGGTCAGGCTCACTTCACTTAGTATGATTTTTTCCAAGTCCTTCTATTTCTTTACGAATGGGGTAATGTCACTCTTTCTGACAGAGGTATATAATTCCATGTGTATATGTACCACATTTTCTTTTAAAAATTTTTTAAATTAAACTTTTTTCTTTATTGTCAAAATTGTACCACATTTTCTTTTTTTTGGCCAGTCCTCGGCCTTGAACTCAGGGCCTGAGCACTGTCCCTGGCTTCTTCCCGCTCAAGGCTAGCACTCTGCCACTTGAGCCACAGCGCCGCTTCTGGCCGTTTTCTGTATATGTGGTGCTGGGGAATCGAACCTAGGGCCTCGTGTATCCGAGGCAGGCACTCTTGCCACTAGGCTATATCCCCAGCCCCCCATACATTTTCTTGATCCATTCATCTACTGAGGGGCGTCTGGGTTGGTTCCATATTTTAGTGATGACAAATTGTGCTGCGATGAACATACTTGTACTGGTAGCTTTAGTGTGGTCTTGCTTGTAATCTTTTGGGTAAATGCCCCAAAATGGGGCTGTTGGGTCATAGGGGAGCTCTATGTTTAGCCTTTTGAGGAACCTCCATACTGCTTTCCAGAGTGTATGAACAAGTTTACACCCCCACCAACAGTGTAGTAGGGTTCCCTTTTCTGATGTGCAGACAAACTTGTAGCTCCCTCACTCAAAGCCCCTCAGCCTATGGGGCTTGGTTATGAAGTCCATTCTATGAGTGCAAGGGAGGAGAAGGATCGAGACAGGGGTTGACTGACCAGGACTACTGGTGCAATGTTGATGAAGGTGATATAGAGCTTTGTGGTCAAGCTCAGCTCCTTTTTAAGTTCTAGACTTGGAGAATTGGCTTTCAATTTGGGGTCAGTAAATAACTCTCTGTGCTAGCATTTCTCATCTTAAAGCCAACCCTCCAGATTGCCAACTCACTCCATGCCTGTATTTCCCCTGAGCTGTCAGCCCCCAAATCCACTCCTTCCCATTGGACATTTCCTATTGAAGGTATGGAATGGGTCATTGTGGTCATGTCACTTCTTCCCATAGTGTATGGATGGTAGAACCCACCCAGTTAGCACTGCTCTCATCAAGAGCCCCCAGTTACTCTTGTCGCTATGCCCAGCCATGTTTCTTGTCTTTGAGGTGATTCAGAAGACTTCCATTCAGTTTATCATCCCAAAAGGCATCATCATGTCGTGTGTGTGTGTGTGTGTGTGTGTGTGTGTGTTTGTGTGTGCATGCACGTGTGCCAGTCCTGGGGCTTGAAATCAGGGTCTAGGCACTGTCTCTTAGCTGTTTGATCAAGGCTGGTACTCTACCACGAGAGCCACAGTGCTCTTTTCAGCTTTTGTGGTTAACTGAAGAGTCTCACAAATGTTTTCTGCTCAGACTGTTTTTGAACTGTTATCCTCAGACTTAAGCTTCCTGAATAGCTAGGATTATAGGCTTGAATAATCAGAGCCCAGTTTTCTTCCAGGTTTTTATGGTCTTCATCTTAGTCCTCCTTTCTTGCTTCATTAACTATATTTTCAGGAGAAAAAAAATGTTGGCAGTGAAAAAGGCAAATTATAAGGCACATGTAAATTTTAGAGATGTTGAAAGGTTTAAAAGTGCAGAAGTTTCAGAACTGGTGGGAACAGCACTGTGTACGGTTTTGCAGAGAACTGTTACTGACATGGCTTAGATTCTTGACTTAACCATAGCTGTGATATGGATTTACTTGAGGAGGAGAGGGAAAGTTTGTGCATTCACCCCTATGGGAGGCATAGTGCTAAAAGTTCATGTACCATAAAAGAAAGGCAAAATTGACTGCATAATAAATGATAAGTCAGCCCAGGTGCCCATGGCTCACACATATAATCCTAGCTACTCAGGACACTGAGATCCGAGGATTGTGGTTCAAAGCTAACTTGGGCAGGACAGTCTGTGAGACTCATCTCCAAGTAGCCAACCAAAAGTCAGAAGTGGAGGTGTGGGTCAAGTGGCAGAGTGCTAGCCTTGAATGAGAAAGCTCAGGGCATCCAGGCCTTGGGTTCAAGTTCTAGGACCAGTTAGTGCACGCGAATGTGCATGTGCACGCACACACACACACTTGATAAATGAAGTATTCATTGCCTTCATCAGATATATAGACCTGACCAAAGGCAGTGGGGGCACTGTGGGCAGTGATTTTTCTATCAGGTCTTTTTCATTAGATGTCTTCATAAAATTCTTTTTTTTTTTTTTAAGTCTGAGACCAGGATTTGAATTCAGTATCTTATATTTTTGCTCTTTGGCTGGCACGTTACCACCTGAGCCATGCCTCCAACCCTAGTCTTCATATCTGTATATGTATGTTCCAAATGTACCTGTTACTGTTGTATTCTGAGAGCAAGAATAATCCATTTAGGCACAGCTTAAGGTGGGAAGGGGTTTTATTTACAAAGGGATTCTATTTACAATCTAGAACACGGAACCAGAGTCACCCTCCACCTCCTAATGCTTGCCTGTGACTATCTTGTACTGACCTGAGGCCTGTCTTGACCTGAACTCCGAACCTCCACTATAATTTCTAACCACTTCAGCCTCCTGGTCTCCAAATCTCCAAACCTCCAGGGCAGGAAGCTTCCTTCCTGTAGGCCTCCAGGGCAGTAAGCTTCCTTCCTGTAGGCCTCTCCTCTCCTCAAGCTTTAAGCCTACAGGCTTTAGGCTTCTCTGCCGGCCTCAGGCTTTAGACTCTGCCTCAGACTCCAGACTCCTCCGCAGGCCTCAGGCATAAGACTCTCCCTCAGGCCTAAGGCTTCAGACTCCTCCGCAGGCCTCAGGCCTAAGACTCCTCCTGAGGCCTAAGACTCCGGACTCCTCCTCAGGCCTAAGGCTCTGGACTCCTCATCAGGCCTCAAGTTCCGGTTCGGCTCTGCCCCTCTCCTCTGGCAGGTCCAGTATGGCTCACCACTCTGCTCCTCTCCTCAGGCCTTGCTCCTCCAGCTTGCTCCACTCCGCTCCTCCAGGAGGCCCAGTTCGGCTCACTGCTCTGCTCCTCCAGCCCATCTGGTTCTGGCCCTTCTGGTTCCATTCTGCTTCGCTTCACTCCTCTCTCCTCCTCCTGCTCTTCTCTTCTCTCAGCTCTCCGGCCTGTCCGGTACGGCTCACTGCTCCGCTCCTCCTCCAACCGGTCCGGACTCAGGCTTCTTCCACACCTCCTTCCTCATTTCTTCTCTCTGCTCCCTCCCCGTCCGGAAGTTCTGCTCATAATATTTCCCTGCACTGGCATTCCAGGGGTGGAGGTTCGGTCTCCTCAACGTGTGGCGGGATCTACTCTTTCTTCCGCAGTGTGGCATGGCAATCACGCCAACGTGGGGAGGCGCTTCTGCCCCTCAGGTTATTACATTACTTATGTGAAAACAGAGGTAGAAATGTACACACACACACACACACACACACACACACACACACACACACACACACACACACACACACACTCTCTTTGGAGCTTGAAAGTGGGGGTAGAAGTTTAAGGTTCCTAAGCCAGCTCTGTGTTGGCATCCCATATCCGGGCTGAAGGCTGAGACCCGCTGGTATTGGGCTGAGTTGGACCCCAGGAAGACCAGGTATTCCTCCCTTTACCTGTATACCTTTTTGTTTCTCATGTCTGAGAATGGCCCAGGATCCTTTAATTATTATCTTTGCTCAAAGTTTTAGAGTTTACAAATCAGTCTCCATATTCCAACCAATTTGATTCTTCCTGAATGTCCTGCATCCATGACAACTCGGCTCCCATCTGCTGCTGCCTCCCGAGGACCCTTCTCCCCTCTAATGTCAGTCTGTCCCCATGACTTTCTAGAGGAAAGAAGAAGAGGAGAGGAAACGAGGAGAAGAGCAGATTCGCCTCCAGGAGGAGCAGAGGGCTAAGGAACTATACTGGACTCTCAAGCAAGCCCACCTGCACAGCCAGGCCAGCGAGAAGGAGGAGCGAGAGTGGGAGGAGCAATGTGAGTCATGCCCGGGAGGCCAGCACCCCACCCCACCCACTGAGGAAAAGCTTAGCCACCCTGCAGTGCCCCGAGGTACCCAGCTAGGCTTTGCCCACATGTGTGGTCCTGTTTGGTGACTGGCAAAGGGCGGCGCCGGGCCCAAGGGGCTTATGTGTCTCTTCTGGAGATTTCTTACATTATAAACACGCACACTAGGATGGCAGAGCTGCCAAGAGTTTCCTGGCTCTGTGCTGTGCCCAGGCGACCCAGTCATGAGTATCATGGTTCCTGTGTGGGAGAGAGACAGACTCCAACCAGAGCAGGAGTGGACCAAAGGTGTGCAGGAAGCATCTGACATACGCTGGTGGACTCCAGAGGACTGAGTATGAAATAAGGCTCCAAGGTTGGCATAGGGATCACAGAGGCAAAGTGAGTGCTCCAGAGGGAGGCCAGCATTTGCACAGGCACAGTGGCCCAGGCTGTGGCGGGCTGAGGGAGTGTGTGGTGGCTGGAGCTTGAAAGGTGATAGGGTTGATGAGAAAGAAAAACTGGAGAAAGGATGGACGCTGAAGGCAGGTGCCTAGAGTTTGTTGGAATTTGAGATGATAAATTCTGAGTTTTACATGAAGAAAGCATATCAACATTTCCAGACATAGGAGACTTAGAAGGTGGCTCTGTGCATCTTAACCTAAGAAATGTTGTTAAAAATATGTTGCTGAAAAATGACACTCTCACCTCCTCCTCAGCCCTTGTGATTGCTAATGTATTAAGCAGGGAGAAGTGGTATTTCTTCTTCTTCTTCTTCTTCTTCCTCCTCCTCTTCTTCTTCTTCCTCTTCCTCTTCTTCCTCTTCCTCTTCCCCTCCTCCTCTTCCTCCTCCTCCTCCTCCTCCTCTTCCTCCTCCTCTTCCTCCTCCTCTTCCTTCTTCATCATCATTATTATTTGCCAGTCATGGGGCTTGAACTCAGGGCCTGGGTGCTGTCCCTGAGCACTTTTGCCTAATGCTAGTGTTCTGCCACTTTGAGCCACAGCACCACCTCTAGTTTTCTTGAGCTTAGTGGAGATAAGAGTCTCATGGACTTTCCTGTCTAGGCTGACTTTGAGCACTGGTCTTGAGACCTCAGCCTTCTGGGTAGCTAGAATTACAGCCACTGGCACCCAACCTGGTTTTGATAGACATTTTTCCTCATGACAGAAGCCACTCAGAGACCTAGGAAGTGGAGGGGGGGTCACTCCACTCTGGGCCCTGTGGAGCACGGGGTCAGATGCATGGGGGTGGGGGTGGGGCAGAGGGAGTGAGGAGAACACTTGGGCAAGAGCTTTTATGGTGGATCTCTCTGGAGAGGTAAGACAGGCGGGGTCAGGAGGAGCAAGTGCAGCACTTGCACTGGGCTCTGGATGAAGAAGCCCATCCAGGTCCCTCCTTTCAGGCCTTGGGGGAAGACTATGGCAGATGGATACTGGCCCAGATGCAAGGAGTTGGGGGACAGGGGATGCAGGGGGCCCTGGACTGAGGGTTTTGCAAGGTGCTCTTGTAGGCTCTTCCTGGGAGGGAGGGGAGACCTCTCAGAAGTCACAGGGCCAAGCTGTGGGATTTTGGGACCTGGGTCTACACCATGTGTTTTCTTTCACAGACAGGACCACACAAACACATCATGGGCAGAGCTCACTTTTCATCGAGGGCAGGCTCCGATGTGATGCCATTCCTGGAGGACTTACACCATGGTTCTTTCACTGTTTGGTTTTTTTCTTGTTGGTTTTTGTTTCTTTTCTCCCTAGTACTAGAGCCTGAACTCAGGATCATGCTGTAACTTGCCTTTTTTTTTTTTTTTTCTGCCAGTGTGGGGATTGAATTCAGGTCCTGAGCATAGTCCCTGAGCTTTTTGCTCAAGGCTAGTGCTCAATCACTTTGAACTACAGCTCCACTTCCCATTTTAGTTTTCTGGTGGCTCATTGGAGATTACACTCTCATGGACTTTCCTGCCTGAGCTGGCATTGAACTGTGATCCTCAGATCTCAGCCTCCTGAGTTACAATTATAGGCTTGAGCCACCAGTCCCTGGCTTCACAGCTAGTTCTTTACCACTAAAGCCACACCTCTAGTTCTGCTTTTTGCTGGCTATTTGGATACAGACAGAATTTCTCAGATGTTTCTGTATGGGCTGGCTTCGAACTGTCTATCTTCCAGATCTCAGCCTCCAGCATAGCTAGGACTAAAGGCATAAGCCATTTATCCCTGGATCTTTTTCTGTTCTTTTGCATGGAGGTTGGAATTTTTTTTTAAGAATTGCTAAATATTATAACAACCTGGTCTTCCCTATGTTCAATTACATGTCCCAAACCCTGAGAATTCACAAAGCTTTAGGATCATAGTTGCTGGTAGGAATAGAACAGCCTCAGGGCAGAGTGGGTTTTGGTGTTTCTGAAAGGGAAGTGCAGACTCAGCAGGCAGCCCAGAATCTGCTGCAGTGAAGGCTGACTCTCCTCCTTGCTGCTGGCCCTCTGCTGTTGCCTGAGGACCAGAGGGATGTAGGATCTCAGCTTCCCAGCGTATCTACACAGGAAGTTGCACAAAGGAGCCCTGGGCCTGCCTTGATTCCTTCCTGCCCAGTTTTTGAAACACACTGCCAAGCAACCCTGGAACTCTCCCCTCTTGAGGGGTGGGTGCTGAGGTTATAGGAGCTAGGAATAGAGATGTGAGCCACCTGCACCCAGCTAGGATCCATTTGTTTTTAAATAAACAATGAACATTGATTAAAACTACTTAAGGTTACACATGGAATATTGAATAAAATATGAAGAAAAAAGAAGTAGGTGTTTTCCAAGGGAAAGGAAAGGGAGGAAGGCCTCTGGTGTTGGAGCAGTTGCTCCATGGAGCTCAGGATATTGTAAGGACAGATGAGGTCTTGAGTTCTTCCCCAGAATTGGTCCTTGGGATGTGGATTGTGGCCTGCTTGCTAGGCTATGCCTGCAGGAACTCAGTCCTCTGCATGTAGAGGCGGGTCTGTTTCAGTTGCCAGCAGAGCCCACGAGGTCTCCAAAGCAGCCAGGAGAGTAAAAAAGAAGCAAAGTCTGTCTCAGATGACAGGGAGTAGTCTGTGTCGAGATCCAGCCCATCAGAAATCTGCGAGAACTCTGTGGTTGCCATTGCCAGGTATTGCTCTGCCATGGCCAAGGACAGAAGGGCCAGCTTGAAGTCCACAGCCTTGAGGTCACTAAAGGGCCCTTCTGCTTCCACCTGAGCTGCAGGGTGGCCTCCCTCAGGATGTGTGGGCATGGTGGCCAGTTCAAGGTCCACTGCAGCTAGGTCATCTTCGGTTGTCACTGCTGGAGATGGCAGAGACAGATCCTGGTCCTCAGCAGCTGGACCGTTCAGTAGCTTATCTTCTTCCACCAGATCTGGAAACTTCTTTTCCTTGGTAGTCATGGGTAGAGCCAGGCCGAGCTCCATGGCACCTTGGCGCCCTCGTGGCTCTTTGGCTGGTATAGCTGGCTGTGGGGGCTTCTTAGCTGATGTTCCTGCTCTGAATTTGCTACCCTGAGCACCAGGGGTCTGGGGTGAGCCATGGAAGGTGCTGCCCTGGCCTTTGTAGGCCTGCCGGGAGGTGGCTGGGACTACCTGCGGGCTCCTCCAGGGTAGTCTCTAGAAACATGGAGGTCTGGAGGTGTGGTCCAGTGTCTGAAGGCACGGGCCAGGCGCTCTCCCCATGAGCTCCTGAGGCCCGAGCTGGGTGAAGTCAGGAGACCCCAAGAAAACATAAGGTCTTCTCCACCGTCTCCTGACAAGTGAACAGGCTGGGCTGGTTAGTGGTGTGGCTGCCCAGACACTGGGTTCCAGATTCCATTTGGGCCATTGTGAGGGACATGAGGTCACCTTCTGTGTCTTCTCACCTGAGCCACTCCCTCCCCCTCCCCCCAGCACATGCTGATGAGCCCTGGCCAGTGGCTGCTATAAACAACAAAATAATCTGCACAGCATACCCCCCACCTCACCGTCCAGCCCCCAGGCCTGGTGCAGCCAGTGCCTGGGCCTCTGGGACTAGCAGCTAGTATATTTTCTTTGTTTCTTTTTTCCTTTCTGTCAGTCATGGGGCTTGAACTCAGTGCCTAGGTGCTGTCCCTGAGCTCTTTTGCTCAAGGCTAGTGCTCTACCACTTTGACCCACAGCACCACTTCTAGTTTTCTGGTAGTTAATTGGAGATAAGAGTGTAATGGATTTCCTGTTCAGGCTGGCTTTGAACCATGATCCTCAGATCTCAGCTTCCTGAGTAGCTGGGATTACAGCTGTGAGCCATCAGTGCCCAGCTAGGATCCATTGTCAAAGACCTCCCTGCCTCTTAGTATTGTCACACCAGTGACCATACCTTCAATATGTGGTATTTTGGGGGAGAGTTAACCTGTAGTCAAAGCCGATTGCATCAGTTGTGTGACATGTTATAATGTAGTCATGGCCTTGGGTTCGTTATGGATAATGATGAAACAGGAGGCTGAAGATAAGAGTCTCTAATTGAAGATAAGAGTCTCATGGACTTTCCTATCCAGGCTGGGTTCAAACCATGATTCTCAGATCTCAGCCTCCAGAGTAGCTAAGATTATAGGTATGAATGAGACACTAGTGCCTGACTACAAACCAAGAATTGAGAGGTCAAAGACAAGTTACATAATGAGGCCCTGTCTCAAGATGAGTTGAACTCCAAGCATGTCATTCAAATCTAACAAAGCCATTTTTGCCTAATATGAAGGATCTAGGGAGCCATTACTCTGAGGGATGGGAGTAGGGGACAGTTTTAATGTAACAGCCAAATTAAATTCTCCAAGTTAAAAATAAAAGGACATTACCTCTTTTAGTGTCGTTGGAGTACAATTAGTACTTAGTCTGAATCCCAGGCCTCTGGCTTTTCTGAGTAAGCCAGTTCATTTAATATTTTTTCAAATTTGACCTTATAGGAGTGTAGAGTTAAATAATGTGGCCCAGAGATTTAGTGATGATCCAGGAAATGCTATTATTTATAAACATTGGTCATGTATTAGTATTGTTGTGTGGTTAGAAATGCAAATGAGACTTTAGAGCAAATAGCAAGACCTGTATCTACCCCTGTCTAGTGTGTGTGTGTGTGTGTGTTGTGTGTGTGTGTGTGCTGGTACTGGAACTTGAACTCAGGGCCTCTTGCTTAGCTTTTTCGTTTAAGGCTAGTACTCTACCATTTGAGCCACACCGCCACTTCTGGCTTTGTACTAGTTGACTGGCAATAAAAGTCTCTAGATTTGTCTGTCATGGTGGCTTGGAACCCTGATGCTCAGATCTCAGCCAAATAAATGGTGAGGACCAATGGTGTGAGCCAGGCAGCTCACCCTTATCTTTGGTTTGATTTGGGTTGCGATTTTAAACAAACAAGCAAAATCCTATTCTCTCATCCTTGCCCACAACGTTGACAGAACTCAGAGAAAAAAAGTGTGTGCGCAGGCTCAGCTCAGGGTTCTGTGATGTTTCTTCCATTCTTGGGGGTCCTGGTTCCAAGTCAGATCTGAAGAGTAGTGGGCTTGGCAGAGGCTAAGCTTGGCTGAGCGGTGAGGATAGGCTCTGGTCTAAAGTGGGATGGGCAAGGTGCAGCTTGGGTAGGGAAGGTGAGCTCAAGGACAACATAAAAGAGGAGATTTTCTATCTGCTGGGAGGGAGGGATGATTGTGTAGTTTCCATGGGCCAATCTCAGTTGTTACTTGATTTAAAAGAGGTGATGTTCCCATAAATCCATCCTAAGTAAAAAAAAAAAAAATGTGTGAACTGAGAACACACTAAATCCATCTCGGTAGGGGAATGCTCCGCTTGACTCACACAGTCCCTGTCTTCCCTGGGGTGCAGATTGTCACACACACACACGCACACACACACACACACACACACACACACACACACACACACACACACACACACCGGCCCCGTGATCACCAACTGATAGGGATCTTCAGCTTGCTGCTGCACACCACAGGGAGGGAGGACTACTGCGTGTAGGCAGCCCTGGAAAAAGATCTAAATTCGAAATATGAAGTATGATTCCTAGTGCATTTACATCTTTTCACAACCCTGAAGAAACTGAAAATCTGAAACCACTGCAAACCAGGGACCATCTGTAGTCTAAAGTATACCACAGACTCTGGATGATGCTCTTTGGATATTACAATTCTGATGAATGTCTGCCTGAGCCCCTCTGTACCCCATGTGTGCCTTGTTCAAGGTTCTGTTTCCTCCAGAGTTGCTCCATCATGCCCAAGGGCTTAGTTTTCCCAAGGTGGAGTTATTCCATCCCTCCTGTAGCTCAGGTTCCAAGGATTCCTGCAGTTATGTTTGATGGTCACAGGAGGGCACTGTGAGCAGCCATCATGCATTGCTAGCTGGACAAGTACGGTGGGCCATTACCTATTAGCTTCAGGAACCCTGGGTAGGGCTGAGAGACCCCCCTTTCCTTGGCCCAACTTCTATGGATGAGCCTTGCTTTAGTGCCTGCAGGTGGCCTGATGGAGTCACAAAAGCCTGTGTGTGTGTGTGTGTGTGTGTGTGTGTGTGTGTGTGTGATAGAGAGCGAGAGAGCGAGAGAGAGCGAGAGTCCCCTAACACCTAGGTACCTATTTTCTCTTTTATTAGTCCAGGAAGCCTTCACGGTCCACAGATTTTCATTTTTTTCTGTTCTCTGAGAGGAATCCCTGATCCCCCTCAGCCTGCTTCCCCTAACCATTTCCCTTCGGAAGGAGGCACACCAGTGTCCCGATCTCACAGCCTCTACAATGAAACCATCAGAGTGATATTTAATAAACTTCTACCACATACCAGGACTTGTGTAGAGCCCTTTTCATATACTGTCTCATATCCCAGAGAAACCCTAGGAGCTCCCCACACCCCACTCTATACATGAGGAAATGAAGTACAGATGCAATCATTCACAGGGCCCCAGATCTCTGTGGTGGAGGGTTCCCCACTGGTTTTCAGTGACAGCAGTCCCCATCACTGGCTGGTGTCACTCTGAAGCATGTGGCATCCCTAAGGATGAGCTGGGTCATGTGACCTCTGGTAGGTGCTGACACTTCCCCTTGGAAAGGAGAGGGGAGGGCGCCTGTCCCAAGGAACCATAGCCAAGTTTTCTAGAGAGAGAGGTCCCCGGGGACAGCAAGAAAGGATCTTCTGCAGCCAAGCACTACGTGGACTTCCATAGGCAGCTCTTTCTCCCCAGTTTCAAGCCTTAGGCCATCTATTCTTCCACCCGAACATTGTTCCCTGTTGTGTGCCATTCTGATCTCTCTCTTCTGCTCACTACCAATCTGAACACTGACCCATGTGTAGACCCCACCTTCTTAATCTCTGTAATTCATTACCCACATACCTGCCATTCTCTCCTTAAGCCTTTCCCAACCAGGTCTTAGCTCAGATTCCCTACTATTCTTCTTCTGGATTTCTATTTTCCATTCTTGCTCTTATCAGGTTTATTCCTATCACAGAAGCTCAATCGTGTGTGTGTGTGTGTGTGTGTGTGTGTGTGTGTGTGTGTGTGCGCGTGTATGCTGGTACTGAGGCTTTAACGCAAGGCCTCATACTCTCAGCTTTTTTTCACTGAAGTCTGGCATTCTACCATTTGAGCCACACTTCCACTTCTGGATTTTTGCTGGTTAATTGGAGATAAGAGTGTCATGGACTTTTCTGCCTGCCTGGGCTGGCTTTGAACCTTGATCTTCGGATTTCAGCCTCCTCAGTAGCTGGGATTATAGGCATGAGCTACTGGTGCCCCATTCAATCCATCTTTTGAAAGTGCTGCACTTATAGGTGATGCCTTTTTTGTGGCTTCCAGTCACCTCTGGCAAAGCACAGCAGAACTTGTTAGCTGGTACTTAGAGGTCTCAGAGCAGTCATTTTTGTTTTTCCAGTCTGCTTCTTATCCCTCTTCTGACACATCCCCAGCCTGACTGACCCATAGGCTAGTGGGAGCTGAGTTTCTGGTCTGATTTTAGAATACCTGACCACTTGGCCTCTGCTAATTGAACACCAGGTGTCAGCAGGAGTCTCAGTGGGGTTGAGGTGTCCCTTCCCTGGGTCCCTAGAACCCTGGGCACAAGCTGCCCCAGCTCCATTCCACCAAGGGTTCACTGGCGTGTCCCTCAGTGAAACAGTAAGGTCTCTGAGGCCTTGCCACACCCACTTCCTTTAGCCTTGTGAAAATGAGAAATACAATTCCTCTGTCATCTATCAGAAAATGGTTTAGGTAGCTGAAGAAACCTACGATGACCATGCAGTAACTGCGCCCCCTGGCATTGTGCAGTGCTTGGCTTACTCAGTCTTAGAAGTTGCCCTGTATAACACTGAGCAGGCACCCACCAGGCTGGAAACAATAGTGTGCTGTGTACATTGTGCCCACTCGTGAAAATGGCAAAAAATCATCCTCTCGCAACCACTAGCCTGCTTGTACCTGTGGAGATGTGGACTGCTCACAGGGATCCTGTCAAAAGGAACACACAGCTGTGTGCTGGTGCTTCATTCCTGACATCATAGGTACTCAGGAGGCTGACATCTCAGGATCATGGTTCAAAGCCAGCCTGAGCAGGAAAGTCCGTGAGACTCTTATCTCCAGTTAACCACCAGAAAGCAGGAGGTGGCACTGTGGCTCTAAGTGGTAGAGTGCTAGCCTTGAGTGAAAGAGCTCAGAGACATCATCTAGGCCTCAAGTTTAATCCCCACAACTGACAAAAATAAAAACAACAAAAAACCAAAAACCCCAACCACTATTATGTGGATTCAGCATTGAGAGAGACCAGCAGAAGCCCTGAGCAGGGATAAGAATGGGATTCTAGATACTTATGCAGTAGCCCTGGGATAAGGGATAGCAGTGTTCAGGATTGGGAAACTAAGACCCAGAGAGATGAAAAGATGTCCAATGCCAGAGCAGCAGGAGTCAAGAGGCTAAATCTCTGTCTGTCACCATCTTGCTGCCCCCTGGAGACTTACAGTTACCAGACCATCAGGACACAGGGTTTTAGTCCAGCTTGTAATGGAGTCTCTGCAAAGCCTGGTGTGGGTGTGCTGACCCACTCTGAGTCTCCTACACGAGATTTCGCGGGTTTCTTACTGAGATATATAGATGAGCCAATGGTCCCTGAAGCCCAGCTTTCCTTCCTGCAATGGCCTTCTGCTTCCTTTTGTTCTTCAGAAAAATCTCCTCTCCAACTTGGCCAACTGCCTTGCTTCATTTTCTGTTGTTGTACAGAACACCTGAGGCTGGTCATTGAGAAAGGAAACAGGTTCATTTTATTTCATGTTTCTTGGGAGTCCAGGGGCAAAAGGAACAAACGAGGGCAACAGAGGAGCCAACCTGCTTTTAGCCACTTGCTCTCCAAGAAAGAATCCATTCCATGAAATCCAGTCTCACATGGAAGGCATTAGTTGTTTGTAAGGATGCTGCCTCCTGCCCCCCTGCCAACTCTGCTATATTAAAACAAGTTTTAGCATGAGTTGGGAGTGGGAAAAAACACATCCATCCTCAAACATAGGTCTAGGGAAATTCTCCTGCCATGCTTTGGTTCCCTACAGATTATAAACGGATACTATTTTATCTGTGTGTGTGTGTGCGTGTGTGTGTGTGTGCGTGTATGTGTGTGTGTGTGTGTGTGTGTTTGAGCTTTTCCACTCAAGGCTAGAGATCTATAGCTAGAGCCACAGCTCCACTGTGGTTTTCTGGTGGTTAATTGGAGATCATGTACTTTTCTTCCCAGGCTGGCTGCGAACTATGATATTTAGATCACAGCCACCTGAGTCACTAGGCTTAGAGGCTTGGCTTTTATCTTTTATTTATTTTACATGATACTCATGAGTTTTTTCTTTAAGATAGAGATTTCTCCAGCTTGGCTTGGAGTGCCTTGATCTGCTTCTTTGTTCTTTCTTGCTCCAACTCAGCACCTTGTGTAGTTAAGCAATCAATTGCATATATATATGTACATATGTATATTTGTGTATAGTCATCAGAAAAAGATGGCCTCCCTGCTGCTGACTCTGTCATAGGCACTGGGACATAGCAACACACACACACACACACACACACACACACACACACACACACACACACTTCACCTGCCTTGGTGGAGGTCACAGGTTAGTGGATATTCAGTATACAACATCCATGCTCGGAGCCTCCATAGCTGGCTGTCTGCCTGCTTGGATCCAGGAGATACCTTAGTTCCAGCAAACATTCTTGACCTCCGTGGAGGAGCGGTGCTTTGTTGAGGACTGAGGGGACTTAGCACGGCTCTCCCAGCACTTCCTGTAAAAAGGGTAGCCCTTGAAAGGCTGCAGGGCCTGCTTTATGGACCTGGTGAATGGGGCTGGATGAAGACATTTTTCTAGAGGGGTAGGCGACCACGCAGGGCCAGGACAATCACCAGCCTTGCACAATTAGAAAAACCAAGATCAACTTAAGAGCCCAGAATTCTTGGACTCTGGAGGCAGAGAGGGGCCAGAGAAGATGAAAACAGTACCACAAGACAGGGGATTCCAATGGTACCTTGTTCCTCTTTCATTTTCTCAAACCTCCATTTCCCTTTTGAGTTTTGCAATATGCATGTGTCCCACGTATGCATGCTAGTATTAGGGTTTGTGTTCTTGCTTGGCTTTTTACACTCCAGGCTGGCACTCTAGCACTGAAATCACACCTCCATTTTTGGCTTTTTGCTGGTTGATTGGAGATAAGAGTCTCACAGACTTCTGCCTGGGCTGGCTTTGATTCTCAGTCCTCAGATTCAGCCTCCTGTGTGTAGCTAGGATTTCAGGCGTGTGCCACCAGCGCCCAGCTCACATTCATGGTCTTTTCCAGCCCCTGTGGCCATGACAAGCACCTTGAGGCATGTAAAATGCAGAAGGCCAGAGATGATGGCATCTTGAGGCTTGAACCTGTCAGAAGATCCTGGCTTCTTCTCTATCCTTTCAGGGCTGGGCGCCCTGGTTATTGCTGGAGCTGGGGAGCCTGGAGGAGTCCCGGCGGGCCCTGAGGCGCGGGGCGCCGGGCGCGGTTCAGGCCGGCACAGCCAGCACACAGCCCAGGCGGCAGCCAACGCACCCCTCTTCTTTCCAGTGCGCAGGTCCAAGGAGGCGGACGAAGAGAGGAGGCGCGGGGCACAGCGCGCCCGCGACGAGTCCCGGCGCCTCTCGCTGCGGGCCATCCAGGAGGGCACGGTCGCCGGCCTCAGCTCCAAGTTCCAGGAGCTTGGCCAGACCCCCGCGCACGGGGCCCGACTCGACCATCACCTGCCCGGCCCGGGCCCACCGCCTCCCCGCGCGCTGAGCGCCAGGTGGGTCAGTACGGCGGGGGAACGAGTCGTGGGCGCGCCCTGCAGCTCGGCCCGGCTCACGGGGACTCCCCTCCGTGGGCCGATGGTCCCGGGTGGGCGCAGGCAGGGGGAGAGCGGGGCTCCGCCAGGATTGCCAGCGGGCAGGTCCCGAGTCCCACCTCTCCTGGGGATCAAGAATTCCCTCCTCCCCAGCCCGCGGGGGCGCCTCATGCCTGTAATCCCAGAGATTTAGGAGGCCCAGAGCTGAAGGTCACAGTTCGAAGCCAGCTCAGGCAGAAAAATCCGTGAATGTCATCAATGCCCACTAATAGGGGTTTTGATAAATAATTATTTATTTAAACGAATTACAATTTTCATGCATCTATAAATACTTATTTATAAATATTATTTTAATAAACACAAAAATGTAATAAATGCATATATTATAAACAATATACTTTATTACATTTATATAGTATATATTATATTTATATAGTACACATCATCATATATAGTATATAATATACATTTTATTATATAGTAAATATATTTAATTAATAGATTATAAATGTCATATGTGTTATTTTAATAGATATTAATTTATAAATAAATATTAATTTATAAAGAAATATTTATGAAAAACTCTTAGTGGCATTGGTGTTATTTCAGATATTTGAGTGATCATCCCATAGAAATTAATTTCATATAATGCAGCCATTATCTACAAGAGAAATTTCTGGAGTGGGAGTTTTGCATCACGGATTCTGTGTATCACCCTCTGCAGGGTTGGTGTGCATTTGCGCCCATTGCTCACTGGGCCAACAGGATGCCATCAAGGTTTTCTGTGAGAATAAATGTTAGAGTGGTTCCGACTTTCTTTGTGAGAGAGATCAAGCATTTTATATATGGTCACATTGTTTTTCCTTT
The DNA here is from genome assembly GCF_023159225.1 of Perognathus longimembris pacificus. Lineage (NCBI taxonomy): Eukaryota > Metazoa > Chordata > Mammalia > Rodentia > Heteromyidae > Perognathus > Perognathus longimembris. Next base: position 53,776,141 of record NC_063162.1, read on the forward strand.
TCTTTTCTTTTTTGGTGCCAGTTCTGGGGCTTGGACTCAGGGCCTGGGCGCTGTCCCTGAGCTATTCTGCTCAAGGCTAGTGCTCTGCTACTTGAGCCACAGTGCCACTTTCAGCTTTATTTTCATCTGGTTAATTGGAAATAGGAGTCTTGTGGACTTTCCAGACTGGGCTGGTTTCAAATTGTGATCCTCAGACCTCAGCTGCTTGTGTGGTTAGGATTGCAGCTATGTTACTGGTACCTGCTGCCTTTGCTATTCCTTTATCTGTGTGTTGATTCTCATGCCAGATTTAAAAAAAAATTTATTTCTAGACACTCCTTAAATATTAGGCAGAAAGACAGTGTGTATATGTGTGTGTGGACACAGGCACGCATGCTGGGGCTTGAACTCAGAACCTTGTGCTCTCCCTTTACCACAAAAGGCTCAAATCTGGCACTTGATCTACTTGAGCTCCACTTCTGGCTTTTTGGAGGTTAATTGGAGCTAAGAGTCTCACAGACTTTCCTGCCCAGGATGGCTCCAGACTGGGGTCCTCAGATCTCAGCCTCCTGAGTTGCTAGGATCGCAAGCATGAGTCACTGGTGTCCAACCTAAGATTAAAACAAACAAACAAAAACTCTGAGAAACATTGTTTTCTCAGCTTGCTATTTATCTTAGACTTAGGTGGAAGACTTCACTGGTATGAGGAAATTCTTGATTTTTATGAAGTTAATGTTTTTATGTGTTCTGAGTTTGGGGAGCATAATGAAACAATCTTTCCTGCTTGTGTGCTTGTAACAAGAAACCTGTTATCTGTTCCTTGGGCCTCCATGGTGAAGCTGCTTCGACTGTGGTGTTCCAGGCTCAGGCAGGTGTGTGCGGTGGGTAGGGGCAGGGTGGTCCCTGCAGAGTAGTGTTGCAGTGCTATGGTGCCCAGGGCCTCCCTGCCCTGAGTTCTGTGTCCGTGAGGAGCAGTGGACACACTGCCCAAGACAGGAGAGCCTCAGGTGCAGGAGTGAGGCTGGCTGCTGGCTAGAAGGTTCCCTGGATGCCTAGCTCACTCTCAGCCAGACTCACTGCTTAGAGATAGAGAGACAAGAGGGACTAGACGGTTCTTGCTGTTATTTATAACCCCCATTGCCTTCTGAGGAGACAGAACCCTAGAAATGAGGCTGGGGAGGGGGATCCAGTGGAAGAGGCTGGGTAGGTCTGCTTGGTAGAGAGAAAAGGCCAGGTGTATTATCCTAGCTATGCAGGAGGCTGAGATCGGAGGATCACGGTTGGAAGAAAGACCAAGCAGAAAAATCCCCAAGACACTTATCTCCAATTAATCAGCAATAAACCGGAAGTGGAGTTGTGTGGCTCAGTGGCAGAGTGCCAGCCTTAAGTGAAGCCTAGTACTAGTGGGGGGGGGGGGCAGGCAGAGACAGAGAGAGACACAGAGACGCAGAGAGAGACTGAAAAGAAGAACTCTGTGTGTGTGTGTGTGTGTGTGTGCACACGCATGTGTCTGTCTGTCTGTATCCTCAGGAAGATGGAAGATGGATAGCAGCTGGGAGGTTGTTGGGACTGGAACAAAGCCTAGAGAGCAGACTAAAATGATCCTGGGTTTGAAGAACACACTTGAAGGATGATGGCTGCTGTGGTTGGATGTGGTTTGAATCTGTCCCTCCCTCAAGATTCATGTGTGGAACCTACTGGAATCCTTAGGTCCCTGGGTGGGGGGTGGTGCAAGGGGGAGGCATGCCATGGGAAGGGACTCAGGTAATCTGTATGGACAGTTCTGAGCTAGTTCTCAGTGCAGTGGGTGTTTATAGCTCCCCTGTCCTCACCCCTGCATTGCATCCTGGCTCCATGCTTTGCAAGGCAATCTGGTGCTGGTGAGCTTGCTCTTGGCCTGGTAGTACTGGTCCTTTTTTTGCATGTTCACAATTGTTTGTGTGTGTTCTTGGTAGAGAGAAAAGGCATAGGTGAGTGTAAATGGATCTGTTGTGGGGCTTCTGAGAAGGGGCAGAGTTCCATGCCAGTGTGTAGGTTCAGGTAAAATACTCAGAGTACCACATAGGGAATTAGAATCTATGTTACATTTAAAGACACAGTGGTGATTTGTGGATGCCAACACTGTTAGGTGGGTAGCAATGACAAAACAAGAATTTACCAGGCTCAATTGGAAGCAGAGAGGCCAAGGTTGTTCCAGGTAAGCTAAAGCCTTGTTTGTCAGAAGTATTTTCACTGTGTTTTATGCAGTATGGTCTTGCTACACTGACTCAAAACATTATTGGGGCCTGTTATGTGCTATGTGCTGCCCAACACTTCCTGGATCCATTGTAGATTAACTCAAATGTTGCCGGGCTAGGTTTATCTCCCCTGGCGTGGGGATGCTAAGCTTACTCTCTTATCTGAGCTCCCTTTCTCACCCTCTCCCCTGGCTACCTGACCTGCAGGCAGGCCAGGGTGGAGTGGGGGAGCTAGGGAAGGCCTCAGGTGCACGTAGCCGAACGAGATCCCTTTTCCTCCCTCCCTTTTCCTCCCTCCTTACCCACGAAGGAAGCCAGGCGTACACGGAGTCTTGGAGACAGCTTCAAGAGCAAATCTGATTTAATAGGGGAGTGGCTAACAGTTAATATAGTAATGCTGACGAGAAAAGGGGTGATAGACCAGGAGCTGGCGATAGGCTGGCGAGCTTGTCTTAAGACCCCCTCATGGGCTAACGTCACTCCCATAGCACCACCCCGGGCAAAGCCTGAAAAGAAGGGAGCACACATGCTAGCTGGCGAGAAGTTGGGGGGCTGGTTGCAAAGCCATCCCTTCTGGTTCCGGACCCAGAGAGGTGTGGCTTGCTTCCACACTGCCCCAGGGCTGGGGGAAGGGCAGCATCTCAGGGTAGCTTTCCTTGCCCTTCCCCCTCTCAAGGCCAAAGCTGAATCCCCAACAAAATGTGACCACGGTCTAATATGGTCCAGTTTCTGTGTGCTTTTAAGAATTGCAGTTCTAGCTGGATGTGGTGGTGCATACCAATAATCCCAGCCAGTAGGAGACATAGATAGAAAGATAGTGGTCTGAGGCCAGCATGGAGGTAGTAGTAGGGGAGCATGAGACTACTTGACAAATAACTAAAGTCAAAAAAGGTCTAGGACTTGGCTCAAGTGGTAGAGTGCTTGCCTAGCAAGCAGGAGACCCTGGGGTCAACCCCTAGTTCTGCAAACAAACAACCATGAAAACAACAGCATTCAAACAACCCCAAACATGCAGTGAAATAACAACTCACCTGTGAGAAGGCATTGCAAGTGTTCTGTCCATTGTCCTTAGAATCTTCCCAGGCTCCCCTTTGCCCACCCCCTCACCCATGCCCCCTCCACAGCCAGACAATGGGCGGATTTTGTTTCCTCCTTTTTGCTTTCCTCTTTCAGCCATCTCGAGAGCATTTGCTCTTCTATTTTTGCCTTAGAAAAGTGTGGGCATTAGTTGCCAACAGGATCTCTTCAGAAGGCCCCACATCAAAACCCCTCAGTAGCTGTTGCTGGAGGGGGGAGGGGAGGAAGGGAAAGGAGGGAGAGAGGAGCATAGGCATGCTGGTTAAGTTCAGTCCAGTCCTGTGCAGGCACTATTGCATCCATGCCCTGGAAAGCATGCCACTTTTCTCTTCCACCTCTTCTTGCCCCTGTGTCACCCCTTCCTGTGTGGCTTTCTCTGAAACAAGGGATAACACTTTCATTTTTTGGGAAAAATAAGAGCTGTAGCATTATCATGTGCACAACGAACTTTCAAGTACCAGGGCTTCTGGCTTTTTTTTTCACAGGCACACACATGGGTGTCATGCATATACTTAGTGGCCTTCTTTTTTCTCCCTCCCTCCCTTCATCTCCCACCCTCCTCTTCTCTCTCACCCATTCTCTTCCACTCTTCCTCTTTCTTTCTCCTTCTGTTTCTTTGTCCCTCTTCCTTCCACTTCTCTCTCACCTTTTCCCATCTCCCTCCTCCTCCCCTTCCTTTCTTCCTCTCCCTTGTTTACTGCCTCCTCCTGCCTCCTGCTCCTTCCTTGCCTGTTCCTCCTTCTTTCCTTGTCCCTGCCTTCAGCAGGACATGGGAGCGCCCTCTGCGTCCACTCTCCAGAGAAGTCATCGTCCGTTGGTTTAAGGAGGAGCAGATGCCTCGCCAGGCTGGCTTCGAGAGGAACACCAAATCCATCGCCCCCTGGTTTCATGGTAGGACCATGCCCCTTGGTTAATGGTAGGACCATGCCCCCTGGTTCCTGGTAGGACCACACCCCCTAGTTCCATAGTAGGACCACTCTTTTGGGTCTAGTGACAGGTAGTATCTATACATCTGCCTTCCTCTGGGTGGGAGGAGGAGGAATGGAAGACTTTGGACTCTGCACTGCCTCAGTTCTGCTTCCAACAGCTCTGGCTGGAGGCACCTGGGGTGCAAGTCATATACACTGTCTGCCTGATGGGTAGAGATGAACACCAGACTTACCCATTACCTCATGGCTCCTATTGCCATCTGGGCTCTGCCAAGGAGTCTTCCTCCTTCTGCTCAAGGAACAGGCAGCTCTTAGTGAGTAGACTCTGAACTTTTGGCCAGAAGGACTCATATTACTGTCTGAGTTTGCAGCCTGGACTCTGGCCACAGTGTCATCCATTCAACTTCTGAATAAATCTTGTTGAGGAGTGATTGATAGCTGAATAAACAGGCCAGCATCATCCAAACAGAGTCTTAGAGCTGGATGGCTCTTGGGTTGTCATCCTGTTCCTTTATGAAGGTATAGAAACTGAAGCTCAAAGAAGAGAGGAAGTGTTCATAAATTACCAAGCAACTTGTAAAATCAAGTTCAAGGATATATCCCAAGGTCAAGACCCCAGTCCAGATCTGAACATACCAGTGGCCATAACCAGAGAAACAGCGCTGTGACTTCAGCAGAGACTTGGTGTAGAGAAATCCAAATGGCGGACCACTCCCCTCTGCTCTTGCTGGTTGACAAATCATCATTAGAGTCAGTAGCTTAAAAACAAAGAACATTATTTATTCATGAATTTCAGAGTCAACAGGGCAGTTCCTCTAGTGAGTAAGATGAGTTTGACTAAGCTCATTCCTGCGTCTCTGGGCAGCTGGCAGGTTGGCGAGGACTGGCAGATTCAGGATGGCTTCACTTGCAATGTCTCCTCTCTGTTCCATGTGCTCTCTCATCCTGCCAGCTTTGTTGAAGAAGCTCCATCTTGGCCTTGTTCCTACATCTTTCCTCCCTAACCAGCACTGAGCTCAGCTTTGCCTGGAAACTCCTAGAATGATCTCATCTGCCATGGTGATCATCCATCTGAGTTTACCTGTCTCTCTGCCCCACCTACCAGTCTCTTGGAAGTCTAGCTAGCTCCTTCCTTCCCCTGCATTTCCCCTGTATTTGTCCTGATGATGGGAACTTCCTTGCTACTTTCTGGCCAGCTTTTGCATATTTTCCCCCTTCTATCTAGATGGAAAGACAATCCTAGTGCCATTGTTGGCCCTAGAGAGCTGTTATCTTGGTTAGTAAGTGGTTGGCAGAGGGAGGATGTGGTAGGCCAGCTCTGGGCATGTCTCTGGTTTCAGTGAAGGCCTCAGTGGTGCACAGAAGGAGGCATAAAGGACAGGACAAGGCCACCCGCACCTGCATCTTCACCTCCAAGAGCCTAAGGATGAACAGGCAACAAGCACACACTTCAAATGGAGTAACATACATATGTATCACTGCCAAAGGCCACAAAGGCAGTGGCACTATTAGTCCAGGTGACAAGTTTTGTCCAGCAGGTATAGTGAGGGTGAAAAGGATTGGTCTATATATACATGATCAAGAAAAGCAGGGGAGAGCCCAGGGGACAGACTACACTGAGCACCTGAGATTACTCAGTCCTCTTTTCTTTTTGTTGGTTTTTTTTTTTTTTTTTTTTTTTTTTTTTTTTGTGATGAGGCTTGAACTCAAGGCCTGAGTGCTGTCCCTGAGCTTTTTCACTCAAGGCTAGTACTCTATCACTTGGAGCCACAGCACCACTTCTGGTTTTCTGGTAGTTAATTGGAAAGAAGAGACTCATAGACTTTCTTGCCCAGGTTGGCTTCGAACTGAAATCCTTAGATCTCAGCCTCCTGAGTAGCTAAGATTACAGGCGTGAGCCACCAGTGCCCAGCCTAGTCCTCTGTTTTTAACTGGTAAGAAAGTACATGTTAGCTTGGGGAAGCTTGAGTCTACAGAACAAAGGGCACCTTCCAGGAGGTAGATAACCAGAGATCAGGAGGCCATGGACATTTAGGGCACACAAAAGAGGAAGCACATATGCTCTCTTTGGACCAGATCACAGTGTAATGGTGAGCAGTAAGGATGCTGTGTCTTTTTTATTTTTCTCCAAAGCACAGGACAGAGCTAACACACAGAAGAAGTCATCTGTCACCTGCTGGCATCAGGCTTTCTCCACACACATCATCGAAGCATCCTTCCTGCACCCAGTCATAGGCTGCATGGGGGCTCCAGGGTCCCCACAACTTCAAAGCCCACAAAGGTGGGCCACCAGGCAGGCAGCAGAGGGTCTTTGTGCTCCTTCCCTTCTACTCTGGCTCTGCTAAGGTTTATTCTCCACACACTGAGATTATTTTCACTATAACCAGATCCTGTCTCTCTCCCCTGCTCAGTATCCTCTGCTTTCCTTCTTTTGTGTGTGTACAAGCGCTGGTCCTGGAGCTTGAACTCAAGGCCTGGGTTCTGTCTTTGAGCGTTTTTTTTTTAAAATTTATTTTTATTTATTTATTTTTTTTCTGCTAAAGGCTAACTCTCTACCACTTGAGAAACATTGCCACGTCTGGCTTTTTGGTGGTCAGTTGGAGATAAGAGTCACATAGATCTTCCTGCCCCAGCTGGCTTTGAGCTCTGGTCCTCCAATCTCAGCCTCCTGAGTAGCTACGATGATGGTTTTGAGCCACTGGCACCTAGCGCTCTGCAGTCTTTTATACAGGCAATGGACTGTAAACTCCATCAGGCAGTCCCCGATGTAACAAGGACTACACACCACTCCAACTTCATGCTAGCATGCCTTCTCTGCCCACCTTGCCCTGGAGATCTGTGCTTCTTTCTGCTCCTCAGACCCTTTGTCCTTGTGATGGATCTGCTCCCCTTTGCTCTCTCTTGCCAGCTCTTTGCATGGTGGATACATTTGCTTTCTCCTCCTGGAGTGTCCTCTCCTCAGAGAGGTCCTTCCAGAACTCCTCACCTAAAGCCACAGTTCCTCTCAGTTGAGCCTCTTCACTTCCCTGAAACTTCTCTTTCCATTGGCATCTGTTCTTTCTCTCACCTGAACATAGGCCCAGGAGGCTCAGGACCTTGTCTGTTTTGTCAGTGCCCTCCACAGTTGGTGCCGTGGGGGGAATGACTGAAGCCCAAAATGAAGGGTTAGAGTTGGAATTAGATCCCTGACTTTCTCCCATCCAAGTACTAACCAGGCCCGACCCTGCTTAGCTTCTGAGATCAGACGAGATCGGGCTCGTTCAGGGTGGTATGGCCGTAGACAGATCCCTGACTTTCTAATTCCAAAGAACAGTCCTTTCTTTTTTGTACTGGGCCCTGGTTGGTGGGTGCATCTTTTCAGAGACAAGGAACAATCTGAAAATCCAGAGCTACATATAAGCCCTCTCTGGTGGCTAATGTTCAATAGAGACAGAGCCTATGTCCTAGTATCTTCACTGTACAGGTCATAACTTGCAGGTTGGGCCCAGTCACAAGCACACCACAGGCTCAGTGGCCTTCACTCTTCATGCCAAATGCCTCTTGGGGGTTGGTTGTGGAAGTTAATCTGGGCCTCAGACTGAGAGGTCATCTCTACTGGACTCAGTGAAGATTTGGTGAACCATAAGATGGCCCTCAAAAGTCTGTATAGAAGGTACATCTGACACCATTGCACGCATTTCATTAGCCAGAGCCAGCCTGGAGTCCACCATGTGGTCCACAGTTTGGACTTACGGAAGAATCTATGATAACGACCGTTCACCAAGGCTCCACATGTCCACTGGAAGGACAGAGCGGCTCTTTGTGACTTATGAGGGACTGAACAGGGAGTCCCTGGGGGCTGGCTCTGGGGATCTCTGCCCCTCACTTTCATCACGTTGTGTGTGTGTCTCTGTCACCTTTGAGAGGGCTTGCACTTCATCACACCTTCCTTTTCATGGATACATTTTCCCTGTCATGGAAGTGCTGTATAGTCAGTGGAAGAAAGAAACAGAGATGCCCAAATGTTTCTCTAGCTTTATTTTGCACTTCAATGAACAAAAGAAAAAAAAAAGTTCCATGTCACAGAACAGACAGCATCAGAAACCATGCAGTTGACTTCATGTTTCGCTGCAGGTCCTACCATACAGATGGAACGGAAGTTGCTAAGACATGGAGGTTGATTGAGCTGTCAAGTTCACGCAGAGAATGACCAAGCAACTTTCCTTAGAGAAGGATGGGACTGTATCCTATGATTACATCCTTCCTTCAACTGTGGTGTCAAAATGTCCTGCCATTTGTCAATGGATAGTGACAGTAAATAGTGCTGATGCTTTAGCATTGCCCTTAAGGGGAAAAACAAACTGTTAGCAGGTTTATGTTGTTCCTGAGACATTACATTAAAAAAAATCTTTAGTTGTACAGAGGAGATGCCATTTAACAAAGCAGTTTATGAATACAATGCATCTCAATTGGTGTCACCCCTTCAACATTCTCACCCCCATCGACCTACCCTTTCCCTTACTTTTCTTAATTTTGGGGTATCTACAATGAATGTGTCTACAAATCTGTAAGTAAATGTGTTGGGTGATATACAACTGGCTACACATGAATTAACTGACATTTTATTTTGTTTATTTTGTTTTTTATTTTTTTGCCAGTCCTGGGGCTTGGACGCAGGGGCCTGAGCACTGTCCCTGGCTTCCTTTTTGCTCAAGGCTAGCACTCTACCACTTGAGCCACAGTGTCACTTCTGTTTTTTTTCTGTTTATGTGGTACTGAGGAATTGAACCCAGGGTTTCATGCATGCAAGGTGAGCACTCTACTGCTAAACCACATTCCCAGCCCCTTAACTGACATTAAAAGACTCTATGGAGAGCTCAAATAATATAATTGTTTAGAAATAATTGGTCAAAGCCCAGCAAAATAAGCACCAGGAAAGGGGTACGTGCAAGAGGGGGAGTCGGGCAAAGGGAAGGAGGGCAGATGGATGAAATGAGGAAGAAGGGGGAGACTTTCTTTTTTTGTAACTTCATCTGTTCTTCAAGTGCTAAAGTCTGGAAAAATGGATATTCAGCCTCCTTCCTTCTGTTCCAAGCACCACAGAAATAAGGCACTTACTAGCCCAAAGGCAGCCTAGCCTGCATCAGCCTAATGGTTAGGGAGTGTTTGTTGTAGGTTTGCAGGGGTTCTGGTCTTGCCAGCAGAGCACCTTAGGGCCTCTTAGCTGGGTGTCCTGTTCCACCATGGGGCACCCCTCCCCTCCAGTAGCCTGGACTTGCTCCAGGCTGCCTTCTTGGGTGGTAGCACAGGGTCCAGGGACTGATTGGCAGCACGTGGAGCTTTCTGTGTTGTAGAAGCAGCACACTACCACTTCTGCCTCATGTGGTTGGCCACAATTGGTCACAGACTTGAGGGGTGGGAACATATATTCTGTCTTTTTCTTGTGAGGAACTTCAAAGTCATACATCAAAGGATGTGGAGACTGGAGCCAACAATACAATCTATCACAATCCCAGCATGATTTTATTTTCCTTTCCCGGGCAAGACATTCCTAGTTAATTTCGGTACAGTTTAGATGGGGGTTAAGGATGACTATCACACCTGGATTTTCACTTCTTCCCTTAGCTGTACTGTGGTATAGTCCAAATGGCCATGTGACCTTGAGTATGTGACCTGTGAAGCTGGCATTATAGCATCTGCTTCACAGGATACCTATAATCCACCTGACAAAGCATTTTGTCCTTTGTACGGAGCTGTGTTGGTGCAAGGACTGGATGGCTTCTGGCTCAACGGCCAAAGACAACACCTCTCCTGGGAAATGAAATGAGGGGACATATGCCCAGAGCAAGAAGGGAGAGAGATGAGACCGGGACTGATTCCCTCTGGGACTATAGGTTTCCCAAACAGGTCTCAGTTAAAACAAGTGCTCAGGCCCATAATCCTAGCTACTCAGGAGGCTGAGATCTGAGAATTGCAGTTCAAAGCCAGCCTGGGCAGGAAAGTCTATGAGACTCTTACCTCTAAGTAACCACTAAAAAGTCAGAAGTGGAGCTGTGGCTCAAGTAGTAGAGCTCCAGCCTTGAACCAAAAAAAGCAAAGTGAGAGTATCCAGGCCCCAGGACCAGCACACAAAACTACACAAGCAACCACAAAAACAAATGAAGGAAAAGCAATTCCTTGTTTCTTCTCTTCTCATTGTTATTTTCCAGGAAACAGGAAAAAACTTTCAGTCATATGAAAGTACTCCTGAGAAACTCCAGTGCATACAATCTTAACTTAGAGAAAAATCTAGTTGTGGACTTCAACATGTATCTAACATTATTAAGAGCATCCTCTGCCTGAACGCTGGCTCATTCAGAACCCATTTCTCTTCCTGAGCTTTATTTATAGAGAACACTTGCAATATGGTCCATGGTTTATTGGCTTGGCAGCGATCCTCTGGCTGTGGTGCTACTTGCCTTTAGGGCTTGGCACAGAATGAGACTGTGCAATAGAGGATGGGTTCAGCATTGGTGAATCATTCCTGTGTGACTCTCTCCAGGTGCTAGTAATGAGTCCTGAGTGGGGACTCACCTAGGTTTAAGGGGGAGGGGAAGCTGCACTTGGGAGAGGTGTTTTTTATTTTTATTTTTTTCTGATTCTGGGCCTTGTACTCTGGGCCTGGGTGCTATCCCTAAACTCCTTTTGACCAAGGTTAGCACTCTACCACCTGAATTACAGCACCACTTCTGGATTTTTCTGCCCAGGTTGGCTTTGAACCATGATCCTCTGACCTCAGCCTCCTGAGTAGCTAGAATTACAGGCATGAGTCAGGTGAGGTGTTATTGGGTTAATGCTTCCATCAAACAGAAAGTGGGGAGCAAGTGCTCCCCATCTGCTTAAGTAGTGCAGTCTGCAGGAAGCCCACCAACAAGGTTGGCTTTTCCCATGCAGAGTAACTGCTTCAAAGCAGGACAGGAACCATCTCACACGGGCTGTATTTAGAAAGGTACAGAGAGGTTGCAGGATGGAAGAGAGAGAGGAATAGAGTCATCATTCCTCAGTGTTTTTAGCTCTGTCTTGAGAAAAAGGAGATGTTAAAGAGATGATACCCAGGGCCACAGATGAGGGATTAAAGAGGAACAGGGCACCTCAGTAGAAGATGAAGCTTTGGGAGGCTGCAGTTGATGGTTCTTGCTGGCTAGAGAACTCCCCAGATTGGGCCGTGAATGGCTGCTTGTGATGCAATAGGCAGGGTGAAGCAGGCAGCTGTCAGTGTTGTTTGGGACTGTTGAGCTAACTGGACCAGGACACTAGGAGCAGGCTTCCTGTGTTATGGAGTTAAAAAGCATTAACTAGGTGATTATTAATAGCAAGCTCTGTTGTGTGCTAGATAGCATGCTAAGTGACAGGACATAAAATAGCAGACAGAACTGACCACTTCTCTACCCTTACACAATTTAGGCTTATTGGGAAGCAATAGGAAAACACCCCATACAGGCCAATATAAACGAAAAGAGAAGTTTTCAGCTCATATAATTGAAAAGAAACAAAGGTTTCTTTGCCTGATCAAAGGAACTTGGAGCTTTTCAGCCATAGGATCCTTTTGTTTTCTATCTTTGAGTTTTGTTACCTGCTATGTTGTTTTCATTCTCAAGCAATCACCACACTTCAGTGTGTGCTTGCATTCTCCAAAATTCAAATCCAGCTAGCAGGGAGGGCATGCTTTCTCCCAGCAGCCCCAAGATTAGTCCTAATCCTTGCATTGGTGGGTCCATTTTGGTCACATACTCACTCCTGAACCAGTCTTGGTGGCCAGGAGGTGGTGTTCTCTCAAGGGGAATTTCCCCCTCCCCAATAGGGCCTTTTGTGGTGAGTCTGAATGTCACAGTTTCTATGCTAGCAAGTGGCCAGTGTAGTAACATTAAGTAATCAGAGAAATTTTCATATTCAGTGGAGGTAAGTTCTACCCAGGATACTTTTGTAGCTAGCTTTAGAAATCATGTTGCCAGGTGATGCCACTCTCTGTCATGAGGATTTGGGTCTGAACTGTCCCCAAATGTCTATGTGGTAAAGGCTCAGTCCTCAAGGTTGGGCTGTTGGGAGGTATCAGAAACTTTAAGAAGTGGAGCCTAGCTTGTAATCTTAGCTACTTAGAAGGCTGAGATATGAGGATCTTGGGTTTGAAGCCAGCCTGGGCAAGAAAGTCTGTGAGACTCTTATCTCCAATTAATCACCAAAAAGCTGGAAGTAGAACTGGGGCTCAAGTTTTAGAGTGCCAGCCTTGAGCAAAAGAAGCTAAGGGACAGTGCCCTGGTCCTCAGTTCAAGTCCCAAGACTGGCACACACTCAAAAAAGAGGTAGCATCTAGTGGGAGGTCTTTAGGTCATTGGCGGCATGCCTGTGAGAGGGATGGTGACCCCATGGGACCGTCATGTCTTTTACTTCCTGGTCATGAGTCGAGCATTGCTTTACCATGTATTCTTTGCCATTGCCAGCCAGCACCTCTACCCATGACCTAACAGCGATGGGTCTGCCAGGTCACAGTCTGGATCTTCTAGAATCATGAGCCCAAATCAATCTTTGTTCCTTATAAGTTGATTGTCTTGGGTATTTGTTAAGACGACAGGTGGCTGACTGGCCCAATTTTGGAGCCAACAGTTGTGGGCTTGTGTGTGGTTGGTCTTGCGTATAAATATACCTGGAACCAGAAAGGTTGTCCATTGAAACCTTTGTCTCAGCAGTTTAACCATGATGAAATTTCATTGGAGTGATAAAAGATGAAGGCATTTGAACTCATTTATCAAATCTCCATGGCTTTAGGTGGCTTTGAGAAGCTGTGGTGAATGAAGAGCTTAATAACTCCAACCTCTTTAATGACATCGCCTGGGAAGTGTGGCAATAACAAAGAAAGTGAAGTCACAAAAAATGAATGAGAAATAGCTAAGCCGTAATGGAGGAATTGTCAGCTGATGAGGCGAAGCTGCAGTGAAAGCTTTAAGAAATACACATATCAGATAAATTGAGATACATAAAAAAAGGGAAGCGAGGTGGTTGGCCTGCTTGCGTTTCTTTTCATTTTTTTTCTTCTGAAGATAAAGCGCTAGCAGTGAAATCAAAAGAGCTCATTTGGTGGCTCAGGTTCAATGCTAAACTAATGATTTCAAGGTCTGGAATGGAGGTTGGGGGGACTGGGGATGGAATACTGGTTATCTCTGGGGAGGTGCTAGAATGTGATTTATGAGTCCATTAGAACACAGCGACTTTTGAAAGCATGAAGTGCCTTTTCTATTCTGGGGCTGCCATCCATTAGAGCCAAAGGAATAAATATTTTGTTAGTGAAGCTGTTGGTGTTTGAGATGGGATCCAGCAAGATGGTTAAAGAAGGCATCAGAAAACAGTTTAATGTAAGAATTGGGCTGCTGGTCCCTCGTGAGGGGCTGCTGTGATGTGATAGTAGTGAGAGGGTGGGAGGCGACCAGGGCTTTCTAGGCCACTGCAAATCCTTTCCTCTACACCCCAACTCTTCCAATATCCAGAAGCAACACATAAAGGATGAACAAGGAGGCTTTTCTCTGAAGGGCCCATCTCTTCTTGATTTCTGCCTTGTCCTATTCTGTGGATACCCAACATGGGGTGCTGCAGCATTGGGCATTCTTGAAGGCCTTGTCCCAGTGGAGTCCTGCACACCTTAAGGCAGGCTTTCCTTAGTCCCCATCAAGGGCTCAGGGATGTACAGTTGGCTTTTGTCTTGGTGTCCTATTACAGCTGCATTCAGTTGCCATTGGCCTTTGAAGTTGAGGACCAAGACCAAAGCCAGCTGAATTTGTGTCCTACCCAGAAGTCCTCAGCACCAAGTGCCATCATCCAGGATCCCCTGGGAGTTTTTCACTTAATATGGCCAAAGAGCTTGGGTGTATCACCATCAAAGAGAGGTGGACTTGTTTAAGAGTAGGTCATAAATGGCAGGACACTCGGACTTGTTTAGCTTTGGTGTCAACTTATAGCAGAATGACAAATACAGTCGTGCCTGTGGCTTTCACATCCGCCAATTTCTCAGTGAACTGAGGATGGATAATGTAGTTAACCCTACAGTTACTGAATCTGCAATGAACATCATTGTGTCACATAGTTAAATACACACATACACACACATTGTGTTAGGTTTTATAAGCAAGCCAAAGATGACTCAAAGTATTGCCTATGGGATGATGTTCATGACGAAGACTACATCATTTATATAAGGGACTAGATCATCTTTGGAGTTTGGTGTTTGTAGGAGATCCTGGGATGTGGTGTAGAGGAGTTACTGTAAAATCTGTCAGCAGAAATTGTGCCTAGAATGGAGGGCAGAGGGTCTTTCTAGTTTGGGGAGATTTGTGAACAAGGGTAGAGGATTAAGGGAAATCATCCCTCTGCACTTACAGAAGGCTGTTTCCAGAATCTCCCATGGTGCAAACCCAGTGCCTTCTGCTTGTGGATTTTATACTCACTTTTCATCCTCCACCCTATACCCACTGGGTAGAGCATCTGACCAAATTAGACCTTCTGGGTATTACTTGTTTGGTTGCCTGGCCTTGGCTCATCCTATAGCAGGTGACTGAGGGGTTTCCACAGGCTTTCTGCCTGAACTCTCTGGTTTCTGCTGGTAGCACAGGAGGCCTGGGGAGAGATCTGGTTAGGCCCATCCATACCATGTTCCATGTTCCTCCAGCATCTCCTGCATGGAAGGTGCTGGGTCTGGGCTGTACCTGTGGGTAACAGATTGTACACTCTTATAAGAATAATGTATTAACTGAAATACGGTAGGTGCAAGGGAAGACTCCATGACTGTAAGTCCTTAGAAATGCAAAGTCAAAGTTCAACAAAATAAATACCAGGAAGTGGGTACTTAGAAGGAATGGGGTCAAGGGGAAGGGGCTAGATGAATGAAGAGAGGAAGAGGGGGAGAATGTAGCAAA
Source organism: Perognathus longimembris pacificus (assembly GCF_023159225.1). NCBI lineage: Eukaryota > Metazoa > Chordata > Mammalia > Rodentia > Heteromyidae > Perognathus > Perognathus longimembris. Next base: position 53,791,282 of record NC_063162.1, read on the forward strand.
GAATCCAATGTATATCCTACAAAATAAAGAAAGTAAGGGTGTACTGGGGAGTGATGGATGAGAATATTGAAAAGCATGACATTGGTCAAGGTTATCATATTCATAAACTGCTTTGTCAAATGGCAATTCCTTTGTACAACTACTTAAAGATTAAAAAGTAAAAATAATATAGGCTTTGCTAGGTACCAGTGGCTCATGCCTGTAATCCTAGCTACCCTAGAGATTGAGATCTGAGGACTGTGATTCGAAGCCAGCCTGGGCAGGAGAGTTTGTGAGACTCCAATTAACCATTAAAAAGCCTATGGTAGAGCTGTGGCTCAAATGGTATAGTGCTAGCCTTGAGCACAAAAGCTGAGAGACAATGCCCACCCAGGCCTGTAGTTCAAGTCCCAGGAGACACAAAAAAAGATCACAGGCCTTGTGCATATGAGTGAGTTAAAAGTATGCTCATCCCTCCTGGTTTGGCCACTTAATCAATCCCTCTCCAATCCTCCCTCCTCTCTTTCTATCTCTCTGACTCTTTCTTTCTCTCTGACTCTTTCTCTCTCTCGAGCTGGCCTTACAGCTTCATTTGACTCAATCTCTCTAAGCTTTGTTTCCCACTCTGTAAAACGGTGGGGATAAAGATACTGACATGAAGAAATTATTACAAGGACCAACTGGAGTATTGCTTATAAATCTTGTAGCACAGTGGTGGGCATATACCTATGTCTCAGGGATGCTAGCTATGGGATAATAATCTCTCTCAGTGCTATTTATTTAGGGTCTCTGTTCTAGACACTTCTTGTAGACATGGAGATATTGTGGGGAGTAGGTCAGGGGAGAAACAGATGTGACTATTGTGGTCATAGATCTTGTGACTGGAAAAACATGATGATTTTAATAAATACTATCATGGAAGGTATGGTGTTTTTTAAAAAAAATATTTCTGATACTAGGCCTGAACTCAAGGCCTGGGCACTGTCCCTTAGCTTTTCCATTCAAAGCTGGAATTCTACCACTTGAGCCATACTTCCACTTCTGGCTTTTTGGTGGTTAATTATGGATAGGATTCTCATAACGGACTTTTCTGCCCAGACTGGCTTCAAACCACTCTCGGCTTTGGGAGTAGCTGGGATTACAGGTGTGAGCCATAGGTACCTGGTGGAAGCCATGGTTTTGCATTAATAGCAGTATATACAGTGTTATTATAACTTAGCATATCTTCTTGTTCAGTTATTGTCATACTTCAGAGGCTTCTAGTTTGTGTCTATGCAGTAGTTTCTTTCAGGGTGATTGTGACTTCAAGGAAGATTTGATAATATCTAGAGATGGTTTTGGCTGTTGTAATGGAGCAGTGATTTTGGTATTTGGTAGGAAATGGCCAGATATGTGGGCAGGCACCCTACAATGCCAGGTAACTAGGCTTACATGTCAGTCTGCAACAAAAAACTTTCCAGTTTAATATGCCAGCATTGCCCAGGTAGTCACCCCTAGTCCATATCTATATCTTTATTTCTATCTCCAAACTCTGGAATTGTTGCTGGAAGGTTGTGCAACAGATAGGATGTCTAATTTGCTTGCTTTGATAAGTGATCTCATCTTACTTTGGACCACTATTTCATGTTAGTGATTGTAAAAACACTCAAAGATAATCAATCTTGCATCAAAATATCCCTTGGCACCATACAAATGTATATAGTACTGGCAGTATGGGGGACTAGACTCAGGACCGTGTGCTTGCTAGGCAGTCACTCTATCACTTGGACCATACCCCTAGCCTGCTTTCACTTTGGTTATTATTATTTTTTGTGTGTCAGTCCTTGGGCTTAGACTCAGGGCCTAGGCTCTTGAGCTTTTTTGCTCAGGATAGTGCTCTACCACCTGAGCCACAGTTCCACTTCCAGCTGTTTTGATGACTAATTGAAGGTCAGAGTCTTACAGACTTACCTGCACAGGCTGCTTTCAACTGCTACCCTCAGATTTTAGCCTCCTGAGTAGCTAAGATTATAGGCATGAGCCATTGGTGCTTAGCACCTTGGCTATTTTTAAGGTTGGGTCTCACTTTATACTCGGGCCAGCCTATGCTATGGTCCTCCATCTTGTGCTTTCCTGTAGCTGGTATGACAGATGCACCAGGAGCCCCATGCATTAGTTGAGATGGAGTCTCATTAGCTTTTCTGTCTGGGGCTGGTTTAGAACCATGATACTCCAAATCTCTGTCTTCCAAGTAGCTAGGCTTGGGCCACTGCACCCAACCCAACATATATACTTTTTATATATTGGTTTAAAATAAAAAAATAACAAAAAGAAAAAAACAAGAAAATGATTGTCAATCTTCTATGTTAGAAAAGATCCTAGTCTTCTCTACTTTTGGGGTTTCTTTCAAGTTTCACTCTTCACTTTTTAGCAAGTATTTTATTGTTTTAATCTCACAGCTCTGTCCTTGCTTCCTGAAGAGCTGGGATTGCAGATGTGTGCGACCTGGTCTGATTGGATGTATACAGTGTATACACACTCATCCGTGAAGGGCATCAGGAAGCCCGAGGAGCAGGTGCAGCAGTGGGCCTGGAGGTTTCCGGCCAGCCTCACCTCTCCCCATGTGCCGTCTCTGTCTCCAGTGTATTCCCATCATTCCTTCTGCTTTATGGACTGCTTACCTATTAACTCCCAGACACTATATCCTTCAGCCATGTGAACTTTAAAACTGGATGGAAGTGGAATTGCAGCACATTTACTTTTCAGTTATTTGCTTTTTCATACTTCATTGGAAATTTATTTTTTCTCATCCCATTTTTTAACCTTTGTTATTTAGAGATCATACACTCTCTACTTCTACCTTTAATGGTTAATTTAAGTGATTTAATATGCACAATCACGAAATATAAATATATGAACATATAGATATAGCTCTATATATACATAGATATGCCTATGTATATACATAGAATGTATGCATATTATACATAAAATATACATTTATTTAGAAATAGGAGTTTAATGGGCTTTCTTGCTTGGGGCTGCCTTTGGACTGCAATCCTCAGATCTCAGCCTCCCAAGTAACTAGGATACAAATATGAACCACCAGTGCCTGGCTCTGTGAGACTCTTACTCCAATTAACTAGCCGAAGCCAGAAGTGGAGATGTGGCTCAAGATGTGCTCACCTTGAGCAGAAAAAGCTAGCTGAGAGCATGAGGCCCTGTGTTCAAAACCCAGTACTGACACATACACACACCAAAAAGTAGAATAAGGTAAATGACTGAAACAATATCTTACTGAGTGTGAGAGAGAAAACAAGTGTGTGTGTGTGTGTGTCTGTGTGTGTGTGTGTGTGTGTAAGAGAGTTGCTGCAATTCACCACACAGGATTCAACATTTTCACAAATACCCTCAGTGAATTCTTTGTCTGGTATAAAAGCCATTGTGGACCTTGGAAGTAGATAGGTGATGATCAGCTAAATGTCAAAAGACCGTGAAATTAAGAATTGGGGTAGAAGATCCCATAACTAAGCAGAGGGCAGAATTGGGGGAGCACATCCACCTCTTCTGGTTCCCCTTTTCCTCTCACCATCTCTCCACCATGCAGCTTGGCTCGACAGACACCCAGCATCCTGAAGACAGTGGTTCCCTGCCAGAAAGCATTTCCAGGGGTGGCTGCCAATGCAAAAAAAACCCAAAACAAAAAAACACTTCAGGGCAGATCTGACTTCTTTTTTTTTTGGCCGGTCCTGGGCCTTGGACTAAGGGCCTGAGCACTGTCCCTGGCTTCTTCCCTCTCAAGGCTAGCACTCTGCCACTTGAGCCACAGCGCCGCTTCTGGCCGTTTTCTGTATATGTGGTGCCTGGGAATCGAACCCAGGGCCTCGTGTATCCGAGGCAGGCACTCTTGCCACTAGGCCATATCCCCAGCCCCAGATCTGACTTCTGTATGGTGAAGAACCTCATTGTCTAGGATGGCGGCAGAAGTTTCACGCCCAATGTGCACAAGTAGTTGGAGGAAGTATTTTGAATGCCTTAAGGTGAAATACTGCTTTTAGGTTCTCACCTAGACTACCAGTGAGGTAAGAGTGGGGTCTACCTTCAGTCACTCTAGTGTAATCCATTAAGGCAGGTTCTCAATCTCTCCTCAGCACAGCACCTGCTGACTCATATTTGCAAATAATAAATCCTATTATTCTGGTTAATTACTAATTCCTTGCTTATCCAATCAATCTAAATTATTGTGGATTAATTTGTAAGAAGGGTGCTTAACTCCCTTCCTTCCTTCCTTCCTTCCTTCCTTCCTTCCTTCCTTCCTTCCTTCCTTCCTTCCTTCCTTCTTTCCTTCCTTCCTTCCTTCCTCTCTTTCTCTCTTCCTTTCTCTTTCTTTCTTTCTTTCTTTCTTTCTTTCTTTCTTTCTTTCTCTCTCTTTCTTTCTCTCTCTCTTTCTTTCTTCCTTTTTTCTTTCTTTCTTTCCTTCTTTCTTTCTTTCTCTCTTTCTTTCTTCTGTTCCAGTAATGGGGCTTGAATTTGTGGCCCAGGACCCATTCTCTAGCTTTTTCATGCAAGGCTGGCACTCTACCACTTGAGAAAGTCACAGCTCCACTTCTAGCTTTTTGATGGTTATTTGAGAATAAGATTTTCCTGCCTGGGCTGGCTTTGAACCATGATCCCCAGATCTCAGCCTTATTGAATAGCTAGGATCAGAGGCGTGAGCCCCCAGTGCCTGGCTTCAACTCAAGTTCTTGTAGAGACTAGACTCGTGGCTGTTGCTGTGGGTCAAGGTGTCCCTTTAGTTGCAGGAGACAAATTCTAGCCAGTCCCTAAAGGCCTTGTCCTGCATTCTCACACCTCCAACAGCATGGTTGGCCCTGGGGGCACAGCTGCAGAGTAAGGGGCAGGGGTGAGCAGAGGATAAAGAGGAAGGAGGTACAGAACCTATTGACTTGTTTTCCTTCTAAACTCAGGAATTATTAGCCGAGAAGATGCTGAGGAGCTCCTGGAGAACATGGCGGAAGGAGCATTTCTGGTTCGTGTCAGTGAGAAAATCTGGGGGTACACCCTTTCCTACCGCCTGCAGAGGGGCTTCAAGCATTTCCTTGTGGATGCTTCTGGAGACTTCTACAGCTTCCTGGGAGTGGACCCCAATCGCCATGCCACCCTCACAGACCTCATTGATTTCCACAAGGTAGCCAGCCCTCTTCAGGGTGATTTTGGGCATGGCAGGGGCAGAAACTTGGGCTGAAGAGAGCTAAAGCAAGGTTGCAAGCACCCAGCATGGGTTGCCAATCTCACAGCTGTAGAGCATCGGGAGAGAAGAGACCCAGGGTTGTCCTGGCCAGGCTCGAGGGTCCACTGCACTCCTTTGTCTCAGGCTGTGAGTCACAGGGGCACCTGTCACCCCACCTCTAGGCTGCTTCTCATCTGAGGACCTGTGTGCTCCCTACTGTCACCAGCAAAGGACGGCAGGTTGATCCTTCTCCAAGTCCATAGCTCAATCTTGGAAACGTCACCTAAAAGACACCCTATGCCAGGTCATGGCAGCTTCTGAGAGGAAGCTTGGGTGCAGCAGGACACCCCAGAGAGAGCAGATGATCTAGCAGTGCAGTCATCAGGTCTCTTGTTTGAACTCCAGCTTTCCCACTTGTGACACATGATCTTGAGCAGGTCTGTGGAGTGGTAGGGTTAAAATCAGGCATGGGAGAATGAATTCAAATCATAAGACCAGGCAAATGGATTTATATAATATTTAATTGGCTGTTGTGGTTTTAAGTGAGACAGTTATGATCTCTCCAGCCTCCAACATCTATCTGAGCTTTACAGATGGAGAAAGGATCACAGAATTGCTTGGCTATCTCATTGGTCTCTTGCTATAACAGGGACTCTGATTTGTGTGATTTTGTCTCATTATGGAGATTTCCAGGGCTCAAGAAACAGCTCCTAACCTTCCTTGTGAGTAAAGCCCATAGAAAACCATCTACTCATCATGGTGTAGTGGTGCTTGTATTCTCAGTACTTGGGAAGTTAAGGGAAGTACTTGGGAAGTGAATCTAAGGCCAGCCTGATTACTGTAAAAAACTATTTCAAAAAAGAAATAAAGATAGATGGAAGGGAAGAATGAGAAAAGTGAGAAACAGAGAGACAGACAGGCAGATGCAGAGATAGAAGAGAGAGACAAAAAGAGACAGAGGAGCAAGGTAGAGGAAGCAAAGAAGGAGGAGGAAGGGGCAGGGGAGGAAGGAAAGCAGGGAGAGAAGAAGGAAGAAAAGGAAGAAGATTCTGGGTGCTGGTGGCTTATGCTTGTAATCTTGGCTACTCTGGAGGTTGAGATCAGTAGATTGAGATCTGAGGATTGCGGTTCAAAGGCGGCCCAGGCAGAAAAGTCCCTGTGAAACTTGTATCTCCAATTAACCACTCAAAACAAAAACAAAACAAGAAGTAGAGCTGTGGCTCAAAGTAGTAGAGTGCTAGCCTTGAGCAAAAGAGCTCAAGGACAGTGTCCAGATTCTGAGTTCAAGCCCCACAACCATCCAAAAAACAGAAACAACAACAAAGAGAGAGAGAGAAAGAGAGAGAGAGAAAGAGAGAGAGAGAGAGAGAGAGAGAGAGAGAGAGAGAGAGAGAAGGAAAATTCCCCACATTTACAGATGCCTGGTACCTAGCACTGCCCAGAAAACAGGAGCAACCAGGATTCACAGCTGTCTCCTTGTGTCGGGAGAAGCCTTGCAGCAGCCAGAGCAAGCAGCAGGGAAGGGGTGTGTAGATAGGGCCTGCGTCCCCCGAGTCAGATGCTGGGCCTGCTCCTCATTCCTTGCCCTCCTGTAATCTCAGAGCTCCGTTAGGGAGGGTATTGGCCCTAGCATATTAGCTGCTGCTCACAGTTCAGAAAAACCAATGCCAGTGAAGCTGAACCCCTTGGCTCTGGTATGGCAGCTGATACCAGCTAGGACCAGGAGTTAGGCTGCATCTGTCTGTCCACAGCGTGTGCATGCCACCAAGGCCACAAGGTTTGTTTGCCCTGTCTGTGGTAAGCTACTTTAGCAGTGATGAGCTTCTTGTTCTGGAAAGCATTTCAAACAAAGGGTAATGTCTCTCAGGGCAGGGCTCTGAAAGAAGGCCACCTTCAATGTCTGTGAAGGTTTTCATTCTCTTCCAAGTTTAAACTTTTGAGACTGACCATTGGATTTTTGGCACCACAAAGTGGTATCATGTATGCCCACAGCTGGCCTTTATAAATTCAACTTTTCATCACACAGTTGTTTCCTTGATTACATTTTTAAGACACATCAAATGCAATACCAAATGAAAACCTCATTCATTTTAAATCCCTGTTTCTCTCCTTCCTCTTGAGCTTGCTGGTAATTTCTGGGAACTAATATAAAAACTTATGGACATAAGGGAATACATGTTTTATAAAATCACTCTTCACAGAAATCAGATAACTCTTTATTTATAGCTCAGCAGCTTTCTGTATTAAAACACGATTAGTAAACCGTGTAATGAAGTGTATGAAATCCTAGTCTTTAGAATCAGGATACTGCTTTAAATCCTAACTTCATGACAAGGCATGATTTTAGGCCACTACTTAAAGTCTGAGAAGTGGCCCATAGTTTTCTTTTGAGTTCACTGTGTGATTTCAATGAGATAATATGGTTTTTTGTTTTTAGTCCAAGATTGGGACTGAAACTTGGTATCTGATGTTTTCACTCTTTGGTGCTCTACAACCTGAGCCACATCTTCAATCCCAGAGATACTATTTTGTAATGTATTGGGACAAAACACCTAATACTTGTAAGTTATTAGTAAGTGTTGGCTGTTATTAAAATGTGTCTATGATATCTTTTGGTGTCCATACAGTGCCAATCCTTCTAAATGCAGCCTGAGGTCCCAAGAAATGGTTATATATCACAGCTTGACTTCCTTTCCTCCCTCACACCCATTTCACAGCTTCCAGTTTCTCACGGCTGTAAACAGTGTTTCAGAGCCTTCTGCACTATGTATGTGTCTTGCTGTCTATGAACACACGAGTAGTAACTTTCTAGGATGGGTTGCTGGAACTGCATTTGTTGAGAAGAAAAGTAGGCACATCTTAATTAGCAAAGACCCACCATATTGCCCTCCTGATGCACAATGCCAGTTCATGTTTCTGCCAAAACCGTATCAGGCTTTCTCTCTACACTGCTGCCAGCACTGAGGATTACTTGTGATTTCATGATTTTTTTTTTCCCATCAGTGAGCAGACGCTGTCTCCCAATTGTTTAGCTTGCATTTCTCAGATTCCTGCTGAAGCGAAGGATCTTTTCATACACTCAGCGGTCACTGGGATTTCTTCTTCATCTGGGAGACATCTCTTCCTATCTACTGTCCATTTTTCGATTTGGATATCTTTCTTATTGATCCAACCATTCCTTCAGCTTCTCAGTGGCTCTTCAGTTATGTCTATGGTGGCATTTCAGTTCTTTTGCTGAAAAATTTCAGTAAAAATGTCATGCCCATTCTTGCTTCATGGATGACTTATCTTATTCTGTTGAGAAATTTTATGTACAGGTCTTTAAGGCTCCCCCTGATTGCTTTATAAACTTTGCATTTTCTTAGGAATCAATTCTATTGTTGACTTTGACATCTGTCTTTCCTAGTCTTAGTGATCCTTACATATTTATAAAATTTGCATTAATGAAGTGATCTTCCAGCTTTAATTTCTGGTTTACACTTGGGTCCCCAGTTTTCTACCCTCAATGTAAGCTCTTCATGCTATCAGGGTTGGAGTTGACTGAGAGTACCTCATTTTTGGTATCTGACCTTTTAGTGTGTCCTTCGCCTACCTGAAAAGAGGGTATCATAGGATATTTCCTCCCATTTACTGATCTACCTGAGGTTAACATACTGGATCCTCATCTTTAGTGTGACTCCAACTTCAGCTTTAATTCTACCTTCAGTCCCTAGACCAGCTATTCCTGTCTTGTTTTAAAACTGTTTCTCAACTTTCTTCCTTCACTGCTGGCCTCCCTCTTTTATTATTTTTGATTTAAAGAATTTTGCCAAGTGCCAGCAGCTTGCACCTATAATTTGAGTTACTCAGGAGGCTGAGATTTGAGGATCAAGGTTCAAAGCCAACCAGAGCAGGACAGTCCATGAGACTCTTACTCCAATTAACCTCCAAAAAGCCAGATGTGGAGCTGTGGCTTAAGTGGTAGAACACTAGCCTTGAACAAAAAACTGTCAGGGACAATACCTTCCCAGAACCTGAGTTCAAGCCTGAGGACTGGCATGAGATACACACACACACACACACACACACACACACACACACACACACGTATATATGTTCTGTATTTTAATGTGTCAGGATTGGCACTATATATAAAAAGTTTACATATTAATATATGTACATATGTGTATACACATCTATGTATACATAGATATACATCTATGTACATAGATACACATCTATGTATACATAGATGTATATACACATATATATCTACATATGCCTATATGCATATATGTATACATATGCACACATGTACGTATATGTACATATATATTTATGTACACATAGGGATATATACCTATGTATGTATATATACATATGCACATGCACACATGTATATGTATTATATATAATTTGTTCTGGGTGGCTTTGTTGCTCATAGCTCTACCACTTGAGACACACTTTTACTTCTAGCTATTTGTTGGTTAATTAGCGGTAAGAGTCCTGAAGATCCTGAACCACAATTCTCAAATCTCAGCCTCCTGAATAGCTAAGATTACAGGTTTGAGCCACCGGGGCCCAGCAATCTCTCTGATCTTCCAATATCTTAAGGGCTCCTTTGAGTAGGAATTGGGATAGAGAGCAGGCCCATGGCTTCTTATGTTGAAGCCATCTCTTTGAGGCAACTTTTTTTTTTAGCACTTTCATAATTACAAGTGAATTTTCCTTTTGTTTTTCTATTTTAGGAGGAAATCATCACCGTTTCAGGAGGCGAGTTGCTGCAGGAACCCTGTGGGCAGAGAGACAGCCCGCCAGACTACCATCTGTTGTTTGAATGAGTTTTTTCCTTTCCCTTATGAATTGGATTCCTTTGGGCATTCTGAAAAAAATTCAGCAAACTTTCCAACTTAAATGCTACAGCCTTCTGGAAGATCCAAGGGAACTCGTATATGAATCAATCTCAAGGAATATGCATAGATGGCATTTGTGTTACTGTGCCCACCACAAAGCTTGAAGAGAAATGGCCAAGAGCAAGTATAGTTCCTTCAGTTAGAGTTCAGCAAGGACTGCAGGAGACAAAGCCGATTTGTCATGGCTGCCCTCACCAGAACTCCTTGAATGCATGGATTAGGTTTTAATAACCAGAAAGGATTTCAGTGCCTAACTCTGAATTTAACATGCAGTTGATATTTAGTTAACGATTGTCGAATGAACGCATTTTAGAAAAATTTCCAGTGTTTGTCAGTAATGACTTTTAGTAAGTTATTTCCCCTTTCTCATTCTTTATAAAGTCATAAAAGTAGTAGAAAAAGGTTGTGAAGGATTTGCATGGAGTCCATAGATGCTGCATCTTTCATGCAGTTTATTGCCATTGTTGATAATACCACTGGAATTACCCATGGCTTTGGGGCCAAACTGGTGATTGACTCTGTGCTACTTTTCCTTATTCAACCTCTTCTGTCACCTTTCTCTGTCTTTGAATCTTACTATAACCCTGGTTTTGTATATACTTTTTTAAAAAATGTGTCAGTACTGGGACTTGAACCCAGGGCCTTAGATTTTTCAGTCAAGGCTGATACTTGACTCCTTGAGTCTTTTTTGTGGTTAATTGGAGATCAGGTTCTCATGGTCTTTCCTGCCTTAGCTGGCTTGGAACCATGATCCTCAGATCTCAGACTTCTGAGTAGCTAGGATTACTGGTGTGAGCAACTGGTGGCCCACTTCCATGTATTCTTATGGATCTGTCCCCAAATTGGGGTGGGTTATGAATTCAAGGGTGGTTTTTAGACAGTAGATGAGGCCTTCTCTCTAGGATACTTCCCATATTCATTCTACACTCTGACCTCATTGGTTTTTTTTTTTTTTTTTTCAATTTTCATTCTGTTGGTCCTTCAGCTAAGTAGATTTGATCAGAAGACTCTTTCAGTAACTCCTTAGTAACTCTCATGGATGGTGTCTATTTGTGTGAAATCATGTTCCACATTCATGGCCATACACATGGGGTCAGATTATAGGCTGTAAGATTATAGGCTCTGGAGTCAAGAAGCCCTAAGTTCAAATCTTCCTTTGTCCACATACTAACATTCTAAATGCTCACATCACTGTGATTGGTGAATGTAAAAGGACAAAAGGACTCTGAGTCCATCAGGGAACTCCTTTCTTTCATTGGCTAGCTGTAATAAACATCTTCTGTGTTCTACTTGACCTCTGCCCTCACCCATTCTCTGGAACTTGGACCACTTGTCTTCATAGCCACCATCCCTGAAGCTGATTTCACATGGGGTTTGCACTTCCTGCAATTCCTGTGTTGCACAGCTTCACATTAGCATGGAGCATGAGCCTGTAGTGCTTTCCCACATGTCATACCATATATGGACCTCTCACCCCCTCTTATTGTCCAGTCAACATTCAGAAGGGCTGGGAAGTTAATGCCCATAGTGGCTAACACTGGATCAATGGGATCCTGAGCCTGGTTGGCTCTGTCAACTCCTTCCTCATGGAACATCTGCTATAAGGTGCAGCTCTTACTGTGGCCCCATAGAAGTCAGCCCTGCAAGATGAAGTAATGATGTGAGGAAACCAGGCAGTGGGCAGATCAGTTTGACATGACATATTCTCTCTGTTCTATTAACTTCTCCCTGTCCTACTCCCTGGGATTATACCCTAACATCAGAAGTTCTGGCCACCAAGCTTCACCTGGGTCAGTACTCATCATGCACTTGTGTTTAATAATTACCAGTTTTGCAACTTGGCACTATAACTTTCCTTCAGTCTGCCTGCCTCACTGGGAAGGTGATACAGAGTGATAGAGGGAGTGCATTGGGAATGTGGAATTAATTTGAAGCTATAGCTGGGTTATATTCCAATTTCCTTATTCCTGCTGAGACTCAGAGGTACCAAGCTTCGATTTGGCTCTGCCCCATTTCGACTAGGAGAAGTTGTTGAAATCATTTAACCTCTCTAAATCTCCGCACAAGTGGGAAGATGAATTTTCAGTATGGCCACTGTTAGCTTTTGCTAGCTGGCAGGATCAATTAAACAACAAATAGAGAATCTCCATCCAAATGAAATGTCTTGTGAACCACAACTACAGACGCTGCAACCACGTCGTGCTGAGCAAGGGACATGTCAGGGGAAACGAAGTGATGATTTCCAGCGTGTTGAGTGAAACTTCCAGCAGCAGCTCTGAAAGCAGACCAAGATGGGTTGAGAACCTGAGTCCCCAGGCTGTTGTTCTTGTCAGCTCCTAATTAATATGTGAGAGACAACAGCTGTGTTTTCCATCCCTAGCACATTTATTTCATTTTATTTGGGGCCTGCACTTTCTGCATGTCTCATATATTTTAGGTTTTACCTGGCTTTAAAATAAATTCCTTATAAGTTGTCCTGCAAATGGAGTTACTGTCTGGAAAACTGCAATTTCATCTTGAGAGTTTTATTATGGTAATAAATGTCAGGATTCTCAAATAAAGGAATTTCCTATCTCCTTTTTTTTTCCCGAGCCCTACACATATAATGAAAAACAGTCAGCTACAAGACTCAGCAGAGGGAAAATTTACAATCAATGGCCAGAAAGAGAAGTTGTAAAAAGCACTGTGCAACTTTATGGAAGACAAGTTTTAGGGATTCTGGGGCAACTTGAGGTACACATGTGGGGAGGTTCCCTTTATAGCAGCTATTCTTGGAGATTATCTGAGGGTTCATGGAACAAAAGGGGAGAGAGAGCATTATTTGAAGGAAAACCAGAGCTGCAACATCTGGGGCTTAGGGTAGTTTTCTCCTTTGTTTCCTTCCCTTCTTCCCCACCCCACTTTCTTTTGTGACATTATTGGGACTTGAACTCAGAGCCTTTCTCTCTCAGTCAGCTTTCTTGCTAACAGATGATACTCTCACTTGAATCACACCTCCACTTCCAGCTTTTTGCTGGTTACTTGGAGATGAAGTCTTGTAGACTGTTCTGCCTGGGTTGGCTTTGAACTGTGATCCTCTTTCTTAGCCTCCTGAGTAACTAAGATTGTAAGTGTGAACTAGTTTCTTGAATATTCATCTTCAGAACTAATTTTAATTCCTGGTGAATCTCTATTCTCTGAGCTGTAATTTCTCCTGTGAAATGCAATGATTATGAAAATAATGTTAGACTTTGTAATCATAATGACAAATGTTGGTATAAGCCCTGTGAATGTGTGTGTTTGTGTGTGTGTATGCTTGTGTATGAATTCTTACAGTCATCCTTGAGGGAGACTACATTCTCCTCTTCATCTTGTACCTGGGGAAATTGAGGCACAGAGTGGTTCTGCAGGTTCCCAGGGCTGCTTCTGGGAAGGTACAGAGCAGGGATCAATCTGCACAGACTTCTGGGTCTTCCTAGATCCTAACCTAGTGCATCCCAAACTGGAATGTGTGAACAGAGCATGTACTGATATTAAAAGTGCAGAGACTCCTTCATCGGATCTGGGAGTAGACGTGAGCTCCTGCATTTCTAAGATGCTGAAGGTGGAGCTTCTGTGGCTGGACTGTGCACCACACTTTGAGAAGTCAGCTGTGTGTGTGTGTGTGTGTGTGTGTGTGTGTGTGTGTGTGTGTGTGTGTACACCTGCACTGGTACTGGGGCTTGAGCTCAGGGCCTGAGCATTGTCCCTTAGTTTCTTTGCTCAAAGCTAGTGCTCTGCCACTTGAGCCACAGCTCTAGTTTAGCTTTTTATTTTTTGGGGGGGGATGGGGGGAGATAAGGATCACATAGATTTTTCTGTCAGGGCTGGCTTTGAACTGTGATCCTCAGATCTCAGCCTCCTGAGCAGCTAGAATGACAGGCATGGGCTACTTATTTTCACTTTTTGATACCAGTGATAACACTGTCAGGAACATGGTGGATATTTCGTGCTATTTGTGGCCTGAAGCCAAAACCACTGAATTATCAGAAACACCAGTTTACAGATTCTGAGCAATCACTGCTAAGGATATTCACCTCCAGCTCCCTAGTCTCAATAAACTTCCTCACTTTCCCTTTTAATATTCCACGTTCTGTCTGGCATGTGTTCTCCCTTGAGCAGTAAGTTAATATACCTAACTTTGGCTACAGTTGTATTCCTGGTAGGCTTGTACTATCTATAGCCATCATGAAGCCAGCCATGGCAGACAGTCTATGTGTCCTGATTTGCATTTCCCAATGAGTGCTGGTGTTGAGGATTTTTTTTAGTATATAAATATATATATATATACACATACATACATATATCATATATACACACACATATATACATATACATATTTACACACATATATGTATATATACAAATATATATACACATATACATATATATCCTTTTGAGATACATCTATTCAGGTAATTTTCCCATTAAAAATCCCAGATTATTTACTGTTTTGTTAATACCTATTTTAGGTTTTAAACCCCTGCTGTTGGAATATTTGCCAATATTGTCTCCCATTCCTGCCTCTTCACTAAGTTGGTTGTTTCCTTTGCTCTGCAGAAACTCAGAATTCCACAGCATCCCATTTGCCTCTGTGTTTTTGTTGCCCAGGTTCATGGGGTCTTATCCAGAAAAATCACTGCTGTACTAATCTTGAAATGTTTGCCAGGTGGAATCACTAGGGAAATGCTAATCAAAATGCCATCTCTCCCCATTCAAAAGGGATATTGCCAAACCAAAAAAAAAAAAAGTTAAAAAAATGTTTACGAGCATGCTGAGCAACGGGAAATCTTATACACTGCTGGTAGGAAAGTAAATGAGTACAGCTATATGTCCATCTATTTCCTTTCTTTTTGTCCTTTTGCAGTGCTGAAGATCAAACCCAAGGCCTCCTGCATACTAACAAGCAATCTACTACTTAGCTGTACCCTCAGCCCTCAGTATAGCCATTAGAAAGATGTATGGAGACTCCACATGAAAGTAAAAATAGAACTACTGTGTGATGCAGTGACTCTGCTTCTGGGTGTATACCCAAAGGAAAGGGGAAAGAGATACCTGAACTCCCATGTGAATTGCAGAACTACTCACAATAGTCAAATTATGGAGTCAGCTGAGGTATCTACAATTGCATGAACAGGGATGATGTATAAACACACAATGGACTCCTACTCAGCAACTAAAAATTCCAGGCATTCTTTACAAAATAGATGGCAGTAGAAGCCACCATGTGAAGTGAAACAAGCCATACAAAGAAAGACACTGTCCCTTCTAACTTATATTTGAAGTGAATAAAAGCAGGTTTCATAGAAGAAGAGAGTAGAATAGTGATTACTGGGGTCTGGGAAGGGTAGGGGCAGAAGAGTAGACTGAGGTTGGATAAAGGACCTGAGAGTATAGTAAAGAGAAATATGATCTAGTGTTCTATAGTCTATGAACATAGACTACATGTATGAACATAGTCTATAGAAACTTATCTATTTAATAAAGAACTAGCAGTGAGGAATTCAAATGCTCAAAATACAAAGGAAAGACAGAAATGTGGATTATCCTCATCTGATCATTTCACATACACTTTTATGTAAATATCACAGGATAGCCTATAAGCACATGTAACGGTTATGTCTATTAAAAGTACAATTTTGAAAAGACATGATGCCGTCTTTCCACTGACTTGGTTGAGCAGCATGGTGCACACCACATTGTGATTGTATCTTGTGTCCATCGAGAGCTTCATCTCAGGGAGTGGCTTCATGGATGAGCTGGGCCTCAGCTCACGCCCCCAGGAAATGGAGTAGAGGATGACAGAAGGCAGAAACAGAAGCAGACTCAAAAGTGGATGTTCCAGCCCCTCTTCTGAAGGTCACTTCCTTTCCATGGAGGCACCATGTGTCAGGGTCCAGGAACAACAGGAAAGACCCTGAAATGCCTACAGGGAAGAGGTAAGGAGACTGAGAGAACCTCCCCCGCTGTGGTAGGAGGGTAAGGGAGCTTGTTACGACCAACACTTGACCTCTGCTCCTCAGGAATACGTTCCCCTTCTTTCTCACCCTCATCTTGAATGAGGCATGAGAATACAGAAGGAGAAACCTTGGAAGGTCATGAATATATATTTGAATTAAAATGTTAGAAAGAACAGAAGAAGAAATGATTGGTAGAAGTGAAGCAGAAATATAAAATCATCTCAGCAACAACTTAATTTTTATTACTTAGTATATACCCAGGGAGAAATATTATGTGTTTACAGCATTTACCTGACACATATAGAAGAACAATAAAGCCCAGGCTGGGAGGTGCCTGCACAGAACACCATTAAAGAGAAGCATCAGTATTCACCATAGAGATTTATGTTCTCCATTAAGCAATTCAATTATTAGCTTAAGGGAGGGACCATCTCTCTCAACAATTTTTAAAGCCACCGAAACTGTAATTTCTAACCAATTGCACTCAAAAGTACAATGATGACTCAAAGAGAAGAAAAAGTTAGAGACTCATTTTAGACACACAAGCTTTTTTCTCATCTCTCCTTCTTTTCTTGTTCTTCTGCCTCATTGGATATACAAGTTTCTGCAGACACCTGAGTATAGCTGAGACAGAGCGGATCTGCTTTAGTCATTGTCTTGATAGGAAAGAACAGAGAGTCTCATAAAAGGGTTGTTTGAGGAGAACTCATTTAGCATCCTAGTCTCTTCCCACTTGTACTGGGACAAGAAGATGGGGAGCCGAGAGCACACACAGAGCGGCCATGTTGGGAGGGTAGGGCTGTGTCCAGAGCTTCAGCCAGCTCAAGAAACTCCACAGAAAGGCAGCCAGGGTAATAAACACAAACTCAGTCTCCCCACCTCTCCCCTTCTAATGTCTACTGATCTCCCCATGGACTGGAACAAACACAGGCTTGGAACTCTGAAGGACATGGAACACTCTGGCCAGACTCCCAGGGTGGCAGAAGGCAAGAATACATCTGAATTCAGATCTGCTGTGGTATAGCCGAGGGGGGGGGGTCTTAAAAACCAACCACCAACAGTATTCTTACTGTACAGATGCTGATTGCCATTGCTTGGGCCTCTGCAGGAGCATATTTTAAGGAAATGAAGACTACAGGATACAGGATAAAGTGGGTGCTCTATCTTTGGGGGAGGGCAAGGACATCGATTCTGCATAACTCAGGAAACAGGATAAGAAATACAACCTTGTTGGATTCTGGTGGCTCATACTTGTAGTTCTGCTGCTCAGGAGGCAGAGATCTGAGGATCACAGTTCAAAGCCAGCCCAAGCAGGAAAGTCCCTGAGACTCTTCTCTCCAACGAACCACCAGAAAGCCAAAAGTATAGCTATGGCTCAAGTGGTAAAGCTTCAGCCATAAGTGAAAAAGCTAAGGGACAGTGTCCAGGACCTGAGTTCCAATTTCCAATTAGTTACAAACTCAGGTATTTCAGACTAAAAGTAGGCAATTTACAATCCTCTCTTCTTTGTAGAGTGGACTTCCACCCCTGGGGAACTCAGGATGGATCCTGGTGTCTGATGGGTTTGGCCAGGAATTGTCTGCCTATCAGGAGATGCTCTATTCTTCTACTCAGCAGCCACTCATCTTTGGGGTCTGCATTGCTTCTCTGATGGCCCCTGGCTGGCAGTGCTTTCACCTGACCTCAGCTATAGGTTTCACAGCGTTCTTGCTTACCCTACATAGCCACACCGGAAATGGTTTGTCTGCTTACTAGGTTCTCTCTGTCCAGATGATAATGCTTCAGTGACAGCATTGTGGGTCCATTCTACTTCCCAATTCTGCCTTTCTGAGGTTGCTGATGTGGAGGGCTGGGACATGGCCTGTTGTCAGATGCCAGGCAGGCAGGGGCGCTACGAATCCCTTCAGGCTCACACTCTAGGACTTCAAAACGCATGTCTCCTTTGGAGACTGCTCAGCTGAGCTATGCTATGTCCTTCGCTCTGATGCCTTTTCCATTGCCAACGTGGCATGTCTATATCTTGTTCAAGGGTTGCAATGATTTGAATAGGGTTCAGTTAATTCATGGCCATTTAAGTAGTTCATTTAGGCTTGGAATTCAGCCTCTGGCCTTAAGGCCAAACACAGTTGGTCATTCTCAAGCTGCTTGATGAGACTTGGAGATCCATTTGAAAAGAATTTTGAAAATGATAAAGGCAGTTTGGAAGAAACTTTCAAAGAGGCAAGGATTTAACAGATAGATTTTCTGGTTCCCTTATGAAAACAACCCTAATGGTACTGCATGTCTAGATTTCTGAAGGAGGAAAGATCTCAGGGGTAATAAATATTGCATCTGAGCCCAGGTTCAGTGGTTCACACCTGCAATCTTGCTACTTTGGAGGTAGAGATTGAGGACTGCACTTTGAGGCCAGCCAGGGTAGAAAAGTCCGTGAGACTGCATCTCAATCAGTGGTGGGCATGGGGGCGTGCACTGCTATCCCAGCTGCAGGGGAAGCAGAAGGCTGGGGGTAGTGGCATCTGTCTGCCACCTACAGAGACACAGAGAAGCATAAGCAGGAGAATTACAGCCCAGCCATCAAGTGAGTCCCTTGAAAATAACCAAAAGGGACCAGAGAGATGGCTTAAGTAGTAAAGTGCTTGCTCGGCAGGTGTGAGACTCAATTCCCAGCACTTCTCACCTCATCCCCCTTATAAAGCAGTGTGCCTTCCGGGCACCAGACTCACTCACGCCTTCCTGTAATCCTAGCTACTCAGGAGCCTGATGTGTGAGGATTGGGGCTTGAAGCCATCCAGGGCAAGAAAGTCCCTGAAACTCTTATCTCCAATTAACAACCAAAAAAATTGGAAGTGGAGCTGTGGCTCAGGTGGTAGAACATTAGTCTCAAGAAAAAAAGTTCAGGCACAGAGTCCAGGTTCTGAGTTCAAGCCCCAGGACTGGTACACACACAGGAATAATAATAATGTGCCTGTATCTATATATTTCAGGGTCTTCTCTCTACACCAGGAGAAGGAATTGCCCTGTAACTTTGAGCTCTCTCTGAGGATGGGCATTCCAAAGGCAGAGAATTCAAAATCACCCTCCCTCCCTTCAGAGGCTGCTTGGACGAAGCCTTCCAGCTCTCCTAGGAAAGCTCATCTGTCAAGCTTGTAAGCTTGTCTCTCCTGCCTTGCACTTGCTAGCGGGCAAAGAGAAGCAAGTGACTGCAGCCAATCACCCGTGTCCTACTTTATAGGACTTTAAGAAGCCACTGGGCATCAGCTGCAGCCTCTATCCTCCCAGCCCTGAGGGATGGGAAGCTATCATCCTGTTGGGTCTGAGAACTGAAAAGTGCTTTGTTTTCTCTGGAGATAGTGTTCCCTGAGCAGAATGGAGACTACAGCAGATCTCTTCTGAGGATGGCATGCTTAGGGCTCCTAAGACAGTAAAGGAAATGGAAATGTGGATTGGAAGTTCTTCTCTTATACTTGACATCTTCCTACTTAGGTCTGCAGGCTCTCTGTTGCTTCTTCTCCTCTCTTCCTCTTTCTTCTTTCTTCCTTCTTCTCCTTCTCCTCTGAACTCAGGGCATAGGTGCTGTCCCTGAGCTCATGTTCCTGAAGGCTAGCACTCTACCACTTTGAATCACAGCTCCACTTCAAGGTTTCTGGTGGTTAATTAAAGATGAGAGTCTCACAGACTTTCCTGCCAGGGCTGGCTTTGAACTATGTTTCTCAGACTTCAGCCTCCTGAGTAGCTAGCATTATAGGTATGAGCCATAAGCACCTGGCCTATTGCTTCGTTTTTATACCCCAGACATTGACATGTCCTGTCCAGCCAAGGTTGGTTCCCTCCTGTGTTATCTGTTTCCTGAATGCCTGCTAAGCTCAGACTCAGAGCTGCATGCTGCAGGCACAAGGACAGATCAGAGACAGGCTGTACTGCTGGTTTTACAGGGGGCACTGGAGTGGACAGGAACAGTGACCTGCCCCACTCTCAAGAGCTCCATTACCACCCAAGTTTTGTATCTTGCTTTCTATAGCTCTCACCTGCTCCTCTGGCTGCTGTAGACTGGCTGGCATGCCTCTGCAAGGCAGTATCTTGGAATTGAGGTTTCTATCTCATTCTCTAACCCTGGCTGCCATTCCTGAGGTCTCTTAAGTGTGCAGTATGGAAACTTAGCTCCTTGCTTTAATTTAGGGTGCATGGTGAGGTGTTTACCCTCCTGTGTGTGCCCAGAGGGGTGAGGAGTCATCCTGAAGCTATGCTCTGTTCTTTCTTGTCTGGGATCCATCTCTGGACAGGCTTCTCTCACTTCTAGTTCTCTTTTCTCTTTTTTTCCCCCTTAACCATTATGGATCTTCTCTGGGAGTCAGGGAGACCTTTCCTCACAAATCACGTGTGTATGATTTTTCCCCTCAAGGTCAGCTTTGGGGAAGCAGGCTAACACAGAAATTTATTCTTGACACATTCAAAGGAGATGGTTAAGTGGAAAGGGTGCTGGGGGCACAGTCCCTCAAGAGCTGTGTGTGTGAGAGAGACACATAGAGGTTGTACATTAGGGAAGGTTTGGTGCTGCGATCGGGATAATGCTCATGTAATGGTGAAGGTGGCAGCGCAGGGCCAGGGCAGGCTGCAGGGCTGGCTGTGGTTGTGTGCAGATCGATGGCCCTGACTGTGGTTTGGACTGTGTTTCCTTTCGTTTTTTTGTTCATCCTCCAGATAATGATGCTTTAAAAAAATTATTCTTATTTTTGGCTTTACTAGGTTTTGAGCTGGGGTCTTGCGCTTTCTGGGCAGGTGCTGTACCACTTAAGTGGCTTGCCCGACCCCTCTTGCTGTTTGTTCAGGTAGGATCTCGCTGTGTTTCTGGGGCTGGCCTCCTGACTCGAGCTTCCTGAAGATCTGGGATGACAGTGCATGCTGCCACGATGCCCGGCTCCTGGTGATCCTTTGAGCTGTTGGGTGAACTGTCTGTTGTCATGTGGAGCCGTGCCTGGGGAGGGGTCGGAAGTCTGGGATGAGTGAGGTAGAAGGAAAGGGAGGGACATGCATCTATGCCCACAGGTGAGTGGAGGTGCTCCTGGGCCTGGGTAGTTATGAGAGTTTAGCATTATTAGACATGAAAGCAGGAAGGATTGAGAGAGAGGAACAGAAAGAGAAAGAGAGAGAGAAGAGAGAGAGAGTGAGAGAGAGAAGGAGGAAGGGAGGGAGGGAGAGAGGAGACTGAGCTGGGAGCCAGTGTTGGGGGAGATAGGACATAGATGTTTTAGTCACTCTGTTTCAAAATATGACTGAGTTGGGGAGATGGCTCTTTAACCTTTTACTAATCTGATCTCTTCCACCTTCCCTCTTTCTTTTTCTTTCTCTCCTATCTATCTATCTATCTATCTATCTATCTATCTATCTATCTATCTATCTATCTATCTATCTATGTATCTATGTATCTATCTATGTATCTATCTATGTATCTATCTATGTATCCATGTATCTATCTATGTATCTATCTATGTATCTATCTATGTATCTATCTATGTATGTATCTATGTATCTATGTATCTATGTATCTATGTATCTATCTATGTATGTATGTATGTATGTATGTATGTATGTATGTATGTATGTATGTATCTATCTATCTATCTATCTATCTATCTATCTATCTATCTATCTATCTATATCTGCCTGTCTGCCTGTCTGTCTATCTACCTACCTATTTATCTATCGTAGCAGTTCAAGGCTTGGTGCTTATCTAGCAAGCACTCTGCCCCCTGAACCCTGCCCAACATATGTAGTTTTTAGTGTTTTTCTCAGTTACCCTTAGGCTTTTGCTTCCCAGCCTCTGACTGTGATCCTCACATCTCTACTTCTCAAGTTGCTGGGATTATAGCACGAACCACTATACCTGACTCGTTCTTTTTTTGTCCTCTTTTTGTTTTTGGATAGGTCTCACTAACATTTCATCCAGCTTGGTCTTGAATTGTGATCCTCCTGTCTCTACTCTCAGGTAGCTGGGATTACAAGCTATTATGCCTGTCCTAAATTCTTTTAATGCAAAATAATGATTTTTTAAAAATCTTTCTTTATAAATGGACCATTTCTATAGCGCCTGCTATTTCTAACTATCTAGATCTGTAGGTCCAGAGGTGTAGTGAAGAAATCACCCAGTTCCCTTAAGTTCTGAGCCCTCTCACACAAGCAGAACCTAGGCAAAGAAGAGGATTGCTTTGAAAGCACCGTGCATTCTATGCTCACACTGGATGCACTGCTATCCTCAGGTCAGTTTACAGATGAGAAAACGAAGGCTTCTCAGTTGTAGAGCCCTGATGTTAATGCGTGAGCTCAGATATAGATATGTAGCCCTGTTTGCTGCCCACATTTTGCCTGCAGCTCAGCTTCTGGTGTCTGCCCAGAGCAGATGTGAAATGCAGCTCCCCACTGCATGGCAGCCAGGCATCAATCTTGGTTCTCCAGCGCCATTCCAGCTGGGGTGGGATAGAAGGTGACATCCATCAGAGACAGCCAAGACCACCGTTCAATGAGCTGACTATGAGCCTGGGGTTCAGGCACCAGCGTGGTCTAGCCTTGGTGACGAGGTGCTCATGAATGAACTGATGACTCTGTGAGTGATTTACGTGTCTGTGTACATCCAAGCCCTCTGCCGGTTAATGGCTTGTTGGGTGGTAAAGGTCATCATATCACCAAATGTCCAGTGTGAGCCAGCCATCACACCAAGTACCCCTTTCACCTGTTACTGTTCACACCACATGAGAGCATCACAAGACAGGTGTGACATGGCCATTTTAAATCTGTAGCATGTCAGGTTAAAGATAACCCTGTTCTTTGCACGAGATCACACAGACAGTAGAACAATTGAGACCCAGACAGTGTGGCCTGACTCTAAAGTCGGTGTGCTTTCATCCATCCCCTTGCCATTCCAAATGTGGAACTTGAATCGGCAGTACCACTTGAGAGCTTATCCTTGGCTCCACCCTAGACCTAGCCAATTAGTGCCTTTCATTTTTTTTAACAAGATCTCAAAGTGTGATGTTAAGACATGATGAGTTTTAAGGCATTTGTGGCCCATTTTCTCCTCTTCACCCTTTCAAAATCTCAGAGGATTGAATCCTGATTGTTGTCGAGAATGGACAGAACAGTCAATGGAGCTGGATGGAGGCTGGTGGCTCACACCTGTAATCTTAGTTATCCAGGAGGCTGAGATCTGAGCACTGAGTTTCAAAGCCAGCCCAGGCAGAAAAGTCCTTGAGACTCTGGAAGGCTGGAAGTGGGGGTGTAACTCAAGTGTTAGAACAGCAGCCTTAACTGAAATAGGCCAGCAAGAATGTGAATCCCTGAGTTTAAGTCCCAGTGTGACACACACACACACACACACACACACACACACACACACACACACACACACACACACACACAGAGCCTATGGAATATTTCCTCCCCTGTAGTATGGAGAATTCTTCTATTTTAGTCCCATTTCTTGTTATTCCTCTTAAACCCATGGAATCCCAAGCACAATTTGTGGAGAGGTGGCTAGGCCTGCAATATTTTATTTGGCCAGCAGGAGGCATCAGCACCATTTTCCTCTGCAAGGAAGATGGGAAGCTGAGAGTTTGTCTACATGGAAGATGCAATGTGTGGATTAAAAGCAATGCGGTAGGGACAAGGCCTGCTTTCTGCTTGCTAGGCCTGGGCACCTGGCTTTGTCATTGTGCACATGCTTTAGTTAGGTGAAGGAAGTTATCCTCAACAAAACTCAGAGAGCTACAGGATTGTGCCTAGAGACAGGGGGAGACGTGAATAAAGAGGCAGGGAACTTCTAATTCTGACTTTGTTACTAACACCCAGTGTGACGTTAGGCCTGGATTCCTTTTTTTCCTTTTTTCTTTTGGCTTTAGATTCCTCATCTGTCTGTCAGACAAGAATCAAGCACAGGATCACCTCAAAGTTCTTTTCAAGCTGTAATGTTCTATGAAGTCATAATTAAAATGCCCTGGGAGATTTAAAAGATTCTTTCTGTGAAGTCACACTGTGCAAAGCCAATTATCACTACTTAACTAATCTATTTTGTAACTTTATTTTTTCTAAGTTTAAAAAAACTACACAAGCGAATATCTAAAATAGGACAAGACATCACAAAACACAAATTAAATAAATTGCCAATACCCCAAATATCCCTCAGGTCCAGAAAGATGGAATACATATTTATCAAATAATTACCTAACACATCTCTCAAAGGATTTCTTTTTTTTGTGTGTGTGTTGGCCCTGAGATTTAACCCAGGTCCACTTATGTGGTAGGCAACCATTCACCACAGAGCTCCAACTCCTTGAACCATCAGAAAATACATATGAGCACTAATATTAAAATAAATAACTAGAATGAGTGTGTGTGTGTGTGTGTGTGTGTGTGTGTGTGTGTGTGTGTGGTGTATCTACGTGGTGGTACTGGGGCTTGAGCACAGGGCCTGGGCGCTGTCCTTTGGCTTTTTTGCTCAAGGCTGGCTCTCTACCACTTGAGCCTCAACTCCAAGTCTAGCTTGGTGATGGTTAGCTGTAGATAAGAGTCCCAGGGACTTTCCAGACTAGGCTAGCTTTGAACTGCTTTTCTCATGCTTATTAGGCAGGCACTCGGCTACCCAGTGAGACTACAATAGCCGTTATTCTTTGCGTTTTTGTGTGCCTGTAACTTGGTCCTTGAGCTTTTCTGCTCAAGGCCAGCACTATACCACTTAAGCCATAGCTTACTTCCCAGCACTTTTCAGTCAGTCCTTTAGTTGAGATAAGAGTCTCTCAGACTTCCTTGCCTGGGCTGTTTTTTGTTTCTTTGTTTTTAATTACACATTCCTTTATTATCAAAACAATCTAATAGTCAATGTTTTATTTATTTATTTATCTATTTATTTGTTTATTAACTGAACACAAATTTTTTGACAAGGTGTTGTGCAGAAAGGGTACAGTTACATAGTAGGGCAGTGTGTACATTTCTTGTGATATCTTACGTCCTGTTTTTCTATCTCTTCTCTAGGTCAGGTAGACATATATACAATATACAATGTATCAAGAACATATACAGTAGCCAGGTGGCCACGCCCAAAAAAGTTCACCTAGGGCTTTAAATGTAATGTCGATATTAGACCATATGTCGACGGTAGTCTTATATGAACGTACATACCTAGCTTTTGAGCAATCTGTATTCCCCTGAGAGGTCAATTTTTGACCTTTATATGTTGAGTAATTGTTTGGCTTAAGTTACATACTGTTGGGTCGCTGCCCCAGTCCTGTGGGGAATACTATTTGACAAGCAGTTTTTGGTTTCACAGACTTGGTCTCTACTGTCTCTCCATCTCCCTTTGTTAACAGTCATACATCAGGGAGATCATGCCCCTTTATTCTCTGTGTTCTAGGCTTGTCTCGCTCAACATTATTTGTTCGAGTTCTGACCATTTCCCTGTGAATAACAATATTTCACCATTACTAATCGCTAGTAGTATTCCATTGTGTATAAGTACCATATTTTTTGGATCCATTCGTCTGTGGAGGGGCATCTGGATTGTTTCCATATTTTGGCTATTGTGAATTGTGCCATGATAAACATGGAAGTACAAATGTTTTTTTGATATCTTGGGGTTTGCTGTTTAGGATAGATGCCTAGGAGTGGTATGGCTGGGTCATAGGGTAGGTCTATATTGAGCTTTTTGAGAAACCTCCATACTGTTTTCCAAAGTGGTTGTACTAATTTGCACTCCCACCAACAATGGAGAAGGGTTCCTCTTTTCCTGCACCCCCTCCAGCATTTGTTGTTGCCTGAGTTCAGAGTATAGGCCATTCTAACTGGGGTGAGGTGGTATCTCAGGGTTGTTTTTATTTGCATTTCCTTTACTAGCAGGGATGTTGAGCATTTCCTCATGTGTTTCTTTGCCATTTTTATATCTTCTCTTGTGAAGTCTCTCTTTAGCTCCTTTGTCCATTTCCTAGTAGGTTTATTGGGCTTGGAGGGGCTTAGTTTTTTGAGTTCTCTGTAGATGACTGATATCAGGCCTTTGTCTGTTGCTGTGCTGGTAAATATCCTTTCCCATATCGTTGGCTGTCTTTCTATTTTGGTGGCTATGTCCTTAGCTGTGAAGAAACTTTTTAATTTTTAGTAGTCCAATTTGTCGAGTCTCTTCCCTATTTGTTGTGCCCCTGGGACTATATTCAGGAAGTTCCTTCCTGTGCCTATAAGTTCTAGCGTCTTTCCTACTCTGTCCTTCAGTAGTTTCAAGGATTCAGGTCTGATATTGAGGTCCTTGATCCATTTTGAGTTGATCTTGGTGCATGGTGATAGGCTTGGGTCTACTTTGATTTTTCTGCATATGGCAGCTCAGTTCTCCCAGCACCAGTAGTTGAAGAGGCTATGTTTATTCCATTGTATGTCCTTAGCTCCTTTGTCGAATATCAGTTGGCTGTAAGAGTGCGATTTTATTTCTGGGTCTTCAATTCTAATCTATTTGTCTTCCTATCTGTTTTTATACCAATACCATGCTGTTTTTGTTATGATGGCCTTGTAGTAGAGCTTGAAGTCTGGTATTGTGATACCTCCTGCACTACTTTTTTTTGCCTAGATTTGCTTTGGCTATTCTAGGTTTTTTGCTGTTCCATATGAATTTATGGATTGGTTTCTCTATTTCAGTGAAGAATGTGGCTGGGATTTTGATAGGTATTGCATTGAATTTGTATAACAATTTGGGCAATATGGCCATTTTCACTATATTGATTCTGCCTACCCATGAGCATGGGAGGTCTTTCCATCTCCTTGTGTCTTCTTTGATTTCCCTTATTAGATGTTTGTAGTTTTCATTGAATAGGTCCGTCACGTCCTTGGTTAAGTTGATCCCTAGGTACTTTATTCTTTTTTTGGCTACTGTAAATGGAATTGTTTCCATAATTTCCTTTTCTGTTTGTATATTGCTGGTGTACAGGAAAGCTGCTGACTTTTGTGAATTGATTTTGTATCCTGCTACTTTGCCAAATTGGTTTATTAGGTATAAGAGTTTGGGTACTGAGTTTTTTGGGTCCTTCAGATGTAAGATCATGTCATCTGCAAATAGGGATAACTTGATTTCTTCCTTGCCAATGTGGATCCCTTTGATGTCTTCCTCTTGCCTTACTGCTATGGCTAGGGATTCCAGCACTATGTTGAAAAGAAGTGGGGAGAGTGGGCATCCTTGTCTTGTTCCTGAGTTTAGGGGGAATGATTTAAGTTTCTCTCCATTTAATATGATATTAGCAGTTGGTCTGTTGTATATGGCTTTTATTGTTTTGAGGAATGTTCCATCTATTCCTGTTATCTCCAAAGCTTTTAATAGGTATGGATGTTGTATTTTGTCAAAGGCTTTTTGGGCATCGACTGAGATGACAATGTAATTCTTAATTTTAGATCTGTTTATGTGGTGAATTACGTTGATTGATTTACGGATGTTGAACCATCCTTGTGACTGTGGGATGAAGCCTACTTGGTCATGATGTATGATTTTCTTGATCAGTTTCTGGATCCTGTTAGCTAATATTTTATCTAGGAGCTTTGCGTCTGTGTTCATTAGTGATATTGGTCTGTAGTTCTCTTTTTTTGTTGGGTCTTTGCCTGGTTTGGGAATGAGTATGATATTGGCTTCGTAGAATGAGTTTGGGATTTCTCCTTCTGTTTCTATTTTGTGGAAGAGTTTGAGGAATGTTGGTATTAGCTCATCACTAAAGGTTTTGTAGAATTCGTTGGTGAATCCATCTGGGCCTGGGCTTTTCTTTGTTGGGAGGTTCTTGATTACCTCCTGTATCTCGCTGTAAGCTATTGGTTTATTTAGTTGATTTATTTCTTCTTGGTTCAGTTTGGGCAGTTTGTACTTCTCTAAGAATTGATCCATTTCTGTAAAATTATTGTTTTTTGCTGAGTAGAGGTTTTGGAAATAGCTGCTTATGATTGTTTGAATATCGTGTGTACTTGTTGTAATTTTTCCGGTGGAGTCCTTGATTTTACGTATATGAGTCTCTTCTCTTCTTTTTTTTGTAAGTCTTGCAAGAGGGTCTGTCAATTTTGTTTATTTTCACAAAGAACCAGCTTTTAGTCTTATTTATTTGTTGAATGGTCTTTCTATTTTCAATCAGATTTATCTCTTCTTTAATCTTTGTGATCTCTCCTCTGCTAGTCGTTTTAGATTCTGTCATTTCTTGTTTCTCTAGTTGTTTTAGTTTCATCGTGAGGTTATTCACCTGCTCTGCTTCCATTCTTTTAATGTGAGTGCTGAAGGCAATGATCTTGCCCCTCAGTACTGCCTTAGCTGTGTCCCATAGGTTTCTTTGTGATGTGGTTTCATTGTCATTGTGGCTTATGAATTCGTTGATTTCATCTTTAATTTGGTCTGTGGCCCAAGTGTTGGATAGCAGTGTGGGGTTTAGCCTCCAAGAGTGTATATAGCCTCTGTGGTATCCTTTGTTGTTGAGGGTTACCTTTAATCCACTGTGATCAGATATAATACATGGGATGACGTCAATACTTTTGTATTTGCTGAGGTTCTTTGTGTGGGCTATGACGTGGTCTATTTTGTAATATGATCCATGGGTTGCTGAAAAGAAGGTGTATTGGGTCTCTGTAGGGTGGAAGATTCTATATAGGTCTGTCAGATCCATTTGGGAAATGGTGTTACTTAGGTCCTCAGCTCCCTTGCTAATCCTCTGGGTGTTGGATCTGTCTCTTGGACAGAGTGGGGTATTAAGGTCACCCACTATGATTGTGTTTGTGTCTATCTTGTTCTGTAATTCTGTGAGAATTTGCTTGACATATGTAGGGCCTCTTGTTCGGTGAGTATACATTTATCACTGTGATGTCTTGATTCTGGGTTTTTCCTTGTATTAATATATAGTGTCCTTCTTTGTCTTTTTGAGTTGATTTTAATGCAAAGTCCAGCTTGTCTGAGATCAGGATGGCTACACCTGCCGTTTTGCTAAGTGCATTTGCTTGGTAGATCTTGCTCCATCCTTTCATTCGGAGCCTGTTTTTGTCCCTTGTTTTAAGGTGGGTCTCTTGTAGACAGCAGATGTCAACTTTTTGTTTGTGAATCCATTCTGCCAGTCTGTTCCTCTTTATTGGAGAGTTTAAACCATTTATATTTAAAGAGATCAAGGATAAGGGTGTTTTTTCTCCTTCCATTTACTTGTTGGGCTGTTTTTTCCTCTTTTTTTTTTCCTTGTCTTTAGTGAGCTGTTCTTTCTGTTAGACTTTGGCTATTGTAGTTTCTTTCTGATTCTGTCTGTGTGTCTTGTACGATCGCTGTTGGGTGGGGCTCCCCTCTTAGAATTCGCTGTAGGGCTGGTTTTTTATTCACATACTCCTTTAGCTCCTCTTTGGTGTGGAAAGATCTGGTTTTCCCTTCGAATGTGAACTCCAATTTCGCTGGATATTTGATCCGAGGTTGCATATTGTTAGCCTTAAGTACTTGGATGGTGTTCTTCCACTCACTTCGTGCTTGGTAAGTTTGTGTGGATAAGTCAGCTGTTATTCGAATCCTCTTCCCATTGTAGAAAATTTCTTTCTTTGCTTTGGCTGATTTCAGAATTTGCTCTTTAATCTTGAGGTCTGAAGTCTTCAATATTATGTGCCTTGGGGTGGCTTTTCTGGGGTCTGGCCTGCCAGGTGTCCTATAGGCTTCGGTTACCTGGATGGGGTCCCCTGTGAGATTGGGGAAGTTTTCTCCAATAACTTTATTGAGAACATGTTTAAGCCCTCTGCTCTGGTATTTGGCTCCTTCTTCTATTCCAATTATGCTCAGATTATATCTCTTGTCTTTGTCCATTAGTTCCTGGATTAGTCTTCCCTGAAGCTTCACCGTTTCTTGGAGTGTGGTCATTTTCTGGTTGTTGTCGGCTGCTTCATTGTCCAGGCGAGAGATTCTGGATTCCATATGGTCCACTCTTTGTGTTATGGTTTCAATTGCAGAGTTTATGGATATCAGAGAGCTATTTATGGTTGTCAGATCAGCTCTGATCGTGGAAATTTCTTCCTTCAAAGAGTTGTATTTTAAATCTATTTTTTCATGCATTTCAATTCTCAGGATGTTAAGATTTTCATTAAAGAGGCTTGCATTATATCCATTTTTGCTTCCATTTCTTTAAAGAAGGTTTGCATTGTATCCATTTTTGCTTCCATTTCTTTCTTTCTTGGCTTCTTGGGTGTCCTTCAAGATTTCCACTCTAAACTCCTGAAATTGTTTTCTGATTTCATTTCTGACGCTTTCCATCATCCCTGTTAACATGGTCTCATTTGCTTTTTTAATCTCCATCTCCTCTTCAGTCGTGCTGCTTTTTGGAGCTGGCGAGTTGGCTTGCTCTTTGATGAACTGTGTTATGTTTCTTTGTGATTTGCGCATCTGGAAATCTGTGGCTGGCTTCTCAGGTTTGGTTTGTAGCTCTGCCCTCCCTCCTGTGTAGGCGCGTCTACTGGAGCAGGTGCTGGCGCTGTGGCCCCACCCACCAGTGCGGGGTATGCCTACCAGAGCGGGTGCTGTCACCGGGGGCCCCGCCCTCCTGTGCGCTGTGCGCCTGCTGCAACAGGTGCTGGCGCTGTGGCCCTGTCCACTTTAGCGGGGTACGCATCCCAGAGCAAGCCCCGGGTTGTTGGGCTGTGTTTGCGCCCTCCCGTGAGTCCGTTGGGGGGGGCGGTATGTGTGGGGCCCAGTGGGATCGACTGTCCGGGTGTGGGTTAGCACCTTCAGACCTCGCCTCCGCTGCGAGAGGGGGACGTGATCAGGCCCAGGTGTCCCTGCTGTGCTGGTATTGCCCACCAGCGCCTGTGATTTTAGTTGTAAGAGTCTGCGAGGTCCAGGTGCCTCGGGTGGGGCTTGCACTGCCGGCCGTCCCCCAGCCCCTGTTGGGAAGGGGGTGGGGCTGGTGCAGCCAGTTCAGGAACCTGTGTGGCCTTGGGGCTGCTCCGCCCTTCCCCTGCTAAACTGATTTCCCAGCGCCTGATGGGAGCTTCCAGCCTGATTTGGGGGTTCTTTGTTCCCTCGGGGTGGGGAGGGGGAGGGAGGGAGATCTAGCTTCTTTGTAGGGCTTGGGTCTCTGATAGCTGGTCTCCCATTGGGTGAGGGGGTAATGGGGGACTCACTGATCCTGGATTGTGTGTGTGTCCCGCGTAGCCTTTGGTCCTTCAGGGGGTGGCGAAGTGTCGTGGTGGCTTCCCCGGTTCCCTCCTTCTGCCGCGCTGGGTTCCCCAGCCGCTGTCTGTCCCAACCTGGTGTGGACCCGAACTTCTTGTTGCTGTCATTGTGTGTCTTGGTCCGCACCCTCCCTAGTGACCGTGGGGTCTCCCACTGTCTGAATTCTGCGCTCCCGGCAGCCTGTCTGCCGATCGCCGGGTTTCCCTTTCCCAGCCTGGCCCTGTTTGGGCCAGGGTCGGCTGGTGGGGGGAGGGTGCCCCAGAGATTCTCCGGCTCCGTGTAGGTTTTCGGCTCTTCTTTTTTGCTCCTTTTTGTTTTCCTGCATTTCTCCACTGCTTCTGGCTGCTGGTTTTGCTGGGTTCTTGATGGGGTGTTGGGTGTTGGAGTTCCCAGCTCGCTATTCAGTTGGGGCGAGTCGGGGTGCCTCCCTACTGTGTCGGCACCATTTTTCCTCTCTCAAAGGATTTCTTAACTACAATTTTCTTCTTGGCTTCATATGCTTTGATTATCTCTCTGTGGCATTGTGTCATTTATTTTCCTGCAAACACTTATAGCAGGTAAGTACCTTTTGTTCTGACAGAGCCATTCAAAATTTGGGTTTCATTATTAACATTGGGGATGCATAAACTATGCAACTGCAGACACGGGCTCACTGTTACATTATTTCATGATTATGCTTTTCAAACATCTACTCGGAAAAGCCGTATATCACCCAATCCACATCAACAAAGAAGATAGTCACAGTGCATGTGTAATTTATATGCTGTATATGTGGTCTTGTGAGAACTTTCATTCTGCCTGATGGTTCCTCCCATTGTATGTGTTTTGTGGCTGGAAGACCTTTCCACATGTATTTTGAATGCCCCATTTCCTCCGTTCCTCACTAACTTATGTGGGCAGACACCTAGGGTGATAGAACTGGTGGTTTACTCCTTCAGCACTGGATGTCAAGTGAGACGCGGTGGGCAGCCTTCCTGGAAGCTGCTCCTGCACTTGCATTCTGGGTCTAAAATCAGGGCAGAAGTTCTGTCATTGCTGTGAAGGACTCCCACCATCAGGGGGCAGTGCAGATAGGTGGCTCAGGTGGAACAGGTTTTAATATTCCCTGGGTTCTGTTTCAGGGGATGCAGAGGGAACAACTGGAAAAATTCTTCCATGTGTTAGTTTTCCTTCACCTCTCCTGAGGTGGTTCATAGCTCAGTGTCATTTCCTTCATACCTTTGTTGATGGATCCTTTATTCCTTTCCACTACCTTTCCACCTATTCTTGCAGTCTGAGCATCCCCAAAATAGGCTTGGAGTGGAAATAGGTGCACCCTATAGCTTCCCCCTCAGTTCAAACCACAAGTGGAGACATTCATGTAAGAAAAAAATCCTGAATGTTTTACCTGATGTATTTAGAGTATTTCCCCATGCTGGGTGCTAGTGGCTTATGCTTGTTATCCTAGCTACTCAGGAGGTAGAGATTTGAGGTTCCTGGGTTGAAGCCTGTAGAGGAAGACAAATCCAAGAAACTCTTATTCCAATAGACAAGCAAAAAGCTGGAAGTGGAGGTGTGGCTCAAATGGTAGAGTGCTAGCTGTGAGCAATAAGGCTAAGGTAGAATGTGAGGCCTTGAGTTCAAGGCCCAGAATGTCTCAAAAAGAGAAAGAAATGATAAAGAAAGAAAAAGAAAAAGAGAATATTTTCACAGTGAAGTTTATTGCCTCCTAATCATGCTTGGGACTTTCTACCCTTCCACTCCTTTGATAATGCAGTGAGCCAAATGCACAATGAAACTTCAAGCTGAGACAATATATCTGAAGAGCTTATTTTAGCAAACAATTTGTGGATGAGGTAGCTTTCCAAACCAAAAACAGACTAGGACATCTACAGAGAGAACCCAAGGGATAGGTTTTATAGGATGAAAATTTCTGATTGGTCTGTCCTACTGCAAAGTCCTTGGGTAGTTAATGATAAGTTGTGATCAATGAACTAAAGTTTCTTTTAATAGGCATTGAAAATAAATAGTTCAAGTTTCACTTATGTTTGCAAAAAATACACAGTTAGAGACATGTATGAGAGCTGTTGGCCATCTTGCCATCACTGTAACAAGCACTTCAGATAATGAACTTATGCAGATTTGGAAGTTCTAATCAGTGATTGGGTAGATCTTTTGCTTTTAGGTGGGGGGAGGGCAGTAGCTTCTGGCTAGAGCAAAAGACTGAGCACAATCACCAGGATGCAAGAACTGAAAGGGAAAAGGAAGAAACTAGAGTTCCACAATTCTCTTCGAAGGCAGGAACTCAATGGCCTCCCATTAGACTTGACCTCTTAAGGGGCCCACAGACTTCCACTACTGCCAGACTGAGGATTCAGGCCTTTAACTGTGGGCCTTTGGGGGGACATTTAAGATGCAAATTGTAGCAAGGCCTAACTGGCTTTGTTTGTTTGTGGACTCTTCAGGTCTCATCTCTAATTTGCTTTACCAACTATATAGGACAAATAACTTTACCTTTTCAAAAATAAAATGCCAGGAGAAAAACGAGTGAGGGAAAGAGACAGAGGGAAATAGCTTTTAAATTAAAATAAATTTAAGGGCAGAGTTACCAACTACAATATGTGATCTTTTTTCTTTTGATCCTGGTTTGAATGGACTATCGAAAGGATATGTGTGAGTCATGTAGAGAGAATTGAACATGGTGTGAAAGTTAGTTGTTACTAGAGAGTTTTGTTCATGTGGTAAGGTATGGTGTAATGCCAGTTCAGACTAAGGTTCAGCAAGTGGCCATCACCTTAATATTTTCTTCCCTCAATTGTAAGTGATATACAGCAAAAGAAAAGGCAGAAGAAAACCCAAGAGAGATTCCTCAGAAGGCTAAACATAAAGCTCCTCTATGACCCAGCAACTCCACTTTTGGGCATCTACCCAAAAGATTACAAACAAGAACACACTAAAGCCACCAGCACAACAATGTTCATTGCAGCACAATTTGTCATAGCTAAAATATGGAACCAACCCAGATGCCACTCAGTAGGCGAATGGATCAGGAAAATGTGGTACATATACACCATGGAATTTTATGGTATCAGAAAGAATGACATTGCCCCATTCATAAGGAAATGGAAGAACTTGGAAAAAATCATACTAAGTGAAGTGAGCCAGACCCAAAGAAACATAGACTCTATGATTTCCCTCATAGGGAATAATTAGCACAGGTTTAGGCTGGTCACAGCAGAGGATCACAAGAGCCCAATAGTTATGCCCTTATGAACATATAAGATGATGCTAAGTGAAATGAACTCCATTTTATGGAAATGAGTGTTATATCACTGTTGTAATTACTTTCAACATGCCATGTGAAACTGTAACTTCTTTTGTTGATGATCCTCTTGTATCTCCTTCCTGTGGTTGTCCAGGCGCTATCACTGTATCTCATCTGAGCACCTTGGATACTGTATATACTGGTATTAGAATTAGGGAAGTGAAAGGGAATCTCAAAATCGAGAGACAATGGATAAAAAGACAAACGACTCCAAAAGCAATACTTGAAAAACCATTTGGTGTAAACCAACTCATGGGGGGAGAGGGAAAAGGAGAGGGGGAAGGGGGGAGTGAGGGGGAAGGTAACAAATAGCACAAGAAATGTAACCATGGCCTTACATATGAAACTGTAACCCCTCTGTACATCACTTTGACAATAAGTAAGTAATTATTAAAAAAAAAAAAAAAGAAAACCCCCGAGAGGAGATGACAGGACTTGAGTCATAGGATGAACCACAAGGTTATTCTTTCCTCTTTACATCTTTCCAATCTCTTCCTCATAATTAACCCTTTTCTTGACACTGGGCTTTTATTTACCATCTGCTCCTTCTCACTTATTCTCTAAATCCCATCTTCCTTAAACCTGGCTGGACTGGGGTTTTGTTGGTCCTACTATCTGTCCCTTTCTTAAAAGTTCCCTGGGCTCCCACTGAATTCACAGATCATTGTGTGGGGATGAGACCTTGTTCATGCACTCATTGCCTTGGCTGGAGCAGAGCTTCCTGAGGAGAGGCTGGCACTGTGTCTGACGTCTGCAGCAGTGAGTTTGGTGACAAAAAAGTAAACCAGGCCCAAACAAATTATTCTGACAATTGCATTTATTCTGAAAATTGCTCCGTACAGTGACATGGGTGCCATCAGAGGAGTTTGGAAGCAGCCAGAAGTTGCTGAGGGATAACGAGCAAGGAGACCTCAGTGCATCGTGCCCATCCCTGGTCAAGGCTCTTCAGAGAAGAATTGTCCTTGGCCTTCAAGGCATGACTCCTGTCAGACAAAGCCCTGGTCTCCTCAGTGCCTGGTGTCAGCCCTGACCACACGCAACTCCACCTTGATGCTCAGCTTTTTCTGGCAGACCAATTAAAACCCAGTGTCCTTGGTGCTGGTGTCTTACACCTGTATTCTAGCTACTCAGAAGGCTAAGATCTGAGGATCATGGTTTGAAACTAGCCTGAGTAAGAAAGTCCTTGAGACTCTTATCTCCAATTAATCATCAAAAAGCTGGAAGTGGAGATATGGTGTAAGTGGTAGAACATGAGGCTGGATGGCAAAACATCAAGTAAGAGTGCAAGGCCCTGAGTTTAATATCGGCATTGGCATGCTCTCTCTCTCTCTCTCTCTCTCTCTATCTCTGTCTGTCTGTCTCTCTCTCTCTCTCTCTCTCTCTCTCTCTCTCTCTCTATGAAGATAAGGGCCCAGGCCTCCTCCTTGAAGGCCCGTGATGATGACACTCACTATAGCCAAGGCTGGGAAGGCCTTGGCTGGGAGCCCTCTTTTCTCCTCCAGATAGCAGGTGTGGGTGGTGGAGGGGTCCTGCAGGGTCCTTAGGGAGAGAGCTGTGTTAGCTGGAGTGTGGTCCTCCTCACACTTGCACAGCAATCCCACGTGACCATTACTTATGGAGGGTAGATATTAGTGCATGGAACTTGTGGTACGTAAAACAACACATTTGTTCATTAATTATTTTGGTTTTATTTGAATTTATTTATTTATTTTATACTGGAGGTGGGGTGTGAACTCAGGGCCTTGGCACTGTCCCTTAGCTCTTTTTGTTCAGGCTGGCACTCTACCACTTGATCCACACTTCTTTTTTTTTTTTTTTTTTTGCCAGTCCTGGACCTTGGACTAAGGGCCTAGGCACTGTCCCTGGCTTCTTTTTGCTCAAGGCTAGCACTCTGCCACTTAGGCCACAGCACCACTTCTGGCTGTTTTCTATATATGTGGTGCTGAGGAATTGAACCCAGGGCTTCATGTATACAAGAGAAGCACTCTTGCCACTAGGCCACATTCCCAGCCCCTTGATCCACACTTCTACTTCTGACTTTTTTGATGGTAAATTAGAAATAAGAGTCTCTTGGATTTGTCTTCCCGGGCTGTCTTTGAACCATGATCCTGAGGTCTCAGCCTCTTGAGAAGCTAGGATTACAAGCATGAGCCACAGGGTGCCTGCTGGTATTATGGATCTGAGAGTGTCTTCTCACCTCACCAACTGAGTTCTCCTGGGGAGCTTGCAGGACCACTGATCTTTGGTTCTTACCTTTGGTTCTCTGATTCAACTGGTCCCCATCCAGTCTGGGTAGAGGGACTTGTAACAATTCCAGGTGACTGCAAAATGTAGCCAAGTGAGCACTGCTGCCAGCCCAATTCTTCTTCATTAGGCACAGAAGTTCCTCCAGCTCAGCTGCCTGCAGAGAGCACTTTGTATCTAGGCACAATGCCAGCCTTCCCACCTGCCTGGATCCAGGGTCGTCAAAGCCCCCCACAGACAGCAAATGGGCTAAGAGTGGCACCTGCCTGGATCCAGGGTCTTCAAAACTTCCCACAGACTGCAAACAGGCTAAGTGTGGCACCTGGGGACAGCATGGGGCTCTTACTTGTTTTTGCTTTTGGTTTTTTTTTGTGTGAACAAAAGCATTCTCACAAATTCATCTGGCCCGGTAAAGGAAGCTTAAGCCTTCAGGGCCCAATTCCTGGCTTATGTGTGGGAAATGACCTATCAATGTTTGTCAGCCAGGCTGTTGTATATTTCTGACAATTCTGCTACATGGATTTACTGCCCTAATTCCACAAGGGTAGGCAACATGTCTCTGAGTTGCTGCAGTGTCTCTGCTTATAGGACAGAGCCTGGTACTCAGCCAAGAACATATGAACACTTATCAGGAAGGGCAGGTGGGTGGACAAATGACAAATGGGATGATGGTTTCAGAGGTGATGGGCAAGTCGTTGAGCAGGTGGGCAGGTGGGTGAAAACAGGACGGACTTCCTGAACTGCTCTGGGAAATCACTGTCTCATTGGTTTATTTCAAAAGCCAGCAGTGGTAAGAAATATCTGAGCAACTCAGATATTCAACATTTTTTTTTAAAGCCTGAATCTCTGAGGCCAGTCAAGTTTTATTTTTACCTATTCACCTGGTCACAGTTTAAGATTTCAAGAGTAGCAGCTACGTCAGCCTCTCCATCTTGCAGCTCCCACAGTCCCTAACCGAGGACTGGAGAACAAGCAAGCTCCTTCTAAAGAAAGCCGTCAACCTGAAAGGGTGACCTTTCACACACAATGATTTGTAAGGGAAGAAATAAAAGCTGCAATGAAAGGAGTAAGATTTCTTTCTTTCATTCTTCTCCAGCTGGTTTTATTCCTAGAGAGGATCGCTTGGTGCTGCCTTTTATTCTTCCACTGTATGGGCCATGGCTTTGCAGTGTGGGGAAGGGGCCCTCCAGGACAGAGACACTTCTGAGCAGGAAGAGGGGGAGCGAGGCCTCCAGGTGGCTCTCTTCCAACTCTTGTTCTGACCTGGATTCGTTCCTGCTGTTGCTTATCAGCAGGCAGGGCTTCTTCTTAAAACATGATCGAATACAAAACCAACTGCACCTCTGAAGCATTATCTGCTTTCTGACAGGGACATGGCTCCTGCGGGAGCCTATCTTGGGCCTGCCAGGTTCTCTTGCTTGTCATGTAGAAAGAAGCTCTTGGACCCTGAGGTGCTCAGGCCTTTAGGAAAGAGGGATGAAAAGCCCAGCACAAGCTCCCATCTAAATTCTGCTTGATAGCTCCAAGTAGCTCTCACCTCTGACTCCTGACCTTTGCTCTGGCAGAGACTAAGCCCACTGATTTGTTTTTAGACTTTGTAATGAACTAGAGGCTGATCTTTGCTAGTTGACTTCTGGTTACAGTAACCCATATCTAAAACATTCAAGATGTAGTCAATTTATAAAGAGAAAAGCTGTACTTTGGCAAGCACTTCTAGAATTCAGCCCATGATAGATTGATCCCCATGGCTTTTTAAACTTCTGGTGTTTGGATGGAGAGGTAGAAAAGAAAAGCATATTCTTCCATATTGCAGGAAGGCATTAGCCTTGAGAGGGTAATACAACAGGACCAAGAGTAAACTCTAGGGCTGGGGATATAGCCTAGTGGCAAGAGTGCCTGCCTCGGATACACGAGGCCCTAGGTTCGATTCCCCAGCACCACATATACAGAAAATGGCCAGAAGTGGCGCTGTGGCTCAAGTGGCAGAGTGCTAGCCTTGAGCGGGAAGAAGCCAGGAACAGTGCTCAGGCCCTGAGTCCAAGGCCCAGGACTGGCCAAAAAAAAAAAAAAAAAAAGAGTAAACTC
The DNA here is from genome assembly GCF_023159225.1 of Perognathus longimembris pacificus. NCBI lineage: Eukaryota > Metazoa > Chordata > Mammalia > Rodentia > Heteromyidae > Perognathus > Perognathus longimembris. The sequence continues at coordinate 53,830,151 of NC_063162.1, forward strand.
TAGTCAAAATACATTTAACCTACTCGAGCACTAGATGCTTTTCCCCTAGGGAAGGGGGTGGGTACTAAGAAAGGAACAAGAGGTTCTTAGTGGAGATAGAAGGTATTTCCTTCAGGACTTCTGTTGAAAGCAGATACCAAATTCCTCTATGTGTAGCAGGACAGACTTGGGGGACTCATACATCTAATTTGGGTTAATTCTGAGTAGTTAGTGTTGCTAAGACATTGATTCTCTTTAGGTTTTCAGGTGTCTTAATGTAGCAGGTTTTTTAAAGCAGCTATTTATTTAGCTCCAGTATGATTTATTTTTTAACAATATGACCACTAACAACAACAACGACGACGAATTATATCCTTTTCATATTTATATTTATTTAATTTTTTACTATTATTGATCGTATAGTTGATATACAGAGGGGTTACAGTTACAGGAGTCAGGAAATGAGTACATTTCTTTTTGAGCCATGTTTCCCCTTCCCTAGTACGCTCCTAGTTTTCCCTCCCCTCCCTACCACAAGACTTACAGTTCATTTTCCACATAGTGTCTAGTGAGTATCACTGTTGTATTTGTTCACCCTTTGTTCCACTTTTTCTAGGCCTCTTGTTACCCTCCCAAATACAAACAAGCTAACAAACAAGACAAAATAGCAACAATGGTGACTAGAAATGTTTCTTGTTTCCTTTTCTTGGAGTTTATTTCACAAAATGTTATTTTATATGATCATATGCACATAGCTATTGGGCCTTTGTCAACCACTCCTATGCATATCCTCCTTTGGGCTCAGTGTGTGAATGTCTAGAGTCCTATATAATTTACCATGTCCCAGTATATGTGTGTGTGTGTGTGTGTGTGTGTGTGTGTGTGAACATTCAGTGTATTTACTTGTAGATGTATAGGCACATTCTAGTTACCACAAATGAGGGAAACCATGTAACCTATGTTTCTTTGGCTTTGGCTTGCTTCACTTAATATAATATTATCCAAGTCTTTCTATTTCTTTATGAATGGTACAATATTTTTGACACATCTCAGTTCTAATCTTCAATATCAATGTGTTATATGTACACAATAGCAGTTTTATTTATTACTATTACCATATGTATTACCATTCTATTGATTATCATATCTTTTGTGCCCATAGATATTTTCTATTACATTTTGAAGTTAGTTTATCTTAATCTTTTGTTTTTCTTCCTTGGTCCTTCCCAAGTTTATTGTTGATTTCTTCAAAGAAGTGGTGTTTGGTTTTTTATAAAATATCTACTTTTTAAAATTATGATTTTCTTATTTTATACCTTCATCTATATAATTTTCTTCTCTTATTTGCGGTTATAGTTCTAGCAGTCTCTTTAAGTGAATGCTTGTTTTTCCATCTTTCTCCCTAAATTTACAGGTAGCTGAAAAGTCTGCTTTAGTTGTCAGCAAAGATGAGATGCAGGGTTGATAAATTCTAGGAACTCATTATCACTAAAGATATATTCTTTGTGATTAATACAGGGCATTAGAAATTACCAACAGAAAGTTTCAAACTCTCCTAAACCAGGAAATAAGATCACATGCAATTAGTAATATCTGATCAAATAAAATTTGAAAGAAAGAAATGAATACTTAAAAGTCTGCCATAATCAAAACACTCTTTGGGGCTGGGAATATGGCCTAGTGGCAAGAGTGTTCGCCTCATATACATGAAGCCCTGGGTTCGATTCCTCAGCACCACATATGTATAAAAAGCCGTAAGTAGCACTGTGGCTCAAGTGGTAGAGTGCTAGCCTTGAGCAAAAAGAAGCGAGGGACAGTGCCCAGACCCTGAGTTCAAGCCCCAGGACTGGCAAAAAACCAAAAGAAAAAAACAAAAACAAAAAACAAAACCAAAAAAACCAAACCCAAATCAAAGCACTCCATTTCAAAACTTCTGAAATTTCTTGCTATAATTTCCTTTGGTTGGATTTGGTTTACTTCATGCCTTCAGGACAGGAGGAAGCCATTGGCCTCTGCTCTTGAGTAGGACCATGGGATGCTGGACATGAAGGGGGTGGATGGTGTAGTATAATGGGGAGAGCAGAGGTGTGGCCACACTGGGAGAAGGGCAGTTTTCTGAGTAGATAATTGGAATTGTCCCAGGAGACACAGAAGGGTAAACAGCATCCTCTGAGGAACACAAGCATGAAGCTGCCTGGCCTATCAGGTGCCAAGGAATAGCTTTGCATGGGTGCGGTATCCAGTAAAATGCCCAAAGACTGGTTGCAGTTCTGAGCAGAACAGACCAAAAGAGACAAGTAGGAAGGAGAAAGTACAGTGCTTTGAAGTCTGACCTTTTGATAGAGCATTGGGGAAGAGAAAGAAGTGGAATTAGATTGTTGAGGAGAAATCAGCCAGGCAGATGAGCTAGGAGCTGCCACCATCAACCATGTGAGGTGACAAGGGCTGAAATCAGGGAATGCCATCACAGAGCAGAGAGAAAAGAGCATTTCTGAGATTGTAAGGTGAGAACATGCCCAACACTTAAGCACTGATTGGATGGGATTTCAGGGCTGAGTCCCACTTTCTTGAGTGGGTGACTGAATGAAGGATGAACCCATTAACAGAAACAGAACAGCTAGGAGGGAGAAAATAAGCTCAATTTAGGGGCACACGAAGAGACTTCAGCATTCTCAGAATTTTTTCCTCACCACTCATCTTGTCTTGACTTTTTTTTATAGGTTGTTTCTTGAAACCAACAAAATTTGTCGCCGGTGTTGGGATAAAATAGCAGCTCTGTTTCAAACATGTGGTGATTTGAGGTAAGTGTTTCTCACAATAGAAGAAAGCCCAGAGTAGAGCATGTGAGAGGAAAGACAGCAGCTCTGCTGTCCCTGGGCATTGTGCTCCCAGCCTGAGCAGATTTACATCCTCAGCAGGAAAAAGTAAGGGAAGCCGCAGTGGGCAAAGCAGAGGCTCCCTGGGCCCTGGACAGCCTGCAGGGACTCAGGGAAGAGGGAGAACTGATTGTGGCACACACAGGTGAGGCCTTGCACCCCTGGGTGAGGCTGCCTCAGGGAGGGGGGGGCAGTGATTTCTCTGGAGAGACAATGTGTAGGTGGCCAGCAAGCCTTCTTTCCATCTGGTCCAGGAAGCAGAGGCAGGGATATTGATTGACAGGTGGAAGGAATAAAAGATGGAGCATGAAGGTGAAGGCAAGGCAGTGCTGCACATCAGGGAGAGTTTCATGGGAGTCTGGCTCATTCTGGCCCCAGCCCAGGTGCACTGCTCTTCCTCCACACTGTACCCTAAGGCACCCTCACCTGCCTCTGTTTCCTACACTGATTCTCTTCCCCTGGCAAAACACTAAGGAAAACCAAAGAAAGACTGCTCCCATTGTCTGTCCAAAAAATTAGCTGGAATCTTCATTTGTAGGAAGAGCTGTGGTATGAGAAATGAAACCCAAGGTGTCACATGTGCTGGGGAAATGTTCTGCCAGCTAGGATGCATCAATAGATCTTTGAGTTTCCATGCAAATTTCTGGAATTTGGGTAATTTTAGGTGCAATTAAAATGCCCATTTGTGCATGATCTCCCTGATATATGACTGTTAAGATGGGGTGAAGGGGAGACAGTAGAGACCAGGTCTGTGAAACCAAAAACTTCTTGTCAAATGGTATTTCCCACAGGATTGGGTCAGTGACCCAACATTATGTAACTAAAACCAAACAACTACTCAAAAATATAAAGGTCAAAAATTGACCTCTCAGTGGAATACAATAGCTCAAAAGCTATGTATGTACGTTCATATAAGACTATTGTCGACATATTGTCTAATGTCGACATTGCATTTAAAGCCCTAGGCAAATTTTCTTTGGCGTGGGCCATGTGGCTACTGTATATGTTCTTGGTACATTGTGTATTGTATATATGTCTACCTGACCTAGGGAAGGGAAAGAAGAACAGGATGTAAGATATCACAAGAAATGTACACACTGCCCTACTATGTAACTGTACCCTTTTTGCACAACACCTTGTCAAAACATTTTTGTTTAATTAATAAATAAATTACAAAAAAATGCCCGTTTGTGTGTTGAAGGGTATTCAGGGCACCATCATCTTGTCTCTACTGGGGCTAATGAATTTGTCAATTCTAAACATTAAGAACAAATGGAAGCAAATGAAGCCAGGAAATGGTGCACCAAGATGGTACTGAACAATGAAGCATAGTTCTCTGCTTGATTGGCTGGAAGTCTGGGAGTTAATTAATTCAGGAAGGAGTGTAGAGATAAGGATTGTTTAGTTGCACTAGTGTGTGAGGGATAGCACTTTATTGGAGCATTTTCCACATAGTAGAGCAATGGGATGAGAATAAAGCCATAGGCTTTGAAGTCAGCTGGACATGAAAAGGAATCTTTTTTCAGTCATTTATTTTCTAGCTTACTTTGACAAGCGACTTTACATTCTTGTGTCTCAGTAACATCGTTTACCAAATTGAGAGTGCTGTAACATCTTTCCCATGGGATACTGCCATGTCGAATGAGAGGAAGTATGTGAGACACCTGTTGTCTAGTAGGTGCTCAATTAGGGCAACTTCCTCCCTAGAGAGGCTGCATTGAAAAAATGACCAGAAAAAGAGGACCTGAATTTAAGTGCCATGTCCTCTCTTCTGGCTTTGAGAAGCTCTTAGCTTTTCCAAGTCTCACTCACTCCATTTGTTAAAAGAGATTAATGTAATTAATTATACCTTCTAAATGCCTCTCTCAGTCTTCTCCTACCTTGTAACCCAAAGTTGTGTCAAAAATCTGTTAAGATCCAGAAAGGTCTTTTAGTTATTGTAGAAGGATATCCATAAAGGGGCACAAAAGGGGAATGTCATGTGTTTGCCTAGATGAAGTTTATGCCAATAGTTAATGATGTTTGTCAACATGGGCTGTAGCTGTGTCCACTCTGGGAGGTAAGATTGTCTGGGTAGAATTTGACTTGGGTGGGGCAATAACTCCATCCTTCTAGGCATGAAATCATGAAGGCAGTATCATGCTGTAATAACCTGGCTTCAAGCTAAGGAAATACTGTGGGAGTGGGGAGAGATTTCCAGAATGACTATCAGGAGTCCATACTTCTTTGACAATATGATTGAACCTTAAAGCAAGGGAGTCTAGCTGGAATGTATATTAACAGTCTCCTGCAGCCTTGCAGGAAATCTGTACCCTCAGTAATCAGATCCTCAGTAAGGCATTCAGAACCCTCAGCCAAGAGGGTTCTTATTAAGATTCTTACTAACCCTCACTAAGGTAATTGGAGTGCACAAGTGTGTTGACTGTACTTTTGTTGGGACACTAAAAAAACAAGGTACTGAGGTTATGAGATTTTTGAGGTGCCACCGATGTTGATCTTTAATGGACTTAGCATTGAGGCTTCAGTGCTTAGTGAGCAACAACGGTCTTGTTTGGCATTAAGCCATGACTCCCACTTTTTGAGTAGATTATGGTAGGAGATATTACCACGACAGTTAATTATGGGGTAAATTGCAGATATTTTTGTTAAGAAGACTTGTTCTCAAAGCTCACATGGCAAATCTCCTGGCTTCTTTGAGAAGTGACTGGAAGGAACTTTAGAGGAATCAAAATTTCCATAGAACAAGTAGAGCTGTACTCAGAGATAGACTTCTTTTTTTATGTCTTCCCTGATGATTTGTGTATATGTCCAAGGCAAATTGGAAGAGAAAGAGTTATAGCCTAGAGTAGAAACATACACACACACAGTCTTAGTAGAGGATGAAAATAACTAATTAAGGTCAGGGGAGAGGCTCAGAGTAAATGACCTGGCTGTTCAAGGGAGGATGAGGCCATTCACATGCCCATGTTCCTCCTCTCAACTGAGGTCATGGTGGGGAAGACATGGCTACAGGGGTCTTTACTTCTTGTCCACTACGTTAGAGACACATGCCAGGAGCCCCTCACTGGGGCTATCATAACACACTGTCTCCTGCTTCTCTAGATGCTGAAGGTCTGGCTTCCACCAAATAATCTCCCCAAAACATGACTGCCATTCTCTCCTTCAGTCCTGATACTCAGTACAAGGCCTTCACTAGAAATCAAGCCGATGCCAGGGCCTTGATTTGAGACTTCTCAGCCTTTGCAACCATGAATCAAAAGAAACTTTTCCTTGATCAATCACCCTGCCTTAGGTATTCTCACAATAAAAAAATGGACTAAGTTGTCATATTTACAAGAGACTCTGAGTTCTTATAATCAACATCTATTTGTTACCTGGAAATACATGGTCAACCATATGCCAGTGAGGAGTCATAACTAAGATAGGAATGATTGCTAGAGGTCACCAGGACATGAGATAGGCAGGTAGAAAGGGAATCATTTCACAGAGGAGCCAGGGAACAGAAGTAGCACCATTTCAGGTACATTCTATCAAGTATCTTGCAATACCATTGCTCTGAAATAACAGTTGGCTACTGCTGAGGCTGCTTCCAGGTACAGTGGCCAAATGGTCCTCAGCAATGACCCGAACAAGTACATTCCTAACTCTAAAGCATATCCAGAGACCTCCGTTACTCCTCAATGAAGTTACAATTTTACACACACACACCTTCCTCTGTCACCATCTTGTCTTTAAGGATACCATTCCACATTCCCAGGTTCTTGGATGTGCCCTCTCATTTCTTGGAAAACTCCACAGTGATGCCCATAAAACATTAGCATAATCATTAAATCCTATCAGTGAAAGTGCCTAAAAACTGGGCATTCATTTGACTTCTCCATGAAGCTGCTCCTCTTAGGTTCCTTTGAGCGAGCACTGTGGCTGTTTTGTCACTCCTGTTTCAATCAAATCTAGCTTTTGCTTAAAGAAATTTGCTTCATTGAAGACTCCTCTGGTGTGTCTGCCCGTGAATTCTTCCTTGATTTTGTTTTTGTTTTCAGTAGTGGGGCTTGAGCACAGGGCCTGGACGCTGTCCCTAAATCCCTGAACTCTTTTGTTCAAAGTTAGCATTTTACCACGTTGAGCCACAGGTCCACTTCTGGTTTTTGAGTGGTTAATTGGAGATAAAAGTCTCATGGGGGCTTTTCTGCTCTAGCTGGCTTCAAACCACATTTCCTCAGATCCCAGCCTCTCAAGTAGCTAAGATTACAGGTATATGCCACCAGTGCCTGGCTGAATTCTTAGGAAGTCCAAGAAATGCAAATCAAAACAACATTGAGATTCCACCTCACCCCAATAAGAGTGTCCTTTATCAAGAAAACTAACAATAGTAAATATTGGAGGGGATGTGGCCAAAAGGGAACCCTACTTCATTGTTGGTGGGAATGTAAACTGGTTCAGCCATCTGCAAAACAGTATGGAGATTTCCCCAGAAGGCTAAATACAAAACTCCCCTATGACCCAGCAGCCCCACTTTTGGGCATCTACCCAAAAGATTACAAACAAGAGCACACTAAAGCCACCAGCACAACACTGTTCATCGCAGCACAATTTGTCATAGCTAAAATATGGAACCAACGCAGATGCCCATCAGTAGATGAATGGATCAGGAAAATGTGATACATATACACCATGGAATTTTTTTAAAAGTATTTATTATCAAATTGAATTACAGGGAGGTTACAGTTTCATACATTAGGCATTGGATACATTTCTTGTACTGTTTGTTACCTCGTCCCTCATTCCCCCTCCCCCCTCCCCCTTTCCCTTTCCCCTCCCCCCATGAGTTGTTCAGTTCATTTACACCAAACAGTTTTGCAAGTATTGCTTTTGTAGTTGTTTGTCTTTTTTACCCAGTGTCTCTTGATTTTGGTATTCCCTTTCAATTTCCTAGTTCTAATAACAGTATACACGGTTTCCAATATACTCAGATAAGATACAGAGATAGTGTAGATACAACCACGGGAGGGTGATACAAGAAGATCATCAATAATAGAAGCTACAGTTACACATGGCATGTTGAAAGTAGTTACAACTGTGATATAACAATCGTTTCCATAACATGGAGTTCATTTCATTTAGCATCATCTTATGTATTCATAAGGGTATAGCTATTGGGCTCTTGTGATCCTCTGCTGTGACTTGCCTATACCCGTGCTAATTATTCCCTATAAGGGAGACCATAGAGTCCACGTTTCTTTGGGTCTGGCTCACTTCACTTAGTATAACTTTTTCCAAGTCCTTCCATTTCCTTATGAATGGGGCAACGTCATTCTTTCTGATAGAGGCATAAAATTCCATTATGTATATGTACCACATTTTCCTGATCCATTTGTCTACTGAGGAGCATCTGGGTTGGTTCCAGATTCTAGCTATGACAAATTGTGCTGCGATGAACATTGTTGTGCTGGTGGCTTTCGTGTGATTATGTTTGTGGTCTTTTGGATAGATACCCAAAAGTGGGGCAGCTGGGTCATAGTGGAGTTCTATGCTTAGCCTTCTGAGGAATCTCCATACTGCTTGCCAGAGTGGCTGAACCAGTTTACATTCCCACCAGCAATGAAGTAGGGTTCCCTTTTGGCCACATCCCCTCCAAAAATTGTTATTGTTAGTTTTCTTGATGTAAGACATTCTTACTGGGGTGAGGTGGAATCTCAATGTTGTTTTGATTTGCATTTCTTTTATGGCCAGTGATGTAGAGCACTTTTTCATATGTCTCTTGGCCATTCTCATTTTCTCATTAGAGAAGTCTCTTTTTAAGTCTTTAGCCCACTTGAGGAGGGGGCTATTGGTTCTTTGTGTTTTTTTTTTTTGAGGAAGGCAATTTTTTTAGTTCTGTATATATTTTAGATATGAGGCCCTTGTCTGTTGAATGGCCCACCATGGAATTTTATGCCTCTATCAGAAGGAATGACATTGCTCCTTTCATAAGGAAATGGAATGACTTGGAAAAAAATCATACTAAGTGAAGTGAGCCAGACCCAAAGAAACATGGACTCTATGGCTTCCCTCATAGGGAATAATTAGCACAGGTTTAGGCTAGTCATGGCAGAGGATCACAAGAGCCTAATAGCTATGCCCTTATGAATGCATAAGATGATGCTAAATGTAATGAACTCCATGTTATGGAATATATTGTTATATCACTGTTGTAATTTCTATGTGAAACCATAGCTTCTATTGTTGATGATCCTCTTGTATCCCCTTCCTGTGGTTGTACCCGCACTATCACTGTATCTAATCTGAGTACACTGGAAAATGTATATAATGGTATTAGAATTAGGGAAGTGAAAGGGCGTATCAAAATCGAGAGACAATGGATAAAAAGACAACTCCAAAAGCAATACTTGAAAACCATTTGGTGTAAACCAACTGAACAACTCATGGGGGGAGAGGGAGAGGGGGAGGAGGAGGGGGGGATAAGGGAGGAGGTAACAAACAGTATAAAACACGTACCCATGGCCTTACATATGAAACTGTAACCTCTCTGTACATCACTTTGACAATAAATAAGAAAAAAAAAGAAGTCCAAGGACTTGCCTTCCATTTACTCAGCAATCATTTTATTGTTCCAGGTGAGCACAGCACCATCATGTCTGGCCCTGAAGTCGAAGAGGAAGGTCATCTTCCAAACCTTCTTCCCCCTTTTTCTTCCCTTCTCTTCCTCTGAAGCCCAACACAGGGAACTTGGACTTGATTGACTTGCAGGATCAATGGATCTGATTCACCAGCTCTATTGCCTGAATCCTTTTATTTTTGCTAGGCAAGTCATCTCTCACTTGAGCCACTTCTCCAACTTTTTGGTTTTTTTGGTGGTTGTGGGGCTTGAGCTCAAAGTGGTTAAGTGGAGATAAGTGTCTCATGGACTTTCCTGCCTGTGTTGGCTTTGAACTGCAATCTTCAGATCTCGTCCTCCTGAGTAGCTAGGATTACAGGTGTGAGCCACCAGTGCCCAGCTTCAGCCTTTTTTCTTTAGGTTTTCAGATAGTGTCTTCTGCTTTCTTGCTCAATGTAGGAACACAACCATCCTACCTCTCTCTCCTGCCTAGCTAAGCCTAGCAGTGTGCTTCACTATACCCAGCCTATTTGTTGAGATGGGGATGTCATTCTTGCATTTTGCCTAGGATGGTCTGCATCATCTAACCTTCAGATTTCTGACCGCCCTCCCCCAGTAGCTGGCATAGCAGGCACAAACCATTGAGCCCAGTCTAAATGTCTTTTAGACACAGTTAGCAAGTCCTCAGGTCCTTCCACGTCTGCGTGGGCACATGAAATGATGGCAAGTTCACTACTTAACAAGGCAGCCTTCCAATTTAAAGAGTTTCAGTGGTTAATGCGTTGTTCTTTTATCTTTCTTTATTGAGGCCAGTTCTGGTCTCTAAAGTGACCCATAATAGCTCTTTCTTCTTTTCCACAGTGTTTTCTTTTTGGCTATCCAAGTCAGGTATAATGTATGTTTAGTCTTTTTGGCTGTAAACTCTTGGACTTCTAAATATTATATTATTATTTTAAGCTGGCTCAACATTGGGTTACTTTGTTTGGAAATGCCCTGCTTTGTCAATTTTGCTCTTAAAGTGGATTTAGTCCTTCATGTAGGTCTGACCAAGAAAGACCATCATTACCACCATTTATCTTAGTTTGTCACAGAAAGTTTGGTATGCTTGATGTGTGTGTGTGTGTGTGTGTGTGTGTGTGTGTGTGTGAAATGGATATATATATATATATATACATATATATATATATATATATATCAGATTAGCTCATTACTTCTCTCTTCCCATTTTGGCCTGCTATAATAGAATAGTATGCCCTAGGTAATTTATACCAAACAGGGATTTCTTAGGAGTCCATGCTGGAGGGGCTACATTTAGTGAGGGCTCTTCTCCTGCAGCAGGTCGTGATAGAAAGCACGTGGGCAAGTGAGATCATGAGAAGACAATATAGTCTTCATAAGAACCTCACTCTGTGATGATGACTTTAATCTATTCACATGGGCAGAGTTCTCATGCCTTAGGCACCTATTAAAGCTCTACTCTTTTGCCAAAGATGAAGTTTCCAGCTGGATGTCTGTGGCCCATGCTCGTCATCCCAGGTACTAGGGAGGTAGAGATTGGGAGGATCACGGTTCCAGGCTAGCTCTAGCAACCAATCAACTGACCATTCAAAACCAACCAATAGCTAAGAGAACCAGTTAACAAGACCTCATCTCAACAAATATGACCCTGTCTTCCTCCTTACTGTGGGAAGTATAAATAGAAGGACTACAGCCCAGGCTGGCCTGGGAAAAAAGTGAGACCCAATCTCAAAAATAACCACATTAAAAAAGGACAAAGGTGTGGCTCAAGTGGTAGAGTGCTTGCCTATCATATGAAAAGCCCTAAGTTCAAATGCCAGCATCATCAAAAGCATTAAGTGTCCCATTGGAGGCTTTTAGAAGACACACTCAAACCCTAGCAAAGCCTTTGGTTACCACCTGGGGAAATGGTTCCTGAGCCCTAAGTCTCTCCTAGTGGCCTTTCAGTCAACCGCAATCCCAACATCCTCTGTTTCAACAGGGCTGTGCAGAGGGCTGCACAGAGGTGCTGAGATTCCTTCTGCCGTAGGCAGGTTTGAAGTCTGGATCCTTGATTCTGGTTCGGCTCAGTCATTGGCTCACATTGTGGCCTTGGACTCCATTCTTGTACCATCGGGCCTCAATACTTCCTCCTCTATAATAGGAGGCCAGGGTTTCAATGTTGACTCTAAAGGAACTTCTGGTTTGGGGAAAGTTCTAAAATAGGGAAGAGGTACGTGCTCAGGAAAATTCTTATTCTTAATGGAGATGGGTTGGGTTGTGTAATGTGACGCTGAGAAAAGAGTGAGTGAGCAAGAGAGAGAGGTTGAGAGAGAGAGATAGAGAGAGAAATATTCTGGTGCAGTTCCAGCTTTGTAAGATCATTTCTAGCAGGAGGCAACATCTTATTTTACCAAACTTGTTTCAGTATCAAAACAGTCATTAGAGCTAGGTGCCTGTGGCTCTCCCCTATAATCCTAGCTACTCAGGAGGCTGAGATCTGAGGATCTCAGTTTGAAGCCAGCCCCAGGAAGACAAACTCAAGAGACTCTCATATCTAATTACTCACCCAAAATCCAGAAATCGAGCTGTGGCTCAAGTGGTATAGCGCTAGCCTTGAGTGAAAAGGCTAAGGAACAGTGCCAAGGTCCTGAGTTGAAGGCCTAGGACTGGCATACACATACAAAAATCCCAGAAACTAAAACAATAACTGTCACCAGGTGCTCGTGAGCTTGGGTCTACCTCAATCCCTTGAGTCTCATGCCTGGACCTGTGACATGGCACGGGGTGGACAATAGGTGTGGTGCCTTTATTTAATGCCATGGGAGCCATGCACTTCTTACTATTGTGGCAATGATGGGGGAGGTGAATTCTGTCAGTTTGAACAGAGAAGTTCTTCCCCTGAGAAGTTTCTAGGAGTCTACAGGGCAGAGGGATGAGGCACAACTGAACACACCTGGACCCAATACACTGGGAAAATGGTTGATGTCAGGAAGTTAAAGAAACCCTCCATCCTCTGATGCCAAGGGAAGCATTGTGTCATAGGAGCACTAGGCCAGAGAATGTTAGGCCATAGATGTTTTCTCAGTCTGGAGGGAGTACTCCTGGACCCAGCAGAAGGACAAAGCTGGAGTCCGAAGCCACATGGATAGCTTGGGTTTCTGTCTTTTGAAACTTTTAAATTGCTGAGGGTTGCTGCGGTTTGATTTTCTACCCTGGAGAAACTAGGGCCTCTTGGAGAAACTTGGAGTTAGGTCCAAACAGGATGGGCTAGAGTCTGGCTAGTGCATGCGCTTCCTTCTGGGTGGGGCCTGAAAGGGCCAAGTCAGTCCTATGAGCCCAGGTGGGCTGAAGGGGCCAGGCTTGGGTCCAGACTGGGGATGGGGAATGCAGGACACCGTGAGGGGCCACTGGTGGGTCCAGGCTGGAGATGGAGAATGCAAGGCACTGTGAGGGGCCCCTGAGTGGGGCCTCACCTGCTTTGTGCACTGTTCTCTCCAGCCCTGTTCTGTGGCATGTGTTAAGGCCAGTTGGTTGCGTTTGGCTAGATAAGTTAAGGAAGCTATGTGGTGAGTCTTTATAGCAAGAGACAGGGGCTCTGAGTTTCTACCAGCTTCAGAAATCCTTTGGCAATTCAGAAAACAGACAGCAGGCATTGTGAGGATGTTAATAAAGCCACTAGATAGTTTGGTGAGGGGGCTGCTGGCAAGGAGCCTCTAGAATGCAGGGAGCTATCTTGGGGGAACGGGGCATAGCTCTCCTTGCTCTACAAACTTGCCAGGCCTCCCCTCCCTACCCCTGCTGAGACCCAGTGGTCTGGGACCCCCACCCCCACCCCATTTTGTTAGCAGCGGTGCAGATGGAAGGACAGACAAGCAGCATCTTTTATTTCATAGATGTAACGGCGGCACAGAAAGCCATGTGTCATTCTCCAAAGAGGAATGGAAACAGCAGGCAATTAGTCAGGAGTGTATCAATTAGTGAGCCAGAAAAAAAACGCTTTATGATATGCTGATGATTCAACACTGTCAAACTAAAACAAAATAAAAAAATAACATACCCCCAAACAAATACTCAAAACCAAAAGAAAAAAAAAGGAAAACAACAACCTTAAAGTAATCACATCATTTAATTGCATTCACAAAGATAAGCATGGTACCGCATGCTTAAAATTCTGCCCTTGAATGCTAGAAGGCAGAAAGATCTCCATCTCATGATCCACATGGTCAGACTTTGTCCCAACACATACACACACAGACACACACACACACACACATACACTTTCACACACACACACACACACACACATACACACACACATGATTGGGGATGTGCTTGGTTCAATTTCCTGTCCCGTTTCCCCTTTGGACCATGAACTCAGCATGGCCTTCCACCCACTCCCCAGTCAAGCCTTGACTAGAGCCAGCTCTGAGCGCAAGCACATAACACATCCCTGTTTGGACTGTGACTCCGGCTGCCTGGCCCTCCTCAGAGGGGTGACAGAGACCTGCCCTCCCCACCCTTCCCCGCCCCCCCCCACACCCAGCCCCTCTCACTGCAGCTGCACAGAGTCCGGCTTTACAAGCACTTAAGCAAGGAAAACTGCGGGGCTTGCTACTCTGCCCTTTACATCAAATTCCAGCACTGGCACCCATTGCTACAGAAAGCAAGATGGATGAGCTCTTCTCAGAGGTCCGATTTCCTCATGGGAATCTTGCCTCAAGTTCCTACTTTGCAAGATCATTGCCAGGATGAGATGGAAAAAGTACAAAAAGATGGTGGCCTACAGTAGGTGATAAATTCATGCCACTTGGCACCCTGGTGCTTTTGTTGGTTGGTTTTTCTTCCTCTTTCTGCTCCCTCTTCTGTACTAGGCCTTACCCTGGTGTTCATCAGTTCTTTTCCTTCCCCCTAGCCTTAGTCTTAATATAGTTGGGGTATCAAATAAAAGCATCTGCTTTGGTAGAGCTCTTTCTAGATTGCCTATGTTCTGTTTCTTTTCTTTCTTTCTTTCTCCCTCCCTCCCTATTTTCTTCCTCCCACCCTTCCTTTACCCTCACTCCCTCCCTTCATTTTTCTTTCTCTCTCTCTTCTCTTTCATTTCTTCTTCTGTTTCCTTTCTTCCTTCCTTCCTTCCTTCCTTCCTTCCTTCCTTCCTTCCTCCCTCCCTTCCTTCCTTCCTTCCTTCCTTCCTTCCTTCCTTCCTTCCTTCCTTCCTTCCTTCCTTCCTCCCTCTCTCCCTCCCTCCCTCTCTTCCTTCCTTCTTTCCTTTTCCTTCCTTCCTTCCTTCCTTCCTTCCTTCCTTCCTTCCTTCCCTCCTTCCCTCCCTCCCTCCCTCCTTCCCTCCCTCCCTCCCTCCCTCCCTCCTTCCCTTCCTTCCTTCCTTCCTTCCTTCCTTCCTTCCTTCCTTCCTTCCTTCCTTCCTTCCTTCCTTCCTTCCCCTCCTCTCCTCTCACCTCTCCCCTCTCCCCTTCCCCTCTCCTCCTCTCCCCTCTCTCCTTTCTTCTCTTCTCCTCTTGGTTCTTTTTTTTTTTTTTTTGGCCAGTCCTGGGCCTTGGACTCAGGGCCTGAGCACTGTCCCTGGCTTCTTCCCGCTCAAGGCTAGCACTCTGCCACTTGAGCCACAGCGCCGCTTCTGGCCGTTTTCTGTATATGTGGTGCTGGGGAATCGAACCTAGGGCCTCGTGTATCCGAGGCAGGCATTCTTGCCACTAGGCTATATCCCCAGCCCTCCTCTTGGTTCTTTTTGTGCTAGCACTGGGGCTTGAACTCAGGGCCTGGATGCTGTCCATTAGCTTTTTCTCTGAAGGCTGGTACTCTTCCACTTGAGATACTGCTTCACTTCCACTTCTAGATTTTGGGGATTAACTGGAGATAAAAGTCTTTCCTGCCCTGGCTGTTTTTGAACCACAATCATCAGATCTCAGCCACCTGAGTATCTAGGATTACAGGTGTGAGCTACCAGAGCCTGGGTTCTGGTTACTGTGTTGGGTTCAGCTTGGGGTTCCCCAGGGTGCCCAGGAAAAAGGGGACACCAAAAATGAACTCATTAATATATTGAGTTGTTACTTGTCTCCTTGGGTCAAAAGTGGGGACTGCCTGTGTGCAGATATCAGTGCTTCAGGAAGAAGCTGCTATGGGATTGGACTTTTGCTCTCTTCAGGGAAGGTCCTGGTCTGATGGATTCCGCTGTGGTCCCTGTGACTCCTGGCACATGAGCTGTCATTTCTGCTTCTGGGTCAAGTTTGCCCTACATGATTGGTTGCCTCTTCTCTGAGCAGGCTCTCCAGCTCTGTTCTCCAGAATTTTTCTGACAGTGTCTGGATTCAGCTTAGACGCAGCTTTGGAATGAAGTGGTGTGCGGTTTTCCCTGATTTTGGCTGTGTTTTAATAAAAGAATGCTAGTTTCAATAGACAATGTTTTGAATGTATAATTAAACATTATTGATATTTAAATCTTCATATAATAATATTTCAAAATCCCTCCCTCTCCTCCTTCTTCCCATTTCTCCCTCCCTCCCTTCTTTTCTTCCTCTCTCATTCTCCCTTTCTCCCTCCCTCTTTCCCTCTCCCCCCTCCCTCCTTTCTCCTTTTCCTCCCTCCCTGCCTCTCTCTCTTCTCCTTCCCTCCCACCTCCTTCCCGCCCTATAGATTAAGTGTCTTTTATTCAAAATGCTTGGTACCAGAAATGTTTCATCTTAGGATTTTCAGATTAAAGATGCTCTACTCGCATCTTGGTTCAGAAATATGGCCACTTTGCTTGTCAGGGACGGCCTGAGAACCCACACCAATTGTGTTTGATTCATCAGCCTCCTTCCTTGCTCTGAGCTGGCCTGTCCTGCTTCCTGAGCCTCGGCTTACTCAGCCTCCAGGGAAGTTGCCATCAAGCAGATGGATGGGCGCTTCTCAGCTGTGGAGCAAATTCACTTCAGCAACCCAAGAGCAGTCTGAGAAACAAATGTTTCTGCTGTAAACATCTCACAGAGTCATAAACCTCAGCCTCTCTTTACAGCCCCGCAGAGAGGTGACCCTGCCCTTCTGGGACCTCTGTGGCTGGGCCCTGTGGTTTATGAGTCTTGTTTTCGGCAGAGGAGAATTGGTGGCTTGTTGGGAAGGAGCAGAGATTCAGGAAGGGGTCATTCAGAACCTCAGGCAGGGTCCGATCACAATGTGGAATGTGGACTGCTTCAGTCCACCATGTTGGGTGCCCTGCACCGTGCCTGAACAGCACAAGAAGCCAAGTTTGATGGCTCCTGTCCGGCCTTGTCCTGTGGAGCCTGTGAGATCCACCCAGGCATCTGCCTCCTCCATGAGCTCCATGAGGAAGCTCCTGAAGTCCTGTTGCATTGGGTAGCCACTAAGATCATGCCTTGGTTTGCTAGGGCTGTTGTCACAAAATACCCCAGGTAGGTGGTATTAAACAACAGAAACTCATTGGCATAGTTTTGGAGGCTGGGAAATACAAGATCAAGGTATCTGTAGGTTTGGTTTCTCTTGATTTCTGCTTTATGTGTCCAAATTTTCTCTTTTAAGGGTACCAGGAAGATTGGACTAGGACCCAATCCTAACGGCTTTGTGTTAACTAAATCACTTCTTCGAAGGCCCTGTCTCCAAAGACAGCCCCCTTGTGAGGTTCTTTACCATCCAAGCATGGGACAGCCCATGATTGAATTAATCAGAAATGAGAAAGGAGCTGAGCTGGAACAAGAAGAAAAATAGTATTTTTTAAGCCAAGTGAAGTAGACCTTGGTGTTTTCAGAAATAACAGCCATGGGTTTGGGAAGGCTCTGGGAGTCCACGCGAGGTAGTGATTTGTCATTTTGCTGGGGCATTGATTTGATGTCTGAGCTCTGCTTAATGGCAGAGAGAGGAATGTATAAGAACCGCCTAGGAGGCTTAAACCAGGGCTCTGCTCTCCGGACTATATATTTTTTTTTCAGAGGAAATGGTATGTTCTGATAATCAACAGGTAATAAGAACCTGTGAATTATCGACAAGGACATAGGTCCCCACTTTCAGGGCATCTGCCGAGACTCAGCCCAGCACCCGGCTTCCTCAGGTGTGCAGGAATGAGTGGGTGCCGGAAACAGGCATGCTCAGTGTTCACAGCAGCGGAGCACCGTCCTGACAGGTGTGCTCAGTGTTCACAGCAGCTGTGCACAGTCCTGACGGCGTGCTCAGCGTTCACAGCAGCTGTGCATCGTCCTGACAGGTGTGCCAGCCCAGAGAGAGTTGTTCTCCATTCCCAAGGACTGACAGGGCCGGCGGCCCGGGACTCTCGAGGATCTCGGAACCCTGACAACCAGGAAGATGACGAGTGCTGCTGCTGCATAATCCAGTGAACGATCCAGATGTGCCCGGGAAGGCAAAGGCGAAGGCGGCATCCATGGCTTCCCCGGGGTAGAGGCTGGAATGGGGGAGATGGGCTTGGGTAGGAGGACTAAGTCCATGGAAGTCCCCGGGCCCGGAGCACAGCCACCGGGCGATTCGCCGCTTTCCCAGCAGGTGGCGCCATCCCGCTGGCTTTCCGAGGAGAACGGGCCTGGCAGGCACAAAGGCTTCCCTCGGTCTCCTTGCCTAGCTGCTCCCTTAGCGAGGATCCCCGCACCCACAGGGTGCCAGCTCGACATGGAGTCTCCTTTCCTGGGGACTGAGAAAGACAGGGTATGTGTTCTCTTCGGGGAAACCCGGCCTTCCCCATGTGCATTTGCTGGAAGGATGAAACAGCTTCTGCTGGCCCCGGACTTGCTGGCAAGTAGCCAGTGACCAAGGCATCAGGGTCAGTTAGAAGGAGGCACTGCCAGCCGGCGCCCATGCCTCACACTGGCAATCCCAGCTACCCAGGAGGATGAGCTCGGAGGATCAGAGTTTGAAGCCAGCCCAGGCAGGCAAGCTCATGAGACTCCTATCTCCCATTAATACCGTAAGCCTGGAAGTGGAACTGTGGCTCAAGAGGTAGAATGCTAGCCTAGAGCAAAACACAAGTCTCAGAGACAGTGCCCAGGCCCTGAGTTCAAGCCCCAGCACTGGCAAAAAAAAAAAAAAAAGGGGGAAAAGAAAAGATGGCATTGTCTTGGGTAGCTGGGAGATCACTGGGGCCTGGACGCCTCTCTGGCAGCAGCCAGGTAGGAACACTCTGCCATGAAAGTGTGGTCCCTCTCTAATCCAGAGGTGGTGTCTAAATGGCTGGAGAAGACATAGAGTTCCCAGTCCTGACTTAACCCTGTGCATATCCCATGTTAGCATCAGGGAGGCAACTGAGGATGCAGTTATGACATTTCGATCCAGGTGCTTCTTTGATTTGCTATGTGATCTAGATGAGTTACTTAACCTTTCTGTGCCTGAAGGACCCCTTCTGTAATCTGGGGGTGGTGGTGCTGGTGGTGGTGACACTTTCCTATCTCAAAACTGTACTATGAGAAATACACTACTAAATTTAAAGCACTTAGGGACAGAGTCTGACACAAAGTTATTACCTCTCTGCAGTTATTGCCATCAGCTGAGTGAGCACAGGGTAACTTTCCAAAGGAGGTCATTTAGGACCCCCCCTCCCCCCTAACATGGTATGCAGTGTCCCATCATGCCGAGTTAGATTTAAATGAGGGGAACTGGGAAGCAGAGCAAGAAAGGAAGGGGCCAGGGACAAGAGGAAGCCTTCAGCACCCACCCCCAGTGACCTACTTTTTTTTTTTTTTGCCAGTCCTGGGGCTTAGACTCAGGGCCTGAGCACTGTCCCTGGCTTCTTTTTTGCTCAAGGCTAGCACTCTGCCACTTGAGCCACAGCGCCACTTCTGGCCGTTTTCTGTATATGTGGTGCTGGGGAATTGAACCCAGGGCCTCATGTATACGAGGCAAGCATTCTTGCCACTAGGCCATATCCCCAGCCCAGTGACCTACATTTTTGAATTAGACTTTGCCCCTCTAACAGTCCATTCTGCTACAAACTTGTCAGTGGATAGGTGCATTGAATTTTAGGCCTTTGCTGTCCAATTACCTCTGGAGAGCGCCACCAGCTGGTGACTAAGCCTATAACACGAGAGCTTTTGGGTCATTTTATAATCAAATCAAATGGGGCCCCAAACCTTTCCAGAGAGGGACTTGCTATTCACGCCAGGCCACTAGGACTCACACCAGGGCAACATTGAAGCTGAATGATGAGAGAGGGAGGCCGAGGAGAGGTATTTCTGCTCCTGTTTCTAGTTGGATGTGCCAATGGCGGATAGGAGTACCCCTGGAGTCCTGCATGAGACACAGAAATAGTGCTCAACTCGCAGGTGTTGGAAATAACCTTCAGGATCAGAAAGGAATGAGACTCAAGACTCAGAAATGACTCCTCAAAGCAAAGTTCTACTTCTGCAGAAGGGCGCCTGGCTGACAAGAGTCACATTAACAAGCACATGGGGCAGACAGGCAGTCCATCAACATTTCATCCCTAACATGTAACAGGTTTTTGTTCTGATTGATTAGAACTGAAGTTCACAGACTTATACAACTGACAAGTTTGAAATGGGTTGAGAGTCTTACCCAATCAATCAGCCCATAGCAGAATACCTGGCAGAGGAGGAGGAGGAGGAGGAGGAGGAGGAGGAGGAGGAGGAGGAGGAGGAGGAGGAGGAGGAGGAGGAGGAGGAGGAGGAGGAGGAGGAGGAGGAGGAGGAGGAGGAGGAGGAGGAGGAGGAGGAGGAGGAGGAGGAGGAGGAGGAGGAGGAGGAGGAGGAGGAGGAGGAGGAGGAGGAGGAGGAGGAGACGATAATTGAAATGATTTTTTTGTCAACTGGATTTCATAAGGTTGACCCAGAGAACATGTGGATATAGACACATTTCGAGAATTGTAAGCTGCATCACAATTTAGGAGGTGGTGGGTGGCTGCCCCTGAGTGGCATTGCTCTTGTCAATCAACCAATAGACAGAAAAGATCTTAGTCCACACAAAGGGAAGTGTTGGCAGAAACCCTGCCATCCAGGAGCCCAGCCAACCAGCCCAGGGTGTGGCAACCACCCACCACAGGCCCAAGGGCAGCAAGACCCAGAGTCCACCTGGTGTGGCAGGGTCAGAGGGGCAGCCAGGCATTGAGACGCCACCAGGAGCATCTGAGTCACCCCATACCTGATGTGATAGCACAACAGGCAGGATACAAATTGAAGCTCCTCCCATAGCCACTCACACACACATGGTTTCTACTGTGTTTTTGTAACTCCTGGGGCTGGTATCTCCACATGCTAGAATACATGTTCTCGCTAGCACACCATGGCAACATGAGAGGTTTGAGTCCCAGCTTAGTCACCTTAGTTCCCAACACTGACCTGAACTAGGCTTAACATTTCCTTCCTCCTCCAGCTCCTTTTTATGGTGGCACTCAGCTTTGAACTCAGAGCTTTCCAGGCAGGTGTTCTAGTGCTTGAGCCTACGGCTCCCCAGCCCCCACAGCTATTTCTCAGGTGAGGTTTCACATTCATGCCCAGTTGGGTCTGGACACAGAACTCCCTGCCTATCCTTCCATGGAGCTGGGATGACAAGTCTCATGAGCATCCTCCTTTCTACCCTAGCGTGGTCTTGAACTGGGCTTATAGATGTGAACCATTAAGCCTTGCTTTTAGCAGGTTTGGAAAGGAGACAACAATATTGGACTGAAGCCAGGTTCCTGCTGGGGTGGAGTGGGGGGTGGGGTGAGCCTGGAGAGAAGTGGGCAGAGCCACCCAAACCCTATTCCTGACTTTGCTCCAGGGGCTAATCAAGAGTTTCCAGAAAGCTCAGAGGGATGCAGCAGAGGCTCACTGGAAAACTTTGTTATTTAATAGATTGCTTTCTTTCTCTCCCCCTGTGTTTCAGCAGGGCATAGCAATTGCCTTCCATTCCATACCTCGGGAGCAGCCTGGGCTGTGCTGATCTCCCTGTGCCATGCCAGGTGGGCAGGGCAGGCTGCCTGGCACAGGTCCCTGGGTGGCTCTGACCCCCAGCCCACGGGTGATGCTGATGCAATGTGTTGGATGGCCAGAAGTCTAAGTAGGAGGAAAATCCTGGGCCATCAAGCCCGTGTCTGTTGCTGTTAGTGACATCCTGAAATGACTGGCAATCAAGAGCAGGGTCCTGAATTTTCTTTGCTGTTATTTCCTCTTTGGGGGCAGCACCAGATCTAAAACTGAGAAAGACATACACCCACCCCTGGGCTGGTTACCATGGCTGCAGGGGCTTCCCAAGGCTGGAGGGTCCAGGTTGTCAGTGGATGGGGATGGGGATGGAGAAGAGCCTGCAGTGGGGGTACCTGTAGGCGTGCAGTTTGGCAGCCTGTTCCCTGAGGGGGGAAGATCGATAGTAGGGCTCACCACATGTGCATCCTTCTCAGCGACTGACCACTTCAACTTTCCTAAAGAGGCATCAAGGAGCTCAAACAGAGCTCAGGGTGCAGGGCTGGCTTTGCGCTGCGGAAGAGTTACTAGGCGACTAGGAGATTGAAGGTCAAAGCTCTGCAAAGAAAAGATGTACACACTCTCCAAGATGCTCTCTCTCTCCCCCATCCCTCTCTGTCTCTCTCCCTTGTGTACTCACACACTGATGTGATTTATTTGATTGCAGTGATTCCTCACAATGGAGTTCTGTCTATCATCTATCTATAATATAATTTTTATTTAGATCTCAGTGTTTTTGAAGGTCTAGGGTCCTGTGTGGTAGATGTAGTTACTTCCAGCACCCCAATAACTGTTTCCTCAAATCTTTGCTCCCTGCCTCATCCACTACTGAATAATGTCCAAAAAGAATAAAATTCTATCCTTGCCATAGCAGCAAAGAGCTAAGCTAAGTGAACAAGAACAGGCATAGACAGACAAACAGCACATGATCTCACTTCTTTGTACAATCAAAAAGAGTTAAATTCATAGAGAGAATGGTGATTGGCAGGGTGTGTGTGTGTGTGTGTGTGTGTGTGTGTGTGTGTGTGTGTTGTGTGTGATGAGGAACTGCTACTCAAACTGGTATAAACCTTTGGCATGCAAGATGAGTAAATTTGCTGGGTTCCAATGGCTCACATCTATAATCCTAGCTATTCAGGAGGCTGAGATCTGAGGATATCAGTTTGAAGCCAGTTTAGCTAGGAAAGCTTGTGAGTCTCTCACCTCCAATTAACCAGAAAAAAGTAGGAAGTGGAACTGTGGCTCAAGTGGTAGAGTTCCAGCCTTGAGCAACAAAGCTCCAGGACAGCAGCCATGCTCTGAGTTCAAGTGCTAGAACCAGCACATGCACATAAAAAGAAAGACAAAGAGACTCTCTAGATCTAATGTATCATACTGAGAGTGTAGGTATCAACATGGTATTGTATATGTGACATATGTTGAAGATAGATCTTAAGTTTTATGCACATACATGCAGGTATGTTGATTGTTGATTGTAAGGATTATTTGCCATAGAGATTCTATCTGTCTATCTGCCTGCCTACCTATCTGTCATCTGTCTGAGAAGTTGTATAGTTGAAACACATAAGATTTCTATTTGTCAAGTGTAACTCAATACTTTTTTTAGAAACACGAATCAAGATCATCTATCATTTTGTCACAACTTCAAAAGCCTGCAGTTAAGGGAAGGCCCTGGAACTGTGGTGGCAGCAGGGGCTGAGGGGCCCTGGACCAGGCGGGGCCCAGGGGATGAGTGCTGTCACTTCAGAATGGATGAAAGTTCAGAGGTCTGCTATAGGTGAAGGCTGTCACTTCAGAATGGATGATGGTTCAGAAGTCTGCTATAGGTGAAGGTACTGGTGCAGGATTCAGTGGGAGACTGCATGTGGTTGGGAAGAACTTTATATCTACTCTTACAAGGAGCACTATTGCTATACAACCAATATATCCATTGAGATGTAAAAATAGAGCTGGGTGCCAGTGGCTCCTACCTGTAACCCTAGCTACTCAGGAGATTGAGATTGAGGATTGCAGTGTGAAGCTGGCATAGGAAAATCTGTAAGTCTCTTATCTCTAATTACCACCAAAACATTGGAAGTTGAGCTGTGGCTCAACTAGTAGAGCACTCGCCTCAAAAATATAAGAGCTCAGGGACAGTACTCAGGCTCGAGTTCAAGCTCCAGGACCAGAACACATGCACAAAGAAAGATATAAAAATAACTACATAATACAAACGTAAAGTTTGCTTTGGAATAACCCGTGTGTGTGTGTGTGTGTGTGTGTGTGTGTGTGTGTGTGTGTGTGCGTGCGCGCGCATGCACATGCTGGAACCAGAGTTATGAGCATAGCTCTTGCTCAAATATTTTTGCCCACAGTTTGTGCTCTACTCTCTGAGCCATGCTTCCAGCCTGGCATTTTCTGGTTAATTGGAGATGGATCCTCACAGGTTTCTCTGCCCAGGCTGACACTGAACTTTTTTTTTTGCTGGTTCTGGAGCTTGAACTCAGGGACTGAGCACTGTCTCTGACTTCTTTTTGGGCAAGGCTAGCACTGTACACTGTGCTTTCTGAAATCAGTATAGGGAGTCCTCAGCCTCTCTGATGGAGGTTATAATTGGATTTTAATATGAGATTCCCTAACTTCAGAGAGATGAGGTAGTTTTCTCCAAGAGGATTAACTCTATTTCCATTCGATTTTGGGGTCATCATAGTACAGAGTTAATGTTCTGACATGAATCTAGAGACCATGATTTCTTTTATTTGTTTTCTCTCCACTGGTCTTCAAGTTCTTTCATCACAAGTTCTCTCTCTCTCTCTTTCTCTCTCTCACAGACACAGACACACAGACACAGACACACAGACACACAGACACAGACACACAGACACACAGACACACAGACACACACACACACACACACACACACACACACACACACACACACACACTGTCCTGTCTTTTTCTTTCTGCCCATCCTGTGGCTTGAGCTCAGGGTCTGGGTGCTGTCCCTGAACTTCTCTGCTTAAGGCTAGTGCTCTCCTACTTGAGTCACAGCTTCACTTCTGCCTTTTTTGAGGGGCGGGGAGAGGGGAGGGGCAGAGTAGTTAATTGAAGTTAATAGTTTCATGGACTTTTTGTTCCCTGGGCTGGTTTCAAAGCACAATCTTCAGATGTCAGCCTCCTGAGGGGCTAGGATTATATGCGCCTAGCTTGAGTACAATATATCTAGATCAGTGCCCCTCCTTTCATCATTCTCCCCTTCTCTTCCAACCTACCATTGCTTGGTTCACATAGGTTCACTGAATATGACAACTGTCTTTGCCTACCTTTTCTCTCTTCACCCACCCACCCACCCCACTCCACTTACTTCCCTACCTCTCAGACAAAATATGTTTCAACTTCCTTGAATTCATCTTGTTAAACTGTTCAATGCTGAGGAGTCACATAGTTGGAACCCTTCTCTGTATATGCCACGTTTCATTCAGGTGGTTTGTATGTCTTTGCACATGACCCTGTATGTGTTTTCATCTATGTTTATAATTTAGATCTAAATTACACCCATGAGAGCTCTTTGTCTCTCTGAGCTTGAGAAATCAGAATTTTTAAATGACATCTTCTCAGGTGGAGACATTTTATCAACTTACTCTCAAGGAGGGATTATAAAAAGGAATCACTTTTCCCCTCTATCCTATGTCTATTTCTTTCCTTCTTTTTAGTTTGCTATTATTTTTACTTGATTAAGGTTTACAACATTTACATTCTAGTCTTTAAATCTCACAATTGGTTAATTTTGGTTCTATATATATATAGTTTAAAGATTTAGAATAAAAGATCACTGGTTATCTTTTACTAAAGCGTGTCATAGTTTACTTATTTCTGATTATTTCTTGGGAATTGAATCTGTGATCAAGTAGATTTTTTTTCAAGGCAGGCTCAGAGTAGTGTATATTCAACACAGAATAATTTCAAGCAGTGATCACCATGAAATGTTATTTAACAATAATAAATAGAATAATGAAATAATGATAATAACACCTCTTATTCTTTGGAGACTATTTTTCTTATTCATCTGGTATTTAATTGTTTTCCTCTTCAAATTGGTGCTCTGTCATTCATCAGAGAATAAAATCATTACCTCTTTGTTTTTTCTCTAAAGATATATTTACAGAAGCATTTCTTGTCTCAATTGCCTTTTTTATTTTGGGTTCTTTAGCTATGCAAAAACTTTAATTGTATGTAATTAAATCTGATGATCTATTCTTTGTGATTTCTTCTATTACTTCTAAATTTACATACTTGAGATTCAATTTTATAGTCTTATTTTTTCTATAATTGGAATTTAATATCTTAATACGTAGCTCTGTAATTCATTTAGAAATTTATCTACTGTATGATTTAAGGAGGAACTCAAAGTTAATATTTTCCCAGATTTATACTTCATGCAAATTTTTGATGAGCTCTTCCTCTTCTTTTTTTTTTTTTTAAATTGGTACTGATCCTGAGGATTGAACTTGGGGCCTGGGTACTGTACCTTTTTTTTTTTTTTTACACAAGGCTTGTGCTCTATGACTTGTGCCACAGTTCCACTTCCAGCTCTGTGTGTGTGTGTGTGTGTGTGTGTGTGTGTGTGTGATTAATTGGACATAAGGGTGTCATCTTCTTACCCAGGCTGGATTCCAACTGTGATCCCCAGATCTCAGCCCCCTGAGTAGGCAGAGTAACAGAAGTGGGCCACCAATGCCCAGCACAAGCTCTTCCCTTTCTATCTTCCTTGAATTTTAAGTATTCTTGTGCAGTTTTGTGAACTAGGGCTTCTCCCTGCTCTGCAAGGCCAATTGTTTCATCTAGATGGTTCTCTAAACTAGTTCTTCTCAAGCTGAATTTCTTGTGTTTCAGTAAATCCTCTTGTAACAGAGACCTTAAGAGCAAATCAAACACTCCACTTGACATGCGCACCTCTCAACTCTGAAAGTAGTTCTGTCTCAAAGGTCTGTGCGTCTGGCATCTGACTTCCTTTCACAGGAGGGTGAGCCCAGTGACCTCTCAATTATGCAAATGATGCTTTCTCCTTTGCAAGCTTGGCTCCTGCAGGAAGTCTTCAGCTTCCACAAATCACACTGGGTCATCAGAGGATTTCTTTATTGTACAGGAATGAGAAGTGTAAGCTCTTCATGCACATACCAGGCTTAGAGGCCCACTGAACAAGCATAATGTTCCCACTATCTTAGGGCATCTGATAGTTTGTTGTGTTAATTTATCTTTTTATAAGTTGATCTTCCACCATCCTAAGGTAAACTGGTGGAGGGCAGGGAATCCATACCTTTAGCTCTCGAGTCTCTGGTATAGATAGAGCACAGCACGACTCATTAGACTGAGGCTTAATCACAACCCATTAGAGAATGGTTCCATTTCTAAGCCCCATCCCCTCCTCCAGCTCAATCGTCTGGGCCAATTGCTGGTGCATCCCAGATACTGTCGAAAACAAGCAGTGAGACATTCAACAGATTCCCCAAATTTCTTTAAATCAGTTTCACTGTGTGCATCCTAGCTATGGCCATGACTGGCTCTAGGCTCCATGATACATTCAGAGATGAATCAGACATGATTTCCTTCCTTGTGGAACTCTGACATTCGAAGGACAAATGACAATTAGCTTAAATACAATTCAAAAGGGGACCTGATTGGTCCCACACAAGCTGTGTCTCAATAAAGAGAAGGAAAGGAAGAGAAAAAACAGAATTTCTCCCATTAACCTTCTGGGATAAGAAACATCATAATTTTGGTCTTATTAAAGGCTGCCCCATGATTAATATTTCCCTCTAAGAGGCAATTAAAGAACTATTATCCAGGGAAATTGTGACAAAAGGAATTAAACCATGCCAGCTCTGTTCAGGCAGAATAAGGATCAGCTTTGAGTATTAAAAATTTGGTCTCGTTAGACTAAAGGCTTACATTTTATCCTTAACTTATACTTAGGTGTGTATAAGAACCATTGAGCGGATAAGCAATAAATTATCCAGAACTACTTAGCAAATACAATCTGCAGTGATAAATGGAATATATTATAATCATAGTGTGATAATCAGAATAATGATAATTTAACATGTGTGGTAGACTTGAGGGGTAACAACTGTTTCTGTCAGTGAAAGCACTTGAATTGGGAAACATAAAACTATACTTTTCCACGCTATAGAAAGCACTTCATTATTTCCAAGTATTATGGAGGCAGGAAATCATCTCACTTGGTGCTGTGATTGTATCATGTTCACAAGTGCAGCTAATTATAAATTTTTTTTATCAGATTTTGTTTTTACAAACCTAGCTATTTTTTAAGGTGCTTAATGGGTGGGTAATTACAATATCTGTGAAATTTTAAAAATATACACAGTAACCACTGAACAATAGGCATGCATATCTTTTATCATTTCAAAAGACAGTGGCCCAGACAGGACAACTGTCTTGCTAAGAATTGAATCACTATTCCTCCACTTCTGCAGAGTGCTTGGAACTCTGTATTGTTGTTTTTAGCAGACAATATTTTCTGGAATGAAGGGTGTGTGTGTGTGTGTGTGTGTGTGTGTGTGTGTGTGCATGCACATGTACTGATCTTGAAGCTTGAACTCAGGATCTGGGCCTTGTGCCTAAATTCTTTACCTCAAGACTAGTATTCTGCTGTATGGACCACACATGCACTTTTGGCTTTTTGGTGGTTAATTGGAGATAAGAGACTCATGGACTTCCCTGCCCTGGCTGGCTTCCAATTGCGATCTTCAGATCTCAGCCTCCTGAACAACTAGGACTAAAAGCGTGAGCCACAGGTACCTGGCTAAGGCTTTTATTGGGGTGTGTGTGTGTGTGTGTGTGTGTGTGTGTGTGTGTGTGTGTGTGTAAAATGTGCCTGTACTGGGGTTTGAACTCAGGGCCTGGATGCTGTCCCTTAGGTTTTTCTTCTCAAGACCTTTCTACCACTTGAGCCACAGTTCTATTTCTGGCTTTTTACTTTTTATTTTTGCTGATTAATTGGAGATCAGAGACTCAGGGACTTTTCTGCTTGGGCTGACTTTTGACCATAATCCTCAGCTCTTAGCCTTCTGAGTAGCTAGGATTCCAGGCATGAGACTTTGGTGCCCAACTTAATTTTGGATGAAATGTTTCTTTACTCTGAATTTCTACACATCCCTGTGTAGCAATGTTCTACTCATCCTTTCAGCCCAGCAGTTTCAAAATAAGTTCTTGTCTATATTAGTCACTTCTTCCCTCCCTTTAGAGAAAAATTTCCACATGATTAATGTTACATTACAAAACCTGTGCTTTTGGTATTATGTTTTACTGTAGATGCCACCCAGCTGTAGCTGTCAGTGAATCATGTTGTGTGATAAATGAGCCCAAACAGCTCTGGAAACATGATCAACTTTTCCCCATTAATCCAATCCATGAATGAGTCCTGAGTTGTCATGGCATCATGACACGTGAGATGTGTACAGAGAGCTTTCCCTGTGAGATTCCCAGGCCTTGGAGAGACTTCAGGGACCCATGGAGCTCCTCATAAAAGACTGCCTTCCTCCATGATAGTCAGCAGACAGCAGCTCATGAAATCCCTTCTTTACTTGCTTCTTTTCGCTTCTGTTCTTGCTGCCAGTGTCGTTTTCTTAGATCTAGAGTTATCCCTAGGCAAGGAGGGTGTCTAGCTTAGGGAGCCGGAAGTCTTGCCTCTCCATCAACCCAGAAGCTACTGGAGATGGCAACACTCCCAGAATCTAGACAGTAGTAGCCAGACCTGCTGGTCTGTAGACAGTATGCACACAGGGCCCAAGCGAGGCACCAGACAGCAGCCATGAGAGCTCCTGGGGGGTGTGGTCATTGAGGGGGTCAGGACCAGCTCTCTCCTTGTCTTTTCTGGGTGTTCTCTTCTGTCTGCATTTGTAGCTTAAAGGGTGTGCATTTCTGCTCCCTGCTCTATGTAGTCCCCCCACCCCAACACCAAGTGAGAACTATGCACACAATGAAACCATCATCTCTTTGAGGTTGTATTCAGGGCAGCTAGGGTGGAGTTTGGGGGTTTGCAGATGGACAGGCCAAAGTCTTTCAGTGTGTTCTTCCACAGGGCCCGTCAAGCTTTTGTGGTGTTTTAACTGGGTAGTTGCCTTCCTCTTTGACCTCTGGTTCTAGAACTCTCCATACATCAAGATGAGTAGCAGCTGCCACTTTCTCTACATTTGTATCTCTACTGAATTGTGAAGAAATCCAAATCTGGTCTGTCCATCTGCTCCCCACAGCAGGGGAAAATAATTTTCTTCATGCACCCTTCAAGTCTAGTAGGATTTTATTGTTCAAGTCCAGCTTCATGTTCATCAAGGCATGCATGACTCTGGCTCTGCAGTGTCTACTCCGGACAGGACCTGTACTCCCTGTGGGCTTTTATGACATTTAGAAGATGCTCTGATGTAACTTCTTTTCATGTTCATTTTACTGTCTATATTCTGTCCTTGGCCCAAGGCCTCCTCAACCATATACTCTAGGAGGTCTCTGGCTGCTGCCTGGCTCCTTGGCCTGATCCTGTATGCACACTCTGTCTACAGACTAGCCAGCTCTGGCAATTGTGCCTGAGATTCTGGGTGAGGAGAAGAACTCTTTTCTTTCTTTCTTTCTTCTTTTTTTTTTTTTTGGCCAGTCCTAGGGCTTGAACTTAGGGCCTGAGCACTGTCCCTGGCTTCTTTCTGCTCAAGGCTAGCACTCTGCCACTTGAGCCATAGCGCCACTTCTGGCCTTTTCTACATATGTGGTGCTGAGGAATCGAACCCAGGGCTTCATGTACATGAGGCAATGCCACTAGGCCATATTCCCAGCCCGAGAAGAACTCTTTTACTCTTCCATGATGAGGTTGAAAGTGGGCCTTACTGAACGGGAAGCTGGTTGACATGACTGTGTGTGCTAGTAATCAAGGAATGACTGTGTTTATTCTGGCTGAGTCAGTGAGTTGGTATTCTACTGGTTGTTTTTCCTTGACCTTTTTATTTTTTTGTACCAGTCAGGACTTGTTCACCATTCCTTAATTTTTTTTTTCCCTACAGGTCCTGTGGCTTGAACTCAGGGCCTGGGTCTGTCCCTGACCTTTTTTTTTTTTTTTTTTTTTTTTTTTTTTTTTTTTCTCAACATAGAGCTCTACAACTTGGGCTATAGCTCCATGTCCTTCGTTATGGTAGTTAATTGGATTGAGTTAAGAGTTTCATGGACTTTCCCTTCTTGAGAGCAATTCTCAGATTGCAGCCTCCTAGGATTACAGGTGTGAGTTACTAGCATCTGACTCCATAGCTCTTTTGGCTCAAGGCTGGTGCTCTACCACTTCAGTCACAGCTCCATTTCTAGTGGTTAATTGGAGATAGGTCTCATGGAATTTCCTGCCTTTGAATTGTGATCCTCAGATCTCATTCTCTGGAGTAGCTAGGATTATAGGCATGAGCCACTGGTGAATGACATTGTTGGTTATTCTAAAGTGGGTTGCTCATATATGGTAGACGATTATAACTTTAGTAATTTCTGGTGTGAGGTTTTGGTCACTAGAGGCTGCCTCAGTGGAGAGTGGGCCTCCTTCCTGCTGACCTTTGGGCCCCTCTTGGAGATAAAGATGTCTTTCCCACTGGAGGATGGACCATATTCCTCCTTTTCTTTGACAACATTGGGTGTACTGATGGTGTTCAGTATCTTACATTATTTATAGCCATCTTGCCATTTCCATGGATGCAACCATGCTCAAGTTGCCCCTGTTGCTATGGCTACCACCGGACCACCTGAATGGATTCTTTTGCATCTGTCAGGCCTTGCATCTTTCTATCCATCCTCTGCTCTGAAGTTGGCATTCTGTAAATGAGATCTACGGGTTTGCTACTGTATTGGAGCAGAGTTTAAACATTTTACTGCAGCTACAGTGATTGAGGGGTGTGCTTAGATTCAGCTTACTTGAATGCTCAAGCCCAATCTTATGTTCAACTCTCACTCCTCTTTTGTCTTTCACAATTACTGGCTCTTCCTTGCCTCAGGCACTCAGTACCTGCAGTTTCCTCTGCCCAGGGCAGTTCTTCATCTGCTCAGATCTGTCTTGTTCTTCAGATTTGCTCAAATGTCCCTTCTTTGAAGAAAACTTTCCAGATTCTTATCTTACCTTGCCCAGATATTCCCACAGTTTCATTCCTTTGGGGCTTAGCAGAGTGGTGAGTTTTGTTACTGTTATTAGGCCACCAGATCCTAGAAGGGTAATCCCATTAGAGATCACCTTTAGCACTGAGCAAGAGATTAAGGAATAGTGACCAGGCCCTGAGTTCAAGCCCTAGTACGGTCACACACATACACACACACACACACACACACACGCACACCCCCCCCCCCACCAGTAGTTATCACCTGTGAACACTAGTGTCCAATAGCTCACAACTCAGAAGACATTCAAGAAAATATGATGTTGGGCATATCTCTGTGTTTATGGTTATTTGGGGGCTGGGAATATGGCCTAGTGGCAAAAGTGCTTGCCTAGTATACATGAAGCCCTAGGTTCGATTCCCCAGCACCACATATATAGAAAACAGCCAGAAGTGGCACTGTGGCTCAAGTGGCAGAGTGGCCTTGAGCAAAAAGAAGCCAGGGACCAGACCCAGGACTGGCAGAAAAAAAAAAAAAAAGGACTTTTGGGCTGGGAATATGGCCTAGTGGCAAGAGTGCTTGCCTAGTATGGTTATTTTGTTGAAGCTTCTAGACTCACTGCACAGCCAAACATGGTCAAGAATATGACAACGGAAAGGAAAACTCTTGAGAATTGCAGTTCTCCATATTTGGGGGCTTGGTTACCTCTTGCAGGCCAGCCCAGAGCTTCAGTTTTATCATCTGTAACAAGGACAGTTTGAAATGGACTAGATCAGCCTTTGCTTGCTTGCTTTTGTGCTCTCTCTCTTTTTTCCTTCTTTCCATCCTCCTCTCCTCCCTCCCTCCCTCCCTCTCTCCCTCTCTCCTTCCCTTCCTTCCCTCCATTATTTCTCTTTCTTTATTTCTTTCTTTGTTTCTTTGTTTCTTTGTTTCTTTCTTTGTTTCTTTCTTTCTTTCTTTCTTTCTTTCTTTCTTTCTAGGAATTGAACTCAAGGCCTGGGTGCTGTCCATGAGCTCTTTTGCTCAAGGCTAGCACTCTACTACTTTGAGCCATAGCTCTACTTCCAGTTTTCTGGTGGCTAATTGACAGTAAGAGTCTTATGGACTTTCTACCAGGGCTGGCTTTGAACTGTGATCCTCAGATCCTCAGCCTCCTGAGTAGCTAGGATTACAGGAGTGAGCCATCAGTGCCTGGAAAGACCAGCCTTTTCTGATCTTTTCTGTTCTGAATGTTGATGGTTTTGGGGGTTTGATCTCTGTATCTCAGAGAGCTCCATCTTCTCGGACTCCTAAAATGCAAATAAATGTATGCAATTATTTACTATACTTTTGTGAATGAATGTACTATGTAATTATCTATCTATCTATCTATCTATCTATCTATCTATCTATCTATCTATCTATCTATCTATCTGCCTATTTATCTATCAAATTTTGTCTTGTGGGGAATGTTTCTCTGATTTTCTTGTTAGCTTCACATAGAAAAGTTTATATATATTTAAGAATGTGGGACTTATGTGTAGGAGACCTCTGTGTTGATTAATGAATTGTGAGCTGCACATTTTGAGCGTGTGGCTAGTGGTGTGTCTGCTGGTGAAGGGAGAAGGCACTGCCTGTCCCCACTTCTCTTGTCAGGCCCAGGCCTGTGGGGACAGGAAGCTAATTATCACTTTCTAGCACACTTGAAGCCTCCTCCTGGTTTGAAAGGACTGCCCCCTGCTGGTCCACTGAAAAACACCCACACAAACAATTATTTCCTTAACTCCGTGTCACTCCGGGTGCCTATGTGTCCGTCATACTCGAACTTTGATCATGAGATTCATGCAGGATTTGGATTTAATGTCAAGAAAAGTGCTTGCTTGGGAGGCCCTAGTGGCCTCCTCCTCAGTGGTTATAATGAATATGGGTGTTCAGTCATTGTGGGAGGCAAGCGGGATCCCCTTCCCATGGAGGTAAAATAAGATGGAGGGTGAAGTCAGACCTGTAAAAACTGTACTCTGTCAACAGGTGAGCAGCTGTGATGAGGCTGAGAAGAAGTGATCTGGGGAGGGCTAACACATGTAGTCTGAGCCCCGCGAGGACATCTGGCAAGAGGGAAGATGTGGGACATTTCACGACAGACAGATGTCCTCTCATCACCTCCCATGAAAACTCACACTGGTAGAGCCCAGTCCTTTGCTGTTTGTATTTTTTGCCAAGCGATTGACATTTCGTTTCCCCCTTAGTCTTGACATATCACATGAGGTAAGACATCCAGAAAATCGTTATTTCATGGAGAGGATTGTTTAGAAAAAGATAGTAGTTTTCCTCAAAGTCACACAATGTGACTTCAAAGAGAGCTGTTCTTTGTTTCTTTTATGGTAACAAACTATCTCAAGCCAGGCTCTGAGGGCTCCTGCCTGTTGTCCTAGCTACCTACTGGGGAGGCTGCAATCTCAGGGTAGAGGCTTGAAGCCAGCCTGGGCAGACAAATTGGAGAGACACTTCTCTCCAATTAACCAGCAAAAGGCTGGAAGTGGACCTGTGGCTCAGTTGGTGGAGCACTAGCCTTGAGCAGAAAAACAACAACACAAAAACCCTGTAAATGAGAGCACAAGGCAATGATTTCAAGCCCTAGTACTGGTATGCATGCACGCTCACATGCACGTGCACATACACAACCTAGGGAGATGAAACAACTCTTATATGATGCTCTTAGATTGTGTGGAGCCAGTGCAATGGATTATCTCTGCTCACACAAGGACTCCAATTTTTGTAGGTGGCTTGAATAGGGCTGGCTGCTGGGGTGACCTATCTAGACTGTTTCTCAGGGAATTTACATGTGTCCTCTCTATGCAGCCTCACCATGCCCAAGTATGACAATTGGGTTCCAGAGGAAGTGACCCAAGAGGGGTCCACCAGAGGCCATGTAGCCTAAGGACCAAAGTGGGAGCATCAAAGCTTCTTCACACAGCAAATCACAGGTTGTTACTTTCCCCACCCTTTTTTGGTTGAAGCCATGACAATTTGGTCCCATTTCCATGGAGGGCGCACAAAGACATGGGGCGAGTATCCAGGGCCACAAGTCCCATGACTCGCCAGCCATTGCTCCCCATTAGACAGGGTTGCCTGTATGTGCCCTGGCAGAGAGGTTGCCAGAGAAAAAGAGAGTATGACTGCATCACTATGTCCCTTGTTTAATATGCTGCTTAATGCATGTCGCCACTCACCCACAGTTGGACTGGAGACCAGCTGGCTGCACTTGAGTGGCTCTGAATGAACTGTCCAGCAATGTCCTCTTAAAGAGGTCTTCCTCTTTAAGGAAAAGCTCATTGCAGCATCCCGTTGCCTATAAGTATGAGAGGCCTAGGGAATAGGAAAACCTTGGGGATCTTCAGGCTCACTCTGCAGAGAGAAGGGAGTTCTCTGAATCCATGAGGGGCTCTGATGCTCACTCCTGATTTCACCATGGCAGCTCCAGCCTTCTAAAATAAGCTTGACTCCCAGATGCTTAAGCAGACCCCTTGGATAACGTGCCCTTTCTCATTCTTGACCATCTACCTTACATCAATTATATTATAAATATGCTGTTTCATCACTGCATCCTGGTAAATCCACCATCAGTTAAAATATCATGGGTTAAAAGTATAGTTAAGAGTCATGATCGGTTGAATTATCCTAGTCTAGCAATGGTGCACTGTGTGTTTCCCATGACTCGGTTACTGGCTCAGAGCTGTGGTTCACTGCTGCTGTCTGGCATAGCAAGAGAAATACACCGCCATATCACTAGATCCAAACTCACAATTCCTAGAACAGTGAAACTGGATGTGAATTGTTTTTGTACCAGTGTAGAGTCAAAATTGGAAAGCTTAAGCTTTGTTAAATTTGGGAACATCTGTACATTCTCCCCCCAGCAAATTAGTGACACTTTGTAAAGAGTAATACACTTGGAATCATGATACTCCCCTGCAAGTGGTTTTCCCATGGATTTTCGAGTAAGCATGTTTATGTCACATGGTCACACATGACCTCAGCTTTCTGCAATCCAGTGATTGGTAAGGATGTGTTTCTCAGAAAAGCTATGAAGATTGGTTGGGCAGATCTGCTAAGCATCATATGTTAGATGTTTTATTCTTGTCATTTCCTTATAGCACTTAGCAAGTGGATTTTCCCTCCCTGCCAGAGCTTAATGAGTAAGTTCACTTTAATCTTGATTTAGTCCACACCCAAGATCCAGCTCAAAGCAGAAGGCAGTTAGAACTTTCATCTCCTGTCCCACTTGGAGACACATGTCACCAAAGCCTTTTTATACGAATTGGCTGCGCTGTGCTTTGCTTTCCACTGCCAGGCTGGAAGAGGAATTTCAGGCTATTGTGGCAGACATAATGGCAGCATTGATTAACTCTGTCAATTTAATTAAATAGCTAGGGACACGCAGCCTCAGTCTCAGGCTATCTGCTTCAGGGCACAGCCGGCTGGAGAAGGAAAGGATCTGGGAACAGTTCCTTTTTCAAGATTTTGGAAGCAGAATACAGTTTTCTTTTTTTGTCCACTGGAGACTCAATTAGAATTAATCTATGAAATACATGGGAACATGCTCTCTGTGCCAGACCTCTGCAAAAGCAGCGATTGGAAAAAAACTCCCAAGAGGTCTCTCTTGCCACAGATCACATTTCTGAAAGCTTCCAATCTGATCCCTTTTGATGACCATGGATGGGTCTGTGTTTAAAAGTGCTTATTAAGTACGTGCCCTTTGTAGATTTGTTCATGCTAGAGAAGGTACTGGGGTTGCAGTGTAGAAGTTATCTCTGCCTTTCCGACGTGTGTGTGTGTGTGTGTGTGTGTGTGTGTGTGTGTGTGTGTGTGTGCCTTTTAATTAGTTTGTTTGCACTCAGTTTTGAACTCAAGGCCTTGCAAGCACTCTGTGATTTGAACCACTTGCACCATTCCCCAGCCCTGTCGTGCTTTTGTTATTTTCTTGGATAGGGTAAAAGCCCAAGTAGACTCTGGGCTATGTTCCCTGTCTTTTGAGTAGCTGGAATTACAGAGGTGAGTCACTATATGTTCAGTCCATTTGTTATGCCTGTTTTGAGGAAAACTTTCAGCATACAACCACAAGTAGATGGTAAATAGATCTTGTGCCAGACCAGGCAGTGAGGCAGAGAAAAGCTCCAGAGCTGGATGAGGCCATTAAAAGAGAACCCAGGCCTCAACATGAGAAGTCAAATGGATCCAGAGGAGACACATCTTCCTGGCCAGAGGACAGCTGGGGAAGATTGTTCTACTCTGGGCTCCAGGATAATGGAAGACATTGGAGACAGGGCTTCCTCAGGAGGACTCATGGGTGACCTTGCTCCTGCCTTCCCTACTTCAGAAGCCTTAGCTGAAGTTGGCTCAACCTGGACTGCTCTCTCCCCCTTCCTCTGGGTTCCTCTGCCCATGTTACTCCCCACCCAGTGCCTCTCTCATGATGTGGCTTTGTCTCTCCCACCCTCTTCAAAGCCCCCTTCCTTGGAGACTGTCTTAATCTGGTGCTGATCACTCACATAGACACTCACAGCTTACATAGGCCTGGGTAGGGGGCAATTGCAGACTCTCCAGAGAAGCTGGTTAACTCTGAATCTTTTATTCATTATATAGGTGGTGGGATTTTTCAATCTGGTCTTCTCCTGCTTTTGTTTATGTTTGGAAGGCTCTCTGCTTTGCCTTGTATGCAATTCCAATCTCATCTTGTCAGTTCATCTTCTCAGGCTCAAGGGCACCTCTTCCCTAGAGTCTTCCTCGGTCCCCTTGCAGTCTGGCTGTCCTGCCCTCATATCTGTTCCCTCCGACCTCACCCTCATCTCCTCATCAGATTGGATGGAAGTACACTGGTGAAGCATTGCCTGTCCCTCTGGATGGAGCTATCTGTGTGCTTTGCTTCCACAGCTCTCTGGGTAAGACTGGGTGTCCAGGGGGACTGCTCAGTCAAAAGGTGGGGAAGTGAATGCACAAACAGCCTGCCAGAAAACTGGCAGATGGGACCAGCCAGATTGCAAAAAGCAGCTGGGTGTGAGGAGTAAAAGCCAAAGCAGTTAATTAAAAACATTTTTATTTGACCTGATTTTTTTTAAAGTTAAAGCTCTGTGAAGTTTCTGCTGAGGAATTCAAGAGACCATGAGTCAGGTGGAGGGATAATGTGAGTGCAGGCAGCAGGCCAAGGTCAAGGAGGTGAGTCCTCATCTGGAACTAGGTGTCCACTCAACACAGTGACCTTGGGCTTGGCATCTCCATGCAAGGCCACGAGAGCATGTGACTTTCCTGAGGCCACAGGCTTTCCCAATGGATGCCCAATGTGCTGGCTGAGCGGCTATGGCTATCTAAACTGAAGTTAATCCCATGGCTGTGATAGGCTGAGTCTAATTAGTCCTCACATCTTCCAAGTGAGAAGGAAGGGGAACAGAAAAGGTAAGGCCCACTAATATTTCCAAGTTGCACAGCCAGTCCTTGTTTTTGTTTGTTTGTTTGTTTGTTTGTTTTGGGTCAAGAAACATTTATGCTGTATCTGGCATCCTTTGTGGAAGAGTAGATGATCTTGGTTAGGGAAATGATGGCCTGTCCAAACTGGGATAACCAGAAATATGCTGTGCTGGAGCTAAATGGAGCTTGCTTTCCAGAGGCTGACAGGAGAGCATTTCAGCATCATGTGTTTCTTTGGTAGTGTCCCTCTCCAATGCATATGTTGGATTCTGGTACTTACTGTGGTCGTAGCAAGAAGTGGAGTCTATGGGATGTCAGTCATGAGGGCTCCATCACTGTGAGTGGACCCAAGAGAAAAGGTTGGAGTGAGATCTCTCATCTCCTGTCATGTAAAGACATCATTTTGGATAGTATAGAACAGGCTTCCTCAGATGCCCAATCTTAGGTACCTTGACCTTGGATGTGGCAGTCTTCACAACTGTGAACAATAAATTTTTGTGGTGTATATTTTACCCAGTATAATGGCTCATGCCTGTAACCCAAGCAACATAGAAGGTAGAAACTGTGCAAGATAGAGTTTTGAGCCCACTCTGGTTAAAAATTTGGCAAGATAATTTAAACCAGTGATCCCAGTGTGATGGTGTGGTCAGAGCCTGTGAACTCAGCTCTGAGGGAGGCTGCAGCTAGGAGGATTGTGGTCCAATGCTGGCTACAAGATCAAAATGAGAGAGCTTACCTAAAAAGTAACCTAAAGAGAAAAGGGCAAGAGGTATGGCTCAAGTGATAGAGTTCTTGCAGGCATAAGGGCCTTGGATTCAAACTCCACTTGTTTATTTATAAATAAATAAAAATATTAGTTTATAAAAAAACAAGCAAACACTCCAGGTTGAGATATTCTGTTACAACAGCCAGGATAGACTTAAAACTTTTTGGTAAAATCATTCCTTTCCTTTCCTATTCCCCACCCAGGTTAAAAAAAATTCTCCATTTGGAATGACCTTATGTACCAGAGAATTCTGGTAGTGTTCTGGACTTATTTGGTGTGATGAGCACTTTGATGATACAGAATGTTGGAAGGGTTTGGCTTTGATGCTGGCAAGAAAAGCAGTGGGACTAAAGGCATGTAGGCACCTGGTGCTTCAGGGTCAAAACAGGTGGACAGGTCATTGCCTCAACTTAGGCTCAGAAATTCTTTAATTTTATTTTTTTATTTTCAAGGTGAAGTACAGAGGGGTTAGAGTTACATGTGTTAGGTAGTGAGTACATTTCTGTCCAACTTATTACCCCCTCTGTCATTTTTCTTCCACCTTTCCTCCTCCCCAATTCTCCTTCCCACCCCAAGTTGTACATATTGTCTTATAAGTATTACTGTTGCATTGGTTCCCCTTCCATTCACTTATTCAGATAGACATATATTAAATACCCAGGGTACCAGAATTAAATACAGTGACAACAGGGGCTAAATCATAGGGAAGATGAACAGAAGAAACAAAGAAATAATCTCACAAAGTATGTTGAAAATAACATCAATGATGAACCACTTGTTTCCATAGTTTGGAGGTCATTTTAGTGTCATCATATGTGATCATATGTACATAGCTATTGAGCTATTGTGATAATCTGCTAGGACTCTCCTAGATATATACTACTTATTACCAGTAAGGGCGACCATAGAGTTTATGTTTATTTGAGTCTGGCTTATTTCACTGAGTATGATTTTTTCCCCTAACTCTTTCCGTTTTTTAAATGAATGGGACAATGTTATTCTTTCTAATAGAAGCATAGAATTCCATTGTGCATATATATACCACAATTTCTTGATCCATTCATCTATTGAGGGGCATCTGGGTTGGTTCCATATTTTAGCTATGAAAAATAATGCTGCTATGAACATGGTTGTGCTGGTAGCTTTAGTGTGGCCTTGTTTGTGATCCTTTGGGCAAATGCCCAGAAGTGGGATTGTTGGGTCATAGGGGAGCTCTATGTTTAGCCTTTTGAGGAACCTCCACACTGTGTTCCAGAGTGGTTGAACAAGTTTACACTTGTTTCCTTTGGCCACATCCCCTCCCACATTTGTTATTGTTAGTTTTCTTGGTAATGGCTATTCTTACCAGGGTAAGGTTAAATCTCAATGTTGTTTCGATTTGCATTGCTTGTATCATCTGTGATGTTGAGCATTTCTTCATGTGTCTCTTGGCCATTCTCATTTCATCTTCAGAGAACTCTCTCCTTAAGTCTTTAGCCCATTTATTGAGGAGGCAGTTGTTTCTTTGAGGATTTGTTTTGGGGGAACTTAATTTTTTTTTGAGTACTAAGTATATTTTAGATATGAGGCCATTGTTGGTTGGATGGCCAGTAAAGATCTTCTCCCAGTCTGAGGGCTTTCTATTTATTTTGCAAGCTATGTCCTTTGCCATGCAGAAGCTCTGCAGTTTGATGCAATCACATTTGTCCAACCTTTCTTTCATTTGTTGTGTTTGTGGGTCTTTATTAAGAAAGTTTCAACCTGTGCCAAGGAGACCTAGTGTTTCTCCTTTCTTTCTTGCAATGTTTTCAGGGTATCTGATTTTACCTTGAGGTCTTTGATCCATTTGGAATTGAGTCTCGTGCAGGGTGATATATAGCGATCTAGCTTTAGTTTTATACAGGCATTGAACCAATTTTACCAGCATCCTTTGTTGAATAGATGTCTTTCTTCCATCCTACTTTTTTGGCTCTCTTATAAAAGATTAGGTGGCCATAGGTCTGAGGGTTCATTTCTGGTTCTTCAATTCTATTCCATTGGTCCTCAGGCTTGTTCTTGTGCCAGTATCAAGCTGTTTTTATTACTATTGCTTTGTAATAGAGTTTGAAGTTTGGTATTGATATTCCTCCAGCACTGTTCTTCCTGCTAAAGATTGTTTTTGCTATTCGGGGCCTTTTCTTGTTCCATATGGATTTTTGGATTTCTTCCTCTATGATGTTGGGATATTGATGGGTATTGCGTTGAATTTGTAGATACCCTTTGGCAGTATTGCCATTTTCATGATGTTAATTCTCCCAATCCAGGAGCATTTTTTTCCACTTCCTTAGTTCTGTTTTAATTTCCTTTTTCAGGTTTTTAAACTTTTCATTATAGAGGTCTTTCACTTCTTTGGTTAGGTTATTCCTAGATATTTTATATTTTATTTTCTTGAGTCTATTACAAAAGGAGTTGTTTTCCTGATTTCATAGCCTTGGATATCCTTATGAAGTAGAGTGCCTTGCTCCAAATGCAGGCTGGAGACAAAGTTTGTGGTGAAGGACCAGTGATGATAATGGCTGAGAGTGTTCATGGCTATCTGGGGTCAGTGATCCCTGGGAAGTTTCTTCTTGCACAAAGGTTTGCATTTTGGTAGAATGCAATAGTAAAAAGAGCATTAAAATTCAACCTTTGCCACTTCATACCCATGTGACCTTGATCAATATTTCACTAAATTCTATTCCCCTTCCTCAACAATTTGGGAAATTAACCTTTGCCTCATAGGTTTGTTGTAAAGATTAAATATTTACCATATAGAGGATTTTGACTTCAAGATGGCCTCAGGCAATCAGCTTTAAAAAAATCTTCTAGTTGCCATATGAATATTAATGGAATTATAGAAAAACAGTACTGAAAATGGGAACCAACTTACAGCATTGTTTACAATCTAATATCTACTTGGTACATCTATCCATGACCCAGTAATTTTAGCTTCTTTAGTGTCTTGGAGCTGTCCTTCTTTTCTTTTTTCCTTTTTCTTCCGTCTTTCCATCAGTCAGTCTGTCTGTCCCTCCCTCCCTCTCTTCCTTCCTTTCCTTCTTTATTCCCTTCTTCCCTCCCCCCTTTCCTTTCCTCTCTTCCTTCCATCCTTCAATTTTCCCTGTGGACTTGTTTGTGCTCTCTTTCTTGGTTCACCATGTAAGTGCCATGATGATATAAGTGCCACAGTTGTCCTACTGTGTTGTCCTTGCCAGAGGTCTACAGCCATAAGGTTGCCTGATCTTGGGTTAGAACCCCAGAGCTGTGACTCTTCTTAAAGTTAGCTGAGTCTACTATTTTGTTGTCTTAATTAAAAGCTGACCAATGCACTCACCACAGGTTACTTAGTGATTGGTTCATTTTTAATCCTTGTTCAGCCTTCCATTTAAAAACAAATTCAGTCATTTCCTAGAAAATTCTCATCATTATTTCTTTGTATGTTCCTTCTCCATTGCCACTGGAATTCCTCCTAAATATGAGCCTTTTGCCTAGTCACCATAGCTCTTGTTCTTTTTCATACTTTACATTTGTTTTAGCTCTCTCTAGGTGAAGTCCTGAGAGAATAACTGCCCAAAGTCCAGGCTAATTCCCTAGTGTAATTGAACTCTGTACTATTTGATCAGACCTGTTTCAACCCATTAAAAATTGTAATGACCATATATTTATTTTCTAGGATTTGTAAGTGATTAAAAAATTTCATTCCTCTTGTTGACTTTCAAACATCTTACTTTTTTGTTGTTGTTTTTTTCCAGTCCTGGGGCTTGAACTCAGGGCTTGAGCACTGTCACTAGCTTCTTTTTTTTTTTTTTTTTTTGGCCAGTCCTGGGCCTTGGACTCAGGGCCTGAGCACTGTCCCTGGCTTCTTCCCGCTCAAGGCTAGCACTCTGCCACTTGAGCCACAGCGCCGCTTCTGGCCGTATTCTGTATCTGAGGCAGGCACTCTTGCCACTAGGCTATATCCCCAGCCCACTAGCTTCTTTTTGCTCAAGGCTAATACTATACCACTTGAGTCACAGTGCCACTTCTTATTTTTTCTATATATGTGGTGCTGAGGAATCGAACCCAGGGCTTCATGTGTACGAGGTGAGCACTTTACCACTAGGCCATATTCTCAGCCCAATCATTTTACTTTTTATGTTTTATTTTTGTGCTAATCCTGAGGTTTGAAGTTAGGGCATGAATGCTGTCTCTGAGCTTTTTTTCCCCTCAAGGCTAACACTCTACCACTTGAGCCATAGTTCCACTTCTGGTTTTTGGGTAGTTAATTGGAGATAAGAGTCTCATAGACTTTCCTGCCTTGGCTGACTTGAAAGTGAAATCTTCAGATCTCAGCCTCCTGAGTAGCTAGTTTTATAGGCACAAGACACCAGTGCCTGGCTTCCTTTTTTAAAAAATTTACTTTACTTTTATTCTAGAGATAATGTACAGAAGGGTTACATTTACATTAGTCAGGTAATGAGTAATTTCCTTTCGTACATCGTGTCATCTGTTCCGTCACTCTCTCTCAGTCCCTGTGTCCTATCTCCATTCATGAGTTGTATTGTTCACTTTCCCCAGTGTCCAGTGAGCTCTAGGGCTGCACATTTTTTCCTTGAGTTCTGTGCCCTCTCCCCCACCCTCCTGAAGATATGTACACGAATACATCATATATAAGGTAATGAATACAGAATCATCAGAAAAAGGAAAAATAGTCTTTTACTTACATATATGAGGAGTTCATTCAATGTATATATTCTTTTATATCAATATGAAGAGGTGCTTAGGCATTGCACCTTTGTGATCCTCTCCCAAGGCTATCCTCTTGTGGTCTGACCATATGTGAGTATCTAGAATCCTGTGTAATTGTTAATATCCAAGTGTGTTTTAGATCTAACATCTGCCTAGTAGAGAGAACATGCACCTGGCTTCCTTTTAATGAGACTAGAACGTCTGAAATGAAATGCTGGCCATCCTCACAGTTACTGTATCCTTTTTGGAGATGGACTTTGGGAAACTTCACTCTAACTTAGCACTGTCCTGTCAATCACAGGCAGGGACAGACACCAGAGAATATGCTAGATTCAGCATGC
This sequence comes from Perognathus longimembris pacificus, assembly GCF_023159225.1. NCBI lineage: Eukaryota > Metazoa > Chordata > Mammalia > Rodentia > Heteromyidae > Perognathus > Perognathus longimembris. The sequence goes on from NC_063162.1 coordinate 53,873,881, forward strand.
CAGTACTTCATAAAAACCAAGGCAACATACATGTTCATAGCGTGACTTGTCTTACTTACTTAATTATTGTCCTCCTTCATTTTAAGAAGGGTGTTTGAGTAACCCCACTTAAAACTCTGAAATGTTCCACATATAAATCTACTGATTCTAAGTTATTAAATCTCAAACTGGTTTATATTAATTCTGATGCTGGGCATTAAGATTATTAGAAACTAAGTTATTATGTTTAAATCTCTGATTTATCTATCACTTAACTGAAAATCATAAATAATTTATTAAGAGAAAGAAACTGCAGAAGTCATTTTGTCGGATTTCTTAATTACAAGCGTAGTATGGGAAATACATCTACAAAATTAATAAGGAAGTATGCACTTTTATGACTTTTAAAACTATCAATTACCTCCAAAATGAGCCTTACATTATTTGCAAATAGTTCATAGATAATGAGATTGCTTGTGAAGGCCATAGTTTTAGCAAAATGTTTTTTTGAGAACATGAATTTTTACTAGGATAATAATCAACAAGAGTCAAAGAACAAAATAATCTTTATTTTTCTAACAAAATAGTGTGTGTGTGTGTGTGTGTGTGTGTGTGTGTGTGCATGTGTGCATGCTGGCACTGGGGCTTGACACAGGGCTTGGGTGCTGTCCCTTTGATTTTATACTCTGGTGCTCTACCCCTTGAGCCATACCTCCGCTTCCAACTTTTTGGTGGTTAGTTGAAGATAAGAATCTCATGGATTTTCCTGTCAAGACTAGTTTCAAACCACAATCCTCAGATCTCAGCTTCTTGATTAGCTAGGATTATAAGGATGAACCACTAATGCTCAGCTAACAAAATGAATTTTAAAATAAGCATATTAAACAGTAGATTGACTTTAAAATGATTTTGGTGATAATGTGAATGAAATTTAAACCCTGTAGTTCATCTAGATCCATTTCCATTCATATTTAGGGCATTACAGCATATTGTTTTACTCCTCACACACACAAATAAAACCTGTAAATCCTTTGTTATATTTGCCTCTTATTTCTTGGCTCAGTTTACAGTTAAGAGCATTGAAACCTGTAGTTGGAAATAAAAGTGTTTTTCAGCATTTTTACTCTAACTACAAATTTCCCTAGTTGCTAGTAGCAAATGTTAGAGGTGTTTGGGCTCTTCTTAAATTGTCTGAGATGCCTTTGCTTTCTGTGATCCCGTCTCTGGGTTCCTGCATGTTTCGTCTGGGATTATGGCATTGAGTGGTATGTATGTATGTACATGGAGTATTATGACTGTATGCATCCACTGTTCCATTCTCCACTCATCCAAACCCTTTCATGAGCTCTTCCCATTTCCAAATATAGACAGGCACAAAAAAAAGAAGAAAAGAAGAATGTAGCAGAGAAAGAGAATAATAAAATGTAAAAGTACATAAAAGGGAAAGGAAAAAGATAAATATGTATTTCCAATTAAGCAATAATTAAGGAGAAATAGCAATAGAGGGGAAGAAGAATAAGAATGAGAAGGAGAAGAGGAAGAAGAGGAAAAAGGGGAAGAAGAAGAAGAGGAGGAAGAAGAGGAGGAGGAGGAAGGAAAAGAGGAAGGGGAGAAGGAGGAGGATAGCAGCAGGAGGAGGAAAAGTAAAAGAGGAAGAAGAGAAGGGAGGGAGAAGAAGAGAAGGAGGAGCAGGAGAAGTTGCAGCAGGAGGAAAGGAAAGAAGGACGGAATGAAAGAAGTAATCCAGGCAGGCACTCAGGCAGGCTTAATAAAAATGATCTGTGTTCTGTGTTGCCTTTGCTGGGGTGGCCATGTAGGTGAGAGTGGATATTTACTATTCATCTATCTATGCGTCCCATGGAGAGAGCAAATGCTGTGGAACATTCATCCCTTTTTCGGTTATGTGCAGCTGGCCAGTGGGTTAATGGTGTGTCCAGTTCTGCTCTTTAAATTATATGTTGATGTGCGAAGCTTTAAGTCAACCTTTTACTTGTCATTTTTAATTGGGAGATGTCTAAAAATATAAACAATACAAACATATACCTTTTCCTCCCAAATGAAAATCTTCTTAGGCCCAATTCAGCTGACACCTCTCTAACAAAGCTTGGAAAATCTGCCATGGATACAGACTGCAGAGTAATGAAGTCAGAGGACTCACACTTTGCTATCAAAGCTAAGCACAAAGCTCTCTCTCTCTCTCTCTCTCTCTCTCTCTCTCTCTCTCTCTCTCTCTCTCTCTCTCTCTCTGTGTGTGTGTGTGTGTGTGTGTGTGTGTGTGTGTGAGCCAGTTTTGGGTAGGGCTTGAATTCAGGGCCCAGGTGCTGCCCCTTAGCTTTTTTGCTCAAGATTAGTGCTCTAACACTTAAACCACAGCTCCACTTTTTGATGATTGATTGGAAAGAAGAGTCTCACAGACATTTCTACTCTGGCTGGCTTTGAACTGTGACCCTCAAATCTTAGCCTTTTGAGGATTATAGCATGAACCACCCAGACCTGGCAAAACTATTGTTTTTAATACAATGCAGGGAGTCAGTTTTATAAGGCACCTGGGGTATTTCTTTGTAGAAAAAGGGACTGGAAACCTGTAGTGGGAAATAAAATTGCTTTTCACCACTTTTACTCTGACTACATGGAAATGGAAATTGAAAATTCACTTCTTTCTTGGGAAATCATGGTCATCTTCATGGGTTACCTAAGAAAGCAAAATTGTTTCTAAGCATGAAGATAAGGGTGTGCTCTTTGCAATGGCACATGGGACTTCCTCATGGCTGCTACTTCTCACAATCAGGTTTCCTCATCTGTCCAGACAAGACCATATCCTGTCTCTTTATGAACTACAGAGCTCATGAGTTAGTAGAGCCATTCTTCCCTGAAAATGTGGATGTTTTGGAAAGAGCAGAGCCAGTAGAGCATGCAGGCAGTGGATAGCCCAATGTTAAGCTGCTAGTATTATCAGAAGGGAGAGGGGCCACTGAGGTATTGGACTTGATTACAGATTCTTAAAGCTTCAATGCTATTAGTGTTCCATAGATTTGCTAGCAGTGTCTTCTAGCTTGTGTTTTCCTAGATACTGTGGCTCTGGATTAAAATCATGCCTGAGTTATACCTAATGGGACCCCTTAAAGCTAATCGGGACTGATAAGTTCTGAAGAATCATTCGTTCAGAAAATGTCAAGATGAGGAAAACAGAAATCAAATTTGAGTTTCTAGGTCAAGATTAGAGATGAATCTTATGAGAGACTTTTCCCTCCCCCATCATTGAATGCTTTACAGAACAGGAGACCATAAAGGCTGCTGGTGAATAAAAATCCAGCATGAACAGAGCAGCCAAGACCACAGTGAGGAGAGCCTGACAACTCGTCAAAAGCAAAGACGACGTTTGTTGGAGACTGAATACCTGGAACCACCTAGCAAAACCCTTGTCACTGCACTATGGCCAAAGCAGACGGGCCAGAGGGAAGTGGAGATATCATGTGGTGGTTGATGGCAACTTGCAAGTCTACTATTATCTAAGGCAAATGTGCACTTGGTTGAAGGACAGGAGAGATCTTGATTTGGTGTTGATTCTCGGCTTGGCTTTGTGAAGACCCCAGGAAGGGGTAAAATTTCAGAGGTTACGACTCCAAGTGAGAGAAAAACTTTGGTGGTCTGCAAATTGCCTTGCTGAATGCAGAAGGTATGTCTGTGCATCATACTTCTTCTTATAGACGTTGGCTTCCTTGTTCCCCCCTCCCCCACCAAAAAAAAACCCAAAACTATTCATCCAGCAAAGTAAAATCACAGCCTTTGAGTATACAGGCAGAGAACTTGGCTCTTTGAATCTGGACATCAGAGAAGCTTGGCTGGCGTTGGCAGGTTGAAATAGAGCTTGAGGTTGAAGTCACTTGGAGACAAAATAGACTCTATGAAGAGATGGGTGAACCTCTGCACTTAGAGGAATCCCAGCATTAGGGAAACTTCTCTGAGGTTGGTTGGAGAAAAGAGTTTCAAAATCCTATGAAAGGGATCCATGAGTGAAGAGAAGAAGTAGGGGTAAATGCAGTCAAAATTCAGTCTGTCTTACAAAATTAAGAAAAGTGAGGGAAGGGGTGGGTTGGGAGGGTAACCCTATGTATAACTAAAGATAGGAAACATGTTAAAAGAAAACAGAAAAAGAAAAGGATCCAGAGAGGTAGGAGGAAATCTGGGATCATGGAATACTTTTGGATGCTCAGATATGAGTGTGGGATTGGCTCATATAATCTCAGAGGTGGGTAAATACTAAATTAGCAGGATAGGCAGACTGGAGGTTTAAAGAGTAGCTAGCGTTGTAGCTACCCCATGTAGGAAGGCAGTCTTAAGGTAGATTTCCCTTTTTCTCTGGGGACCTTGGTCCTAGATTGTCAACTGATTAGATCAAATTTATCCACATTACAGTCTTCAATCTTTACTCAAAGTCTACTGACTGCAAATATAATCTCATTTAAAAATATCTTCCCCTCAATATTTCTACATGTTTGACAGGAATATATGAGCATAGTCATAAAATTAATATCCTAATGGCTCTAGGTGGATGAAAGTGCGGAAATGCTGAAGTGTTCACAGGAGCAGTCCAGATGTTGGATCAAGGTAACATAGGAGAAAGTGGGTCATGGGTCCATGGATAGGGCAATCAGAGATTTGTGCCACCTCCTATTTGTTCAGTTATTTGAGTTCTCTGAGTGCAATTAGTTATTTGGGTCCAGGTCAGAAAAAAGGACCAATAATAAAAATAAGAAGAAGGAGATATACTTTGCCTTTTTTTCTTGGGGGTGTATGTGGATACTTATCTTTTAGTATGGAGTTTTGTGTGTGTATACATTTATTGACTGGAATATCTTTGCAGACTATTGACTGGAATATCTTTGCAGACTGATTCCATGTTTCTTTCATCTTGTTTCTGTCTCGTTGCTATCTTTTCTTCCTGCTTTTCCTTCATGGGATTTTCTGACTGTGTGGTTTTACGATTTACTGTTGAGTTAACACTCACAGTATCAGGGGGCTCACGTGATATTTGCATATTTTCACACTGGGTACTCAGAAAATTCACCTCCTTCACATATTCCCTTTCCTTCCTTCCCTCCAAATTGTTCAAGTAACACTTGGTGTGGTACATGCATATTTGATTTATCTTTATTTATTTTGGGTTCTCATACGTTTTTACATTTTATCAGCATCAATTAGTTGTGCAAGAGGATTTCATTTGGAGAAATCCAAATATGTACACAATGTGCCTTGATCAGATTCACTACCTTTATTACTATTTCTCATCCTTTTCTCTGTCTGTCTGTCTCTGTCTCTGTCTCTCTCTCCAAACCACTTTCTATGTGGATATTTTAAAGAGTATTAGCCACACACTGGTGGCTCATGCCTGTCATTCCAGCTATGCATGAGGCTGAGATCTGAGGATTTCATTGCAACGCCAAATCCAGCAGGCAAGTCTATGAGATCCTTATTTCCACTTAACTTAGTGAAAGCCAGAAAAGTGGAGGTGAGTCCAAGCGATAGAGTATCATCCGTGAGCGAAAAAGCCAAGCCAAGGCTGGAGGCCCTAAGACTGGTACAGTAAAGAAATAAACAAAATAATAATCATATTAATATGTACCACCACAAAACTACAAGTGCCTTAAACACCCATGTTTAACACTCTTCCCCAAACAAAACTTCAAGGAACCCTCCTTCCTTTCCAGGTTCAGTTATTATACTTCTGGGAGGCAGGCATGGAAGATTCTGAAGAGAGAAGACTTTTCCCAAGGTAAATTTGTCAGTCATTGACCTAAAATTTAAATCCAAAGCTTTGATCTCAAACCTTTTTATATCACATTGATTCTCTAAATGAATATGAATATGGTCTACGTAAAATAATTTACTTGTTTGAAAGCAGAGTAATAAAACTTGTTAAAATTATTTTAAGGGCTGGGAATGTGGCTTAGTGGTAGAGTGCTTGCCTAGCATGTAGGAAGCCCTGGGTTCAGTTCCTCAGCACCACATATATAGAAAAAGCCAGAAGTGGTGCTGTGGCTCAAATGGTAGAGTGCTAGCCTTGAGCAAAAGAAGCTCAGGGACAGTGCCCAGGCACTGAGTTCAAGCACCAGGACTGGCAAATTATTTTAAGAAGAGGGAGTGAGGGAGGGGAGAGGGACAGACCTGGTTGATTTGGATCTGGATATATTGTTTCCATGTGTGGAAGGTCACAGGGAAATCTGCCTGTACAACTAGTGTATGCTAACAAAACAGTTAAGAAGACATTAACTGCTCGGGGTGTAACAATCAGGCACAGGAACACAGGAGAAAGAATGCTCATGAACTCCCTACTCTCTGGTTATGCATCAGTGGGGTTAACTTCCCATGTTTCCTCTACTTCTCTCAGCAGGAGCAGAGCAAGGAGACCGAGTCAGGAATGCTTGGCCGCACGTCGTCTGATATCCAACTTCTCTCTTCTGCAAACACCAAGTTGCAGATCAATTTGTAAGAAGAGAAGTTTTACAACGTTCTCACTCTAAGTTGAAAAAGTATAGGGTTTTAAAGGACAGATAAAGATTCACATAGGTCATTTTCCTCTTCCCATTGAACTTGGTGATATTTTGACAGAAGAAGCAGAATGAGAAAAATGACAGAGGGAAGGCTATGAGTATTCCCTTCCCTGCTTCTGCAAAATTTACCACCCAACTCTGCAGCCCTAGAGTAACTCATCGCGTGGGCCTTGACAGACCATCCTGTGAAGGAATCACAATACAACAGGTCCACTTGCTCTTGAAACAAAACTATTTGCCCCAAAGAGAGATTGCATTATGACTGGTGTACAAACACAAAATTAAAGCGGGTCACTCACTTTGAAAACAATTTAAACTTCAGAATACATAACAAGGGTTTGAAGATGCATAACCATTTTCTGTTTTCTTTCTTTCTTTGAAACTTTCTTTCTTTGATCCTTTCTTCCTTCCTTCCATCCTTCCTCTCTCTCTCTCTCTCTCTCTCTCTCTTTCTTGTCAGTCCTGGTGCTTGAACTCAGGGCCTGCATGCTATCCCTGAGTTTCTTTTGCTAGCACTTTACTGCTTGAGCCAAAGTATCACTTCCAGCTTTTTCTGTTTATGTGTTACTGAGGAAATGAACCCAGGGCTTCGTGTATGTTAGGCAAGCACTCTACCACTAAGCCACAATCCCAGTCCTAGACTGTTTTCTTAAAGAAGCCCCAATGTAGTGGTGTCTAAATTGTGTCCTAACTGACTCATTAATTAGGTCTGCACTATAGAAATCAAAGTTGCAGCATAATTGATATGGAACAAAATGGAGTATCATTTCTTTTGTTTTTCTGTTTTGTCTGAGTTCATTCATTTATAATGTGTTCAGGACCCTAGCTAGGTAACTTCAAGGGACAAGCCACAAAGTGAAGCTATAAGTGATATGGATTGTTCTTGGAAGGGCATCAGGCCCATACACTCATGACTAACAGCGGTTGGAAGAGAGCTTTCATGAGTTTGGCAAGTCTGGGACTTCCAGCTGTGTCAGGGCAGAGCAGTGGTGCTGGTGACTCAGTGGGAACCCTGGAGCCAAATCTCCTATAGCAATGGACTGGGATGCAAGGGGAGCTAATGAACGACAGCTTTGACATCTGTCACTGAACACCTGCCTCTGTTCACTCTGCCCGGTAGAAAGCAGAGGTCCCTATGCTCTTCTGGCTTGGCTAACTAGAGGTCTGGAGGTTTCTGGGGAAATAGAGGAGGTGATGGGTAATCTGTACTCCCATGAACTTCAAAATACAAAGCTTATATTCAGAATATCCCAACTCTGTGTGTGTGTGTGTGTGCGCGTGTGTGTGTGCGCACACGCTCACCAGTACTGGGGCTTGAACTGCTCCAGGCCTGAGTGCTGTCCCTGACCTCTTTTTGTGCAAGGCTAGTGTTCTACCACTTGAGCCACAGCTCCACTTCTGTGTGTGTGTGTGTGTGTGTGTGTGTGTGTGTGTGTGTGTGTTTAATTGCAGATAAAAGTCTCACAGACTTTTTTTATCCCCAGGCTGGCTTCAAACCACTATCCTCAGACCTCATCCTTCCGAGCAGCTAGGATTACAGGTGTGAGCCACCCAAGCCTGACTTCCAACCTCTTTTCTAAACGCTTTGGTGGCAATACATTTTTTGTTTGCCTCTCTCTGAATGCTGTCTACCACATTTGTTGTGTTGTTTTCATTCCCTTACTAAAATAAATTATGTCTTTCATAATATTTACTAAGGTAAATATTCATCACATTCACCATTAAAATGTGAGTAGAACAAATACCCAGGAAGCTCTCAAAGAAGAACTGGTGATAACTTCTCCGTTCAATGTTGAGCCCCTCATTAATCAGATGACTTCAGACTTCCGGTGGTGTCTTCTGCCTGCCACTGGTCACAGTCTTCTCAGATGTGGGGGGTCTAGAGAAAGTGTGTGTGTGTGTGTGTGTGAGAGAGAGAGAGAGAGAGAGAGAGAGAGAGACAGACAGACAGACAGACAGACAGAGATAGGAGAGACAGAGACACAGAGACATACATAGACACGCCTGCTTCTCCTTTGTGCTGTCTCTTCTCTGAATTTGGTGCACTGCGCTGGGGCAAGTGGCCCATTGTGACTCTGAGTCTTTGAACAATGACCCCCACATCAGTGTCAGGACACTATCCTTTGTGACTTTATTTAAACATGTCCAACCTCCAACATATTCACCAGAAATTTTTCAAGGTGTATACCATATGAACAAATCCCTTTCCTATTATTAAGTGGTGGCATACATTTTCTTGTTTTCATCTGTTGTAGTTGTTTGGGGACAGAATCTTGCTATGCAGCCCAGGCCGGTCTTGAATTCATGATTTCCTTCCTCATCTTCCTTAGTGTTAGAATTATAGATGTGCACTACCATGCCAAACATATTTTTTTAACGGGTCTACTATGGCATTTGTTTCATTTTAATAGAGAAAGGGGAATATTTTGTTTTGATGAGAGACAATGTTTGACAAAAGAAAAATAAAAAAAAATTACATGTAGTTGCAGAAACATGATAATAAAATATTACTAAAACAAAAAATGGAAGATGGAATAAATCTCAGTGAGATATATATGGAGCAAAAGCTGATGGATTAACTAAAGAGCACTGAAGAAAGGCTGTAAAGACTTTGAGTAATTTATAAGAAGATGGTATTAATCTCGAGTTTTAGAGAATTAGATTATCATCACTTCTTCAAAGGTCATGATCCTATACTGGTCTAATTACTCGTCATGGTCTTATAATGAATTTGCTTACTTTTAAGTATTCTTAATGGAAGTGGAATCTTGTTGATAGCCAAATCTTCCTAGGTATATGTGATCATTTGACAGATATATAAATGTATTTAAGCACGTATGGCACTTGTATGCTGAAATCAATGAAAATTTTGCTTCAGACATCATTTTTTGTTTCTAATTTTGTTATTTTCATTCTTCATGATTTTATTCTTTCTACTTGCATTAAGCTTCTTTTACTTTTATTTTTCTAGATTCTTTTTTTTTTGTCCTGGTCCTGGGGCTTGAACTCAAGGCCTAGATGTTGTCCCTGAGTTAGCGCTCTACCACTTGAGCCACAGCTGAAAACCCACTTGGAGGTTTTTGGTGGTTAATGGAAGATAAGAATCTCACAGACTTTCCTTCTTGCGATGGCTTCAAACTTCAATCCCTAGATCTCAGCAGCCTGAGAAGCTGGGACTGCAGATATGAGCCACCAGCACACAGTTCTTTTTCTAGATTCTTAAGCAGGGAGTTTATGCTGTTGATTTGAGATTTTTCTTTTTCCTAAAAAAGTATATGCACTTAGTGCCACAAATTAGCTAATATTTTTAGGAATGTATTACATATATGTGTGTACATAAATTATCACAATGCATATTATTATAATAAGACATAAATTATCACAATATACAGGTGTTATTATTTTTCCCAGCTCAGATGAGTATAGAAATTACTTGTTTTCATCAATTTTTTCTCCTTGTTTATAATGTAATTATCTGAAATATTTCTTCTATGTTGAAAGAAAATATCCTATTACATAGTTGTATAATTTTTGCTTCCACCTTCAAATGTAATTTATAAAACTCAAGAGAAGGAACGTTTATAATATTTACTCAGATGTTTGTTTAATTTTTATTCCTCCTGAAGCTCCAAAGATTTCTTCTTCAATGTTTTCTATCTGTTAGAGAAATTCCTTTAGCATTCTTGTTGGGTAGGTCTGCTGGTGACAGATTGAGAGAGTCTTGATTTCCACTCAGTCCTGAAAGATATTTTCTCATGAGAGAAAATTCTGTTGGGCTGACAGATGATTTCTTTTAGCACTTGAAAAATACAGTGCTTTTTCCTTTTTGTTGTTTCTAATGAGAAATCTGCTGTTATTTCAATTTTTTCCCCTAGAAGTAAAGCCTTTTTTTTTTTTTACTTCTTAAAAGTTTTCCCTCGTTTTGCATGCTTGGATTGTGGTGTATCTTAATGTGGACTTCTTGGATTTATCCTAACTGGGAATTCCCTCAACTTTTGAATCTGTGGATGAGGTCTTATATCAAATGTGGGAATTGTTCAACCAAGGCACTAAAAATTTTCTACCCTGAGTGTGTATGTGGAGGGAGTGGTAGACAAATAGAGAGAGGAAAGGTGGGAAAATACATTCCTACATGTTCAATGTGTATATGTATAAATGGAAGCAGGGGGCTTGTGAGGATGGGAAGGGCTGGTACAAATATAGGGAGAATGACGGGAAGGGTCACTCTGACTAACATGCATTAACCTCATAAATGTCCTGTTGAATTGAAACCCCTTGGCACAATTACTTAAATAACAAAAACCCAAACAAAATTTAAAATATTCCTGCCCTGTAAACCAGCAAAATTTCTTTTATAATTTCATTCAAAGGGCTTGCTTGCTGATGCTAGAGTTATTTGTAGATATGAACGCTTGCCATTATCTTTGTAATAGAAAACTGAAAAATTGTACATGGTACAATTCATGGATTGTATTAAGGAGTTATTAGCCATTCATTAATTCCAATTAAATAATTATTAATGAAGTTACAGAAGATTAAAAGTATGAATTGACCAAAATACACTGACAAATTTAAAAAGTCATAGCAAACTGTGTTTAGAGCAACTTTATTCAAGACACATGGTGGTACACATGGTGGATGCCTGCTGTTTGGGTCTATGGTTCCATGAAAATCACTGCTCAGGAAAAACTATTCATGCTCGGGACTTAGAGCTCAATAACACTGAGCTGCAGGTTCTTGATTCATTCTCCCATGGGTTCATGGCCCAACTCCTGCTAAACAACGCTGCCTACCAACAAACCTCATATGTTCACTTCATCACTTCGACTAAGCACACTAACTTTTACTGGCCTTTTGGGCACTATTTGCTTGTCGAGGGGTGGGGGTTGGGGTGCAGATTTTCACAAAAATTAAGAACAAACCGATTTCAACACAACAAAGTCTATTGTGATGTGAGACCCTTTCACCCTCGCGCGTGTTCTGCCCCGTCCCACGGGTGGAAAAGCTGGAGTGCGGCCTCACGTGCAAGCCTTGGACTGTGTGTGGACGTGAAGACGCCCCTCCCCCCCTCATGCTTAAATGAGGATGCAGGACACGCAGGCTTTCTCAGGGAAAGCTTCTTGGAATTCCGGTTTACTCAGAGAAAAACAGCCACATTTATAGCAGTAATGGCAGCAGGAAGGGGAGGGATTTGGACTGGCTAACTGAGGGATTTGGAGTGGCATGGTGATAGGCTGATTATGAGCTGTCCATCACAGTGATGTCACGGGACTTCCTCTATGGGCAGTTGTCACATCCCACAGGACCACACCCTGGGTTCCCCCTGGCATCATTTTGACACACATGTGGCCGAGGGGGAAGGTGGGGCTGGTCAGAGCCGCCTTTCAGGTTCTGGACAGGGGATGGGGTGGGGGAAGGTAGGAGTGGATATCAGCCACACAGACCCAGGCAGGTCTCTCAGGACTGCCCCTTAAAGGTATAGCTGGAGCCCAACATTGTGATACTGGGGTTTTCTTATTCACTGAGCTGTGTGGGAATTAAAATGTGTATTTTTGAAGTTTCTCTTGATTCTTTATTATTTATTGACTATGATTAGCTAAAATTGTGTAATCAATCTACATATAAGGCATGCTTATTGAAATTCTAGCTTCACTAATTTCTATTTAACATTTAGACAGTTATTTCTTCCTTAAACTCATTTTTCTTATCTATAAGATGGATATGCTCTAGAATCTACACCAGGAGAATTTTGAAAGGGGTCAACGGGTTAATTAATGTACATCAACAAACCTGTTTGGCAGTTAGGCATGATTGGCTCATGACTGTAATCCTAGCTACTTAAGAAGCTGAGGTCTGAGGACTGTGGCTTAAAGCCAGCTTGAGGCAGGAAAGTCGTGAGATTCATCCCCAATTAACAAGCAAAACCTCAGAAGTGGAGCAGTGGCTCAAGTGGTAGAATGCCAGTCTTGAGTGAAAGAGCTAAAGGACAGTGCCTGAGCTCTGAGTTCAAGCTCTAGTACTGGCACAAAAAGAAAATTAAAAATAAACAACAAAAAAATCATGTCTGACCCACAGTAAATGACACATAAAGGCCTATTATCACAATTGTTACTATTAATTAGTGAAATTATTATATGTAATGATGTTGACAGTGGTTAAAATTATCAACATGTAAGATTTCAAGGTATCTATTTATCCTTGTGCTTTTCTTTATTTCCAAGTTTTAAAAATGACTCTTGAAAAAAGTTTTTGGATAAAATGTGAACACTATATCTAAATTTGAGAGAAATATAATGAATATTATAAAATTATACAATCTCCATATATATAATATGCATACATCTTGGCAAAAGAAAATTCAAGTCATCCATAAACTCTAAAGTTGACTTGTGAGAAAGAGAACTCTTATGTTTCTCCAGCCCCATTTCCTATTTTCTATGAATGGTTGTGTGTAATTGCATTCAGAGTGTGTGTATATTAATCTTGCATCTCAAATGTCATACACATATCCTGTGTCCTGAGATATATATATATATATGTATATATATGCCATTTTACATCATAAATAGTGACTCATGAAGTGGATTTAATATGTAGACATGCTTATATTACTGTAGTCTTCAAATATTTCCAATTTGGGATACTAAAATGATCTCATAACTTTTAGGTTATTTATTTATTTTTAGTATGTGCATTTGATACATTACCTGCTTGAGAAATTACCTTACTATAAGGCTGAAAGAACAGCTATGAAATTTGTGGCTAAATTTCTCTCTGCCTATTTTGTTACTTGATATTGCCTCTAGTTAAAAATGGAGCATGCAGGTTTTGCTACAGCCTCTGATAGCAATGAATATTAATTTTTTGCTAATTGTGAAATAGTTAACTATTTTAACTTTGTTAACTAGTGAAATAGTTAACTTGTTCTCTATATTTTCTTTTTTTATATTTTCTTATTTCTTGTGCTTTTGATTTTTTTCACTAACCTGAGGGTTTACAGTTTGCATTTTCTGTTTTGTGAATTTCTTGCTGATACTATTGATCTTTGTGCTTTACTAATCTATTGTATACTTTTTGTTTACTAAAGGTATTTTTCCTGGTTAATTTACTTCTGCTTATATTTTTGTTTCTTCTCATGTACAGAAGTTTTAAATATTTTATATTCAAATATTTCAGTGTTTTCCTTTGTTGACACAAGTAACATAAAATGGTATTACTGCAGAATTTCAAAAACAATCTTTCCTTTCCCAGAGCTTTGGAAAATAGGTCATTTTGTTTTCTTCTGTTTTTCATTTATATTATTATTATTATTGCCAGTCCTGGGGCCTGACCTCAGGGTCTGAATGCTGTCCCTGAGCTTTTTGTTCAAAGCTAGTGCTCTACCACTGGAACCACAGCTCCACTTGTGGCTTTTTTTCTGGTTAATGGAGATAAGAGTCTCACAAACTTTCCTGCCCATGCTGACTTCAAACCATGACCTTCAGATCTCAGCCTCCTAAATAGGAGTAGCTCAGACTCCTGAACAGCTACAGGCATGAGCCACTGGTGCCTGACTGTTTATTTTTATTTTATTATTTTATTTTATTTGTTTTGTTTTTGTTGCCAGTCCTGGGGCATGGACTCAGGGCCTGAACACTGTCCCTGGCTTCTTTTTGCTCAAGGCTAGCACTCTACCACTTGAGCCACAGCACCAGGTCTGGCTTTTTTTATATATGTGGTGCTGAGGAATTGAACCCAGGGCTTCATGTATACGAGGTGAGCACTTTACCACTAGGCCATATTCCCAGCCCCCATTTTTAAAGAGAACATAAATGCAACTCTTGAATTGAAATCTGTCTTGATGAACTGATAGGGGGTGGTTAACAAGTCTCTAAAATGAACAAAGAATAAAAACTTGGCATTGGTGTCAAAGAGTGACAAGTGTGTCTGTCCACTCCACACCGACACACCCAGCCTTCTATAAAAGAGGATTTGAATTCACTGAAGAATTACTTCCCTAAATTCAGAGGAAAATCCTCTGGATGGCAAGATGATCATATCTGTTTGAGAAATTAGTTGAAAACCCCATGACTGGATGGATAATGATTAAAAATGTTTGGAGCTGGGTGTGGTATCCTTGCAATCTCAGCATTTGGAATCCTGAGGCAGGAAAATTCCATGTTTCAGGCCAGCCTGGTTTCTACACTGAGATCATCTCAAAACCAAAAATGTTTCTTCACATGAAGTGTGTGGCTAAGGTTTTAAGCTCTGGGGAGCAGCGAAGTTTGGGCTTGGGTCCCAGTTTTACCATTTATGGGGTATGTACTTAGGGGAAGATACAGATCCATGCGAAGTCTCAATTTCTTCATCTGTTAAATGGGCATCATAACAGTATCTACTTCATTGTTATAAACTGAAGATTAAATGAGAAAATTCGGTAAGCACTTAGCCAGAGAAGGCACTTGATATAATATGCACTTGTTCTTAATATTAGGCTTGATAACCAGAAGAGTAGAATAGCTTGACCAATTCGTGTGTGTATGCATGTGTGTATGTGTGTGTGAATGACTGACACTGGATCTTGAACTCAGGACCTCTTTGCTTTTGTTTAGCTTTTCCCCCACTAAAATCTTGTACTCGACTGCTTGATTCATACCTCTACTTCCTGCTTTTTGTTGGTTAATTGGAAATGATTATCTCATGGAATTTCTGCTCTGACTAGCTTACAACTGCAAGTCTCAGATCTCAGCCTCCTGAATATCCTGAAAATGACCGGAGTGTCTACCAGTGTCCAGCTTCTTTTTATCTTTTTTCTGTTTTTAAGGGCAGGGATTGGGGCCTATGCTGATATTGGGCCCAATATTTTCCTGTCTCTGCCTCCCGAGTGCTGGGATTATGAGCATGTGACACCATTCTACTCATCAAAGAATAGCAAATTCTAACTTGTCAGAAGCAAGATCTATTGAGATTCTGCACTGTGTCAGCGGATAATGACACAGGTATTGCTGGGTAAGTCTGCTGCTGTTGTGAATGGCAGCATAGATGATCTTTGTGCTACTCTGTACAATGGGTTTTCAAGGCCATGTTTATGTGGGGCCTGGTGGGGCTGTGTGTAGAGCCCTCTGTATTACCACAGCTTATTAGTTCAGGGATAGAAATGAAATGGAGGTGTCGAGCAGCCAGTGCAGAACATGGAATGCTAATTAGCTTGTCAACACTGCAGATGTTTTTGAAGAGAGGAAAGATATGACGGAACCTATATTTTAGGAATAAAATGCAGAGTGTATTGCCTGGGAGACAGATTTAAGGCAGAGAGAGAGATGTTAAGGAAGTTTTTATTTTTCAACTGGTGAGAGCTCTGAAGATGGGTGAAAAGGTACAGAAGGTGCTGGGGAAGAAGTGGTGGCATGGGTCAGGTCCAAGACATAACCAGAGGAGCATGGACAGAATTTGACCATATTTTTGTGTGTGTTGTATGGGTGTGCATGTGTTTGGTGTGCTTGTATGTGTGTGTGTGTGTGTGTATGTACTGAGATATGTGTAGATGTGTGTGTTATGCTTGGATGTCCCTGTATATGTATGTGGTGTGTTGATCTGTATGTATGTATGTCATCAAGAATAAAGGAAGCCAGATATTAGTTAAAAGTGGCGAAACAGTGGGAAGAGGGAGAAAGAGCTGAGTTCCACCCTAATTCGTGTGAAAGCTGGAGGGCATGGTATAGAGAGAATGATGGAGGAAGGCTGGGCATGAGCTGGGCTCTCTAGAGTCAGGGAAGAGAAGGATTCTCAAAGGAGTCAGAGCACTAGCAAACGTGCTTAGGCAGCTGTGGAAGTTGGAGGTTTTCCCTCTTTCCACGGGGGATTGGAGACCCAAACACTATCATTCCTGAAGATTATTATAAGGAATTATTATTAATTAGCATAATAATGATTATGATAAAAATGCTTCTGGTCCTTGAAGGCACATCTCACTTCCAGAAGATTCCTTCCGGGCTCCATCAAAGGGTCAGCAGCAAGATTTCCCATTCTTAAGAGCCATGATCTAAAGTTGTCCAAAACAAGTACATGGTAACACTCTTCTAACAGTATTGAGCTTCTTTGGGTAGAGACTCAAAGGGGACTGGAGTGAAGAGCACAGGGAGTTGGGCTTCAGCTGGTAGAAACCAAGCTAATGTTGGTCAAATCCTTCACACAGGGGTGTGATTAGGTGCCTCTGTCTCCTTGCAAGGCAGAGGCCAGTGCAAGGGGATGGGTGGTATGTGTGGAGTTGGGGTGTTGAGTGCTAATTCAGTCTCTAATTTGTGAGAAGGAAAAGCTGCTTCTCTCATGTTGTGATGATGTAAAGCAGTAATACAAGTGAAATGACTCGGAAAATGCTAATAATTATTTTTAATACGGAGTCTCATAATTGGGGAGCCTGGCTTTCTCTTGTGTTGTGAATATGTGGAGCAGTGTAAATAACTAGGTCTTGTAAGGGAGGGACCCAGAAGGCAGACCTCTTTTTAAGTTCCTTTGTAAAGTGAGTGCTTGTGGCTGATTACACCACAATTTTTTCCCTTCTCTTTTGGGACTTGTTTTTTCTTCTTAAGGAATTCTGATCTAAAATCCACTGGCAGCAGAGAAAATGCATGTGTGAACATGGGAATGTGTGTGTGTGTGTGTATTGGATCTTGAACCTAGGGCTTCACAGTCTTTCAGTCTTGCTTGGCTTTTTTGCTCAAGGCTGGTGTTTGACTGCTGAGCCACGGCTCCTCTTCAGGTTTTATGATGGTTAATTGGAGATCAGAATCTCATAGACTTTTCTGCCTAGGCTGGCTTTGAACCTCAATCCTTAGATGTCAGCAGCTAGGATTACAAACATGAGCCACCACTGTTGAGTAGATTATTTTCCCCTTTTAAATGCTAAATATGCTCCACATGTGCCCCAAATTACTTTTTAAATTCAAAAGCTTTCCTTCTTGTGTTAATAGTCTGCTAAAAGAGAAAGAGTTGGCTATTTTCAAACTATTTTCTGTCCTGTATCCATGAGATATGTCACCTGGAAAGCAGCCCTCCAACAAAGGCTCTGACTTGCTTTCTCTCTTTAAAGAATTGACAGAAATATTCAAATGATGAGCCCATTTATCAACTTCAAAGCTTAATTAAGGCAGGACACCTTTTGAATTTGGATATAAACATGAGGTGGAGTTTTGTTTTTACTTTGTACTCTCTCTGCTCTCCCCAGGAGGTTTGTTGCTGAAGCCTTTGGAAGGTGTGTGAAGGAAGATTATCTTCTGTTTCTAAAAGGCTTTCATCTTTGCAAAGAGCCTTTCATTATTTCATTTCATCCTCTCAGTTGACTAGTGGATGCCTCAAAGCAAGGGCCAGTGTGCTCCCTGCACAGATGAGGAAACCACAGCCCAGGGTGTCCTGTCACAAAGGGCAGCTGGGGATGGACATGGGAATGAACCTGGGCCACATCTCCTGTCTGCTACTGTAGACTCTGCTCAAAGCTCCAGTCCTTGAATAGACCCAGCAGAAAGAGGCCACTGCAAATCCAACAGAAGCAAGCAACTGCTTGGAGAACTTCTGTTTTGAGACTACCTTGTGATCACTGATTGGCTTGTTTGAAGATTCCCATAGAGTAACATTTGGATAGGTTAAAAACTAAGAATGTCTCTTGGTATTGGGATATTGTTTTTGCTTTCATGAAGGGCTTTATTGAGATCTAACACATTGACAATATGATTTGCCATGTTAAATACACAATTTGATTGTTTTTCATGCAGCTATCCTCACAGTCCATATTTTTCTTGTTGGTCATATGATCTCTGTGAACCACTAGAGTCACAGCTAGAGACAGAGAAATACAGAATTGGCTCAGCAAGGCAAAATTTACTTCTGCAGAAATGTGGGCCATCAGACAAAATCAGGTAAGTAAGAATGTAGATAGTCCCACCTTTCCCTCTGCATAGGCTAAGCTCAGGCTTACAATCTGTTTGTGATTGGCTGAAATTTGATACTGGCACAGGGGAGGGGACTAACATTTGTATCCTGGTGGGCAACTTTTGGGAGCAAAGGAGCTTGGCAAGGATCTGGAAGAAGAACCTGGAACTGGAAATAGTTAAGATGGTGATGCACTGTGGTAGAAAAGACCGTGTTTCTCATCAGCTCAAAAGAAACCTCTATCACCTTCTCATTCCCCCATCCACCTCTAACCAGAATTGATGGGTCAAGCAAAAGAAATTGTTTTAATTATGGATGATCAAAGTCTGGGATAGAGGTGTAGTTTGAGTTTTTGCTCCTTGGTTTACAGATGGTCACATTTGTACTGGTTCTCACATGGCTTCTGGGCTGTGTCCTTATTTCTTCTTACAAGGACTGAAGTCATATTGGACAAGGTTAGACTCTATGACTCATTTAAAAAAATTATTTGCCAGTCCTGGTCCTTGAACTCTGGGCCTGGCACTGTCCCTTTTGATCAAGGCTAGCACTCCACCACTTGAGCCACCATTATTTTGGGCTTTTTCTGCCTATATAGTATGGAGGAATCAAACCCAGGGCTTCATGCATGCTAGGCAAACCACTCTACCACTAAGCTATATTCTCAGCCTTATTGCCTCATTTTACTTCAACTAAATACCATGTCTCTGTCATGTTCTGAGCTATGGAAAGCTAGGCCTTCAGTTATGAATGGGAGGTGATGGTGCCATACAATTCAGTCATCACTACTTGATTTTATTTTTCTTCCCATAATGTTTACAATCTCAGTTTTCTTTAGTAGTAGTAATAAGTTACAAGTTAAAACAAACAGAATTTAGAGAAATTCCTTCTGTAACTATTTACTGTTTACCTTGGGTCAAAACTACTCCTGGGTGCTGATACTGCTGCTACCAGCTGATGGGTATTTCTGTAGAGATACTGTCTGGTTTTCTGGAAAGGACACCTATCACCTGGTGGTACCTTAGTAAGTTGAGATGCAGTAGTCTTGCAGAGATAATGGTTTAAAAACATTTTTTCCTAGTAAAACAATGCTAAGGATCCAAAGGCTTCTGATTTGTTGTTTCTCTTGTGAAGTTAATTATACTTTCACAAACATGCCTTGTTTTGTCGATTGCTGCAAGATAAAACTATTAACAAGTCCTGAATGCCATGTACTACAACCCAGTTTAGTATGTACCTGGTGAACGGATGCAGGACATAATGCTCTGTGATATCCACTCTGATATTTTATAAAGTCTCACTCCAGGAGCTGGGGATATGGATAGCTCAGTGGTGGAGTGCTTGCCTAGCAAGTGTGAAGATCTGGGTTCAATTCCCAGCACCACAAAAAATAAAGACCAAAAAGGGAAAAGAATAAAATCCCTGCTCCAAGGTCAGTTCATCTTTTGAGGTAAAGTTAATTTTGTGTTGGGGTCTGTATAGGGCAATGCTTTGAATGAATAAAATGATAATAGTGTTTCTATTCTTTCATGAGAAATCCTATGTTAGCAAAAGGATCTGCAAGAATGTTTAGTCAGGCAATAAAATACCACGAGGGTAATATTTTTCTTTCATATTCAGAAAAGAAGCATCATTTTAACCAAAAGGTCAAGCATTTTCTCATTACAAATATAATGTTTAGAGAGCACAAAAAATAAGGATTAGACTGCAACTCTATCTCCTTAAAGCATTTCCAGCTCTTTCTCTCTTCATTTTACTTCCAGACTTTTTCTGTGGACCACCCATACTCCACACTTGCTCATATTTATAAAAATTACAATGGCAAAACTGTGCTTTGTTCTCTTTAACAATTTGTCAGAACAATTTATTGTGGAAATTTCCTTACACAATTTATTCCTGAGTGGGATTCTGGAGAATGTATGGATTATGATTTTCAAACTTTCTTTTGTGAAACATTCAAAAAATGCTATAGTTATTATTTCTGCCTATTTATTTTAGGGCATACATCAGAAAATTCTTTCTTTAGTCTCTGTTAATTTTTAAAGAAGTGTTTTAAAAACATTTTTAGTATTATCTTTAAGGAGTTGTACAAAGAAGTTTCCTTTTAACAAAGCAGTTTGTGAATACAATATATCTTGACCGGTGCCACCCCTTTCAACCTTCTCAACCTTCTTTGTTAATTTGAAATTATACATTTATTAGGCTGGGAATGTGGCTTAGCGGTAGAGTGCTTGCCTAGCATGCTTGAAGCCCTGGGTTAGATTCCTCGGTACCACATAAACAGAAAAAGCTATAACTGGTGCTGTGCCTCAAGTGATAGAGTACTAGCTTTGAGCAAAAGAAGCTTAAGAACAGTGTCTAGACCCTGAGTTGAGGTCCCAGGATTGACAAAAAAAGAGAATGATACATTTATCGTATCAAAAATGCATAGCTGGGACTGGGAATATGGCTTAGTGGTAGAGTGCTTGCCTCATATACATGAAGCCCTGGGTTCAATTCCTCAGCACCACATGTATAGAAAAAAAAGCCAGAAGTAGTGCTGTGGTTCAAGTGGTAGAGTGCTAGCCTTGAGCAAAAAGAAGACAGGGACAGTGCTCAGGCCCTGAGTCCAAGTCCAGGACTAGCAAAACCAAACCAAACCAAACCAAACCAAAACAACAACAACAAAATGCATAGCTGTGGTGGGTTCTTTATGCTGGTGTTTTATCCTGACTCACTGATTGTTCTTCTACTTCATCAACATTGTGTTGGTTTAATTAATGAAATGATTAGTTCAACTTCAAATCTTGCAACTGGAAAGTATTTTTGAACCAGTGAACATGTAAATATTTACTTCTATGGGTAAATTTAAATTAATTCAGTGAATTTGTTATCCATATCAATATTCTATATATCTATGTATCTATCTATGTATCTGTCTATCTATATCTGGCTGTCCATCTATCATCTATTTTTCTTTGTATTTACCCCAAACAAATATTTGAGTATTAAATAATACTAGTATTTGCAAACATCTTCACCTTATTTTTGTCTTTAGTGAGAGTCCTTCCAATGTCTGTCCCTTATTCAGTTGCTTACTATAAGGTCTTAAAAGACTTACTTGAATCTCCTTGAAGTTTCATGTTTTACCCAGTTTACTAATTGTTCCTTTTAAGCCTATGTATTAAATTTGTTTAAAGACTTAAATAATCACTGTAGAGATCACAGTTGTTTTTCTCTGTACAATAGTTTGCTACATTAACAAGTTTAGTATAACATCAACTCTGCATGGCTGGGCTCCATTCCCTGATAGTCTGTTAAATTTTGGTATCTTTATTTGATGTTATCCTCTTCTTCCTCTTGGCCATCCTCTTTTGTTCTCATATTTTAATTCTGACCTTGTGAGTGAGGTAGAGTGTTTTAGTTTCCCCTTGGGCATTGCTCATGAGCTCTGTGACATTGGAAGTTTCAAATGCACGAAACATTATAGAAACGTCCCCTTAAAAAAGTTTGGACCTGTGCTGCTTTGGAAGGATTGGACTTTTGATTACCCTTTCCAATTTTTTCTCCATAAAAACAATCTATTTTGTATAAAACTCAAGCTTATTACACATTGTACTTATTCACCTTTTCTATTTAAAGATAATCTGCCTTTTCTGTGAATTTGACTTCTTTATTTTTCTGTGTTTTCACCAAGCTCTACAGTAAAGTGTGGCCCCATGGCTTAGGTGCGTGGAACTATGCTTATTTGGCAAAGAGTTTTGTGGATCATGTAGGTGACAAATGCCCAGGATACTGAGGACTCCTTCTCTGAATAACAGAAAGCAACTACTTGACTGAGGCCTGATGTGGACTTTAAGGGGAAGCCGGGAGACACTGAAAATGAAGTGGACAGGAGTTAGCTGTTCACCTTAGAAATTCGACAGTGGAGTCTCTGTAGGTAGAAGAACATAGCCCCATGGAATTGTGCTAAACAAAGCCCGTCAGTGAATCCTTTTGATTTTGCATTCACAGGTTATTAATAAAGAACAATGAAGTAAATATCAATGTAGGTACATATTTCACAAAATTGATTATATTACTAAAAGAAAGGAAAAATCCAATGACAATCTTAAATCAGAGACTAAAGTGCTCCTTGAGCAAATTCTATATCCATTCCTCACAGAGGAATGCATAAAATTTCATGTGAAATGATTTTTTATATGTTTTCTAAAGGTAGGGACCAGAAAGTCTTAAAAATGTGCTTATCTTTTCTCTTAATAAGTCCATTTCCAAGAGTTGACCTAAGGAGTGATTCCACAATGCACAACATTGACTTCTCAAAGTGTTAAGTGTAGTATTAAAGAAATTTAACATGACCCCCAGAGTCAACATTTATAGCTTAGATGTTGACAGTAAAGCCACATAAACTCAAGGGCAAAACACATCATTGTTTGGCTTTAGAAAATTATATTATAGAACAGGGGCTGCCAAACTTTTGTCATTGAGGGCTAGATAATGTGTTAGAATTTGGGGTCCTGTGGCCTCTTCTGGAACAATTTAACTTTGTGGTTTAGTGAGAAAGCAGCCATTCTTGGTAGATTGATGTACAACAGTGGCTACATTCCACTGAAAATGTATTGATAGACACTGATTTCATACAATAGTTTTGTATCACAAAATAATATTCTTCTTTTGATTTTTCCTACAATTTAAAAATACAAAAGCCACCAGGCGACTGTAATCCTATTCACGTAGAGACCTGAGATGTGAAGATTGAAGTTTGAGTCCAGCCCAAGCAAACAAATTTGGGAAACTCTTTTCTCTAACTCACCAGCAAGCACTGTAAATGGTGTGTCTCATGTGGTCAGGTGCCAGCCTTGAGTAAAACAGCTATGGAAGATTGTGAGGTTCCCAGTTCAAGTCCCAGTAGGAGCACACACACACACACACACACACACACACACACACACACACACACACACACACATATATGCATTCAGTGGGTAGGATTTCAACCACATTATAGAAGATTATTTTGCAATAGTAAATACATTGATCATAAATTGACAGATGATAAAAATAAGTTATGAAGCAATATGGATACCATCTTCCTTTTTTCTTCCTTCTTTCCTGCTTCCTTCTTCCCTCTTTCCCCCTTTCCCTCTTTTCCTCCACTCTGTCTCCCTCCTCTTCTTGCTTGCTTTCTTATGTCAGTACTGAGACTTGAATTCAGAGCCCGAGGGCTGGCCCTTTGCTCTTTTTTTTTTTTTTTTTTTTTGCTCAAGCTGGTTCTCTACCACTTGAGACACACTACCACTTTGGGAGTTTTGGTGGTCAATTGGAGATCAGAGTTTCTTGGACTTTTCTGCCAGGGCTGGCTTTGAACTGCAGTCCTCAGAACTCAACCTTCTGAGTAACTAGGATTACAGGTATGAGATACTGGTTCCCCAGCTCCAAATTCTCATTTTTTAAAAACAGATTTTGTGTGTGTGTGTGTGTGTGTGTGTGTGTGTGTGTGTGTGTGTGTGTGTGAATTGGGAACTCATACAAATAAGTGTTCACAGGATTGTACCAAATGGTTCCTAAAATGGTGATGTGTAGATGGTCCATCTCTAATACTAAGTAACTGTATTGCAGGTCAGGAATGGTATTATATTGTTTCCAAAGTAGGGTCTCCATTAATGCAGCATGAACATGAGCATGAATTCAGCAGCTTGAAATTGCTTTCGACAGTATAAAAGTTCTCAAACTTTCTTTATCCTGGCAAATTATTTTCTAGCCCAAATCGACAAGCAACTATGGGAATCTCACTCTGCCAAGTAGAAATAACTTTAAATCCTTCACTTTTGTATGACACTTTACAAACCCCCTTAGACACAGAGTACCCATCTATTCTCATTATAATCCTAGGAGATACATATTAGTATTCACATTTTAAATAAGAAGAAACTGAAGATAAGAGGGGAGAATAACTCATTCCAGGTTCAAGTTCATTAAGTGGCAGAAACAGCATGCCATACCCAAGTCTTTGATTTAAAGTCCAAGCCCTTTTCCATGACAGCACAGCTTTCTCCCTGAGCACCACTTCTTGGGTTAGCTCTCTATGATTGATTTAACCAATTTTCTCCCTCCAAGGCAGAGCTACTGGTTCCTCTAGAGCGTCACTTGCTGTTACCAGGGAACCTAGTGAGGAACAAGTGAGAAGATTGGTTTTCTGTTAGGCCATTTTTCAAAACATCTGTAAAATCACATGTCTGTGTGTTGTAGGTAGATCACTCAAGAGTCCTTCTAGTTGGTCATATATGTGCATTAATTGTAGGGCTGGGCAAAAGCCTTCTTATTTATGTTCCTGTCAATGTCCATGCTTCTTTAAGTGACCTCAGTAGTCTTCTAATTCCCTAAAACATTTCCTCTCCTCTTACCTTTTTCTCTAATCCTCATATTTGAATGTTGGCATCTATATCAGATACCGAGTCACATGAGTCTCATCACCATGGTGACCTGGAGCCATTGATCTCTCTCCTTTCCCTCCATTCCAAGACAATGGCCCTGTCAAGCCCCTTGGTATATTCTGCACAGATCATTCAGTAAGCAGCCACATGGGAATTTTGCTTTTGTTTCCCCCTTCTCCCATTCTTACCACACATTCACCCCAGATTCACTTTGGGGAGGAGAGCTGTATTGTGTGTGTGTGTCTGTGTGTGTGTGTGTGTGTGTACGTGCACACATGTGCTAGTACTAGTGTTCAAACTCAGGGCTTTTCCCTGAGCTTGCTTGCTCTAGGCTGATGCTCCATCTACCACTTGAACCATATCTCTACTCCTGGCTCTTTTGGTGGTAATTGGACATCAATATCTCCGAGACTTTCCTGCCCAGATCCTTAGATCTCAGCCCTTTGAGAAGCTTCCTATGATTACAGGTTTGAGCCATCGATGCTCAGCTTGTATCACTTTGTTGTTATATAGAAGTTTATTGAGCTGCTGATTAATTAATTATTAAATTAATTAATAATGGCCACCAGGATGGCAGGATACTTTTCTTTTTGAATTTACTTCATCTTTTTCGGTAGTTTCAGGTACACAGCAGAACTGAGAAGAAGATAGAAATCCCACATCAACTCCTGTTCCCATGCAAGCCCAGCTTGCCTGATTGTCAACACTCTGCACCGTGGGGTGGGGTGGGGGTACACAATCTGTTGACCAATGTCCAGCCATACACCATTGTCACCCCAAGTCCACAGGTGACATTGGGCCTCATTTGAAGAGCACTGACAATAAATAATACCATGTATTTACCGTAATAATATAACAGAATAGTTAGCTCCACAGCAAACTATTGCTGGCTCTGTGCTCTAAATGTTCATTCCTTCCTTTCTTTCCCCTGACATCTACTGACTTTTTCATTGTATCCACAGTTTTGCCCTTTCCAGAATATCATAAAGTTGAAATCATATGGTAGGTGGCCTTTTTGATGGCTTCTCATTTTGGGTGCTTTGTTTTTCTTTTTGAGACAAGGCCTCCGTATGTAGTCTAGGTTGGCTTTGAACTTGTGGTCCTCTTGCCTCAGCTTCTTGAGTGTTGGGATTGGCTTCTTTTAGTAGTGTGCAATTAAGTTTCCTCCATATATTTTCATGGCTTCATAGCTTACTTCTTTCTAAGCAGTGAACAATGATCCATTGTCTGAATGTACCTGAAAATAGAATATTTATTTTTCCATTTACTTACTTAAGGGCAATTTGCTTGCTTCTAAATTCTGGCAATTATGAATAAGGTTGTCACAAACATTTGTGGAAGTTTTGTGTGAACATCTGCCTTTAGCTTGGGTTGGGAGTTAGTCAAGGAGCATGGTTGCAGACTGTGTTGATTAAAGTGCTTAAGTTGTAAGAAAGTGCAAGTTTTCTTCCACAATGGCTGCATCATTTTGTGCTCCTATCATTTGCATTCTACTTCACTCACATTCAACAATGGACGAGTTTCTGTTTCTCCATTGCCCCGCTAGTGTTCAGTGGTGTCCGTCTTAGGGTGTTTGGCCATTAATAGGTATGTTCTATTTTCTCATTGTTGCTTTTATTTGTATTTTGTAAACTATGGGAGACATCTTTTTATATACTTTTTCATCTGTAGATCTTATTTTGTGAGGTGTCTGTTCAGATCTTTTGCCATTTCTTTGATGAGGTTATTTTCTTGAGTTTTAAAAGCTCTTTATTCATATTTGAGAACAGGTATATATTTGCCTTCTGATTTCTGTAATAAAAGACTCAGTACTTTAAAAAGAAGTTCCTATAACTCATAGTTTTGGAAGCTGCAAGTGAAAAGTCGTTAACTCCCATTTGGGACTCTGATGAGGTCTTCTGGCTTTTGTCACAACAGGACAGAGAAGATGAAAGGGAAAACTACCAAGCAGAGAAAGGGAAAGAACCCTGAGAAGGCCCAAACCAGAGAAATTCAGTCAAACTTGCTTTTGTATACCAACCTACTATGGCAAGAATAAACCAGGTGAGAATAAACCCTATGAAAACCATATTGGATCTTTCCATGGGTGATACCTCTAAAGATTTAACCCACCCCCCTCAAGGTCTCACCTTTTAAAGGTTTCATCGTCTCAACAACACAATGACACTAAAAAATGACTTTAGGGTGTCTCATTTTACTCACTGTGTGGTTAACTTGATGATTAACCTAGTACTAGCTGGCATCAATGATGTCCTTCTTAGATTGACTTAGGACTCAGGAAAATGCCTGAGTCCTGGATATAAGTGTCTTGGCTGGGTAATTATGCCTGAATAGATCCTTGCAAAGCATGGAGTGTCCATGCTCAAAGAATGAGAATCTGCTTCAGTTTTGAGTAATTCACAGAATTCTTCATGTTCAAATATTTTTTCTTTAGGAATTTAGCTATTCAGTCCCTACTGGTTTAAATAGCTGTGAAACATGGAACATTCATTTGCTTTTGAGCTTTAAGTGAATAGCCAAGAGGATATGTTCCTTTAGAAAATATACATTTTATTCTGTCCATTGTGTCTAAATGAATCTGCTCCATAGCTGTGTTTATACACATCCATATGCAAATATTGACTTATGCCGTGCCACGAAGTAAGCTTGGTAGGTTTTGAAAGAAAAATATAACATGTATAAACATTTATGAGCAATTCAAATATTAAAGAGCTTGAGCATTTCTAAAGGCATTCATGTATGAGATTTTTCCCAGGATGTCGTTATGGTGTTGCAGTTATTTGCAAAATATAGTCACCGAACTACATAGCTTTTGTGTAGGAAAGTATGCATTTACTTCTGACAGCAATAAAGTCAATGTGTTAGGTATTCATGCCATCCTTTATAATACTCCTTAGGGGGATATACTCCTCTCACTATTCTCTTTTAAGGTGTTGCTATACTGAAATGAGATAATAAACTTCAAAAAACTGTCATAAGCATTGCTAAATATTCCTGCTAATCATGGATAAGAATATTTTAAATGTTTATTCTGATGTTAAGGAGCACATAACTCTGCAGCAGAATTCACCATTCCAGCCTTCTTGCATGTGGCATTTGTTCACTTAATATGACTTTTATTAAAATGTTATAGAACTTGGTTAGTGTACATGCGGTTACATTTCCTTTCCATTTTTTTCTTTTTTATTTGCAGCTATATTAAAATGAACTTTTAACTTGCTCTAAGGCTTGGGGAATGCCAAATACTGGTAGATTCAGAGCTTCAGACAATTTTAAGGAATGGTAGAGAAGTTCTTCAAGATCTGGCTTCATTCTCCCTCACCCTTCACCACTCATGGGGCAAATCTCTCAAAATGATGCTTTGTAACAAACCAGAAGCACTTTTATGAATTATTAACCACAGAAGTTAAGAAGGAAGATCTGAACTTTGCTTGCAAATCTTTCATAGTGTCCTTTTTATTAAATAAGGAATCTCTGATGTTGAAAGAAATCAAACTTCCATTCAAGGGAGGTTCTTTGAGCTTTCCATGGTAAATACAAGCAGAAACCAGATAAATAAGTAATCATGAAATGTGCTAATTAACAAATGGGTTACTGTTAATTTACTTACCTGGCAATGTTGACTTAAACTTAGTTTTGAAAATATCTGACTAAGTTTGATTTAAGTTCCCTAATTCTATGAGCCAGAGAGGCAGCGTTCAAGGAAATTACAGTCTTCAAGTGAGTTTCACATGTGAACCTCTGTAAAAAAAAATCACGATAACTGAGTGTTCCTCCTAGAAGGGGAACAGATATGAAATATATGAGAGCCATGGAGGATGGAAAGAGGGAACTATACTTATAAGTACCGCGCACTTACCGATTGTGCCACTCACTGGAGCTCCAAGAGGGAACTATACTTGGGAACAAGTAGGTGCTCCTTTTGGCCTCCCAGTAGGAAGTTCATGAAAGGAGATAGTGGGAAATAACACTAGAAATGGGTGTCTAGATAGCAGTTGTGAAGTCTCTAATTTATGTTTAAGATATTTTTATTAGCTTTATTCAATAAATACTTATGAAGTTTCTAGTCTCTTCCTGACACCATGGCAGGCACTGGAGTTTTTGAGGACGTGGACTGACAGGTGACTTTACAGTAGAATATAAGCCTCACCTTCTTGTATCTAGCATTTGCATTTGTTTCTTTAATAGAACTTTTTTTTCTTTTATTGGTTTGTTGTGGGGCTTTAATTCAGAGTCTGGGCACTGTCCCTGAACATTTTTGCTCAAGGCTCATGCTCTACTACTTTGAGCCATAGCTTTACTTCTGGTTTTCTGGTGGTTAATTGGAGATGAGTGTCTCATGCACTTTCCTGCCGTGGCTGGCTTTGAACTGCCATCCTCAGATCTTCCTCATGAGTAGCTAGGATTATAGATATGAGCCATCAGTGTCTAGCAGAACTTTTCTTTAGTGTTGAAAACAGAGTGGAAAAATGAGATGGTTAAATGAGTCATTGTCATTGAATAGGACGACTGATGAACTAGGTCTTTCTACTTTCCTTTTCTTGGATCTACTCTCTGCCAACTCTCTACTCTGACTTTCATGGAATGCATGAAAAGACTCCTTTCCTGGTGTCTTCTAGGGATGTTTGGAGGTGGAGAGAGAGAGATGGGATATTTATTCCTCTGTGTTGTGTTTCTTCTTGCTGGGTTTTTCTCCTAAAGATCACAGCTTATGTCTGCAGCATTTCTAAGACCTCTCTTTGAGTTCTTGTAGCTGATTCCATTTCTTGGCCTCTCAGAAGTGGTAATGACAACTTGTCACAAGCGACAAGCTGTCACTTTAATCTTGTTTCTTGTTTATTTATTGCCTAATGTGTCCCTTACTCATACACCTGTGGTACCATATTGGTTTCCATGAGTTGCTGCAAAAAATTTCTGTGAATATGATGTCTTAAAACAACAGAAATTTGTTCTACTAAGTTTTAAAGCATAGAAATCTAAAATTAGTGTAGTCGGTAGAAATCAAGGGCTATATTACCTTTGGAGGCTTTAGAAGAGAATATTTCTTGTCTCTTCCATTTCTGGTTGACTAATAACATTCCTGTCTTGTGATCAGCTTTTGCCTTCATTATCTACTCCTCCTTTTCTTCTATTTGTATCTTATTAAGAGAAAGGGTACAGTGAAATTTGTGTTCACCTCAAGATCCTCAATCACATTTGCAAAGAACACTTTTCTTTACAAGTAATTTTTCTTTACAAGGGTCCATAAATTGTGCCCCAATATCTTTGAGGGTCTCACAATTTACCCTAGTAAATATATAAATGCATCAGTTGCTTGGGAAGAGCAGAGAGTCTGTAAGTCCAAGGATGGCTTGAAAGCAAAGAATACAAAGCTGAAATTTTAAGGGGTGACAGAAGTTACCTCAGTAAAGGGGACTATGTTGATCATTTACTGTTGCCCTGGCAAAATACCTGAGATACACAACTTAAAGGAGGAAAGATTGACATCATCTCATGGTTTCAGAAATTTCAGTCCATGGTCTGACTCCATGGCTTTCAAATGTCTCCCATGGCAAAAAATGTCCTAATGGGAAAAGTATGGTAGAAGAAAGCTGTTCACTTTACAGCAGCCAAGAAGCAGAAGGCCAGAGACAGGAAGGAGTCAGGGATAAGACTGATCCTTCAAAGACACACTTCCAGTGGAGTACTTCCACCAAGACGACTCCACCTCTTAAGGGGTCCATTCAGTAGAACTCATTTATGATTAACCCATGGATGAGGTTAACGTCCTCATGACCCAGTCACCTCTCGAGTGCCACCAGCCAGTGATGGAGCCTTCGGCAAAATCACAGTCTTGGAAGATATTTTCATAGCAGACTCCAAGGGATGAAATTGAATATGAGTATTGTTCAAAGCAATGAGTGACTCGTGCAAAGGGGGAAAGACAAGATTAAGCATGGATTACCCCTCAGACACCTTTGGGGACTGGTCTGGCTTTGAGTATGGCTGGCATGTAGAAGTAGAAGGAAGGAAAAATGGTTGAGAAGGTAGATGGCAGGAGATGAGGACAAAATATAATACATTTAGTCAGTGGCATTCAGGAATTTGGACTCGGCCCAGCTAGCAAAGAGTATTCATTCAATATTTTTTAAACAAGAGATGAAAGTAGGGCTTCAGAAAGGTGAATTTAATATTGAGACACAGGGTTGATTGCAACAGGACAACTTAGAGGCAGAAAAGCCAGTTTAGCAATGAGATGAACATTTTACTGATGTTGCTCACTAGGTAAATATCTGAGAGTATTAAACTCTTGAGAGGAGGGTTGTCAGTGTCATCAATCATCCATGAATATTTATTAACTTGTGAGATTGTGAGTAGCTGAGGAAGAGGGGAGAAATCCTGGTATGTGGTCTAGGGATATATAAAACATGCAAATTAGTTGCCCTGAGTTCTCTTTTTCTCACAAGATTATTTCCTATTTGCTATTTAGGACATATTGAATCTACTTGTTATTGTGAGTGTTTTGCTAGCTACTGCATTACTGATGCTATGAAGAAAGATTAGTGTCTGAAATCTAATCCTGGAGTTCAAAGGCGAGGGATAAAAACATCTGTGGGCTCTAGAAAACTATTTCCAATGAAATCTTAATGACATTCACTAGAAAAATGTTAAACAGAAGCATATGATTTTTGAGTCATGTTAAAAAATACTGGAAGAAAATAAATGTGGCACAAATGCTCTCTGTAATTTTAGAAATGTAATTTGAATATCTGACATTTTCTTATGTACTGTAATAATGAATAAACACAAAAGAATCTATTCAATAGGTTGTTCAGGCAGAATGTGAATGAGTCTCTGGTTATCAAGTTACTTTCCACTTATTGAAAACACCCCTCTGAAGTAAAGTAAGTAGCCTAGTAAAGTCTTGTTTGTTACTTGAAGTTTTAAATAAGAAGATATTCCAATCATAGCATAAAACTCCCTTTATATTTTTGTTATTTTATTTTACTTAGATTTTGTGAGTGTGCTAGTACTAGAGCTTGAAGTTTGGGCCCTGTGTTCCACCCTGGTGCTCTAATACATGAGCCATATCTCCATTTGTGGGTTTTTATTGGCTACTTAGAAATGGGATTCTCACAGATTTTCCTTCCTTGGCTGGCTTCAAGCCATGATCCTTAGATCTCAACCTTTCGAGTAGCTAGGATTTTAGGCATGATCCATCGGTGTCAGGTTGTCAGACAGAACACTTTTCATCTTAAGGGGAATTGTTGTTTTCTATATTCTATTATCTGTTATTCATTTTTGATCATGTCTTAATTTAGATAACATGAGTATCTACCAGAAAGTAGTTAGTGTAGCTTCAGTCTCTCAAAGAAATAATTAAAGAGTTTGTTATACATAGGGGATATGAAACTACATTTAATTTTTTGAAAGTTAAAAAATTGTGAAGTGATAATGGAAGGATAGCTCAAGAAGTATATCCCATGCATTGGGGAAGGGACATCAGGGGCTAGGAGGAAACCATCAAGATTGGGTTACTCAAAGTGACTCTAAAATTAAACTGCAAAAAGTGTGCTCATCAGAAAGAAATCATTAAATAAACTTTAAAAAAGAATCAGAAAGCATTCAGTTCTGGTAGAAAATAAGTGGCTAATAAGGTCAAATGTGCATATTGAGCAAAACATAGGGATGGGTTGAGACTTAGGTTGAAGAGAAAGAGATACAATTCTGTTAAAAATATTTTTTATTATCTTTAAGTAGTTCTACAAAGGAGTTGCCATTCACTGAAGTAGTTTATGAATACATTGCATCTTGATCAATGTCAGCCCTATCAACATTCTCACCCACTCTTCCCAGCCCACCCCTTACCTTACTTGCCTTGATTTTCGGTTATGTATTAAAGTTTGATCTGTGTCACCATTTCAACATTTTCACCCCCCCTTTGACCCACCCCTTCCCTTGTATTTTTCAGGTCTATGATATATATAATGGATTCTTGCTTGCATTCTCCACTGTTCTCTCTTCATTCTCTACCCCTTTCTCTTTGCCCCAACTGCCTCTCTTGCAAGTACCCATTTTCTGGTACTTATTTTGTTGGGCTTTGATTTACTCTTCTTAAAGAATTATAGTATTTGTACTCTCCATAGAATCTATTACACTTCATTTAATTCATTTGTAACCCCTTGATTACCACCTAGTGTGTTTACTTGTAGACTTTTAGCTAGCACAAATGAGGTAAACTATGCAACCTGTTTTTCTTGTCTGGCTCACTTCACTTAATATATATTTTCCAAGTCTTTCTATTTCCTTACAAATGGGGCGATGCCATTCTTTCTGATGGAAGCATAGAATTCCATTGGGCATATGTATCACATATTCTTGATCCATTCATCCATTGAGAGGCACCTGGGCTGATTCCATATCTTGGCAATGGTAAATAGTGTGGCAATAAGTATGGTTGTGCTGGAAGCTTTAGCATGGCATTGTTTAGGCTCTGTTGGATAGATGCTCAGGAATGGAATTACTGAGTTGTAGGGAAGCTCTATGTTTAATCTTTTATGAAATGTCCATACTGTATTCCAAAGTGGTTGAACAAGCTTATATTCCCCCCAACAGTGTGATAGAGTTCCCTTTTGGCCATATCCTCACCAGCATTTGTTATTGTTTGTTTTCTTGATATTGGCCATTCTAACTGGGGTGAGGTGGAATCTCAGTGTTGTCTTATTTTGCATCTTCTTTATGGCCAGAAATGTTGAACATTTCTTTATGTGTCTATTGGCCATTTTTTACTTTTTCTGAGAAGTCTCTCTTTAAGTCATTGGCCCATTTATTAATTGGCTTGTTTTTTCTTTGAAGGTTTACTTCTGTACAGTTTAATCTTTTTGAGCTCTAAGTATATTTTGGATATTAGGCCCCTTTGTCTGATGTGTAGCTGGTGAAAACCTTCTCCCATTCTGTGGGCTTTCTATTGTAATTCTTACTCATTACCAGGAAAATGCAGATTCTTGCCTACATTTCCCAGAATCCTTTTCATTCTATGGTTCCTGGTTTGGGTTGACCACAAAAGCAATTCTGTAAGATTTGAAAAATAGAAGAGAACTT
The DNA here is from genome assembly GCF_023159225.1 of Perognathus longimembris pacificus. Classification (NCBI taxonomy): domain Eukaryota; kingdom Metazoa; phylum Chordata; class Mammalia; order Rodentia; family Heteromyidae; genus Perognathus; species Perognathus longimembris. The sequence continues at coordinate 53,907,806 of NC_063162.1, forward strand.
GAAGAAGCTCTTCTATTTTTCAGCAGTGGCCTGGCTTGAAAATGGTGCTGACCAGCTACTCTACAACTTTACTTTGGGGTATCAGCCTGGCATATGGCTACTGCTGGTCTCAACCAGAACTTCTCTTTCAGGTCTGTGAATTCCAGGCAGACTCAGATGTAGCTATGTGACCAAGTGGAGAAGCTTCTCTTTCAGGGTGCTTACAACACTTAGGTTGGTACCATCCACAGTTCAGCAGTGCTAGGGCAGTGGGGCAGGCTGCCGAGGGATGGAAGACAACAGAGACAGCGTGTAAGATAGAAGGTGTTTTGAAACATAGCAATAAAGAGAATAACAGGAGAGATCACTTTACTAATCAAAGGCTAACAGGGAGCTGAAGCTGATGTCCAATGCCTGTAACCCTAGCTAATTAGGAGGCTGAGACTTGAGGATTCTGGTTCAAAGCCAGCATGGGCAGGAAAGTCTGTGAAACTCTTATCTCCAATTAACCACTCAAAAGCCAGAAGTACAGATGTGGCTCAAAGTGGTTTATCTACAATAAACCACCCAAAAGCCAGAAGTGGAAATGTGGTTCAAAGTGGTAGAGCTCTAGCCTTGAGCAAAAAAGCTCAAAGAGAGCACTCAGGCCCTGGAGTTCAAGCCCCTGACCAACAACAACAAAAAAGCCGATATGGGAAATAAATGTACTAACAAGGTCAAATATGCAGTGGCTGCTTGACCACCAGAGAGGACCTACCAGGAGCACATAGGGTCCCAGCAGCTCTTCTCCAAAGGTATGGGGATGATATTGGACCCAGAAAGTTCTCTTCTTGGTGCTTCTTTTTCACACTGCCTATGGACTTCAAGGGCAGTAATATCATTAGCTTAGCTTTCATTGTTCTTATATCACCAGCATTCCAAGGAACAGCTGACAGAGAATACATATGAAAACAAATTCTCTATGCCAATAATACTAGCTCACTCATTTCCCAGTGTACTTGTTACTTCCTCATTACTTTTGGTCTTGGCTGCCTGGCCCACTTCCATTCCTTCTTTGGTGTGACAAGAGTCCTGCAAATAGAAAGAGGCCACTTCAGGATCCTGGCGTTTGGTGTTTATGCTCCTCTTTTTCTCAGAGATTATACAAGGTAGAGGAAGTCAGGTGCAAGTTCTAGCTGTTCCTAGAAGGTTTCAGATTATCCTTATAGATTATACTGTCCTTTTAGTCACTTTTCTACTCCCAGCATTTGCAAGTCCTGCTGACCTATAGTGACTTTGAGCCCACTACCAAATTCAGATGCTCAGCTTTCCAGAATCTTCTACGCAAGCTACTCTTTGTGGTCCCTGGGTCCTATGGTCCCTCTTGGATTCCCAATTACCTCCTCTTGAGCCTTTCTACACCTCTGCCATTACCCATAGTCATGACTGGTATAGCTCTTATTTGCTAATTCTTGTAATGGTTCTGCATTCCCATGTGGATTCAGAAACCTATCTTTTTGCAACATTTACCTTCTACTAAAAGGAACACGCGCTGCCTAATTAAGAATATCATATTAATTGAACCCACAGCTTCATGCATGCTAGATAAGAGATCTGCCACTGAGCTATGTCATCAGCCTCATTTGGACTTTTCTCCTAGATTTATTTTTCTTCCATTTTTCTCTTTTGTCCAGTTAATTGGTGTTCAGTGCCATTGCATCAATGCCAATTGCATAATCATTGGCAAAGCAAAGGTACCATTGATAAATTTAACATTTAATCAGTTCTCCAAATAGTAACATTGCTATGGTTTGTTTTAGCATATAACAAAATGATGATAGATGACCACTGTCAGTTTAGAAATAGATATCTAACAGATCATTGGTCCAGAAAATAAAATACCATATTACAAAATTACAAAAGAGAATACACACATACGTTTATGATAATATACTTTATTAGGGATAAGAGACTATATTTATCACTTCCTACCATAGTACGAACTGGGTTTAACCCATTTGCTTCTCCTTTCTTGCCATGGTTTACTTCTGAGCAGTTTGCTTTAACCTCTACAGGAGAAGATCCAACACCTGTGTCAAACTCAAGAGCAGAAGTAAAGGGAATGCCTTTACTGGTTTCATTAGCTTGTATCTGAAGTTACTATAGGTCAGCTGTGTAGGTAGAGAATAGGGTCTCCATTCTTGGTTGATTGGAGATTGTGTAGATATTCAGCCCTTGTTAATGTCATGGATTTGTCAATGAGTGCTTGCTTTGGCAGCACATATACTAAAAATGGATTCATCAATGAGCTAATGGAAAACAGGCCGTAGAATTACAGGAAAAGGGAAATGCCAGGCAAAGTAAATATATCTACATCATAGAAAACAAAGGCGAAACAATAAAACTATAGTATGATACAATCTCTGACATTTAAAGTCTACCAGGCACAGACACTGGTGGCTCCTGCCTGTAATTCCAGCTGCTCAGGAGGCTGAGATCTGAGGATCAAGGTTCATAGCTGACTCAGGGAGCAAAGTCCGTGAGACCCTTATCTCCAGTTAAATAGCAAAAAGCGAGAAGTGCATCTGTGGCTCAAGTGGTAGAGTGCTAGCCTTGATGTAAAAACAAACACAGGCAAGAATACAAAGCTCTGAATTCAAACCCTAGTGCTACCTCACCCCCACCCCCCAAAAAAGTCACATTTCTCTATAGCTCCTCATCCTATGCATAGGTCTGCTCACAAAACATACAAATAGATACATAGGGTGTTTAATATCCACCAATGATGAAGTGACTTGCATTGTGCATGATTAAGAACCAACTCAGTATGGTCAGTTATAAACCATTAACTAGAAGTTACAAGCACTACATGGAGAAGATAATTATTAGTGAATCCATCTGTGACTGTGAATATACATGTACCCCCAAATACATAGCCACAACTAATTTTAATTAATACTCAACGTTGTTTGGCATTTCTAGACACATTGTGAGTGACATCCTAGCATCATTTCACATTCATTTCTGGGGTCTGCTATGTATCATTGTATGCATTATACTGTTCAATGCATATTTCTTAGGAAAAATGATGTAAACCATATATCACAGTTTATTACATATTAGTGTGGAAATGACAAATACTCATTATCTTCAATGTTCATTGTAGTTTTGGATCTCTTAGAAAATTTCAAAGACATTGATACTGGCTGCAAACTCCAAGGATATGAAGCTAATTGATCTGGGGTGTAGTATAGGAATAAGTATTTAAAATAAGAACCCAGGTTTATGAATCATCAAAGGACATAGGCATATTTGACATAACATGGGAGAAAGGGGCTTCCCCATATATAATCTCTAACTGGGCATAGACCATTGCTTTATAGTTTTGCTTTGTGGCCATCTTCATTGGTGTCAAGATTAAATTGGCAGCATGGGTGATTCTGAGCCATTTGCCATAATTATCAGAAGCAAATCATTAACTACAAATAGCACGTAGTATATGGAGACACACATGATAAATAAATTGCTCGGTGGCTATTAATTAAGCATACCAAACAACAAGGAGCTACTCCCTGACCAGATCCAATTAATAAATGGCCAGTGTGTCAGGTGCAGGTCAACTCTTCTTCAAGCAGCACTGGGTGAGTTTCTTTAGCAAGTTTTTAGGAATGCTGAACATTCTATTGGTTTACATCTCAAGTGTTTGGAGCCAGAGTTTATTCTTTAGTATACCCTTGCTATCATATTTGATACATTGCAAGATACTCCATTGATTCTGGAAAACTGTGATATGCGGATCATATCCTTTGTCTTGATAAGTCTCAAAGAATGAATCCATGGAAACAGAAGGAAAAGAGGAATGTCAAAGATGTTTTGGAAGTAAAAGATAAGAAGAGCTCTCAACAATGCTAGAAGGGGTTGCAAAGGAAGGGGCTGCCTTGGGTGCAATCATGCAGGGGTTAATAAAGTGTCTCTAGGAGGGAGCTACATTGACTCTTGAGATCATTGGACAGACTGTGGGTCATGTCAGTCTCCAGATCCAATTAGAAGGTTCACAAAGCTTGCACAAGCTTGCCATGCATCCTTTAGAACCTCTGCCTGGGTCCCTATTCCACACATCTCTGTGGTCCAATCAATCCACTGTTTAGTTTGTGTGCAGAAGTTCTCCCAGAAGTAATAATTCATGGCATGATGACCACAGAGGCCTGACTGTGTGACTGCTCCAGGCCATGGTGCTGTGATGGCAAGGGTCCCGCACACAGGAGTGCTCAAGACCATGGCCAGGGATGCAGAGCCTGGGGGGGGCGGGGGTGGCATACCTCGAATGACTAGCCAGGCTCCCTTTCTGCTCTCATAGTTTCCTATTTCAACTACCCTCTGAATGTACATGTATCTTAAAATTGAAATGAATGAAGCAATTTATACAATTGTTTCAGTAGTATTGTTTCCTTTCCCGATGCTACTTAAAATAAACAATACTGTGGGCCCTCTTAAAACTAATGATATAATAAAATATAGTATGTTAAGAGTACTCAATGTCTGCCAGGTGCTGATGGCACACACCTATAATCCTGGCTACTCAGGAGGCTGAGATCTGAGAATCACAGTTGGAAGCCAGCTCAGGCAGGAAAGCTTGTGAGACTCTTATTTCCAATTCATTAACCAAAAAAATCAGAAATGGTGCTCTGGCTCATGTAGTAGAGCACCAGGACCAGCATGCACGTATGCGCGCACACACACACACACACACACACACACACACACACACACACTCCATCATAAAATTTGACCACTTCTTACTTAATTCCTTCACAGCTTTCTTCCTGGGGGAAGTCTTTATCATCCATCTACTCTGTTGTCACACTAGCTCCAGCTTGTCATTCTTTTTCTACCCTTTATCACGCTTCAATCCAATCTCAGCACAGCAGAAAAGTGAAATCTGACAATCACCTCAGTCTTGCTCCTCATCTATCCCCCCCTTCTCCCTTCTCACACACAATCCTCAGTCTGTGACTCTGTGCCATGTCTTCCCACTCTCCCAGCTTCCACTTTGGGATCCCTGGGTTTCAACTGCATCTGCTGTCACTGGACTTCCAGATTAACCAATGGGAACCCAACTCAATGGCAGTCATCCACACACTCTTCTGTGAAGACCGTGGGTCACTCCTACACTGCTCCTTGGTGATTTAAATTCCCACTGGAATAGTGATTCCATGTCTTTAGACCTTTGGCTCTGACCCTCTTGTTTAGTGATTCTGCATGTGGACACCAGCTCTCATCCATCCAAACAGCATCTCCTGCCAAACAGCAATTTCTAGCCACCTCCTGCATCTCTCCTACTGTTTTCTCTGCCTATCATTATTTTATTTTACTAAGAACAATATTTTTATTTTATTAAACATTTTTGTTATAAAGGTGATAGAGGGGTTACAGTTATATAAGTCAGGTAATGAGTACATTACTTTTCAAAAAGTGTCACCCCCCCCCTCTCGTTCTCTCCCAGTTTTTTCCCACCCAACCGCCTCCCCCCCCCAATTATATAGTTCATTTCCAACATAGTGTCTAGTGAGTATCACTGCTGAATTTGTTCACCCTTTGTCTCACTGTTTCTCTGCTCATATTTTAGCACTTTACTTCAATTTTTTCAGGCTCCACCCAGAGCTTCATCCCATTTCTTTTTCCATCTTTTGATTCTCCATCAGCGTTCATATCTTTTCCTGTGTCATGACTTAATTCTGCTGTCAGTCATTTCACCTGTCTCTTGCACATCCCTTCAGCTCTTGGAACTCCATTCAAGAGTGTCATGCGAGCATTGATAATCACCTCCCAGGCCTTGGTATACAGCTACAAGTGGCTGCAAATGGAATAAAACACAACTGTACTATCTTCTCTCACTTTACATTGATGATCAGTAACCTCAAGTGTATCCTTAAAGCTGTGGGGAAATCACATCCTATATTCCAGGCTTATTTTCATTCCCACTCTCTTACTGGATATTTCTCACTTCCTCTTCTGCTCTTAAATCTCTAATGGTGACTTTCTGTCCTTACTTAGCAGGCAACACCAAAGGAAGTGAATACATCTAATAACATCCACCAATTCCTCCTAAAGTATTTCACTCCTAGGTTGCATTGATATCTCTATATTCTACATTCTAACTTAGCATTCTTTTTTTTTTTGGTCATTCTGGAACAATCCATGCTTGAAGCAGAAGCCAGGCTCTTTTCTTGTGCTGTAGAAAGACTTTCTCTGACTTCTGCTCAGTAGTTTTTCCATCGTTTTCCCAGGCCTTTTCCCTTTCTTCTAGGTCATTCCCACAAAATTGGCAACAGGTAGCCCTCTTGTCCAATTAAAAAAGTTTCTTGTCTTTATCCATTGTCTTCTCTTCCCATTTGCAGCCAAGCAGTAGAAAGAATTGCTGATTGCTAGTGTCTCCCGTTTTTCTTCCATTTTCTCTTGAAATCCTTCAAACAAGTATTCTCTCCATTCCTCCTCCACTCTGGGTGCTTGTACAAGGGTCATAAATAACTTAAAGTGCATACAATCTGATACATGACTCAATTCTCCTATGATCCTATGATTAATTAAAATAGACAAACCTCTTCTCTCTTGTTTTATTATTTTAGGTCTGATATCAGGATTCAAATTTTGTACCTTCTTTCACTCATTGGCTAGTGCTCTACCAACAGAGGCATGCCTCCAGCCCTGGCAAACTACTCTTAGCTTTCAGCTTTCAGATCACCCCCCCCCCCCCAATGCTTCTCTCCCATCTCATCTCCTGCTCCTTTTCAGTCTCCTTTGGTTGATCTCCCAACTCCTCCCAGCCCCCAATTTCCTAACCTTTAAATGCTGTGCACTGGTGCTCAGCTTAAGAGTGTGTACTTAGATTGTTTATTACATTAAATCCCCAGACAGTCTATTGTGTCTACAGCTTTAAATATACCAAACGTTGATGACTCCAAAAGTTCTATATCCTGACTGTCCCGGAACTCCAGACATGAATGTTCAGCTTATTACTTATGTCTCTGCTGGGATGATTAATGGGTATCTCAGAGTTAGCAGGTCACACATGGAGCTGAGGATATTTCTGCTGGAGGAAAACATATGTTTAAAAGGGTCCTGGATCTTTTAGGACAGAAGATGGAAGAAAAGCTCTGCTTTTTTCAGGTGAAAACACTTTGCTATGCATACCACTGTGAGGTGTTTTTAAGACTTTAATTAGGGCAGTGGGTGGATATATATATATATATATATGCCTATATATTTGGAATTACAGCAATCCCATCAAACAAATGAACATATTTTTACCTCCTCTGAACATCTGTGGGTTTAAAAATTCCATTTTCACAGGAGATTTAGAAAAAAATATTTTCTTTACTTACTTTATTAGTCTTCCATGTATTTCTTACATTTTAATCTCTAAGATGTTTATCATGTATAAATTTTTGATTATTCACATATGAATTCCCAAACAGCAATCACATTCCCTCTTTGTTTTTTTCACACAATTGGAAATGTAAACAGTGTAAGAGAGATAGTTAGGATCTGTAAAAGAATCAATTAGTATTATTTTAATAAAAATGCCCACAGTTATTTATTTTTCAGTATGTAGCAGTGACCTTGGGAAAAAGTCACATAAATTTACATTATTTACATCATCTAATGGCTGCATATTGCTCTTTATGGCAAAACAAATTCATATCTAAGTATCCCTGGGACAGAAGACAGAAGGGCTCAGGAACCCTCCTGTTTGCTGTGGCTGAGAGAATGCTTTCATGATTTCCTCTGCTCTGTGCTCATCACTCATCATCGGTCATCACCCTGTGAGCACAAACTCACAGGAGTTTGCTGATCATCCTACAACACAATAATGAGAACCCGAGCTCCCGTAATGTCATCCATCGGTCTCTTTCCCTTTCTATGTTCTTTCATACAGAGACATTCTCTGAAGGTATTGCTTGTACCCTGCCCCCTTACTCTTACTTAGGCTCATTTGTGTCCATTAGCATTAGGCTTAGCTCACACACATGCATAACAAGAGTAAAAGATGGTGCTGCTCTTTTGTATAAAATAAGGCCAGAAGTAGAGTGGTTAGGGTGGGTAGGGTAATCCCAAGTTTAAATTGGTATATCATCCCTTCCTTCTTTCTTTTTCCCCCTCTCTCCCTCCCTCCCTTTCCTCCTATTTTTCCTTCCTTTCCCCCCCCTTCCCTTATTGGGGGCGGGGAGGAAACTAATTCCTAGTCCTGTGCATTCTAGGTAAATGCTATTATTTGAGTGACACTTCTAGTCATTTTGCTTCTAGGTTTTTTTTTTTTTGGTAGGGTTCCTTGATCGTATAAGATTTGCATTTTCTTTTTTTATTAATTAAATTTTGTTGACAAGGTGTTGTGCAAAAGGGGTACAGTTACATAACAGGGCAGTGAGTACATTTCTTGTGATATCTTACACCCTCATTTTTCTTCCCCTTCCCTAGATAAGGTAGGCATATATATAATACCCAGTGTACCAAAATCATATATAGCAGCCACGTGGAGTATGTCAAAGGAAATTCACCTAGAACTTTAAATATAACATCAACAATAGAGTTTGCTTATTCTTGACTTATATGATCATACATACATAGCTGTTGAGCTATTATGATCCACCGAGAGGTCTATTTTAGACCTTTTTATGTTTAGTAGTTGTTTGGTTTTAGATACATAATGCTTCTAGTTTGTTTTTAAGATAAGGTCTCAAATTTTTTCCAGGACTTGGCCTTTGACAAATATCTCCACACATCCACTTTCCAAGTAGCTAGGATTATAAGTGTGTGAACATTTATGGCTTGTTTTTAAGGCAGAAGCTTGCTAACTTGTTTTCTGGATTAGCCTTAAACTACCATCCTCCTATTTCCATTTCCTGAGTATTTAGGACTCTAGATGTGTACCAGTATGTCTGGCTGAGGTAGTTCTTCCTGCAGAACCATCTTAGACCCATACTTTCAGAGTCATGTAATCCATAAAGATGGCTGGTGTTCCAGCCATTACACTTGGCTTTTGGTTTATAGCAGGTACAAATGAAAGTGCTGAAGATTTTACTATCTGTGCACAATTTTTACTTCCATTCTCCTTATCATGGTTTACAAAAAGTGGGAAGAAAATACTAACCTTGTTGATAGATTTTTAGTCTTAACTATGAATGGGTAAAGTTGTGAGTTGAAACATTGGAGTCTTAGAAAATTCCAGAAGCCCTGTTAGAGGTTCTACTCTATCATTGAATCAACATACTCTCCTCTAACGTTGGATTTGAAGCAGCCAGAACCTCCATACCCCCACTTCTGCTTACTTGTTACATAATCCAACTGACAAGGCACTAGGAAATGCCAACTGGGTCTTCAGCTGTCTAGATCCAAAGGGGAAACAGAGGTGAGTGCACCTGGGAGAAGAATCTGTCCCCAGATCAACACGCGAGTGCAAGTGGAGAATATGTCCCATAGAGCTGAACCTCATGAAGAGGACAGTCCAAGAAGCATATGTGTAGTCTATTATTCTCAGATGCTTATTCTTCATGAACTGAATTGCATATATTATTGCTATAAGGTTTAGAGCATCACATATACTTTTATTGCACAGGCCAACTGAAATGTTCATTAAGCATTTTTGATGTTGTGAGAAAGTGCTTATAATAAAACATGGGGAGTAAAAGCTAAAAGAAAGCACAGTTCAAATTGTTAGTTATGATTCAAATGTGTAAAAAAATTACAGAATGGGTGTGGTCTGTGAGCATAGGAATATTATTTGCTGAGTAGGACTGAAATGTTTTAAAAATGTAAAACATCTTTGATATAATCCAAATATGTGCTTATTTTTGTCTAAAGTGAAAATATGCCAGTCAGAATATAGGCCTTCTCTAAATCTGGTTTAAAATAAGTTTACGTTGAGGGCTAAGACTAACAAGTGAGACTGACCATTGTGTTTAAAGCCACTAGTGTGAATTGGGCTATGCTCAGGATTATATGGTCTTGTGCACTATGAAAAGCAGCTTGGAGATTCCTCAAAAAAATTAAACATAAAACTATTCTATGGCCCAATGGTACAACTTTTAGGCAATTATCCAAAAGATCGAAAGTCAAGGTACAGTAAAAACACTTGCACACCCATGTTCATTGCTGCACTATTCACCATAGCCAGGTTATGGAACAGCTCAGGTGTCTTCCAACGGATGAATGACTCAAGAAAATGTGATAAATACCACATTATTATGTATTATACAAAATAATTACATATTATAAAATACATGTAAGCATTATGTATTATAAATTTGTATATTATATAATATGTTATAAATATTATATATACTATATAATGTATTATATACTTTTTATTTACAGTATATATTATACATGATATAACATATTATATATTACATACCATATATACACATTGTACCATATATACCACATATATCATCTATACCATATATACTATTGTTATATGCTATACACTATATAGAACATACATATTACATAATATAACTATAATAATATTACATATAGTATATATTATGTAACATGATATTATACAATATATTATTGCATATTTTAATATATTGCTATGATATATTATATAAATTATTATATAATATCTATGATTATATTATATATTATATAATCTATATTATATATTAAATCTTACATAATATATTTATATATAATACATAATATATTGTTGTTATATTTTAATATGTAATAATTCATTATTACATATAAATATATAATATACACATATAATATGTATATAAATTATATTAATTATATAAATTATAATTATAATTTAATTATTATTAATAATATTAATAATAATATTATTAATAATATAAATTATAATTTATAAATTATAAATTATAAATTATAAATAAATTATATAAATATATAATATACATATTATATGTGTATATTATATATTTATATATTAGTTAATTAGCACTAGTGTACACTATACATATAATATATAATATGACATATATAATATGATATATTACAGACATAATAAAGTATATAATATAAATAATATGTATGCCATAATATATATTTATCATATATTACATAATAATATATACTATATGCTTAAATTATATATAGCATTATAATATAATATATAGTTATATAATTATTATATAGTATATTATATATTATAAAACAATATGTTATATAATAGCTAATAATATATAACATATATTGTAATTTTCATTTTATATAATTGTATATATAACTTATCATCCACATATATACCTTATTCATCAGGAAGAATATGTAATTTATAGGGAAATGGATGGACCTATGAAAAAATTATGTTAAGTAAAGTAGTCAGGCTCAGAAAGCCAAAAAATGCCTGCATTGTCTCATATGTGGAAAGTAGGTCTAAGTTATAAATGTATGTGAAACTATATACAGGTTCATGTGCGTACATACATGTCTATAATTTCTAAAGTATAACATATGCAGGTGAGGATTGCAGTGGTGTAACTCCTTTGAACAATGAACTTACAGTTTAACAAAGTGAATACCAGGAAGCTGGAAGATGTGTTGTCAAGAGGTTGAAGTCAAGAGGCGGGGAGAAGATGGAGAAAGAGAGAAAGAGTGAGCAAATGCATTGGTAACACACTCAATGTACTTATTCTCATGCATCCCTCCACACCACGCTATTCCTCCTCACCCTGTCTACTCTCTCTATTTCCATCCTTTCATGTTAACATGTGCAGGCAGTCTTTCGTCAGGTAGGAGGACTAAGGAATAGATGCTCTCTCCCTTGTGGGCACACTAAGGACACTTGAGCCCCCCAAAGTATCTGCCTTTGACTGTCATTCAACATCCTGTTACACTGGCATAGAACTTGTTTCAAGTTGGATTCACACAAAGAGAAGGCTTCCAGTTATGAAAAAGATAGAAGCATCCACAGAGTTTATCTTCCTCCTTTCTGTGTCCTCTATCTTAAATAATTCCCAACAGATTCATGTGAAACCCATGCAGTGACAAATCCATACTAACATAATTAGTGATTTATGTCTGCTTTGTTCATTTCACATTCACATATTTTCATTACTTTTGCTAATATTCAAAAGCCGTTTTGAGTAAGTGATATCGGTGTTGCATGTGCTCCTGCAAAACAAGGTAACAAGGTAGTATTGGTGGTGGTTCGCATCTGCAATCCTGGCAACTCAAGAAGCTGAGATCCAGAGGAGCAAGGTTCAAAGTCATCCTGTGCAGACAATTTCAGAATATTTTATCCTTAAAATAACCAAAAAGCCAGCTGGAGGGCATGGCTCAGGTGTAAGAGCTCAACTTCAACAACCCAGGTGAGTGAGGGCCAGGCCTGGGTTCTAGTCCTATATGCAACAGATGGTTTCAGTGACATTTCTATTATTTCTATTACTTAAAAAAAAATTATCAGGCACTGTGAAGATCACCATTTTTTCTCATCCTCTCTGAAACCAATTTCATTTAAACATCTGGTATCTGCAATGACCTCTGAGATCACTTAAAAGCAATATATTTCTGCTTGCCATTTCAAGATTTACTAAATTTTATACAACCGTTCTTCTGGATCTTCATAGTATTACATACTAATGTGAAATGTACTTTAAAGTTCTCCTGTGTGTGTGTGTGTGTGTGTGTGTGTGTGTGTGTGTGTGTATGTGTGTGTGTATGTGTCTATGTGTGTAACTAGGGCTTGAACTGAGGACCTCCTGCTCTTGCTGGAATTTTTTTTCCTCAAATTTGGCACTCTCCCACTTGAGCAACACCCCTTCCTCCTGCTTTTCGGCGATTAATTGGAGATAAGGGTCCAATGGACTTTTCTATCCAGGCTGGCTTTGAACTATAACCTTTAGATCTCAGCCTCCTGGCTAGCTAAGATTACATGTGTGAACCAACAGCACCCAGAAATTTAAACTTTTTTACACATCAAACAGTAAGTAATCTTAAATAGTCTTTAAAAATTACTGGCCCCTCACCCCCACTAACTAGTTTGTTGTTAATGGGCAAGTGTAGTTGTGCATTAGTCTTCTATTACCTTAGCTTATGTCAGTATTCTGTGTTAAATAGGTAACAATTTACATCTTCCTATATAAAAACGAAAGGGAATTTTTCTGATGGATGTCATTTTTGCTGAACTCTAATTCATATCATCTTTCTGTAGACAGATTAGTGTGAATCTTCTAGGTCTAATATCATATCATCTGTGATAATGACAGTTTCACTTCCTCCTTTCCCATACTTGTAGGTTAATTTTCATTCTTATCTTGTTGTGCTGGCTGTTATGGCAGGACAATATTGAATAGAATTGATGATAATGGATCACATTGTCATCGGTCCTGACCTCAGGGTTGAACACATTCAATATTTACCCATTAGGTATGATATGTGTTACAAAATGTTTTAACCTATTTATAATTATTGATTTTATGGGTACGCTGAGCTGGAAGGACTGAAACTCCCAAGGCTGGAAGAGGAATAAGTGATGATTGGCAGGGGCTTTTTATGGAGCCAGAAGAGCAATGGAGACTGGCTTCTGTACAGGGCTCCCTGGGAGAAGTGAAAAGTGTTTTGAGGAATTCAATGGCGAGAGGCTGTGGGGTCCTCTCAGTAATTCAATGATTTTCTTTTACAGGAGACCCTGATGTTTGGGCAGAAGGTCTCCACTCTGTGCAGAGAGGTAGCGACAAGATCGTTAGAACAATCTGTACAATCAAATTCAGAATCTATCCTAGCTATAGTCTATTAGGCTAAATGTGAAGTCAGGTGACCAGTGAATTTCAATAGCCAGCCTGGCTTTCTTGGCAGCGAATGAGATGAAAATGACTTACATACTTCCACTTTCAGAGTACTGAGAAAATGTCTTCTCAAGCAGTAGGGCTGCAGAACCCAGAAAAACCACCCTAAACAATGTGAGAAAAGGACCCAAGTGTATTTTTTCTTACAGTTTACTTTGATAGGAGTTTTACAAAAATGTTGATTTTTTTTATTGCCTTCATAAAGTGAAAAGATATTTGAGATCAGGCTAAAATTCCTTTCCAATCTCCTCCCTTCTCATGCTTGTACTCTCTTCTCATTTTTTTAAGAGCTCATTCTGCTCTGCAGAGGGAACCACAACCACAGCCTGATGTATCCTTTTCCAGGTTGCTTTCAATGAATTTTTTTCATAATATGGTAATAGAAAACATATAATGCACATTTAATACTAATTTTATCTCATTCTTCTCTACATTGTTTTTGAATGTCAGCTTCCTGTAAAGATACCTTTGGAGAAATTTCTGTTAGAACTAAGGTGAATCACTCTTCTGGAAATGTTTGTTGGGGAAGATAATGAATTTGGAGATGAAAGCTGCTAACAGTTAGGACTAAGAAAATTAGAAATGGCTTAAAATATAGCGGCAGAAAAAGACAACCAGTTGTCGTGAACCTTTTTCCTTTTCCATTCTTGCAAGGGATACTTCTACAGACCTTAGCAGCAAAAATACAGGTGGATGATTTGCTTGGCATGGAATGGCTATTAATTGTTTCCTCTCCTTCAGATCAAATCAGAATGAAGAGGCTAAATGAGTTTCCTTTCGGCATAAAAAGCCTCTTGTTCAATTTCGATCGGACAGCTGCAAAGATGAAGGAGGAATATGAGGTGTGTGTTTTAAGGACTCTGCTTCCAATTATTCTCTTCCCTTTATTGTGCAGAAGTAGAGCCTGTATTAGCAGGGCAGGCACTGAATCCTCTTCAAAAATTCATTATATGCAGCAACCACTTTCTAACCTTTGCCTGTGAGTGATTTTTGTAAGGCACTCATGGTGGACGATTTTTAAATTCTAAAGGTGGATGGAATGGCATTGTCAAAGCAGTAATGTCTATGGAGATGAGATCACTAACGCCTGGAAATTGAGTTCTCCAAGGGAGGGATATCATGGGAAGAGGTAGAAAGAATTGTGTCTTGATTTTCAGTATATTAACTTATTCAAAGAGCATCATCTCCTTCTATAGAGGAAGTGGTAGATTGCAGAAGACTTTAGAAATAATGCAGTTATTGAAATAAGATTTGATGCATATAATAAAAGGGGTAGCAGTCACCCCCCAGGGGCACATGAAGGTCACACAGCTGGCTAGTGGAAGGGACAGGAAACACAGCTTCCTGAACAAGTGTATGCAAGTGGCTCTTTCTACAGCATGATGTCTCCTTCATTTGGCCACACACAGAGCCATGTGTTGATGGCAGTCTTCCAATAGAAGTCCTTCCATTTGAGAGGCAATACAGCCTGGAGGAAGGGGCATTGTGATGGAATCAGACACCTGAGTTTGAGTGCTGAGTCTGCCACCTGCAAGGTGACTTAAATTCATGCACAGCTTTACTGTGACTCCATGAAACACTTGAAAGGTTCCTAGGAGACCTGAAACAGCCCCCTCCCCCCGCAAAAAAAAAAATCCAGAGAAAGTGCCCACATGTGCATCAGGGCATTGCATGCTCTGAGCAGTGAGAGTTCCTGTTCCTTTTCTGTTTAAAAATATACCCCAAAGGAAGAAATAAAGAAGCCGAAAAAACCCTCGAAACCATAAATAAACATTATTAGAAATCATTTATATTTTGAATTATCTACATGCTTCTATTTTCTCCTTCTTTTCCGAAGATATTAAGTGAAATGGACAGTGTTAACTCAATTTTTATCCAATGTACAAAGTTATCTGGAGACCCTAGGCTTGTCGGGGTGTTATAGTTTGGATGTCTTATGTCTCCCTCCTCCCCCAAGGGCTCCTGTATTGAAGGTTGGCTCCTTGATTTGAAAATTTAGGATGTAAGACTTCCTTGGATGAAGTAGGTTATTGGGGCGTGGCTTTGAAGGAGGAAGTAGATTATTGAGGGCATGGCTTTGAAGGTGACTTTGACTTTTTCCTCTTCCTTTTCTTTTGCTTCATGTCTGCCCAGATGTGAGCTGCGTTTCTCCAACATGTGCTTCAGCCATGTCCAGCCTATCAGGTCCCAACTGTTAGAGCTAGGCAGCCATAGATGTAACCCTCCTAACCCATGATTCTATATAGCCATTTTCTTTTCTTTTCTTTCTTTCTTTTTTTTTTTAACATTATCTCAAGCATTTTGTCAGCATTTTGTCACAGCTACAGAAAGCTGACAGACACATAGGGGATCTGATTTTACATTATGACCCAGGAAATATGCAGAAAGATGGATTAAGCACTAAGACCCAGACCCGTCTGTTCAAAACACCAGCAGTTCCTGATTTCTCAGGAATTGTCTTTAGTACATAGAAACTTCAATTTTGTAAATGCAGTAATAAGCCCTGTGACTTACTCAAAAGTGACTGTTGGCTGCGGGCAGAGAGGGCTTGGGTTTTAGTGGGCTGTCTGTTGGCAGGGGAGGACATTAGAACACCCTGTGATGAACTGGCTCATGTTGGTTCAATCAGGGCTTTTAAGCCTGTTTTCTACTAGTTGGAGAGTCAAGGATAACCAAGCTATAATATCTATGATATCTTACTTCTGGGGAAAATGGTTTCTACCCTTGAAAGACAGACTGTGATAAACCAAGATAGAAAATCAATAGGAAATGAAGTAGTAGAAATAAAGGCATATCCCGTCCCTGTTCCTCTGACCCTGACTGAAACAACCATGGAAGCATTAATGTTTTCTGTTAGAGAAGGGGGGCCACGAGGAGTCAGGACTGGCTGCAGTGGAAGAAGAAACAGGTTACTAACAGAGTCCAAGTCTTAGCTATTGGTCTCAGCTCTCTCCTGAAGAATGTAATTGGGTCCCTCTGAGGGAGGGGACCACAATATAATGGGGTCCGAAGATGGGGGGACCCTCCATCCCTCCGAGTCCACCACTGAGAGACAGTCTCAAGAAAAAAGATGGATTTATTGAGGAAGTAAAAAGTATACTGACTGGCCAGCGTCATGGCCCAGACTCAGGAGCTGGAACTGCAATCTTTTTTTTTTTTCTTCAAATTTTTATTATCAAACTGATGTACAGAGAGGTTACAGTTTCATACGTTAGGCATTGGATACATTTCTTGTACTGTTTGTTACCTTGTCCCTCATACCCCCCTCCCTCCTCCCCCTTTCCCTTTCCCCCCCTGAGGTGTTCAGTTCACTTACACCAAACAGTTTTGCAAGTATTGCTTTTGTAGTTGTTTGTCTTTTTTTACCCTGTGTCTCTCAATTTTGGTATTCCCTTTCAATTTCCTACTTCTAATACCAGTATACATGGGTTCCAATATACTCAGATAAGATTACAGAGATAGTGTAGGTACAACTACAGGAAGGTGATACAAGAACATCATCAATAATAGAAGCTACAGATACAGATGGGACGTTGAAAGTAGTTACAACTGTGATATAACAATCGTTTCCATAACATGGAGTTCATTTCACTTAGCATCATCTTATGTATTCATAAGGGTATAGCTATTGGGCTCTTGTGATCCTCTGCTGTGACTAGCCTAAACTGCAATCTTAAAAAGCAGGTTGGCCAGCCAGGGCCACAGCCCAGGCTCAGGAGCTGGGACCGTGCGCCCTGGGCCACACTCAGGGTCAGGTTATAAAGGCAAACACCACATGGTCAAGCCTGCCACATGCAGGTGGCCAATGAGGTTACAACACTTACAAAACATGCCAGGTCACATGCAGGTGGCCAATGGAGTTACAGTCTGCCTCATAGCAACTGTTTGAACCAACCTATCACTTTAGTTAGGCTTGGCGCATGGATTTGGAGGGGCTCACATAATGTAAATGGATACACCTACTCATGGGAGGGCACAGGTTTAATCTTGAATGTTCCACTACTCAGGTGGTCAAGCAGTTTACACAATCTTATCACAGCCAAGGGGAACTTCCCTGGATAGGGTGGGGGAGATCTTAATGAATATGGAGTCGGCTTCTGCTCTCTTTAATCTGAGATGGAGTCAATCTGCTACCCCTCAACAGCCAATGATGGCGCTGGCCAGGTCTGACCTCCATATTGCAAAGAAGTGTTAGGATCTCACAGGAAGCAGAGGGGAGCTCAGTCATGCCAAAGTGTGTGTGTGTGTGTGTGTGTGTGTGTGTGTGTGTGTGTGTGTGTGTGTAGGGGGCGGGGGGAGGAGGTGTCAGGCCATGAACTACAGGGAAAATGTGTTATTCCCATCAGAAGCTGGAAGCCACATTCTAGCCAGAAGTAGCAGCTACAGTGTCCTTTCTACAGATTAAGAAAAGGCAGCACCAAAAAGATAAAGCCTAAGAAAGTCTGGGCTGACTCAGGAGTCTGGTGAAGGAGGAGCTACTGCATAGATTCCCTGGTAGATGGGCAGCAGATACTATGCCATGCATTTGTGCAGGTTTGGATCTCTTCCTCCCAATGAACAGAGGTACAGCCATATTTATGGAAAGTGCAGGTTGGAGGTTGGGAAGAACTGTCCTGCAAGGCCTAGCCACACTGAGAGGTAGAGAAGGGCTACAGATATGGGCACTTGCACTGGGAAATGTCAGTGCATGCTATGGAATCTTCTCACACATGTCAGTGCATAAGAAGTGCAGAAGGTGCTGGAGAGAGGGGACCCAACAGCCACTCCTTTGGGGGTGCAATCCCCTGCCATTTTAGGAGAATTTTAAGATAGCATTTCCTAATGTCTTCGTAACCACAGTGGGGGTATTTGAATGGGTTCTTCATATGCTAAGGGAAATTGTTTTATGTTTGTTGACTTAAGTGTAGGGGTAGTACTCTGAGGGTTGGGATCTGGTTAATATGGTCGCAAATATCAAAGAAAGGAAATAAGGGCAGAGAGGAGAGACTGAGCAATCGTCAACGGTGATATTAATAACAATGGGGTAGCAAAGAAAACCAGGAGTAACTCTTGGAGAACTTTCACCAAGAGACCCAGAGCCTGCATCTATGAAGATTTGAAAATTTGTTTAGTGCAGAAATAGAGCTTTAAGCAGGATGGATGTCTTTGAGGAGAAAAGATAATATAGAGAGGAAAGCTGTGTCATATCTGGAGATTTTTTTGAACCCCTGTCCTTAGGAAAAGAAGGAAAGAACTTGAACATGGTCACACATGGGCTAGGAAAGCCTGGAAGGCTCCAAGGACTTTTAGTGGGGATGGCTCAGATGTTCCCATCTGGGATTTCTTCTGTTTTTCTAGCTGGAGCCTCTTCTGTGGGCAGCTGGGGGAAAGTGAGCTCTCAATTCCATCCTCTCCTTTCTGGCAGCATCATTGAGACTGAGCTCATTCCACTGTTCCTTGTGGATGCAGCTGATACTTGGTATAAATCCTGAAGACTGTTCAGGGACCATGCTTGAATCAGGTACATCCTTACACCTCTTAACTCCATCTATGTCCTTGACTACCACTGTCGTCCCCTTAATCTGGATGATTCATGTAAATAAGAGTTGATGGGTTGGTTCATCTGGGCATCTTCATTCTCTAGCAGGCAGGCCATTTATTCACATGCATTGGGCTGGCCAATCTTTTTCTTAACCATAATTCTCCCTGGATTCTATCTAGCAGAATCAATAGGCATTCCTGGATCATGTTCTAAGGATGTAGGAAAGATGAGTTGAAACTTTTAATGTAGTTTTGCTTTCCTTATACTTTTCTGTGTTCTAGATAAGAAGAAATTGCCAGCTATGCAGGTACATGGTGGCAGAGAAAGCCCAGTGTACACATATTTGAAAAGCATCTATTACAAAACAACCTAGACAACTATTTTTGCAGAGAGCAATATATTGGAGAAAATGATCATGATATTCAGTGAGTTCTAGAATTTTCTAATTGTCTTTGTCACTCTTTGCTTTTCTCTTATTCTATAGATTTGTTATTGTTTCTTGTTGGCTTTCTGACTTTCCACCAATTGCCATTTTGGCTGTTTTTCTGTTGCTGCTTCTGTTTGCGCTATTCTTTCTGATGTATAATTACAGCCTAAGCCAGAAGTCCAGATAACATTAAGCTGGAAAGCCCTTGTTAATATCCATTTGTATCATCAAAAGGAAATGAGCACATTTGTATGATAAATGAAAATGTGTTATCTTACAGGAATAGGGAACATGAAGGTTAGGCAATGTGAATATTCAAAGACGATTTCCCAAGTTCAAGGATTGCATTGGGGAACTATATTTCCCTTGGGTTAGAAGCTGGTGTTAAGTAGACAGAGAATGGGAAACTGATAAAGGAATTACTAATACTGCCATTTGTTTTACAGATTTCAATTAAAGGATTTAATATGATGGTTAAACTATAAATTACATTTAGTAAAGCTACAAGACTGGCATTTTCTCTAATTTAATTCTCCCACTTAATGCCAAGAGGCATTAATCCTGGAGGCTTTGGTTGGTCTCAAACTCAGACTAAATCCCTGGCATTTTATGGTTCTTGATTAACCAAAAATACTGTGTATAGGACTGTAGAGTGGAATAAAACAATATAGGTTGTTTTTTTCCTTTAGAGCCTACGGATTAAATATGATCCTACTGCACTTGAAACATTTAACAAATCTCTGAATAATCAAATGTTTGCATAAACCACTCTTAATTTCTCTTTCATTAGCTTGACAGTTGCAAATGAAGAAGATTTTACTTTGTCAAGTCTCTAAGCCAAAAATAATGAACAGTCAAAGAAAATCAGTTCCAGAATATGAATGATCGTCTTTGTGTTGCAGAAATCATAAAAACAAAAAAAACCTTAGCTTTGTGAAGTCTATAGGAAGGGTCCTAGGAGAATTTCAATCAGGTAAAAAGAGCTTCTCTTGTTCAACTATGAGGTTTAACAGAATTTCTCCAGTTGTTTTTATTTTTCTCTTAAACTAGCTTAAAGGCTTAACAATTATTTCATATTTGTGTGTGTGCACATGTGTACACATGACTTCCCAAATCTAAGGATGCTCAAGGCCTTTATGTAAAATTATATACTAGTGTTTGAGCATAGCCTGCATATACATCTTTAAAAATATTATTTATTCATATACTTTCAATAATATATATTACCTATAATAATAGTGCAATATAAATGATATATAAATAGTTGTTTCATTATATTGTTTGTGGGATAATGACAAAAAAGAGAAACTTTTGTACCTGTTCAGGATAGATGTTATTTTTTGTGTGTTTATTTTTAGGGATTTTTAACCTTTGGTTGAAACCAAAGATGAAGAATCTATAGATAAGGAAGGATGGCTATATATATGTTAGTGTATTTATGCATATATATGATAGGTAGATATATAACATATAAAATGTATTTTCCTCTGAATCCATTTAGTTTGGTTTTCCTTTGAAAAGTAGACTTGTGTGATGTCAGTCACATGGGCAGGTGCAAACTTTTGAATCCAATGTTGCATGCCTTTGCTTGCTTGAGGTCCCAGAGAGTGTTTTGATGGATACAGTTTGGCTCCCATGGATAAGAGGGCCATACAGAAAACAAGTAAAGGCAGTTGTTTATGCAACGAGTTAGGAGAGAGATTTTGATCAGGTCAAAATCAGGGAGCACTTTAGCTAAGAGATCCAGAATCTGTGTCTACGTGGAGGTTATAAATCTCTGAAAATGAATTAGTGGCATCAATCACCAGAAACAGTAACTGACAACACAACATTCTCTACCTAAAATTTCTCCACAGAAGCCATGGTCCTTAGGATGGAGCTACTTAGAGCCATTTTGAGGTCTGGCAAGTTTAGCAACTTTATGTTGGCTTTTTACTCTCTTCTTTAGCCATATTGACTTTGTTTTATGGTGTTGAGGATCCAGCTCAGGATCTACACATACTGCCAATGAGTTATGCCCACACTTCTGACTGTCTTTTAGTTTTTCTCAAGTATCTCTTTTCTTTTTGCTCTTAGAAACTTTGCACCTATTGGTCCTGGTGCCAAGATTCCTGTGTAGTTCCACCCAAATATGCTTGCCTATCTTCTATCCATCTTCTATTCTGTAGGAAAGAGACTCATGGCACTTGGTAAAATGTTTATTGCATGAATAAGTCAGAGTCTTGGTGGTATAATGAAGTCTTTGAGCTTTAGGGTCTAATCCAACTGATGTCCATATACGAAGAGGAGACCACACTTTAAAGAGGGAGATTAGGCATAGAGAGCAGAGACTGGCCTGATGTATTAAGTAAGCCCCAAATACCATGGATCCATGACCAAGGCCAAATGCTAGAGTGAGGAAAGAAAGGATTCTACTCAGAGCTTTGCTTACTTCCACACTGATGTAAAGAAGTGAATTATTGTTTAAACCCAGTCATTTTGTAATCATTTATGAGAGCAGCCTTAGAGAACAGAGCTGCCACTGAAGGTTACAACTGAGCCAATAGCAAGTTGTACCACCTTCTAAATGATGGTGGTGTGCTCATGGCCAAACGTGCTCTCGGGGCCTAGGATTTGATTGATCTGATAGTTGAAATATGAAGTAATTAAGCTGAGATAAGAGGAGAGGCTCAGAATCTGAACTTGGCAATTCCTGAGAAAGGGTCTCCATGAGAAAATGTAGTAGGTTAGTCGGTAGTAAATACTTAAGATCAGCATCATCTAAGCACTCTACTTGTATGGTTTAATTTATCCCTGGACATTTATCAGGAGTTAGATTCTATTATTATTCTATTATTATTATTATTATTTTATAGATAAGAGACTATACTGGGTGCCTATGGCTCACACTTGTAATCCTAGCTATTCAGGAGGCTGAGCTCTGAGGATCAAGATTCAAAGCCATCTTGGAAAGAAAAGTCTGTGAGATTCTCATCTCCAATTAACCAGTAAAAGGCTGGTTAATGGATCTGTGGTTCAAGTGGTAGAATGCAATGCTTGAGTGAAAAAGCTAAGAAATAGCTTTTTTGGGGGGGGGGGGGGCAGTCCTGGGCCTTGGACTCAGGGCCTGAGCACTGTCCCTGGCTTCTTTTTGCTCAAGGCTAGCACTTCTGCCACGTGAGCCACAGCACCACTTCTGGCTGTTTTCTATATATGTGGTACTGGAGACTGGAATCCAGGGCTTCATATATACGAGGCAAGCACTCTTGCCACTAGGCCATATTCCCAGCCCCCAGCTTTTTTTTTCTTACCTTGAGTAAAATAGTTAAGGGATAGAACAGGCCCTGAGTTCAAACCTCAATACTGGTGAATGTGTGTGTGTGCGTACGCACACACACACACACACACATTCACAAAAAAATAATGAGGTTAAGAAATAGTACAGTCTTAATTTGAACCCAGACACATATAAAGGACAAACATCATGGACAGACATATCAGAAAATACCACTTTGCGTGTAGTTACATACTGCCTTGCAGTATTCATGAATTCACATGGTCAAGCCATTTACAGGTTGTAGCTGTACACGAGAGCCAACCTCTTTCAAAGCTGTTATTGACATGTAGGTGCCTGTCTTCTATTTTTAAGTTAGTTTTTGACAACACTGTCATCAATCTACAGTTTTTATAAGCCCCTAGCAATGTGGTGTGATGTTGCCATCATACTCAAAACTTGGTGTTTATAACCTGCCTCATTAAAACTCATCCAGTGCCAACTTTCTCTCCTCTTACAGGAACCTTTCCTTCAGCTCCCAAAGTAGGTTAAACAGCATCCCAGGCTCAGAGAAAGAGAACACAGAAACTACAAGGAAAGAGATCATTAGTTCTCTCTCTAGAGGGAATTGCGTCTCTAGAGAAGAGGTCTATTCTTGAATTCCCTCGAGGAAGAGATCTCACAGGGTCTTTGAGGGTAGAGGATGGGAGGGAATGGAGCTAGGACCTAGGGTAGTCAGTCAGGAAGTCCCTACTTCCACCCTTCCACACCCCACCTTTGGAGTAATTATACTCAGTGGCTGAGCATCGATTTTCACTGTGGCCATTTCATCATGTGGAAGGAGGACCACGGGTGCCTTGATTGCTGTCAGAGCTGTGAGAGTCAACATGAGAGCATGAACAGGGTGTTTCTTCATTCCGGCCAACCACACTAACAATGCTCAACCAGGCAGGTGCATCTTTTCTTCCTTTTTTTGTTTTTAAGGATGTTTTAATTCCCTTGGCCCATGGATATTTGTTTTGTGCTTTCCAGTTTTATTTTTGTTGTTTCTTTTTCAGTATTTTGCTCACTCTGCAGCCTTCCTGAGCCTCAAATCCCATGTAGCCCCTGGCCTCTCTGCTAGACACACCGGAAGTCTTACAGGCACATCTGCTGAGAGAATTGTTTAGAGGGACTTTGTACATGTGCTTTACACTTATATTCCATAGTGACTCACTAGATGAGAAGCTAGTAAATCTTGCAAACTTGAAGCATGCCAGTAATCTATGCAGCTCTCCTGGCCCCATCTTATACTTCTCAGTCATTCCTTCTTCTTTGACCTGATCTGGGTTATTTCTTTTTGCCTACTTAAGAGCATTTTAAATACTAATAATATTATCCCCAAATGTGTGTAGACCTCCCCAAATACACTTTTGAAAAAAGTGTGCTATTTGCTGTGTGCCAGGGGTTCACACTTACTGTCCGAGGTACTCAGGAGGCTGAGACCCAGAATACTAGATCATGGTTTGAAGCCAGCATGGACAGAAAAGTATGTGAGGTTCCATCTCCAAAGTAATCAGTAAAAAACCAGGACTGGGCTGGAT
The DNA here is from genome assembly GCF_023159225.1 of Perognathus longimembris pacificus. Classification (NCBI taxonomy): domain Eukaryota; kingdom Metazoa; phylum Chordata; class Mammalia; order Rodentia; family Heteromyidae; genus Perognathus; species Perognathus longimembris. The sequence continues at coordinate 53,932,359 of NC_063162.1, forward strand.
GCTGATGGCTCATGCCAGTAATGCTAGCTACTCAGGAGCCTGAGATTTGAGAATCATGGTTTGAAGCCAACTTGGGTAGGATAGTCTGTGAGACTCTTATCCCAGGTTAACCACTTAAAAGTCAGAAATGAAGCTGTGGCTCCAGCAGTAGTGTGTCAACTTTGAGGAAAAAAAAGCTCAAGGACAGTGCCCACTCCTTGAGATCACCCAGAACTGGCACGTACACACACACACACACACACACACCACACACACACACACACGCGCGCGCGCGCGCGCACACACACACCCCAAAGGGGTAAAGCACCAGCCAAACAAGTAAGTTCAAACTTCAGTAACTGGCAAAAAAACAAGTGTACCATTCGAATCACAAGTCCACAAAGAGTGCATGTCTTCTCTTATGTGAAGTTAGATCTAAATTATAAATATATATGAGAACACTGAGAGAAATGACAAGTCCAGGTTGATTCAGTGACTGTTTCCCTAGCACTGGCCCAAATGATCTTCCTAGCTTTTCATGGGAACAACCATACATAAGCCCCAAGGCCTGATGATGGTAATAATAGTAATAACAATAACAATACATTAGTTAATTCATGGCGATCACATTCTGCACCAGGCTCTGGTATAATTTGTTGTACATTGCCAAAGGCAGTTTTAAGTGGTATTTGTCATCCATAATCTGCAGAGGAGAAAGCTGAAATTTTCATAAATAAAGTTGCACAAAAAACAAGGCAAATAGTTGAGGTTCAGAGGACCCCAAAGCTCATTCTTCATCCTTGGCCTGTGACTTCCTCCTAGAGACACTGTAGTTCATTGAGGCTCAGACACACCTGTTTTGGAACTCTAATACCTATGGGATGGAGCTTGAGCACATGGTAGAGCCTTTTTAATGTCTATGAAAATCTGCTTTCTTGCCCTTTTCAGTCACTGCTGCATCCATCTGCTCATGATAAATTTCTTAATCACCTCTGGTGGCATGATTCCGACTCCTTAAGTATTTTGTCCCTGCCACCCGTAGGGAGTGCATATTGTTAAAGCATCTGCTCCCCCTCCCCCTGACAAACTCTGAGGCAGAGAACTCACTGGAGGTTTTGAATGACGTCTACCTTTGCTGGCTGTGAGGAGGGTTTGCCATCTGCCCGTGGACATGGACCATCCTTCATTGACCTCTTGTGTTTAGTTTCCAGAATGGAATGTTTCCATCCTCATCCATTCCATTTGCTCTGGGGATTTTTGTCCTCCCCTTACAAAGATGGATAGAAAGTTGGAATTTTTTTCAGAAAGGACTAAAGCTAAGCTATTTTGCTTGTCTCCCCCCCCCCCCCCAGCTAAACAAAGAATGTATGCATTTTGGCTTTGTAAAGGAAAGTTCCATTATTTATTATTATTATTATTATTATGATTATTACTAGTGCTGAGCCTGGGACTTGAATCCCCAGCCTGGGAACTGTCCCTGAACATTTTTTGGACAAGTCTAGTGATTTGCTACTTGAGCTACAGTTCTACTTCTGGCTTTTTTTGGTGGTTAATTGGAGATAAGGCTATCATGGATTTACCTGTTCAGGCTGGCTTTGAATCCTGATCCTCAGATGTCAGCTTCCTGAGTAGCTAGGATTACAGGCATGAGCCACAGTAGCCTAGCTATGTTTATCTTAATATTAAATTTCTTTGGATTTCCTTATCATACTAATGGTATAGCCAGCTGGATTCCAGTCTACAAAAGCACAGGTAAGAAATCTCCCATTGGAGACCTCGTTCTTCTGGAAGCTTCACAGTTTTCAATGAATAGATAGGTTAGAAAGAAGTAATTGTATCTTCCACCAAAGGATTGGCTTTTTATGATGGTTGATTTTTCACTTTGAAGAATAGAACTTAGATGAATATACTTTATTATCTGTTCTACAAATTCCCTTTTAGAAAAATTTCCAAGATCCTCCTTGGGCAGTTTCATGTTTATTTCTAAAAAAAAAATATGAGTCTGTCACTTTTGATACATAAAAGTACTGCTCCAAGATAGTCACTATTCAGAATCTTCATAGCTTTTCTGACGTGCAGGAATGGAAAAGTTTCATGAACAATAAAAATCAACACAATTAATGCAACATGTACAAAATGAAACCTTTGATGCCTCTCTGAGGTTAGGCTCCATATTTCAATCAAGGGATATTTTCATCATTCCTAGGCTAGGGCAATCACCCACTTTCTTTTCCCAGCTTAGCATTTGTGGCTCTCTCCTTCACTTTCAGTTGTAAGAATTTTCCCCTCCATATTATTTGAAGACATAAATGCTTAGATGGATACTGCATTCTTCCTCACACTTGGCTTCTCCAGAAAGCACCAAGTCTTTATCTTTCATTTTTCACTGGGGTGGGATCCATCTCTCCTGGCCTGCTTTTTGTAATGGTCTCATTAAGGTTATTAGAAATTATCTCTCTTGAATATCTTTTACCCTCATACCATACCAGTGGAGAATGGACTGGGAGAAGGGAAAAAAAATCATAGTCTCATATTTCTATTCAACTTCACCCAACCTTGTCACACTGCCCTTTCATAAACAAAGAGATGAGAACTACCACTGGCTTCCCAGGCAAATCACCTTAATGCTTTTATACTACTAATAAGACATAAATGTGGCTAATAGCAGAGTTTTTTTTATATCACACTAATGAAACACAACTTCAGAATCATATCATAAATCTTACCTAATTAGTCATTCTTAAAATGCCTTTAGAGAGCAGGGAAGGGATGACATTATTCAAAAGGAAATGTACTTTTTACCTGACTTATGTAACTGTAACCCTTCTGTTTTTAGAATTTTAGAGTAAAACATATAATAATTCCTTAAAGCTGTTTTCAAAGGGAATTTGCCTCCCCCTACCCCAAAGAAATTGAGAAACCAGAGACCCTAAATTGCTCAACCTCCCAGGAGGCTTAAGACTTTCCTATTCCTGGAAACTTGATGGAACATAAAGGTTCTCAGTTATTTTCTTCCTATTACTGCTGTACCCAGACTCCTTCCAGTACCATTCCTGTGACCTAGAAAAACAACACACATCACCAAGTGGAATCTTTCTTTCCCGCCTGAGGCCCCTTGTAATTCAGGACCTGCTTCTCACAATTCGGATCATAAAGTCTGAGAAGAGTCAGTGTCTAGTGTCAAATGAAGAGGTTAGAGTTTTATACCTCACACACTCCCAAATCTTTAGCATTTATCACATAATTCTTAGCAAAGATGCTTTTCTTTGTGTCTTACTGACTTTCCTTCCTTCTCTCCCTAACTTCTAGGATTGCTATTTTGTTTTGGGGGTGTGTGTGTGTGTGTGTGTGTGTGTGTGTGTGTGTGTGTTGGTACTGGGGCTTGAAGGTAGGGCCTAGGTACTTTCTTTCAGCTTTTTCACTCAAGGCTAGTGTTCTACACTTGAGCACAAATCCACTTTCAGTTTTTTTGGTGGTTAGGTGGAGATAAGAGTCTCATGGACTTTCCTGCCTAGACTGGCTTTGAACCCTGATTCTCATGTCACAACCTCCCGAGTAGCTGTCTGGTCAGGCTCTGAATAGTGTGGAATCTTCAGATTCCCTCCCCTTTTCCTTCCCTATTTTTCTTTCCCTTGTCTTCCCTTCCCTTGTCTTCCCTTCCCTTAGCTTTCTTTCCCTTCCCCCACTTTCCTTCACTGTCCTCCCCTTTCCTCCCTTCTTTCTCTTCCCTTGCTTCTCCTTCCTTCCTCCTCTCTTTTTGTCTTTTCTGTCTCTCCCTCCCTCCCTCTGTCCCTCTGTCCCTCCCTCTTCTTATTATGACATATCCCATTTTGGTAGAAAATTGTATTCATTTTTTTATTGCTGTATAAAATGACTCTATTTTTTTTTTTTTTGCCAGTCCTGGGCCTTGAACTCAGGGCCTGAGCCCTGTTCCTGGCTTCTTTTCACTCAAGGCTAGTACTCTACCACTTGAGCCACAGCGTCACTTTAGGCTTTTTCTATGTATGTGGTGCTGATGAATCAAACCCAGGACTTCATGTATATGAAGCAACTACTCTACCACTAGGCCATATTTCCAGACCTTAAAATGACTCTAAATTTTATTAGCTTAAAACAAAATAATTATCTTGCCCTCTCAGGCCAGGGATCTGAACCCAGCGTATCTCGGTAATTCTGCCTCTGAGCCATAGGCTGCAGACAAGCTTTCACTTAGAGTGGCAGTCATCCAAGCTTCACCAGTGGGACAGGCTAACTCTAAGCTCTCTCACACTGTTTGTTGGTAGGCCTCTGTTCCACCTTGGCTTTTGCCTGTAGGCTTTGAGTCTTTTGCAATGTGGACCTCTTTGTAAGTTACTTACAGTATGGAACACAAGGGAAACATTTAAATATGTCTACCATAACTACTATGTATACACATATGTGTATGTCTATCTGTCTATCTGTCTATCTATCTATCTATCTATCTATCTATCTATCTATCTATCTATCTATCTATCTATCTATCTGCTCCTCTGTGTGCTTATAAAGGTATTAATCCAAGATTTAAGCCATAGTCTTTTATAACACACCATTGGGACTGGTCCATGGTCACTTCTGCTGTGTACTATTTCTTCCACAAACCAACTCTGGTGTAGTGTGAGGAGAGTAGGACTGGAGTGTGAATGGTGGAGGTGGGAGTCACTGGGGAGAATTAACTCCACAGTGATTCCATTTTCTCAAGCCTCTTGTTAATAGCCTATTTTTCTGCACTTATTTATTGATTTTTAGTTATTATCCTGAGCATCTATCACATTCTTACATAGATAATGCCTGGCTTCTTCACTTTGGTTTTTTTTTTTTTTTTTGTCTATTTTATACTGTAACCTCTCAGTGTGTCACTGTTTCTCTGTGACCTTTCATCTGTCTCCTTATGTGGAAAGACTTAAGAAAGTTAAAATGGTTAAGTAATATATTGGTAATCCCTGTCTCTCCAAAGAGATTTCCTTAGGGAAAGAGAAGGAGCATCTCAGTGAAATCTTCTTGTAAATATGCCAATAACTGACCTCCTGATGAACAACTAAAAGCATTAGTGGGAGTGTTATCATCATGTCTGGTTTTTTAGAACCATTCCGGTAAGCAAGTCAGGGACCTTTGGATTTATAGGGCAAAGCTCCCTGGGAAATGTCACATAAACTTTGTAACATTCTGGCACTGAGTCTGTGAGATAAACAAATATGTTCTGCCAACTTGACAAATAAGTAATCAGATTTAGAGGTTTTCTCTGATTTGGTTTATTTGGTTTTTATTTCTCCAAGGGTATTTCATATGTGGGACTTTGATCTTCCACAGAAAACATATACCATCTTTCTTTCTTTCTTCCTTCCTTCCTCCTTCCTTCCTTCCTTCCTTCCTTCCTTCCTTCCTTTCTTTCTTTCTTTCTTCTTCTTTCTTTCTTTCTTTCTTTCTTTCTTTCTTTCTTTCTTTCTTTCTTTCTTTCTTTCTTTCTTTTGTCCTTCCTTCCTTCCTTCTTTCCTTCCTTTCTTCCTTCATATCTCTCTCTCTCTCTCTCTCTCTCTCTCTCTCTCTCTCTCTTTCTTTTATGGCACACTGTCATTGGTAATCAAGGTTTATATTGACTAATTCCTTAGGGGTTGAACAATGGTGGAATTCTGTCATTCCTTCATTTATTATAAATGATCTGTTCCTTTTTTATTTACTTTTTTTGTGATGATCATGAGCTTGAACTCTGGGCCTGGGCCCTGTCTCTGAGCTTTTGTGCACAGAGCTAGTGCTCTATGAGCCTCAGCTCCATACCTACCTTTTTTTTTTTGGTTGTTAGTTATTTGGAGCTAAGAGTCTCACAAAGTTTCCAGTAGGGGGTGGCTTTGAACCCTAATTCTCATACCTCAGCCTCCTGAGTAGCTAGGATTGCAGGCATGAGCCAGCAACACCTGGCTATTGTTTGTTCTTAAGCAGGTTATTATGTTTTTCCTCAGGAGTAGTAAGTATAGATTTTTCTTTGGGCAGCAGTATAAATATAACTTTTTATTTTTGACTGTTATGTTTGAATCGGATAGTACTCAGGCACACACCCGGAGGGCAGCAGGCCACCTCCACCAAGGGTGCAGGTGTGGAATGAACCAGATCTTGCATGCCTCTGAGTCTTGTGGCACAGTGGAGCCCATTTTCTTATTGAATGCTATGAATTCCGGAGCTGCCTCCCTCCGTGGTATTAAAGGCTGATTGTACTGGGCCTGAGTGAGATTGTTCCTGGAAATCTGCCCATCCCTGGTATCTTAGTTTGATTCTTATGTAAAATAGCAGTTTCACATGAAAGATTTTCAGCAGCCCCTAGCAGAAGATACACATTAAGCCAGCATGAGGGAAAAAAAAAGTCACCACTTACTAGAGTAATCCACATTACTTTTTTTCTGAATAATTATTTATTTATTGTCAAAGTGATGTACAGAGGGGTTACAGTTTCATACGTAAGGCAGTGGGTACACTTCTTGTACAATTTGTTACCTCCCCTTTCTCCTCTCTCCCCAGGAGTTTTTTAGTTGGTTAACACCAAATAGTTTTGTAAGTACTGCTTTTGAAATTGTTTGTCTTTTTATCCTTTGTCTCTTGATTTTGATATTCCCTTTCCCTTCCCTAATTCTAATACCACTATATACAGTAACCAGGGTACTCAGATGAGATACAATGATATTCCTCCAAAACAAATCTTCAAAGAACCAACAGCCCCCTCAACAAATGGGCTAAAGACTTAAAAAGAGACTTCTCTGAAGAGGAAATGAGACTGGCCAAGAGACACATGAACAAGTGCTCTAAATCACTGGCCAAAAGAAATGCAAATCAAAACAACATTGAGATTCTACCTCACCCAGTAAGAATGTCCATTATCAGGAAAACTATTAATAACAAATTTTGGGAGGGATGTGGCCAAAAGGGAACCCTACTACATTATTGGTGGGAATGTAATCTTGTTCAGCCACTCTGGAAAGCAGTATGGGGATTACTCAGAAGGCTAAACATAGAGCTCCCCTATGAGCCAGCAGCCCCACTCTTGGGCATCTACCCAAAAGATTACAAACAAGAACACACTAAAGCCACCAGCACAACAAGGTTCATCGCAGCACAATTTGTCATTGCTAAAATATGGAACCAATCCAGATGCCCCTCAGTAGATGAATGGATCAGAAAAATGTGGTACATATACACAATGGAATATTATGCCTCAATCAGAAAGAATGACATTGCCCCATTCATAAGGAAATGGAAGGGCTTGGAAAAAATTATAGTAAATGAAGTGAGCCACACCCAAAGAAACATGGACTCTATGGTTTCCCTTATAGAGAATAATTAGTACATGTTTAGGCTAGTCACAGCAGAAGATTCCAAAAGCTATACCCTTATGAACATATAAGATAATGCTAAGTAATCCACATTATTGTGAGCAAGGTTGGGAAGAACTTTAGGAATCCAGATTGTTGAGATTCAGGACACATTGTTCTCCCAAACTCTCTTGCATGGGCAAGAAATTTGAAGGACATTTGCTACACGCTGGTAGTTCATGCCTATAATCCTAGGTACTTAGAAGCCTGAGTTCTAGAGAATTGTGGTTTGAATCTGGGCAGCAGAAAAGTTTGCTAGACACATTTGCCAAAATAACTAGCAAAAACTTGGGCTGGAGGCATAGCTTAAGTGGTAGAGTAAGTGCAAGTGCCAGGCCTAGAATTCAAACTCTGGTCCTTCTCACTTCCCCTCCCCCCACCAAAAAGTGGAGGATATTTAATATGGAACTGTTTGTATGTCAGAGAAACACTTGGATGCTTGTTCTTATTTGAAGGAAACCCAGGTCTTATTCTCTGAGGTCTGATGGACTGTTTAAATAAATTATTATTATAAAGTCAGTACAGGCTCATTCTGAATGTAGAAAAACTTATCTACCAACCAACTAGCTCACTAAGGAGAACCTTCTGAAGACATATTTAGGATAGACTTCAAGTTCTTCCTGATTGCCAGTGCCACTCAAGAATAGAAAACAGGCAAGAGGATCCAAGCCAGCTTCTTTGTATCTCAAACAGGAATCCTGCTGTGGTGGAGATGAGGTTGTTTCAAAGATTGATGAGGAGATCTTGGGCCCTATGGTGGTGGTATTTAAGAAAGGGTGCATACTCTATCAGAAAGAATGACATTGTTCCATTTGTAAGGAAATGGAAGGAGTTGGAAAAAGTTATACTAAGTGAAGTGAGCCAGACCCAAAGAAACATGGACTCTATGGTCTCCCTTATTGGGAATAATTAGTACAGGTTTAGGCAAGCCATAGCAGAGCATCACAAGGCCCAATAGCTATACCCTTATGAACACATAAGATGATGCTAAGTGAAATGAACTCCATGTTATGGAAACAATTGTTATATCACAGATGTAACTACTTTCAACGTCCTATGTGTATGTGTAGTTTCTATTATTGATGATGTTCTTGTATCACCTTCCTATGGTTGTACCTACACTATCTCTGTAATCTTATCTGAGTATATTGGAAACCATGTTTACTGGTATTGGAAGTAGGAAATTCAAAGGGAATACCAAATTTGAGAGACACAGGGCAAAAAAGGAGAAATAACTACAAAAGCAATACTTGCAAAACTGTTTGGTGTAAGTGAACTGAACACCTGGGGGGGGAGGGAAAGGGGGGGAGGGAGGGGGGCATGAGGGACAAGGTAACAAACAGTACAAGAAATGTATCCAATGCCTAACGTATGAAACTGTAACCTCTCTGTACATCAGTTTGATAATAAAAATTTGAAAAAAAAAAAAAAGAAAGGGTGCATAGAGAGAGGTCCTTAATGCAACTTAAAAGAGTGTTAGACCCCAAGTCAAACTCTAGGAGTTCTATGTCAGGTCTGGCCACTCCCCGCCTCTATACCAAATAAAAAGCATGGTTATTGGTGGCTCATGTCTCTAATCCTAGCTACTCAGGAGTCTGTGATCTGAGGATTATGATTTGAAGCTATCCCAGGCAGCAAAAAGCCAGAAGTTGAGCTGTGGCCCAAGTGGTAAAGCAGAAAAGAGAAGGGAAGCTCACAGGCCCTGATTCAAGCCCCAGGACCATCACCAAAAGCCAAACCAAACCAAAATACAGTAAAGGGCAGAGGAAGGAGATTTATGTGGCCATTAGGATGGCAGCCCTGCAATACATCTTTAGCTTTCTCAGCATACAGACATGAAGTGCAGGTTTTATAGACAAAGAATGGTGGCAGGGGAGCGCCTCCTGAAACACTCCTGAATGAAGTATAATCTGGTTGATCTCTCTCTCAGTCTGAACGAAGGGTTCTGGAGAAGTTTTTATGGTGGTTATGGTCCCCAAAAGATGTTATTTACCAGTGGTCAGTCTTGTCCTTCTCTGATTCCAAGGAGATCTTGAAGTGACTACAGAAAGAATATTTCAGAGCAAAGACACATACTCATCGGGGTCAGCAATGCCAAGCTTTCTTCTGCTTTAAATTATTTCCTGGTCTCAGCAAAAGCAGCTTTGAAGCAACTCTTACAAACCAAGGATGCTGTCCTTGAAAGAGATTAAGGTCATTTTCATGAGACCCATAAGTAGTTCTAGGGAGAGGGTTGTTATCAAAATGTGTTAAACAAATAGCTCCCCCCAGCTCCCCAGCCTCCTCCTGCATCCTTCCATCCCATGGTGTGCTATTTGCCATGGGGTCCTCCCTACAGTTGATACTGCAATGCTTGAACTTCAGCCTCTCAAACTGGGAGCTCAACAGACTCCTTGTCTTTATAAAGTGAGCCTGCCCCAAGTATTTTGTTATGGCAAAGAAAATTGGACTAATATATAGACTCAAACAGTTTGATTAAGATAACAAGTTTGATTGGAGTTCACCAGTCTGGAACAGCACCTGATTTGCAATTAGATTTGAGTTGTTATTTAAACTCTCTGTAACGCAGAGCCCTTATTAGCAAAATTGGAGAAATGACAATGATCACTTTATTGAATACTGGGAGAATGCAATACAATAACACAAGTAAAGTTTTCTTTTTAACTTGACACCCTAAGGATCTATTTTTGTGACAGTGCATATAGACGTACTGGTTTTTGACAGTTACATAGAATTTACTTTTATAACATAAAACAGTTTAGTGATTTAAAAGAACGCAATTTTAGTTTGGAATAGCTCTTTTGAAAGCATGGCATGGAACTTGGAAGTCATAAAAGAATGATTGGTAAATTTGACTATATTCATATTAACATTTATGAACAAGAACAAATCTCAAGAGTATTGTGGGAAGACAAATGGCAAAATAGGTAGAAAATTGTTAGTCATAGAAAAAGACTCGACTTCTATAAAGAACTTTTCGAAATAGATGAACTCAATAGGAACATGAGCAAAGTCTGAATACTACTAAAATGCCTATACACAAATTTACAGTTTGCAAATGTGAACTGTTGAGACATTATCTTTTTCTGTGCAACTCATAAATATTAGAAAGAGCTATGCTAGTTCATGAGGATGCAGAAGAAAATTAAAAATACCAGTGTACTGTTTGTGGCTGTAAACGGGTTTAATTTCTGCTCAAATGTAAAATGTGAATTAAAATTTTAAGAAGCATATGCAATTCATGCCACAAATTTATGTGCATGCACAATGATTTATATGTCTAACAGGGGCTGACAATTGTTTTTGCTGAAAATCACTGACTCCCCTATTTGGGGCTACAATTTAACTAAAAGTAGGAAGAAAATAAGCCTTCTTGCCTCCATTTTGTATCTGGGTCCTGAGTGCTTTTCTCCTTCTGTCACTTTGTAACCATCTCCGAACACAGGAAGATCCACATATGTGCCAGGAATTAGAATCTGGACTGGAGCTCCATCTGTCTGTCTGTCTGTCTGTGTCTCTGTCTGTCTGCCTGTCTTTCTTAAGAGGTTTCAATTCAACAGGTCAGTCTTAATCCATGTCATCCCTTTCAGTGTTCTCCCTCATCTTATTGTAGCACAGCTCCACCTGACTAATTCTGAGACTATGGAAAATCAACCAACTTGTGGCTGAAACTGTTGAATAATCATGTGTACCTCTTACCTTGATCTCCAATTCTTCCTTCTCTTTAAATCAAAGACACGTGTATGCTCAGGACAAAGTGCAGACAGTTGGTTCAAACACTACACTTCCTCTTCCCACAGCTGCCCATATTCTTGCAACAAGCCTCCTTTCTTTGCCCTTCATTATTACTTATCTTTTATTTGGCCTATTGGTGCAAGTGGCTGGATGTTAACTGATCTGTAAAACCCATGAGTTTGGATGTGGGGCTTAAAATTTCCTGCAATACATATATGCATGTTGCAGCATTTTCTTTCTCTTCCTTTCCCTTCCCTTCCTTTCCTTTCCTTTTCCTCCCCTCCCCTCCCCTCCCCTCCCTTCCCTTCTCCTCCCCTCCCTTCCCCTTCCAGTCCCTTTCTTGCCTTCCCTTCCCTTCACTTCCCTTTGCTTTTCACTCCCTCCCTTCCTCCCTCCCTCCCCTCCTCCCTCCCTCCCTCCCTTCTTTCCTTCCTTCCTTCCTTCCTTCCTTCCTTCCTTCCTTCCTTCCTTCCTTCCTTCCTTCCTTCCTTCCTTCCTTCCCTCCCTCCCTCCCTCCCTCCCTCCCTCCCTCTTTCTTTCTTTCTTTCTTTCTTTCTTTCTTTCTTTCTTTCTTTCTTTCTTTCTTTCTTTCTTTCTTTCCTTCTTTCATTTTGTATGTGTATCTGTGTGTGCACATATGTGTGTGTGTGTGTGTGTGTGTGTGTGTGTGTGTGTTTGCTGATATTGAGACTTAAACTCAGGGCCTCACATTCTTTCTCAACTTCTCATTCTAGCTGGGCACTGTAGCACTTGATCCACACTGGCCCTTCTAGCTTTTTGGTGGTTAATTGGAGGTAAGAATTTCTCATTCTTTCCGGCCAAGGCTGGCTTGGAACTGTGATCATTAGCTCTTAGCCTCCTGAGTAACTAGGGTTACAGGCATGCGCCACTGGCACCTGATTGGTGTTCTTTTTTCTATTAACATTTAAGAATTGGACATATTTCATTTCCAGGATCTGGAAAACTTTGTGGTAAAGAAAGATCCTAAGATCTTAAGCTTTTTTAAAACTCATCCACTATACATTAGTCCCTAGTTCCTGCTTTAAGAGTAATGTCCACTTAAAATAGAGTGAGGCAGGAGGAACAGGCTTTTGTACCCCATAGCACAGAAGGACGACTACAGTTGACAACAGATTATCTATTTATGGTCTGCAGAACAGCTTTGTGAGCTGCACACAGGAAGAGTGTGCCAATTTCTACCTTGAGCTTCTGCAGTCAGTGACACAAGCTTTAAGTGAGAAAGACTGCTTTCCACTAAGTGAGATTATATTAATTTCACTCCCATTTATGTATTTAATTAATTAATTAATTTTTGTTTTGTTGGTGGTACTGGAGGTTTGAACTCAAGTCTTTGTGCTTGCTAGGCTGATCCAATACTACTGGACCATGCTTCCAACCCAGCTTTTCTCTGGTTCTATTTTAGGATTGGACCTTTCCTCCTGGGTATAGACCTGAGATCCACAATTACTGGGCCTACAGGTATTTGCTGCAGTGTACATCTGTGTTCAGCTGTCCTTCATAGAGTCTCTTGGACTATTTTGCTTACAGTGGCCCAGTACCATGATATCTCAATTCAGTCTCAGCTATCCATGTAGTTTGGGATCACAGATGCCGGCCACTGCACCCACTTATGGTTTGAGAAGGGGGTCTCTTGAACTTTTCTGCCCAGATTGATCTCAAACTGTGATACTTTCATTTTCAGTCTCCTAAGTAGCAAAGATTATGGATATGACCAGTAGCACCCAGTTTAGATTTTTCTGGTTTAAGCAAATTCATGCTACATGTAGGATAGGCTTGTAACTTCGTGTACGGTAATTTTTCTTTATTAGGCTGTTTGTTCCAGAATCTGCAACTATTCCTGCCTTTGTTTCCCATAAATGCTGGACAGGAAGTAGGATATCATTTTATGACTGATGACACTAAGGCAGAATAAGATTGTGAATATTTTATCTTAAAGAGAGATGAAAAAAAATAACCCTCAAACGTATTGTTTTTTTTTTGTTTGTTTGTTTGTTTTGGCCAGTCCTGGGCCTTGGACTCAGGGCCTGAGCACTGTCCCTGGCTTCTTACTGCTCAAGGCTAGCACTCTGCCACTTGAGCCACAGCGCCACTTCTGGCCGTTTTCTAGATATGTGGTGCTGGAGATTTGAACCCAGGGCTTCATGTATACAAGTCGAGCTCTCTTGCCACTAGGCCATATTCCCAGCCCCAAACGTATTGTTTTTGATGAGACAGTGGGGCTGCTCAATTTCTTATCTCAATGGCTTATCGTTTTTCTCTGGGTCAATGACTGCTTGTAGAAAAGAGCAAATCTGTATTTGCCCAAGGAAAAGATGTGCTCAGAATAGCAGAATACCACTGGCGCATGGTGAGATATGAGTCTCTGGTTTCTAGTTGGTATTTCCAAATTCAGATGAAGCAGCTGCCAGTTCAACCCCAAGGCCCCACTGCATTATATAAAAAGTGTGAACTCCTTGCACTCCCCAGCTGTCAGCCTCACTGCTCACCTTTCTTCTTTCATTTTGTTATTGATATTTTGAACAGGATTTCTATAATGTGCAAGGAGGAGGGGATTCACCGGTTTACTGTCATAATCCGGCAAGTTGGTGGAGAGTATTGAGGGAAAGAGCAGAAGCTGGGTGTCTGGAGAAGAGGCTATGTGAAGACCCTGGGCTTGTCACTCACAGCAGGCAGTGTGGAGTAGGGCTTAGGCTGAGAGGCTGGGGAGGCCTGGAATAAGGCACAGAGAATGTCAGGATAACATTGAGCTCAGATTTAAGAAATAGGCTTCCTGTATTTGAAATTAGGGTAATACATACATCTCATGGGTTGTGTGTCAGGCTTTGTGCCATGTTATATGTGTAGCTAGCTTTTGGCACCATCTTTGGGTAAAGTTTTATCTGGTATTGTGGTAAAGACCTAATTTCATGCACCCCTATGTTTATGGCTGTACTACTTACCATAACCAGGTTATGGAAACATCCCAATGCCCTACAGTAGATGAATAGATCAAGAAAATGTGATATATATGTGTGTGTGTGTGTGTGTGTGTGTGTGTGTATAACAATATATATTAAATGTTAATATGCCTAAGCAGGAGCATCAGTTCTATTATTATTGTTATTACTATATTGCTAATATATATGTTATATATACACACATATACACATATATGTATGTAAACACACCCATATGTGTATATGTATGTATATATGTATATGTGGGTGTGTATATAAATGTGGGTGTATATATGTTTATATACAATGGAATTTTACTCATTAATCAAGAAGAATACTCATGTCATTGGCAGGGAAATGGATGGAACTGGAAAAATCTGTTAAGCAAAATTAGTGAGGGTCAGAGAGACAAAACTTGCATGTTTTCCCTCATATGTGAAAGTTAGATCCAAAATTTAAATATACATGTAAATATATACAGGGCCATTTACATATATATACACACAAACAACTTGACTAAAGTATGGTATTCACAGGTGAGGATTCCCATGGCATAACTCCTTGGAGCAATTAACTTACAGTTTAATGAAATCAATGCCAGAAACCTGAAGTATGTTTTGTCTGAGAGTTGTGGGGCTCGAAGGGAGGGTAGGCCAAGAAATGGAGAGAGGAAGGGTGGGTGACTAAAGACACAATATCAGCATACACATGTGAGCATGGAACCTGACAACCTGAGGAGATAGATGGGGTTTAGGACAGACGGAGGAGAATGATGATGGAAGGGGTGACATTGTTCAAGGGTTGTTGCACTCATATATAGACATGTTGCATTGAAAACCCTTGTACAACTGCTTAAAGATAATAATCGTAATAGTAACAACAACAACAATAGAACTGATGCTCCTGCTTAAAGATTAGGCATTTCTGTTCCTGGGGATGGAAAATGGAGGTTTAGCTTGCCTCTCCTCAGGGCTGCTTGCTTGGGAACCTGGAAAGCCCAGGTCTGCTGTGCTGCCATGGGGGCCACCCGAAGGTGGAGGAGCCACGCCTTCCGTGATCCCCCAAAAGATTCTCATGGCTGGCTGGAATCCAGGCTCTTACTTCCTATTTGAATCTAGTGATCCAATTTTTGTACCACAATTTTTAAATATGGCTCTTCTCTCTCTCTCTCCCTCTCTCTCTGATTAAAATTTAGAACACATCCAAAGATCATGTTAGTGGAGAGAATGTGTTGTTTTTTTTTTTTAAAGATAAAAAGCAGATAAATCACATATGTATTATGTAGTTGCAATAATAGCTTCTACTAATGTTTATGTCAAATCTCAAAGGAGAATAAATAGCTTAGCTAATGGTGTGTAACAAAAGAGTCTCCCAGTGCGAAATACAATAGGACTTGTTAGTTCCTAAAATAGGGTACCTGGGGGAAAATGTGTTTTTGAGCTATTTGGGATGAACCAATCTGGTATTACTTTTTCTTTTTAATAGCAAGAGAGCAACAGTTGCTTTGAATTTAACATATTTTAACAACAACATACAAAGTTTTATTTTGTGAGTATAAAATATCCATCATAAGAAGTTTTGGCATATTTATAATCTTCAGTTGCAGCAAATCAGACATAATGTGTGTATAATGTGCTGAATGTATGTATTATGTGTGCTCATATGGTATGTGAAATGCTTAAGTATACTCTTGATAAAAGGATTATTGTTCACCAGACTAGTTTTTTTTTTATATTTTGGTGGAGACTAGATTTTTTTTATTCTCTTCAGATTTATTGAGATGCAACTGATGAATGAAATTACATGTATATCAGTATATAGTTTGTGTTTACAATGTGTATAGATCGTGAAATCATTATAGAAGTCAAGTGAATAAATACCTATCACTCTCATAGTGACTGACTGGATAATCAAATTTCATCATGAAACTTTTTCTTGATCCTACATGTTTTGAAATCACAAATTGAAATTTGAAAGTATAAACTTTAGAAATTCTTTAAAACTCATTTGATAGATTCATTTGATTTTGAATGTGACTTATTGAAAAAGCCAACATGGTGAAGTATCAAAGAGAAAAATGTTATCTTTATTGTCTTGGGAAGGGAACCATTCTTTGGGATGGTCTAAGTGCTACAAGACTGAGTTCACAAAAGCTTACAAACACAGTGTTAACAGCTTCATCAAAGTGACATCTTTTTGGGAGCAGAGCCTGCAGCTAATCTCATTCTGACCTCTGGCTGTGTTGTTATCAGGAGGATATGCTAAGTGCAAGAACATTGGTCTACTAGTAACTCAGCCCCTACCCGGAATTGCTTTACTATGCCTGCTGGAGTCCATTCCTATGTTAATCAACTTCAGCCTGTCTTTACTGTGATCAGATGTTGAGAACTTCAAAGCCTTTTTGTGTTCTTGAGTTTTAGCAACCCTATGCTATTCTCTGGTTCCTAAACTGCATATAAGCTGGAAGTTAAGAATAAAGGTGGCACAGTCTTGAGTTACAATCTTGAGCTGCAGACCTCCCGGACCCCATCTTTGTCTCTTGTCTTTTGTCTCTTGTCTTGTATTTTTCCTTTTCTTTAATCCTCACCCCCCTCAGTCAGGATTTCCTTTTCTTTCACTGCCGGCTGGCTCCAGCAACATCTACTTTTCCTTCCCTTGGTAATTCACTGATGAACCTATACATGAGATGGTCCTCATGTGTAATTCGCATGCCTGTTCCTTGAATTGACTTATGATAATAGAATTAACAGAGAGCTATAGTTTATGAATGGAGTCCAAAGCTTTGTTACTTGCTAAGCCCAGAAAAGACAATGCATTGAGCTTTTATCTTCCTGGAATTCACTGGATTGTTTTCAAGTCCTACAGACCAGTTGACTACATAATGTAAAAGAATTTGGGGGTAAGACAGCCAGCAGTGGGGCCCTGATCATGTTGTCTATGTTGCTCACAGACACCTTTGTTACTCAAAAGGTAGTTCGGAGCTGTTCATTCCCAGGAAAGAATCCAAATTAAAACTTGTAACTTTTAATTTAGTTAGTGAAAGATTTTGGCATTTGGAGGATCTTCTTTGGCATTAGCCCATAAAATCCTTTGCAATTTATAATGTTGAAAACAATATGTTTGAGGGAGTCCAGCGTTATTGCTCTGGATTTAGTTTCTCAGGGATTGCATGTCTTTCCAAATCAAAGTAAAATATTTGTTATGTTTGAACTCAAGCTAGAATAAAATTTTTGATATTTTGATGCTGAAAGACTAGGACGACTCCTTCTTGAAACTGCCACCATCTTGTTGTTTGTGTTAAGCTAAGAATAACCCAGCACATACGTAAAACCCAGTAAATGGCTTGTTTATGGTGAAACTAGCCAAAAATTGTACAGATTCCAGGAATAAAGTAGTTTTTGTGGATGTTTGTGCGGAAACCAACCAGCCATAAAGCCCATTTCCCAGATGGCCAAACCGGTTTGGGAACGTTCCAGTTACTTTGACTGCTCTGGAATGTCCTCTGACCAATTTTAGAGAACCCCTAGCCCTGAGCCAATCAGATTTGTCCTCGTACCCCAACCCTGCTTGCACTTCTGGTTTTTTGTAACTTTGTGGTTTTTTCCTTTAAATACCCATGTAAAACTCTGCTCGTGGCCTTCCTCCTAACCTCCGCTGTGTCAGAGTGTAGGACGAGGTCCGGGCTGCAGCTCGCCTGAATAAAGCCTTGCTTTTGCATTTCGGAATGTCCGACTCTCGGTGGTCTTCTTGGTGGTCTTCTAGGACTTGGGCACAACAATGCCTTCCTTTGTTCCTTCCTTAGTTTCTTCCTTCCTTCCTTCTTCCTTTCTTCCCTCTCTTCTTTCTTTTTCTTTTAGTTTTTAGGCAATGGGGTGGATTGAGGCCCTCTCTGGTCAGTTGTTGGTAAAGATCACCTTTTGATGTCTCTCATCATAGGTGTCTGAAGGATGCACACATCCCATCTATTTGTAAATATGACTGTCTCCTCATAAACGACAGGCCATCCTCCATTCCAAGGGCACTGTATGGAAGTATTTTGATACAATCTGCTTATTGATGATCTATACCATTCTAATTTTGTTTTCAATTTGCAGCATCTCCTTTACAGGGGACACATCAGGCATCTGAGATTCAGCTATTACTATGCCCATGTTGTGAGGAGACCACGAAGAAGACCACTGAGAGCCAGACGTTCCAAAATGCAAAAGCAAGGCTTTATTCAGGCGAGCTGCAACTCGAGCCTCGTCCTACCCACCGACACAGCAGAGGTTAGGAGGAAGGCCATGAGCAGAGTTTTACATGGGTATTTAAAGGAAAAAATCACAAAGTTACATAAACCAGGTGCAGGCAGGATTGGGGTGTGAGGACAAATCTGATTGACATGAGCCAGGTGCAGGGTTGGGGTGTGAGGACAAATCTGATTGACTCGGGGCTAGGGGGTCCCTAAAATTGGTCTGACGACATTCCAGGGTGGTCAAAGTATCTGGAACGTTACTGAACCGGTTGGGCCATCCGGGAAATGGGTTTTTATGGCCAGTTGGTTTCGGGGAATGGGTTTTTATGGCTGGTTGGTTTATTCTTAGCTTAACACAAACAACAAGATGGTTGCAGTTTCAAGATGGAGTTGCCCTAGTCTTTCATTCCTCCCTGGACTTATGGACATGAAACACAATCCTGTGTTTCAGACCGTAATCTAAATTCCAATAGCTTTACAGTGGGGCCATGACCTCACAACTCCAGTAAGAGCAATAATAGTGGCTAAGGGAGTTACAGTAGCTCAGGCTAGAGGCCGGGGGAGATATATAAATTCTGGTGGCCAATATTCTATCATCTCCAAGCTGCCGTGCCGCCATAGGTAGGGTTTATGGGTGTCTAGGCTCTCTCCCTAGCTACCAAAGCACCAGCCATACGTAGCAGGCCTAGCAAGGTAAAGTTAGCCAAGTCCATCTTTTGGTATATGGCCTCTGTTGTGGATAATCTGCCACTGGGGTGGAATGTCCTCTCTCGCTGTGAATGAGTCCATCAGCTCCAGTCTCTTCGGGGGCATGGGTGAAGAGAATCCAGGTTGCAGCTCTGCCCACCCTGAGTGTGGTGGGAGTTGTCAGTAGCAGGATGTAGGGTCCCTTCCAACGTGGTTCTCTTGGTGGACCTGCTATAGGGCTCTGAGGGGGGATAAAAGCTAATAAAAATGCGATTGCAAATTAGGAATTATGGGAGGGGATCCCAAATCTGATCCTAAGGCTACACATGAGCAAATCCAGGATTTACCTATGAAACCATCTCAGCGAGGGAATCAAGCAGTTAAAGATATATGAGATCTTTCTGGTTAACATTTAGATGACATCACACAAGTCCCTTAACCCTGCAGATGCAGGTACAGAAGTTTCACATCGAACCCCCAATTCTGACCCTATTTACCTATTTATATTATAGCCAATTTGATTATATACCAACTTTACTCATAAACTCTAATTTTAAGACATATTGATATCATTTGCTACATACTCAAACTTTCTAGGGATTGTCATTCTTACTTTTAACATACCAAAACTCTTTCATCTAAAGAAAACGTTTTTGCTTCCCTAATTCTCTTTCTAAAGTCTTTTCTTATACAGTTTAAAATGTAACATATCCCCACTCACACCATCTTTTACTTCCTCACGCCAGCAGCAACTTACTGGAACGTTCTGTGACACTTGACTTTTTAAATCCCTTTCTTATTCTCCAAGGCTTACTATACTAACTTTCCTCTTTACAGTTTCTGGGGCTTCTTTGCTGCTAGAGTTTTAAACTGTCTACATTTTCTTTTCCTCTGGTTTGTAGAATCTGGTTTATCTCAACTACATCAAGGCAATTTACTGTGACTCTACCCACAGGCTGTTGGGGAAAACAAAGGTGGGGCAAGGGTCAGCCTGATGGGGACTGCTGCTCCTAAAAACCAGACCAGAGCCAACTATCATGAATTACTATTTTAGAGTGGATTTCTCCTGATTCCAGTGCCTTTAAGTGCCTAAGGTTGGCCAGTGGCATCTGAAAGATCCACCCTCAGGAGGGCTCCATGAAGATGCCCCCAGACAGTTTAAATCTCTGTCCAGTTACCTTGGTATCTGGCACACCTGATGGCAGTTACCTCCCTTTCTTTTGAGGCCACACCCTAATCCATCTGGACACATTTTAATACTGCCACTCCAGGCATTGCCTGGAAGTGACTCTCCAGCCTGTCATACATGCTTTGATTTTAGCAGCAGGCCAGTCTGCTTGAAAATTTCTTACAATATCCAATTTTCTTAATAGAGCTAGTTAACTCCAGTCAACTCAAGAGTGTCCCCCCAAAATTTTAGTTTCAGCAGATCCAAAGTACTTTCCAGCAGAAATCAGCTGCTTTTGATAAGAATCCCATTTGTTTTACCAAGATAGGGCTACACAGGGTGAAGATGTAGATTCTTTTAGATGACTGTCAGACTGTCCTTGATAGCTTAACCTAAGTTAACCTAAGGCCTAACTTTAGTCAAATTTCCTTGTATTTTCCTGATTCCTTCTTAAGCACACTAGCTTTTGTAGGCTGAATGTCAAGACAGCTTTAGGCAATCAATGGCCCTTGGGTCATTTCGCCAGGGCAATAAGTTTAAATCAGATATTTAAAACCAATATAGAAGGCTTGGCCTGTAACCATTTCTCACAAGTGCAGTTTCTGTACACTGTTAACTCTGTTTTCCATGACTCTAGTTTATCCTGTCTCATCTTCCCAAAAACAACTCTGGTCCCTGTTAGGTTTTTAAAGTAGGTAGCTGGTAAAGGAGAACGCCACACGGTATTCAGGCAGGAGAGAACGTTTATTACCGAACTGCTGGCCTGTGGCCAAGATGATCCATGGCCGGAGAGAAGGGAGAGAGAGGGAGAGAGAGGGAGAGAGAGAGAGAGAGAGAGAGAGACCCCCACCCAGCCCTGCTTTATTTAGGGCAGGGGCAAGGGGTGTGGCCAGGTGGATTAGGAGGTGACCTCAGGGAAAGGGGAGGTAACTGCCTCTAGGTCTGCAGGTTACCCAGGTAACTGGGTGGAGACTTAATGAGGTGGGGGCATCTGCATGTAGCCCTCAGGGAGAGGACCTAACAGTCCCTTGGTCCTAAAGGGAGGCTGATGGGCAAAGATCATCCATCTTCTGTAACTTCTTCAGGCTGACTCAGGGGCGTTGGCCTTACCTAGCCAGGAACCTATAACCTTAGTCTACTTTACCAAGGGGTTTCCAGGGTCAGATGTCCATTGGGAGCTTTACTCCAAACTGAAAATTACATTCAACATTTAACTTAACTATACAGACTTTTCGGGGCTACATCAATATAGCCTTTTAACATTTTAGTTTGCAAAAGCGTTTTCCTGACTGGCTGGGGAAATGGATCTCTGATAACCTAACAATGCTTAAATTACCTTTGTAGGCCTCAGGTAGGTCTCAATAAAGACATAATCTCAGGTCCACAAGTTTCCTTTCCTGAACAGATATGCCAACTCAGAATTTTCACTGCCAGTTAGGGCTTTGAGCAGATGCAGGGGGTTGGGATTTTAAACTATTCCCCCATTTGACAATCTTAGCTTTACTACCCACTGCCACAGATGACTGGCAAGTTCCTGTCCAGTTACAAAGTAGATAGACATGGGCAATAAAAGGCATGCTTACGAACTATTCTTCTAGGATCTCCTGGCTCTGATTAACTTTTGAAAGGCCAAACAGGAGTGACTCTAGGATCTGACACGCGCTCTGTCATCCAAGTGAGGTGCCAGACTTTGAAGTCAGGCCCCACCACGTGAACCCCATTTTAGAATCGAACCCTGAGCCCATCAGATTTGTACCTGTGTTCTAATCTTGCTTGCACAGCTGATTGTTGTAACCTTGTTCTTTGCCTTTATAAGCCCTGTGTAATCACAGCTCGGGGCTTCCTCCTAACCTCCGCTGTGTCGGTGGGTAGGACGAGGCCCGAGTTGGCAGCTCGTTAAATAAAGCCTTGCCTTGCTTTTGCATTTCGGAGTGTCTGAATCTCGGTGGTCTTCTTGGGGGTGGTCTTGCGACTTGGCACAACACAAGCGCAATCACTCTGTCCCAGGAGTAACTTTTCCATGCTGGTATAAATGCACCTTTGGCATTTCTCTTGGTCCGTCACTGGACTTGGACTCAGGGCCTGAGTGCTGTCCCTCAGCTCTCCAGCTCAAGTCTAGCACCCTACCACTTTGAGCCTCAAAGCAACTCACAACTCTGTTCCCAGCACTTCTGCTGGCCAACTGGACAGGAAGACTCTCACAGGGACCTTTCTCTGCCTGGGCTGGCTGCGAACCTCAAATTTCAGATCAATGAGTCTTACAAGAGGCCACTTTACTCCAATTAAGGCAACAAGGCAACAAGGTGGTCCACACAGAAATAGTTTTTAAGCATACTCTTACCTGGAGCTTATTAAGGGCCAATGTTACATCTTGACAAACTTGTAGGGGTCATCTGCCCTTCTCTGTGGGCCTGCTGGAAATTGTTACAAAAAAATCCTACAGAGAAACTGGAATGGCAATTAAACATTTTGGTAGCTATAATTCTCCTTTTCTCACTTTGCAATAATCATTTAGGACAATTTTACTTCCCAATTTCTTATCTAGAAATGTATTCTTGATTTTCAAGGCCTTTTACTAACCTCTGTTTAACACTAACACTTTAGCTCTTATCTGCATTGGAAAAACTCTGAAGCTTAGAGGCATTCTGAAACTGGTACTGCCCTTTGCCTTTGGGCTGCCTGTTAAGAGCCTTTTTTCTTTTTTCTTTAGTCCCAGTTACCACATGGCATGAAGACCTTTGGACTAAAATAACAATTTTTCCTTAATGCAAGAATTACAATTACAAAATTAGAAATACTTATCCATTCAGCTTTCCAATAAAGTAGTGAGAAATGTTAGCCCATTTTGCCATTTCTTCCTACATACAGAGAGTTAATGAGAGTTTACTTCTATACTTGCCTCATTATATGTAACTTAAGATAGTTACGAGTCCTACTATTACATCACATAAAATTCAGTACCTGAATCATTAAACTGATATCCAAAACAATTGTAACAAAAGTACTTTTAACAGCGTTAAAACAGTCACCAAAATTACAAACACATGAAATCCAGTCTCAGCATCTTTGCTTTTTCAATACATCCGAATTACAAAAATAGCACAGGACTCAAATTACATCAGATAAATATAATTTTTAACCATTTAAAAAACTTTTCTAATTCTTAGTACCTCAAGGGGCAGTTTTAAAAATTCCAGCCAAATCATTCATTTTTACCACCAGGTTTCCAAAGTTCACCTGAAAACAAAAGAGTCAAAAGAGAGGCCTCCATTGGCTTGTCCTACCAAACAGCCTATCTTCATCCTACTCCTCAGAGCTTGATGAACTGTCTTGGTGCTGGCTTGTCCTCTTCCAACATGAAAGGACACCCCCTTTTGGCTGTCCCACCACGTGGATTCCCTCCAGGGCCTGTGCCACCACGTGGGCTGGCTAAGCTGCACTGTTGCCAGACCACCCCTCACTCCTGTGGATAGGCATACAGGCCCATCCTAGGTTTTTTTTTTTTTTTTTTTGTCCTTTCCTATTTGTCTATGACTGAGAAACCCAAGCAATTTTTTTTCTTTTTTTAACAGTGATAAACCTTTACATCAAAACTTCTGACACTTAACCTTGATTTCTTTTTTTTAATTAATGAAACATTTTCTTTAACTATAGTTCCTCTTTAAAACAATGCAATAATCCTTTAAAGCATTTGGTAATGCCCAAACTTAATGACCATTTGAATTTAAACTTAAACTCACTCAATTTTACATCATGCTAACAGTCTTGTACATGTTCACGCTCACACATGCACACACACACACACATTCAAAAGATCTTAAAGCGCACAAAATAAACATCGGCCATACGTTTTCCAGTGGCAGGAGGTATTTTTGCCAATCTTACTCCTGCAACACCCAAATTTTAAGACAAAGCTTTTAACAAATGATTTTTAGCATTCTCCAGCCTCATTTTCCAGGGCTTGATAGTTTTAACAAAACATTTTAGCACATTAAATAATTTTCTGCTGAAGAAGGCTGGGTGGGGGCCACCCAGAGTTCTTTTTGTGGACACTCACATTCTGATTGTGAGCTGTCACCTGTACATCTTTCCAATGAGCTAAACATAAATCCAAGGGGGTAGAGGGAGTCTATCCCATTTCATCTGTCACAGTTAGGAGATACACAAAACAAAGAAGAACAGTCCAGACCAGCCCTATAATAATACAAGCAATTTGTTTTTCCTTTTTCTGCAACACAATCTTTTCTAGTATCTGATTGGATTTACTATTACTTTCTTTCCTAATTCACCACCAGACCTAGTCTCCTCAGTACTCAATCTTGTCCTAGGCCCTTCTGCTTCCAATTTCACTTTCTCTTTTTCATCAAAGTCCAATTAACCACATCATTCAGACTAGTCCATAAAATAACAAGAGGTAAAACAATTCCAATAAAACAGAAAAGACAATACATACAGGAACTAAATATTCCATAACAATCTACTAATTTATAAACTGACGGTGCCAACAAACACAGGATAAGGTAACAAAACAGCCTATGCAGGTTTGACACAAAAGAGACTGTCAGACTCATAAATAACACAGAGACAGCACTGCGCGGTGGGGTCACTCCTAGCTATCTGCGGGTGGCTTGGGCTGACTGTTTAGGACTGGGTGGGGGAGTCCTTCCAGTGGGCTACGGTACAGTCTAGGGGGCTAGATGGTACATTACCCGTGGCTCTGGTCAGGTGTTCATTCCAGACAGCTACAAAAAACACAATTACAACAACAGAAAAGGTACCAAACACACAGGCCTGAGGAAAAAAAAACAAGTTAGAAGTTACTAGTACGAGTTGGAGATCTCCCAAGTCAGCCCCCAACCTCCTGCGAGGGTGCAGAAGGAGTGGACCAAGTTCAAGTGGGCCCCCAACCTCCTGTGAGGGTGCAGAAGGAGTGGACCCAAGTTCAAGGTGGGCGGGATGTGCCTCAGTGAGGAGACCCTCCCTGACAGTGCCGGCTAGAAACTGGACTGATTTGTGCCCTACAAATATCAAGGCGGGGTTCCGGGGGTCCCCCTTAAAGGGTGGAGGGTCTGGGACGTCTCCCAATTCCTCCAGGGTTGTCCCTAAAAAAATAGAACAAGCTAGAAGGGCCATCTTCAAGAGAAAATGAAAGTAAAACACACACACATAGACAAAGGACAGGACAAGACAAATTAACAGTGCTGTTTCTCACCTTCAGAGTCTGGGGTCTCGGGGGTCTCTGGGGCTACCCTGGACGAGCCCCTAAATGTTATGTCCATGTCGCGAGGAGACCACCAAGAAGACCACCGAGAGCCAGACGTTCCAAAATGCAAAAGCAAGGCTTTATTCAGGCGAGCTGCAACTCGAGCCTTGTCCTACCCACCGACACAGCAGAGGTTAGGAGGAAGGCCACGAGCAGAGTTTTACATGGGTATTTAAAGGAAAAAAAATCACAAAGTTACATAAACCAGGTGCAGGCAGGATTGGGGTGTGAGGACAAATCTGATTGACTCGGGGCTAGGGGGTCCCTAAAATTGGTCTGATGACATTCCAGGGTGGTCAAAGTATCTGGAACGTTACTGAACCGGTTGGGCCATCCGGGAAATGGGTTTTTATGGCCAGTTGGTTTCGGGAAATGGGTTTTTATGGCCGGTTGGTTTATTCTTAGCTTAACACAAACAACAAGATGGTTGCAGTTTCAAGATGGAGTTGTTCTAGTCTTTCACTATAAAGTTATTGAGTAAAATTATTTAATATTACATGTACAGTCATTGTGCTATGGAAGAACCATCCATTTTGAAGAGCTCTTCCTAAAATCACCTAAGAGCTTGCAAAAGGATTGAACCCAGCTGCTCCTCTTTCCTGCTGCTCCTCTTTCCTACAGCTCCCATCATCCTCTGGGAATGTAATCATTTACTCTTAGCCAGTGGTTTGTTGGTCAGTGTTTAACAGTGGGCTCGGGGAGAAAGAAAATAACAAAATACACCAACACATATGTCTTATGTATAGCACTGCCAGTTTTTGTGGAGCAAATTCTTGCCATATGGCTCATTTCAAGCTTTCAATGTCCCATTTCAACATGGCATTGGGCAAATGGCTTCTGAACTCTTGAGAGCTGCTGGGAGCTAGCTTCAACATGCTACTGTCTTTAATATGAAAGCTTTCCTTTCAACCTCGGGGTTTCTGCTTCAGGTACTGGAAAACTTTTGCAACTTCCTTAGATTCAGCTTTGGTACACCTGGCAGTCAGAGCATAGGAAGCTGTCTCCTAGTGTTTCTATAGTGATGCCGTCTATGTTTGCTATGTTATATAGCAGATACTGGATACTGAGTGAAGTATATTCCGCCAGTTACTATCAGCTACATGAAGCTGGAGTTAGTCCTCATTATTATGCTAGTCAAGCTCAGTGTATCTCACTTAAGGATGCTTTTGCTGCTCTGAGAACATGGACTAGCTGGAGACATTTTGATGGGGGGAAGATTGTGCTATGCTAGAGATTCTAAGAAAAATCTCACAGTGCACAGGGCAAGGCCCATAGTACAAATTACCTGGTTCTAAATGATGGAATTGCTGAGTCTAGACATATCCAGGCAAGGCACAGAAATTGTGGCCTTTACCATCTCCTTCACATAACAGGGCCTTAAAAATTTTTTTCTTCGGGCTGGGAATATAGCCTAGTGGCAAGAGTGCTTGACTCCTATACATGAAGCCCTGGGTTTGATTCCCCAGCACCACATATACAGAAAATGGCCACAAGTGGCACTGTGGCTCAAGTGGCAGAGTGCTAGCCTTGAGCAAAGAGAAGCCAGGGACAGTGCTCAGGCCCTGAGTTCAAGGCCCAGGACTGGCAAAAAAAATTTTTTTCTTCTATATAAGAAGCACGTATCCCACACAAGGAGCTTCTAAACTGGAAATACTTAGCTCTGATAGGCAGGGAAGATTTTACTCATGGAACAACTTGGGTAATGCTGAACTCAGCCTTTCTTGCTTCTCTGACGATTGTTATTTGAACTCTATAGGACTAGGCAGAAGTGCCTAGGTATGCTGCCAGATAGAGGGTTTGTTGTTGTTGTTGTCTGATACAGATTTTTATTGTTATTACTAAGTAGTTGTACAAAGGGGTTACACTTCCATAAGTTAGGCTGTGAGTACAATGTTTCTTGGTCAATGCCACCCCTTTCTTCATCCTCCCCCACTCCCCCCTTCTATCCCTACCCTTAAATTATGCAGTTCATTTTTCACATAATATACATAATATTCAGGTGGAGTTTTCCCACTCCACTTTATCACAGCACCTGCAGTAGGCTAACTCTGAAAAATAGATACCTTGGGCAAGTTGTCTGTAACGTATTTGGGTTTATATCCCCCATCTCCCTCTCCCTCTCATGCTCTCTCTCTCTCTCTCTTTGTCTCTCTTTTTCTCTCTCTTTCCCTCCCTCCCAGTACTGAGTCTTGAACTCAGGGCCTATGTGTAGGCTTTGTCTTGGCTTTTTTCCACTCAAGGCTGGTGTTCCACCACCTGAGCTACACCTCCACTTCTGGCTTTTTGCTGGTTAAGGAGTCTCACATTTTATGCTGGGGGTAGCTTTGAACCACAGGAGGCGTTGAGTCACCAGCCCCTGGCTGAAAGGTTTGGGTTCAGCTGACTGCATTGTTCTGCTGAGATCGGTTATGCAATCACACATTGTAAAAATCGGATGACTTTGAATAGTTTACATATTACCATTAGCTATTTAGAAAGTGAAGAGCGTAGAAAATTATAACCATTATGACCTAACAGCTATTTTGCTTCTGTACCTTTGCTTGCTAACCCATGAGGAAAGGGAAAAATACCAGCAGTTCTTCTATAGCCACTCTGTAACCACACCCCCCCCACACCCTTTGTGAACTTTGCACACACTCAGATCTGGGTGCAAGAGATAAAAAGTCAGTCTGGCTCCAGGAATGTGGCTAGGTGACCATTCCCGAAAGCCCACCGGATCTGTACACAAGAGTTAAGGCCATCCGGCGCCTTATGGTTCGGCGGGAAGACCTAGACCAGTCCTGAAGCGACCAGTAAACTAAGGCAAATGTCAACCAATCATGAACTTGTAACCAGGGGTCTTCCCAACTTCCCTGTACTTGTCTATAAAACCTGTGCTGGAATTGTGCTGGGGCCTCTTTGCATCACTGGCAACGAGTGCGCAGAGGTCCAGGTTCGAACTCGTAATAAACGACCCTTGCGGTTTGGCTTTGACTCTGGACTCTGATGGTTGTCTTTGGGGGCCTTGAAATCTGGGCATTACAAAAGCAGAACCCAAGGCAAGAGGAAGGTGCTGATAATCTATTGGGGAGCAACAGATGATGGCAGTGGAAAAGAAAGACATGAGGCTCAGAGTGGTGGACAATAGTGTGGTGGTGATGGTGGGGTGTACCCCTTTCATAGACGAGGCACAGCTCAAGGCTTGTGCTCACTCATAGTGGTAACTTGTTTAGAAAATGTCCACCAAACTATCACACTTCGCAGCCACCAAGAAGTGAACAAAGGAAATGTAGCATGTCTAGTTCCCTTTGTTTCTTTCCCCAGTGTTGAGGTTTACTCCATGGGAAATCTAAATAGCTCCCACAATGCCCGTGGAATGGGGTCTTCTGAAAGACTTCTATCATATCAATGTACTGCTTTCAATGGAAGTCATTTAAATATATATAAAACAATAATTGCTCTATGGAGAGAACAGTGCTTGGTGTGGTCCATATATTGTCTAATGAAACCCTCCAAGAAACTCAACCATAATTACTGCTAACAGGTTTTGTTTTACTAGAGAAGAGGAAAGGGAGATACATTTAATCTTTATGAGGACTCTGGTGTCTTGAAGTGTGTGATGGATCATTTGCTTAGAATAATGGGACCAGGGGTTGACAAAGGCCAAGTGTGAACCCCCAGTTACCAGTCACCAGAGCTTTGCTTTTGCTTTGCTTGCTTCATCCATTCAGATATATCCCAAGGACAAAAGTGGAGGGGAAATATTGACTGGTGGCTTTGGAGGGGCTTAAGATTGACTGTCAGACCTGCTCTTCCCTAGTTAGAGACCTGAGCAAGTGAATTCTCCTTTCTGACTGTTAATCTAGTAAAGCATAAATAAGTAATAGCACCTTCCAAGGGTTTGGGGAAAGGATTAAGTTCTCTAAGGCATTTAAGGTGCTTGGAACACAGTTTGTGTTTAATAAACATGAACACTTTATACTTTGCATTCTTATTTTTATTGTTATTTATATCTGAGGACAACTTTAAGTCTAATTCAAGGTGAAATAAATATATTAAGAAATGACTCAAAAGGGATCTAGGAAAGTTGTTTTGTATTTTCCAGTTCCTTGAAATACTGTGTTAGATTTAGTTGTCTATTTCAACAGCCCCAGGCTTGGTTATATATTCTTAAAAATAGAATTAGATCACACCCAGGCGTGAGGTAAATGTTTATTCCTCTTTTCTCTTCCCAATTCATTTCTGAAATACAATTTCCAGGTGGGAATTTTTTTGGCAAACCATCTTAGATATGAATTATAAATAATGGTAGTGTAAGATGCAAGAGTACTTTATATTGGTTAAACATAGATTGACCAAGTAGGCTGCAAATAAAAATGTAGGGAGCAATGCTCTAAGTAAAATGTTCCAGGTTTGAAGTGTATTGAAATGCATAGTTACTGGGGAATGTTTAAGACAACTAGTTAACCATTTGAAAATGAATGTTTCTTCTCTTCCAAAAAAAGAGAAAAGTAATGTGTTACTATTATAAAACAACTAGAAAAATAAACAGAAGGGAAAAGTGTGTGTGTTTGACTATGTTTGCATGCATGTTGGTGCACCTATTTTTTGTGTGTTTGTATTTACATGTGTGTGCATGCATGTGTGTTTGTTCATATGATTCCAAGTGAATATATGCACATAGCATGTATGAAGATAATTAAGTCCCATGAACTGGGATGCATAAAGTTATTCTTTATTTCTATTGAGCTGTCCTAGTTTCCTGCATGAGCTTCCTACCAGTTTCCCCACAACAATGGGTGAGGAGGGAGGGAAGAGAAGGAATAACTGTACCTACAACAAATTTCTTATCCTTGTTCTTTCTGATACTTTAAACTGCCTTATTTTATTTTTTAAAGAAAACTAGAGTCTACTTAGGTAGCTCAGGGAAATAATTATTCTTGCACTTGTTTTTTCCCTGGGAGTATGGAGCAGGGGAGTCTGATTTAGATCCGTGTGTGTGTGTGTGTGTGTATGTGTGTGTGTGAGAGAGACACTGAATTCCTTGAATCTCTACAATGTCCTTTGCATCACTTCAAGGGGCCACCCCATGACCACGGAGAAGCATGGTTCCTTGGTCACTTTGGTGACATCACTGGGTCATTCTGACTTTTTAAGGGCATGTGATGTCATTAACCCACCATGTCAACAATAATGGTTCCACATTTCCCATATGGGGTGTGGGGGGCAGCGCTTTGTATGAGGCCAGGCTTCCTCTGGCATACCAGTATTGCCAGGATGGCTTTTTTGCTATTTCCATGCCTGGATGTGAAAGCAGGACCACACCTGGGACCCGTGTGCATGTGCATTCTGGCTGCAGCAACTGAAGCATGACCTTAGCCCCAACCACGCCTCAGCCCCATGCTGTGCTCGCAGTGGCTGCACAAAGTTCTCATCCTGGGAGACTCAGAGTGTGTGTCCCACAAACAGATAGAAACTGGGCTGCTGGCTTTGTTCGACTTCTCCGTGTTTATCCCGATATGTTTACGCAGCTGCCTCGGTGTTTGTCTGTCCAGGTTATTATATCAAAATAGCATAGATCATGTTGTTCCTGAACCACAGAATCATGTTCCTAAAACTTCTGCAGGGTGAGAAGTCTAAGATGATGGTGTTGGCAGATTTGCTATCTGTGAATTCTTGGCTGTCTTCTCACATAGCAGAAGTGACAATCAAGCACTGGGGTCCCTTTTCTCAGGGCACAAATCCCATCTACACAGGTTCCATCCTTGTGACCTGGCCACCTCTCAACTTCCTCACTTCCTAGTACCAGTATGTTGGAGACTAAGTTTCAACCTAGGAATTTTGAAGGAGACATGAAAATTTCTACTTCCAAGTCATCACTCTTTTTATATGGTAGTAGAGGCACCCACCTGTCAACCTCAGAACTGGTGCCAAAAGAGATAGCATATATAAATATATCTCCTTGTCTCTATTCTTATCTTTTTTTTTTTGCCAGTCCTGGGGCTTGAAATCAGGGCCTGAGCACTGTCCCTGGCTTCTTTTTGCTCAAGGCTAGCACTCTGCCAACTTGAGCCACTTCTGGCTTTTTCTATATATGTGGTGCTGAGGAATTGAACCTAGGGCTTCATGTATATGAGGCAAGCACTCTTGCCACTAGGCCATATTCCCAGCCCCCTCTCATCTATTTTTATTCTTCCCAATACATTAATCACTACTCACAACTAAATTAATACTAGGTAAGTTGCATGGAGCAAGAAGCCCATTTATTGATAAAAGGACAGGATCACATTATGTGATCTCTCCTTCTGTCTCTCTGTGTGTCTTTATCTCCCTCTGTCTCTTTCTTCTCTCCTAAAAAGTAATCTAACAAGAAGTAATATGGAACTGGCTGATGCAAAACAGAACACTAACTCTTGCTATAAATAACTATAGACCAATTTCATGCTTTTGAATTCTGAAGTGCTGAGATATTTGGACAGAGTCATATTTTAGATCATACAAAATCTTCTCTTTTGGCTAATCAATTTAATGTGAAACACAGATCTAGTGTATTTATTTATGTGGTTGCTTGATGGTAAGAAATTTCTAAGCCTAAGATTAAAGGAAGAAAATGTATCATGCATGAATTATTGATGTATTTGATCACATAAAAATCCTTACAGCCTAAACACAATTAACATTTGAGACAAATTACAAGCTGGAAAAATACTACTATAAAATATCTGATTAAAGACTAATGTTAAGTTTTATAGAGAGACTTTTATTGATTGATACAAGATTAAAAACCCAATACAAAATTAGGGACAATCATAATCAGGTAATTAACAAAACATGAGATGCAGATACTTACTAAATTAATAAAAGATTATTCAATATCACTAAGGTTCAAATAAATTTTATTATATCAATGAGGGGATAATGGGTTGGGAGAGATGGAGGAGAAAAATAAAAAGAATGACATTGACCAAAATGCACTTTACTCATAAACTGACATGAAACCACTTTGTACAACTAATTAAAAAAAAATAGTAGAGAATAGAGATGCTCAATTCCAGTAGTCTAAACAAATTTTTCTTTCGCCCTGGGATTGGGACTTTAAGATGCCCAGTCTAGTCACAAATTCTGGATCTGCTATAGCTCACATTTCTACCCCATTCTAAGCCTCTCACGGGAACACATATGTCTGCAGTGGCCAGGCTGGCTGTTCCCTCCACATCTGTGCTAATGGTGGAGCAGCTGCACTGTCCTTGATAAGCTCAAGTTCAGAGCTGGCTGTCATCCTGGTCAATGTCCCACAGCAGTCTAAGTTGAGCAGCCCGCCAGAGACATGATAGATGGAGAAGATGGTGTCTGAGGCAAAATTTTCCAAAGACAAGCTATTATGTTCTCCTTTCATTCCAGCAAAGATAAGGGCCAGGAAGCATTTCCTTGCAGCTGAGCAGTCCATGCTAACATCCTTGAACAGCTTCATAAATGGAACAACCTTTAAGACGATAGAGGGCTTGAAGTTCTTAGTTGTTGTTTTTTTGTTGTTGTTAGCTTTAAGTAGTTGTCCCAAAGGGGTTTTACATAAATCCTTTATGTGTGAGATAAAGGGTACTATTTTGACAGAGATATTGTTTTATAAATGAAAGATTTAATAACATAAACTCACTGCTTAGAATACTCATGTGGGAATTGTTCTGCATTTACTATTAGGGATGAACTCCTGGAAAATGATGTTTTTAGTTTTTATAGCCAGGACCTCTCCTGTTGTTCTATCATGAAACTAGTTGGGAACCAAGGGCATCCTGAAAAGTTCCAAGGGCTCTCCCTAACAGGATCCATGTGTCTGCATTCTCTGTGATGGCCTTTGAGTCACAAATGGTTGACTACTGTTAAAAAAAATACTGCTGAATGGAAAAGTTCAACCAGTCACCTGGCTGAGCTTTTGACTTCTGATGGTGCAAGTATTTCATGCAGAAGAGACATTTAATATTAAAGACATATTTGTAGCAAAAATATACTTGTGTATTTAGTTTGGGGATTCTGAGAGAAATCTGAGATTTCATGATGCTGTTATCAAACATTGTTGGTGTAGGGCCACACATGGCTCATACATGTAACTTAAGCTATTCTGGAGGGGATAATTGGTGATTATTTGTTTATATGTATATACATATAATTTTTATTTGTTTTATTTTTGTTTTCATTTGATTATATAATTTATAAAATTATATATTTAGTACAGAGAAATTTTATTTTCCAAATATTTGCCCATACTTGGTTAAATCTGCTGATAAGAAACCACAGTGAGGAAAGCTGATTGCAAGATTTAAAAAAATTACTATTTCTAGTTGCACAGAGGAGTTTCAAGTCAGCTAAGGTGGGAAAAAGGTTAGTGAGACCCCATTTCAACCATAATCAGCACGGTGGCATGTACATCCCAGTTACATGGTTGGCATAAATATGAGATTTGTGGTCCAGGCTGAAAGACAAAACTGTATTTGAAAATCAGAAAAGGGCTACAGGGCTCAAGTGAAGAGTAGCTTTTTAGTCAGTAGGAGGCCTTGAACTCAAATCCTATTACCACAAGGAAAAAATTGTTTCCACTTAAGGTAAAATGAATATATTTACAATCCTCCTCCTCCTCCTCCTCCTCCTCCTCCTCCTCCTCCTCCTCCTCCTCCTCCTCCTCCTCCTCCTCCTCCTCCTCCTCTTCCTCCTCCTCCTCCTCCTCCCCCCCTTCACCCCCCCCTCCTCCTCCTCCTCCTGTTGTGGGCCTTCAGGACAAGAGTGTTTTCTTTGCTTATGGCCAGCATTCTACCAGGAGAACCTCAGCTCTATTTCTGGCTTTTCTTGCTGCTTAACTGGAGATAAGAGTCTTACAAACATTCTTGCTGGCTTTGAACTGTGATTCTCACATCTCAGCTTCCTGAATAGTTAGGATTACAGGTATGAGACTCCAGTCCTCGGCCTCCCCTCCTCTCCCTTCCCCTCCCATCCCCTCCCCTCCTCTCCCCTCCCCTCTCCTCTCCTTCCCCTCCCCTCCCTTCTCTCTCTTTCTCTGCCTCTCTATCTCTCTTCCATTCAAGACTGGGACTTGAACTTGATATTTGATGCTTTTTCTCACTGGCTGACACTCTACTAACTGAGCCATTTCTTTTCTATTAATACTGAGAAACAGTAATGGAGTTGTATTTGTTAACTCAGAAATAAAGACAATTTCTTAATTCAGAAACTGAGAAAGGAGAGAAAGAAAGAAAGAAAGAAGCAAGGAAAGAAAGAAAGAAAGAAAAAAGAGAGAAAGGAAGGAAGGATGGAGGAAAGGAAGACAACAGCACAATCAAAAGGATACCAAGTCATAGATTTGAGTCTATATTACAGAACTGTTTAATTCTGGACAATTCAATATTACATCCGTTTGCCTCTACATTTCCGCATGTTCTGACTGACAGAGTGAAAGAGGCATTAATGAGAAATTTTATTAGAAGTATTCAATAAAGCCTGCATTTAAATTGATGCTACTTAAATTTGGGATATGTTTTGCCAATTATTGTTTTTATTATTATTGACTGCAAAAATGATGAAACGGAGCATCCTCGAATTACAGATGTGAATAGTTCAGCATCTTAATAAAAATGCTGGCGCATTTGTTATCACGCAGCAGCTCTCCTTATGCATGCCACAGAGGGTGTGCTATATATAGAGTGATGCATCAGGCATGGCTTCCCTTGCTGTATGATCCATGGAACAGGGCCTTGGAGACTTTCATTATTGCTTAGGATAGACAGGGAAATGACTTGATTCCCTTACTGAAACAGAACTCAAGAAGACAGGATCCCCCATTCTTGTCCATTGGTGGGAGAAGGAAGGATGTTAGGGCATGGATTGGGGGTGGGGGGGAGCAAGTGAATGCATGAGTAGCCTGTCCACAGAAGCAATAACCCACTTCGCATTGGAGAGCATTGAACACCACACATATTCAATTTGACACTCCAGCATCACTTCTGCCAAGAAGGGACAATGAAAAGTCTGCAGGCATCAGGAAGATTCTATGCTTGGTAATCTCCAGTCATTTTGCATTCTGGGGGCAAATGACTAAAGTGTATGAACTTCTCAGATTTTTCATCTCATGGAGTTGATGCAAGA
Organism: Perognathus longimembris pacificus; assembly: GCF_023159225.1. Taxonomy (NCBI): domain Eukaryota; kingdom Metazoa; phylum Chordata; class Mammalia; order Rodentia; family Heteromyidae; genus Perognathus; species Perognathus longimembris. The sequence continues at coordinate 53,967,868 of NC_063162.1, forward strand.
AAATTGAACAACATGAAAAATAAATGCTCAATGTCTTATTCCCAATCAGTGTTTAATGAACAGTATCTTGATGGCTCATGGCTTGGAAAGGGCCAGTGTTGGAGTTTGAGACTGCCATGATCCTGAGAACCCAAAGGCCATGTGTCTATCTGCCATGAAGTCATGCTATCAAAGACTCCACATTGAAGAAGAGAGCTCCCCTTGGGGAAACAGGGAGAATGCAGGCAGGAATTCATTGTGTATATCACAGAATTGGGAAGTATAAGGGAAGGGGTAGGTTGAAGTGGGGAGGTGAAGATGTGGAAGGGATTGCACAGATAAAAATGTATTGTACACATAAACTGCTTTGTTAAATGGCAAAAAAATTCAATACATAACCAAAAATTAAGATAAAAGGGAAGGAGTGGGTTGGGAGGGGTGGATGAGAATGTGTAAAGGGGTGACGTTGATCAAAATGCACTGTATTCATAGACTGCCTCAGTGAATTGCAGCTTTTTTGTACAACTAGTTGGATAATTAAAGTATTTTAAAAAGAGGAGCACTCCCTGAGGTCTTATGGCAGAGATTTCCAGAACCTTTTACTCTTCCCTCCTTCCTTTTTCTTCCTATTTGCCTCTACTCAGAGAGAATAGAAGAGAATCTTTTTGAGCAACAAATTCCACTGAGTTAGATTTTCACATCGAAGAAGATGGGAGGTTGGTGGAGAGGAAAGTTAGAGGCGACAGATGTAGAATATAGAAGAGAGAAGAGTGAGGAAAGAAGGGAGAAGGAGAGAGGAGAAGAAAAGAGAGAGGAAGAAAAGGAGGGAAGAGAGGAGGAAAGAGTGAGAGAAAAAGAGAGTGGGAGAGAGTGGGAAAGGGAGAAGAAGAGAGACAGGAAGCGAACAGAGAGGAAGGACGGGAGGGAGACGGATAGGTAAGGAGAGAGGGAGAGGGAAAGAGGAAAAGAGAGATGGAGAAACAGGAAAAGAGTGGAAGGGAGAAGAGAGAAGGGGGAGTGAAAGAGGGAAAGAGACAGAGAAGAAAGAGAAAGATAATGGAGAGGGGGCTCAGGGAAGAACTGAAAGGATTGAGGCCAAGGTGGTTATTGTTCAGACATCACACTGTTGGGGCCCTAACATGGTAGAAAGAGGATAGTTCTGTTTGAAATCAGCCCTCCTCTTGCATTCTTGAACAAGCTAAAGGGAATTCAGTTCCTATTGTAAGAATACATTTCTCTTTATTTTACTTCATTTGTTTTTTGGGATAGGGCCTTGCTCTGAAGTCTAGTCTGTCCTCAATTTTACCATCCTTCTGCCAAGCCTCTTGATTTAGTGCCGGGAATACAGGCAGCCTGCACCATGCTTGACAAGGAAGCAAATTTTAATAATCATGTAAAACCATAATGCAGCAAGCCAGAGGATTACAAAGCATAGAAGTGAGAAGTCAAAATAAAGCTCCAGGGTCAGCTTGAGGGATTAAATGTTTGCATGCCTGTGCATGGAATGCTAATCACCAGACATTAGTATATGCACAAGAACTCTGCTAATTTTAACAAACTGCCTTATCTTTGTCTTTAATGTAACATTTAGATAATGTGTGTATTTCCTATGAATCACTTTTATGTCTGGAGATGTATGTGTGTCTCTAGGGGAAGAAGCTTTCACTATTCTAAATGGATAGTGATGATCCTCTTATTTGAATTAGTAATTGGTTCAGATGAAAATGAGCAGCGGACCAAATTAGAAATTGCTAATTGATCCATTAGTAACTTGAGAAGGGGTGGGGAAAAGCTCCTTATACCTATTTGACTCTAGGAGAAAATGTAATTTGTCTAAACCAAAACAGAAAATATCCGAAGTCAATAGTCTAAGTAGAAAAAGTACAACAATTCCCACGTTTTTTTATTCCTATCTAGGGGTAGTTGGGTTTCCTGTATCAGCAAGTGCTCTTTTTGCCTTTTGATGACTGCAGCTTAACCTGAGATTAGCAAACCTGCCAATCACTCAGCAGCAGGAAAAAGGGAAGAACTCTTCTGCACTAGTAAAATGTTTGATGCTGGAACTTAATTTCAGGCCCTATTCCAGACTTGCCATGTGATGTCAGGTAAGTTATTAAACTTCCCCTGAGCCATATTTTTAATGGACAAAAGTAAATAAATAATTGTTGTTATGATGACTACATGAAATAGTGCTTATAAAACATGGTTGTGGCAACTGGCATTTGCTGAGCCCCCACAAATGCCCAGTTTCATGATAAGTCATATGGTTATTGATGATTATAATAGTAAAAATGTATTGGTAAAATTAAATGATTTGGGCTTGGTACCAGTGGCTCATGCATATCATCCCAACTACTCAGGAAGCAGAGATCTGAGTTTCACAGTCCACAGCAGCCTGGGCAGGAGAGTCTGAGACTCTTATCACTAACAACCAGAAAGCTAGAACTGTTTGTCCTAAGTGGTAGAATGCTAGCTTTGAGTGAAAAAGCTAAGGCATAGTGCACAGGCTCTTGAGTCCCCACCTCAATATGGACACACACACACACACACACACACACACACACACACACACACACACACTTGATTGGAAAGTAAACAATCCAGTTAAAATGGAAGGAAGATGTGAACAGATATCTTCTTAAAGGAGTTACACAAATGACAAATACATATGTGGACAAATGTTCAATATCATATCAGATTAGGGAAATGCAAGTTAAAACTACTCTGCAGAACTCCTGGAATGGCTAGAATCTAAACACTGACATAAAAGTGCTGGTGAAGACTTGGAGCAACAGGAACTCATCATTCATTGCCCTGGGTAGCAGGTGGGGTTCTGGGGTGTGGACATGGGTGGTCCAAAGCCTGCACTATGATGAAATGATCATCAGCAGACATTATCTGCAGCTGCACCTGTAGCTCATCTTTTGTGTGTCAATGCCTTGAAGCTTAATCTATCTTGAGCCAGGTTGGAAAACCCCTAGAGGGAAATGGTATTCTTATAAGGATATTCCAATACATAAAATGATGTTGAAAGACCTGACCTGAATTCAGATGAGAATTCCCATGTAGACCTTATCTTTAGAACTGAGGGAAATGTCATCTGTAAAGAAAATTTGCAGCATGTGAAATTTAACTCTGTTGCAGGTGTTTCTCTTGGGTACAAGTGCTCTCTTCCTCCCCCTCCTCCCCCTCTTCCTCCTCCTCCTCCTTCTCCTCCTCCCCCTCCTCCTTCCCCTTCTCCTCCCCCTCCTCTTCCCCCTCCTCCTCCTCCTCCTCCCTTTTCTTCTTTTTCTCCTTGGCTAACAGAATATAAATTAAATCTTGTTGTATCACAGAAGCTTTGCCAATAGCTCAGTTATTGTTCATCCCCTTTTTTTTTTTTTTATAAATTTCAGAGGTTCTTTCCAATTAAATAACATCATTTCTACTTGGGGGATGTGTGTGTGTGTGTGCTTGCACGAGTGCACACGCGTGCATACACACGTGCATGCACCTGTGCATGCTGATCTTGGGGCTTGAACTCACAGCCTAGGTGCTGGTCTTGTGGCTTGAACTCAGAACCTAGGTGCTGTACATTAGCTTTTACACTCCACAGTGCTCTACTTCTGGAACTCCAACTCTGGATTTTTAGTGGTTAATTGGAAAAAAGTGTCTCACAAACTTCTCTGCCTAGGCTGGTTTGAACCATGATCCTCAGCCTTCTGAGTAGCTCTGGTTACGCGTGTGAGCCCCAGCACCTAGCCCAAGTACTTTAAAACTATGTTGCTTAGACTAAACATAAGTTATATTCGTATTTTTGTTGCAGACCAACTTTCAATTAAATTGAAAGCATCTATCACCTCTGCATTTCTATCCTTAAGTTTCTGAAATTAGACTTCTCCGAAGTTCTTCTGAGCAGATGAAGTAAGTGTGTGTGTGTGTGTGTGTGTGTGTGTGTGTGTGTTTATGTGTGTGTGTTGGCCTAAGTGAACTAAATCATTACTTTTCATTATGTCAGTAAATTTTGAATAGAGCATGTATGTCAAGAAATAGATGCGTAAACATACTGTTAATTATAAAGCAACTGTTACCAGAAAAACCAGACGAAACAATTTGCCTCACTGAGGAACATTATGCATATGAAGGTCTGAGACTATGTTGCTTTTGATTTTAAGCTCTTATGTATTTTAGCCATACACCCATCTGAATTTCCCTTTTAGGATTCTTCCTTGAAACAAAAGATTCCATGTTACATTTTCTAAATAGTAGACATGATCCATTTACTCCTTACTAGAGGAAAAGGAAGTTATTTTTCCCCCGGTTGATTTGTTATCTTTCTTCCTAACTACTAAGGTGATGTTCATTCATCTAGTTATTTTTGTTATGGTTTTCACTGATCAAGTTTTACTTCTCCTTTGAAAATTCCTCCTGTTTTTCTTTTCTCACCTTTGTGCATGATATCCCATCCACTTAAACACATTTGGAAAAAATAAACACATTTGGGTGGTTTTCTGCCGTCTCTCTGCCCATTGTCAATTCATTTCAACAGATTTAAGGACCCAAAGCTTCAGAGGAATATAGTGAGGAATTCCCTTCACCTTTACCACACCAAGAGGATTTTCTGATGAATTTCCCACGTGCAATCACTTCTTAGGATCTGACCCCTGTAGAAGTGAATTCTAAAAGCAAGCCCTAGTAGAAAGATATACACAAAACAATTTAAAAAAATCATCTCTACATCAGATTAAAGAATTTGGAGTGCTTTACATTTCCAACCATTTTCATCATATTTCCCCTTTACCATATTAAGCAGAAAATAGTTAAAGACTGTTGGAACTCAGCAAAAACTAACCATAGGGAGGATTAGTGCTTCAATATGGCACTTTCAGAACCTTGTTCGTTATCCTGCTTGTATCAAGTCCCCTTGAAACTATGCAAAATGTCAGCCCTGGAAACTATGCCAGCATTTAATTTTGCAGAATTTCTTTCCAGCACATATACCAGGAAAGCATATGGAAGAAAGAACTAATGAATCAAGATGAATTTTATTTGGAGGAAAACACATATTTATTTAACTAATATTTATGTATTGATGCTATGTGTCTAAAATTTATATTGGGATTGTGAGGATGGAGACTAGAAAACTCCACAAACAGATCTTAAATATATAAGTCAATGGTAACAGCTGCTGGAGAGTAAGGTAAAGCACTTGGTGATTGAAATGACGTAAAGAAGGTGGCCCTGGGACAGACTTTTAGAAGAAATGCACTCAACATTTGTTGAATGTACTGGAGACTGTTAAACTGAATAAAAGATGAATTCTCAGAGCTTCCTTACAACTCAGAACTTGATAGTTATAAAAGGTGTATGCTGCTACCACAAACTTCATCCCTTCATACAAAGCTCAAAGAAACACATACTAACTTATCAAAGCAAGATTATATCTATTTGTTTTCCCCTTCTCTGCATGAGTAGTGAAAATTCTAGTAAGGAAAAGTGAAATTTTCAACTGACTTGTTATTGTTTCATAGGATTTGAAAGTGATGGCAGCCAGACTCAAGCTCTAATAAAGGTCAATTCTCTCAGCCAGTCATCAATGACCTCCATGTTCTTCTCCAGAAAGATGGATAAACAGCAGGAAGACTTTCCAAGGGAGAGCAGTTCCATGTTTGTAAAACTTGTTCTAATTCAAGGAGACAAGGTAAAGGACGTATTTGAAACAGATTCCACAATGAAGAGAAGCAAACAGGAAGAAAGAGGTCATATTGGAATGGGCAAAGAGGTTGGGAGAGAAGAATGAGAAGAATGGAATGTGGAATAATTTGACCTCCCACATTTGTCTTAAAATGAATACACACAGATTTCCAAGAATATCAGGTCACTGAGAGGAGCCATCGCAAAGCAGATGAGTGAATCAGAAAATCTGACAAAGCAAGAACTTCTGTCCAATTCAGAGGAAAAGAATGAGGTGAGTAAATGGGAGAAAAGATTTGAAAAGATGGAGAAGGAGTAACTGGATTTTTAAAAAGTTTGTCACTGAGGTCACAGAACAATAGAGAAGGGGTAATGAAGGCTGATACTTAATATTACTCCTTCATTGAGAGGCTCAGATGGCCTAGATCCTGTTTGAACTTCTCAACTTGTGTTTGCTTCCTTAATTCTCATCAGTTTCTACAAGTAAGTGCTATTATTATTTTTGTGTTTCATTGAAGAATGTCAGCCATGACTTAGAATTTGTCTAATGACACAGCAATTTAGGAAGAGAGAGATGGAGTCCAAATCTAGGATTATAATCAAGATGTCATCATATTTCCTCAAAATGTAAAGACACATACAACAAAAATTATCTGTTTCTATCTTCATCATCAGATTGGAAGAATTTTGCAAATAACTTGTTTTTTAGATATCCTAATTTGAAAGAGCTACTATACCATGAGATCAGTTAAATGTCATATTTGTTTTCTTGTAGTGTTTTATTTCTTAATAGTTGACAGTCTCCTTTTTAATCCACCTGGAATACATATTAGCACATGATGTAAGGTAAGGATGATATATAAAGCTTTCCTAATAAATTATTTTCAAAGCTCATGTATTGAGCTAATGTTTTGACATGCAGTCTAAAGGAACTAAAATTAGTGAGCACATATTTCTATTGAATCCTGAATATGTTTTACTATTTAAAAATTTCTGCACAAATTATCTACTTCATTGAAATTTTAAAGTTTATTAACATAGGGTTGAATATTGAGTTTACTTTATGTATAATAATTTGCTTAGCATTGGCAGATATGAATGCTTATATTTTCAAATTGATTTGCTGATTTAGAACTGACTTAAAAGATGTTGGAAGTCGAAGTATCATGAGGTTTTTTTTTGTTTTTTTTTTTTTGTCTAATTCATTAAAGTTGAAATAAGTTAGGAAGCCTTTTCTCCCTCAAACTCTATTACATCCTGTACTGGTTCTACTGTGGATGTGGCTGTCCCTAAAGCTTTCTGTGCTGAAAGTTGTAATGGGGGAATCTTGCAGAGGTAGGGATCTAGTGGGAGCTTATTAGGGTATGGGTCACTATGCTTGGGAAAGGAATAATGTGTTCCTTAAGAGAGTGGGTTAGGTTTCCAAGAAGTAGGTTAGGTCTTGAAGAGTTGGACTGGCCAGCATGGGAGTAGGTTGCTGCAAAGCCAGTCACAGCCATATATTGCACACATGTTCCTTCTGACAGTACCTGCTTCTCCTTTTCGCTTCTCTGTCATCATAACATGAGGGCCTCATCAGAAGCTGATCATACGTGGTCACTTGAGTTTGGTTAGAATTGTGATTTGAAAATAAACCTCTCTTCTTCATAAATTTCTCAGCCCCAATTATTTTGTTAGAGAACCCCCCACCCCCAATAAAAGTGAGGTTCTGTGTGCTAGACTCTCCCAAGGCATGCATGTGGACAGGGCTCTCCAGTGTGGGAAGCTGAAGGTGGGGGAAGATTGGGTCCATTTGACCACTGTGCTTCTGGATGGCATAATTTGCTTTTCTCTGATGTTTGTATTGTATCCATGGCACTCCCTGGCCATGCATTACTTTTGTGTGGTCAGAGAGAAGAAGATACCAGAGAAAAGGGTGTTGTCCTGTGTTGCATTTCACAGTGGTGATTGGGATGTGCTCTCCCAAGAGAATCAGAGCTTGTGGCACATGGCTGAGGCCTTTACCAGTGGGCCAGGTGCTGGAAGCTCCTAGCTACCTGAGAGGCTAAGAGCAGAAGGATTGTGGTTCCAGGCCAGGCTGCACAAAAATGTTTGTAAGACTCAGCGCAACCAAGATAACTACACTGGTGCAAGCCTACCACCCAGCTCCTGAGGGGATCACAGGCAAGAAGACTGTAGTCTAGGTCAACCTGAGCAATGCCTCAGACCCCATCTCAAAATTTATCAGAACAGAAAGGACTGAAAGTGTGGATAGAGTGGTACCTGCATGCCTAGCAAGCTTGAAGCCTTGAGTTCAAGGCAAAAATATTCTCATAAGCTGAATGTCTATGAATATTTAGTGTATATCATACTTCATGAGGACAGAGTGACACATTTCTTCTGCAAAATTCCTAGATTAAGGCCCCTAGGTTCAAGCTTTGTACAAACATGTTTGTTTGTTTGTTTTTAGTATAAACTAAGACATGAAGGAACTGACTTACAACAGTAGGAAGTTAACAGAACAGTTGAGAAACATCATTGCCCCTGCCATCATGGTATGACTCCTGTGGTTGTACCATGTAATTTGGCAAAGGGGAATTTGCAGATGTGATTACATGTGCGAATCGGCAGCACTGATGGATTTCACACCTGTCATCCTAGCTACTCAGGAGGCTGAGATCTAAGGATCATAGTTTAAAGCAAGCCAACTCAGGAAAAGTCCCCATGTCTCCTCATCTCCAATTCACCACTGAAAAGACAGAAGCAGAACTATTCAAGTGGTACAGCACCAGCCTTGGGCCCAAAAGCCCAGGGACAGCATCTAGACCTTGAGTTCAAGTTCTAGTACCAATACACACACACACACACACACACACACACACACACACACACACACAGAGAGAGAGAGAGAGAGAGAGAGAGAGAGAGAGAGAGCGAGCTTACTACAAATCAGTTCATCTTGAAATAGAAAAATGATCCTGGGAATTTGAACTCAATATAACCATCCCTTAAAGCAGAAGACAGTGAAGAACAGTTAGGAGACATGACAGAGATATGAATTGCTTCTGATGCTGACTTGAAGACAAAGGAGTCTGTATGTCAAGAAAAGCAAAGTTGCATGGTTGGAATGAAATCCTGCCAATAAACAATGAGTTCGGTAGAAGGTCCAATCCTGTTGAGAGTTGCAGCCCCTCCAATATCTCATCCCAGCCTTCTAAGAGCCTCAAAAACTGACAGATAATAAATGAGCATTGTTTAAGTTTTTCAATTTTGATGCATTTTTAAATCGATGTATAATTTTTTGGTTCATGCCTGTAATCCTAGCTACTCAGGAGGCTGAGATCTAAGGGTCACAGTTCAAAGCCAGCCTGGGAAGGAAAGTCCATAAAACTCTTATCTCCAGTAAACCACCAGAAAGCCAGAAGTAGAGCTGTGGCTGAAGCAGTAGTGGACTTGTCTTAGCAGAAAAGCTCAGGGACGGTGCCTAAGCCCCGAGTTTGAGACTTTAATATATTTTTGAATAATTATTTATTTATAGTCAAAGTGATGTACAGAGGGGTTACAGTTTCATATGTAAGGCAGAGGGTACATTTCTTGTACAATTTGCTCTCCTCCCTCGTTTCCCTTTCCTCCCTCCCCCTTTTCCTCTCCCCCCCCCCCCCCCAGGAGTTGTTCAGTTGGTTTACACCAAATGGTTTTGCAAGTATTGCTTTTGGAGTCGTTTGTCTTTTTATCCTTTGTCTCTCGATTTTGCTATTTCCTTTCCCTTCCCTAGGTCTAATACCAGTACATACAGTATCCAGAATACTCAGATGAGATACAGTGATAGTGCAGGGACAACCACGGGAAGGGGCTACAAGAGGAACAACAACAACAAAAAGCTACGGTTTCACATGGCATGCTGAAAATAATTACAACAGTGATATAACACTCATTTCCATAACATGGAGTTCATTTCACTTAGCATCATCTTATGTGTTCATAAGGACATAGCTATTGGGTTCTTGTGATCTTTAATATTTTTCTATCATTAAATTCTGTATTCTCCTCTTAAATCTCCATCCTCAGGTTGATAGGAAGAGGCATCTGTGTTAAGTTCAAATCTAGTGCATTCTGATAATGTGGCAATTCTAGGCAATATTCAGTCACCATTGAATAAAAAACACACTATTCCTCTTAATTTCTTCTCTGCCTCCTCTTCTCTCTGTAAGATGCTACCTGATTGAAAAGCCATGTCATGTGACAAATGATGTTGGAAATCTTACGCATCAGGAGATAAAGGACCTCTAATCTTCATGGTGGCTTCTATTCTGCCTGATCTGCTGGTCCTGAAGACAATGCTGGGTGTAACCCATATCCTACCGCACCCCAGGCATGCAGGACAAGAAACATTTGCTGGCCTGATGCTTAGCTTTCTCAGGTGTGTTGGGCTTCTGCACTCTCTACTCTCTACTCTGGCGGAGGCTGATGTCCTCCCTCCCCCAACCTCATGTCTTGTGGAAAAATAAAACTCCATAATGTCTGGCTTCATTTTAGCTGTAGTTCTGTGTAGAGAAATTGCTTCTTGGCACAATATCTCCTCTGGCTCTGTTCCTAGCCCTCTCACCAGGCTGCAAAGCTGGTTTACAATATTGTTGCATCCTATCTGTATTACATGGAAACTAAGGCTGATTCACAGAAGGTCAAATCTCTGGTGTGAGGTCATGGCAGAACTTGACGTGAAACCACAGTAGTTACCTACTAGGCTCAAAGCCTGTCTCCCTCCCTCCCTCCTTCTCTCCCTTCTTTCCTTTCTTCAGTTCTGTCTTTTATTGGTGTTTGAACTCAGGGGTAGGCAGGCACTCTGTCACTTGAGCCATACCTCCAGTCCTTCTAATACTTCTATCATAACTTCCTATCATCAGGAAAGGAGTTCTATGAATTCATTATCCCATTTGCATCTCTGCCAAAATTATGGGAGTGCCCCATTTGCATGAGTTATTCACACATGGTTGTTACAACTTTAAGTGGGAAAGATCTATTCTCAGCAGTGCCTGCCTCTCAAGTTAATTTTCTTGTGGAAAAAATAATCCTAGTTTGCCTACCAGAAGCTGATTATTGCTTTGTTCTTTCCCTTTTCATTTCTTCTGAAACATATGTTCAACTCCCTGTGGGAAGATGGATAAGGTAAGAGGGAGAGCATATTATTAATGTTCAAAATAGCAATACATTGAAATTATTTTACTGACAGAGTAAAATGATCATATCTTATTATAGAATAAAATTACAAAACAGTAAATTATAATCATATAGAAACAAATTCTGAAAACTGAAGCATCATGTTTATTTAATTGCACAGTAGTGAGTTTGTACAGATTTTAAATTTGTTTTGGTGTCTCTTTTCCAGCCTTTCTTCTCTAAATATAAAGCATTTTTATAATTCAGTGAAATAATAACATTATATTTAAACCATAGAGTACTTAATCCATATATTCTTTTATTAAAAAATGATCTTAAGCAGTTGTACAAAGGGGTTTCAATGCAACACATCAGTTCATGAGTACAATGCATCTTGATCAGTGTCATCCCTTTCTTCATTCTCTCCTGTCTTTCTAGCCTTACCTATCCTCTCAAGTTTCCTGGATCTATTTTTGCATACGTACATTAGATCTTATGACTGCATTTGTATGTCATTCCTCCCTCCCTTCACCCCTTTCTCCTTAAATCCCACTCCTCTCAGACAAAACATATTTCAATTTCTTGGTATTCACCTTGTTGAATGATCAAGTAATTGTTTAAAAGACTTATACCATGAGACTCCACCCCTGATAGACCATAAAATCCTTCCTTTTTTTGTTCCTGTGTGATCTAAATTATTCTCCCAGTTACTTCCCACAAGGTTGAGCTTCAGTTGAGTTCAGCATTGTCATGCAATTTGGACTAACAATTCAGTATGGAACTTTCAATGCAGTCCCATGGTCCTTGCAGAGTGTTAATATTTCTAGCTCCTCACAGATCCCAAGACTCTTCACTATTTTGAGTTTATTTGACTTCATTTTGCTTTACTATTTGGGCAGCTATTTTTAGAGCTCTAATCTATATATGTATGTATATGCACACACATACACACACACACACACACATCAAGAACTTAATTCGTTGTTTCAAATACCTAGTGCAGTGGCGGTGTCAATTCTGGGTACCATAAGAGAGATAACATCCTAGTTGCTTAAACAAATATAATTTAACATAAAGAAACTGAAAGGATATGTCCCAGCCATCCCAGGGGACCATGTGGAGATAATCACAGACCGGAGAAGAAGGTTCATAAGGAGGTTTATTAGTGGGGCCATGGATCCCATGGGAGAGGGAGCTACATGGCATCTGCACCTTATCCAGGTGGCAGCTTCTCTCTCTGGGGGTAAAGGGGAAGTAGGTAGGTAGTGAGTAGGAGTGGCTCATTAGGTATAGGTGGATCTGGGGGCTAGTGGGAGGAGCTGAGGACCTGAGGCTAAGGAAATGCTAATAGAAACTATTAACTATATATTGTTAAGGAAAACCAGAGCTGAACAGGCTTTATTAAAAACAAATTAAAAAAAACTGCAGGAGAGAGATACCCAGTATATAACTAGGCTCAACTCCAAATATGATCAGAGCAAACAGGTATTTATAGCCATGGAGCAAGTTGGAGGTTGATGGATAGAATGTCACAAGAGGACACATCAAGGTTGAGGAGACTCTAGCTGACTTGATTTAACAGGAGTTGTGGCCCAAAGCAAGCCTGGGTGGACACATATCCCCTAGGTAAGAGTGGGGATAAGGGATTTAATCAGCTCTCAGATAGGGACGGTGAAGAGTTAGTGTAATCCTAGATCCTTAGGAGGCTGAGAATTGCAGTTTGAAGCCAGCCCTGGCTAGAAAGTCCCTGAGACTCTTCTCTCCAATTAGCCAGAAAAAAATTGTCAGAAGTGGTGCTGTGGCAAGCCTTGAGCCAAAAACTCAGTGTGTAGCCTAGTCTCTGAGTTTAAGCCCTAGGACCTGCAGAGGCACGCAGGAGCACACACACACACACACACACACACACACACACACACACACACACACACAAATCATAGACTTAGAATTCTTGCTAAAAATGGACTTTGCAAGGAAGAGCATGGGCTGGCATTGATATGGGGAGGGTGTAGGGATCATGAATAAGTCTAAGGTCCAAAAAAGTATCTTCAGCAATACACAGACTATTATAAGAAACCAGCGGGTAAAAATCCAGCTTTCAGTATCAGAGTAGTAGCAATTATGTGTAGAAGACAGTTCTTGGTCTCATGGATGGGGAACAAAGAAAGACCTCTGAAGCATTACAATAACATTGAAAGGGATCCCCATGGAGCTGAAGCCAGGCTTCAGGAGGGAGAGCTTAGCTGGCTCCTGCTGAGGCAGCTACGAGGCTTGTTTTCTAAGTGATGGGAAGTTTGCAAACCAAGTTGAGCACTGGCATTGTGCTGCTTTGGGTTTAAGAAGGCAGACACAAACACACACACACACACACACATACACACACAACCTCACTCATGCTAGTGCTAGGCATTCTAACAGGTAGGCACAAATCTATTGCTCCCCTGCCCCACCCCAAGCCTCTCTCTACTGTTCTCTACAGGCATAACCTAACAAGGACAGCTGGCAAAGCAAGAAAATGGTTTTGTAGTATCTCAGCCCTGTCATCAGAAAGCAAAATAATCTGAAAACTTAAAAGCTTCTTGCCATCCAATCATCAAAAATTTTCTCTCTCTCTGTAAATTCTCTCACTACCCACTCATTGGGGAGGAAGATCGGCGCTTATAGTTTCTGGCCTTCTTACCAAAAGGAGGTTCAATAAAGCTTTTTCTTTGGCAAAATTTTGGTGTGACAGCAGTGGTTTCAGTGTTTATTAGGCAGTGAGCCCTTGCTCAATTAACTATATCAAGTTTGAGGCCAAAGACTCATTTACATTTGAGAAATGAGCCTCAACTGGAAGATGAATTATCCACATCAAATCATCATCACCATGAAACTTTTCCCTGTGACTCTGACAAGGATGTGAACATGAGGGAATTCTAGAAATATCAGCAAAGTTATTTCTAGACTCATATTTTCTGTGCTGCTGGGATGTGTTCACTTGATTCTTTGCCAAGCTTATCTTTTTCCTTATGTTAACTCTAGAGGGGATGTCATGGTGATAATTGATTATACTCCAAACCATTTCACAAATGCTTGTTGGGAATTTTTCAAATTTCTAGGAAGAATGAACATTATCAACACAATATTTTTGGAGCATAGAATTAGTAAAAGACATTTTTGTATTTTTCTTTTAAAGGAGTTAAAGATTTATTCACATATATTGAAAATAAAATATTGTGTTATGAAAGATATTGATATATACATACACACATATTATATATATATACACACATACACACATACACACATACACACATATTATATATATATATATATATACTCATAATGGAAAACAGTGCAGATAAGAAAAAGAAAAAATGAAAATCCTTGACAATTCTAGTACACAGAAACATTTTATATTCTGGTTCTTAGGTTTCAGTTTGAGGCTGTGCAAACACACAAACACACAAAGAGACACACAAAAGCACACATACACACAAACACAATTATCATGGGATTAAAATTTCAAAACATGTAGCTTGTAGCTTTCATTAAACAAGTTAGGAACATGTTCCATGCAACTACAGCATTTCTGTGATTTTTAAATGAATCTTTGACATTACACTTTTTGAACAATAAAATAGTTTAACTGGTCCTTTCAGTGCTTGTAAATAGTGAATCTCAATTCTTGTATAAGCATTGCTATCCAATGCATCTATTCAAAACTGGACTTTTGCCCAAACCAACTTGTAAGATCAAAATGTTTTTGCATTTATTTACCTTTTAAGCAGATAGACAGACGTTATTTAAACAGAAGCCAATTAATTGTTCTTGGTGAATGAATTCACAGGTAGGAAAAGAGAGGAGTGATTGAATGGAGAATGGACAGAAGCCAATTAATTATTCTTGGTGAATGAATTCACAGGTAGGAAAAGAGAGGAGTGATTGAATGGAGAGTGGAGCTTACAGTGGCTGATGGTGCTGAGCTAGAATGTTCTAGAATGTCCCACCAAATTAAATGCGGAGCTATTGAGAGGTGGTAGAACTTTGAAGACATAGGGCCCAGTGGCAGGTATATGGGAGTGTTCCCTTGTGGGTGATAATGGACCCTGCCGGAGCCAGGCAACAAAGGGAATCCTGAATGAGGGGGGCGAGGATTAAAGAAAAAGAAAGATACAAGAGAAGAGACAAAAGACGGGGTTCGGAGGTCTGCATCTCTAAATAGTAGCTCAAGACTGCAGCCACGTTTATTCTTAACTTCCAGCTTATATGCAGTTTAGGAACCAGGGAATAGCATAGGTTTGCTAAAATTCAAGAATACAAAAAGGCTTTGAAGTTCTCACCATCTGATGACAGTAAAGACAGGATGAGATTGATTAACATAGGAATGGACTCCAGCGGACATAGTAAAGCAATTCCGGTAGGGGCTGAGTTACTAGTAAACAAATGTCCTTGCATTTAGCATATCCTTGTGATAACAACACAGCCAGAGGTCAGAATGAGATTAGCTGCTGGCTCGGCTCCCAACAGGATCCCAAACCTTTTCTCTTCTTCTTCATTGCTTCATAAACCTGAGGTGACTGGTTTTACTCTGCTGCTTTCTATCAACAGGCCTGATTCCCTGCTGAGCATGGATTGAAACCTCCAAAGCTGTGAACCGAAGAAACCATTTTGTTTCACAAGTTGATTGTCCCAAGCATTTGTTACAGTAGCAGGAAGTGAACACAGACATATTTAAGTTTAAACTTAAGAATCTCTTTGACTTCTACAGAGATTTACACATCTCTACTGAAGTAGAGTGGGGGTTTGCTACAATGAAATGAGGTCCCCCCCAAGGGAGGTTATTCCTGGTTCCCCCAAAAATCCACCACACAGTCTCCAGCTACAAGATGACAAAAAGACAGATTTATTGGGGAAGTAAAAAATGAACAAAAAGTGAACCGACCGGCCTTGGTTGCAGCCCGGATTCGGGAGCTGAAACTGCTGACCACGTGTGCAGGATCAGGGCCCGGACTCGGGAGCTGGGACCGCGTACACCTGTGCAGCCCAGACTCGGGAGCTGGGACGGCGTGTCCGTGTGGCCCTCCAGACTGGTTATTATAAGGCAAACATCACAGTCAAACGTGCCACACGCAGGTGACCAATGAGGATACAACACTTACAGAGCATGCTAGGCCGCACGCAGGTGGCCAATAGAGTTACAGTCTGTCTCAGTATCTATTTGAACCAACCTATCATTCTATCTTGTCTTTTTTTTTTTTTTTTGCCAGTCCTCGGGCTTGACTCAGGGCCTGAGCACTGTCCCTGGCTTCTTTTTTGCTCAAGGCTAGAACTCTGCCACTTGAGCCACAGCGCCACTTCTGGCCATTTTCTTTATATGTGGTGCTGGGGAATCGAACCCAGGGCTTCATGTATACGAGGCAAGCACTCTTGCCACTAGGCCATATCCCTAGCCCCAACAACCTATCATTCTAGTTAGATTTGGCGGGGCTCACAAGATGCAGGTGGATATGCCTACTCATAGGAGGGCACGGGTTTAACCTTGAACGTTCCTTGAACTTTCCATGCTTCAGGTGGTCAAGCAGTTTATACAATCTTATCACAGCAAAGGGGAACTTCCCTGGATAGGGTGGGGGAGATCTTAGTGAAGATGGAGTTGGCTTCTGCTCTAATCTGAGCTGGAGTCAACCTGAAGTTCCTCCACAGCTAATGATGACACTGGCCAGATCTGACCTCCCTATTACATCTACATCATCTCCCACATATGCAAAAGGTGTAGAATCCTTCTGACTTACAAGGCAGCTACATTCTGTAAATCCACCGTGACTCAGAAATATGATGTTGAAAATACATTTACTATAACCACCTGAGCATCACAGCTACCAAACAACCCACTATGGAGCACTGGTGCTTTTACTCTTGCCGTCATGTGACTGACTGGGAGATTTTCTTCTGGGCCACTGCCCAGCATCCTAAGAACATATAGTACTACATACTGACAGTGTAGAATAAAAGACCAAAATGTAAAATAGAAATACAGTTTCTGCTGAGTGAGTATTGCTTTTGAACTATCATGAATTCAAAATAACTTAAGGCATCTTAGGTTGGGGACTGTCTGTCTACCTGTTATTAGAATTTGGTTTGCTTTTCTCTTGTTACAGGAATTCAAGAAAGCTTGAGGAAATCATTAATCTTCCACTCCTATAGTTTCTTTTCACAAAACCACAGGAAGACAATTTGGGTAGTGGCATAAAGTATCCAAGTCAAATTTTGTTTTTTGCTAAATAGGAATAAAATGAATGAGGGGAAAAGAAATGAATTATGCATCTTTCAGAATAAACAAAGATTTGTTATTGATCCATATGGCTTATTTTGAAGTGAGAGCTGGTTGAAAATGAATCCTAGCATTCTGGAGAATAACAGAGTGACTGGAAACTAAAATCCAGCCTTTCTTGATGAGCTCCTGCTATATCACCTCTCTACTTCTTTCCAGAAAATATATCCAAATCATTAGGACAAACACATAAATGAATTCTTTTGGCATTGACCTATTTTAAGATGAAGTTTGATTTGCTTTATGACTTTTCAGCCCATAAAATTTAGTAAGAAGATAAAACACAATAAATATTATACAGGGAATTTTAACAGGACAATATGCTTGCAGGAATTTAGTATTCTTTCTTTTTCAGTATTTATTTACTTATTTAATTTGTTTCAGTAGTGGCTCTTGAACTGGGATCTCATACTCTTACTGGCCTTTATTTTTCCACTCAAGGTTGGTGCTCTATCACTGGAGCCACAGCTCGACTTCTGGCTTTTGTGGTGGTTCATTGGGGATAAGAGTCTCATGGACTTTGCTGCTTGGGCTGGTTTCTGAATGTGGTCCTCAAATCTCAGCCTCCTAAGTAGCTAGGGTTATAGGTGTGAGCAACCAGCATCAGGCTTATTTCATTCTTTTGTGTTTAAAGCTTAAAGTTTTAAACAAAATCCTTTACTTTATAAGAAGGAAAATACAGGTAAAATTTGAAAGTGATAATAGATTTTGAAGATCAAAATACCTGAAGAACTCCTAGCCCAACCACACTATAGATTTCCTAAAAGTTAACAAACGAGGTACAAGGAGGATTGCCAGGCTTTTCTCTTTACCACTAAATTAATGGTAATGAAACCTTTTCTTGAGAGGGCATAAATTTCAAATTACAGGAATTTCTTCTGGAAATAATTCCTTTCTTGAAGTAAGCAAAGAATATTGATAAATAACAATAAAATGTTATGTTAAATCCCCTATATTTTCAGGATATTTATGTAGGGTAAGTTGTATATGTAAATTTTAAGCACAGAGACAAGGATTTTGACTTTTTAGAAGGAATTTATTTAGAGGATTTAGAAATAGTTGTGTTTATACAATTATCAGTGCTCATGACTATTCATAAAGTTTCTGAAAGCATTGGTATCGGCCATCCCAGAGGACCAGGAGGAGATAATCACAGGCAGGAGAAGAAGGTTCATAAGGAGGTTTATTAGTGGGGCCATAGTTCCCATGGGAGAGGGAGCTATATGGTGTCTGCACCTTATCCAGGTGGCAGCTTCTCTCTATGGGGGTGGAGGGGGAAGAAGTTAGGTAGTGAGTAGGAGTGGCTCATTAGGTATGGATGGATCTGGGGGCTAGTGGGAGGAGCTGAGGACCTGAGGCTAGGGAAATGCTAACATTCCCCCATTTGTTGTTTATTAATAACAGAGGAGGGGTACCAGGCCGGGAATATGGGTGGAGGTTGTCTCTTCTGAAACTACTTCCTGCTGAAAAGGGGCAAAGTATTCAGGAGTCCCTGATTCGTCATTTGGCCTGGTACCATCCAGTTTGGTTGGTAAAAGTCCTCATCATTTCCATGAAAATGGTTATCAGGGCCAATGGGTGTCATAGTCTCCTCTGGCTACCTCCTGCAGCTTGGGCGCATCAAGGAGTCCCTGGGCCTGAGGTCTTCAGGGTCCAGATCTGCGCTGGGCAGAGAAGTGTAGTAAGAGGATGGCCTTGAACTGCAAGTTCCCAGGTGGCGTCCTAGGTGAGGGATGTTGTCCTGTTAAAAGAGACTTGAAAAGGGTCAGGCATAAGGCTGACAACATGAACGACATGGGAGAACACACCCTGGGCACAAGCCAGAAAAGTTCCATTTGGAACATAAACCCAATTGTGGCCCATTACAAAGAAGGAGGAATAACTGGACTGGGGGAAGGCAGGAAGTGTTTAGGGATATTGGGCTGGTTGGGAGTAACCAGTCAGAGGATATATATATATATATATATATATATATATATATAATATATATATATATAAATAGCAATATATATACATATATATGTATATTATATATATATATATATATATTATACAAATAGCAAGTAACAAAGGCAAGAATGCAAGTTTCTGTCCAGATGGAAAAGGGACAGGTATGGACATTAGGTGGGTAAACAACTATTCCTCTTGATCTCCCGGCTCTGATTAATTTTGAAAGGGCGAGACAAAGTGACTCCATTTAAGATGAGACATCATTCTCCTCTTACTCCTCTCCATGATCCTTGTTTCCTGGACTGGCTGAATCCCATGGGTCTAGGCTTGTTGCTGGGATGGCATGCTCCCATTGGCATTCATGGGGTTTGAGCTCAGGGCCTGGGCACTGTCCCTGAGCACAAGTGGTAGGCTAGCACTCTACCACTTGAGCCACAGTGCCACTTTGAGCATTTTGCTGGTTCTCTTGAGCCAAGCCTCCTGCCTGGCTCTTTGCTGGTTAGTTGGGAGATGGAGTTTTAGAGAGATTTTCTGCCCGGGCTGGCTTCGAACTGCAATCCGAGGAGTTCTAGCCATAAACGCCCTTTTTATATCCAATTACAGCAACAAAGAGAACAATAGGAATAGAGCTCACCTGTAACTTGTTGAGAATTGACCAACAAACACTTACCAGAGTTTACAGTTAAAGAACAGCAGACTGAATGAAATCCATGTGCCATCAAATCAAATCATATCATTTACCTTACCGGCAGGTGGAAGAGAGTACAAATGAATGACAATCAAGAGGGCAAAGGGTCAGGACAATGTAAAAGTCTCAGCTTCAGCAGATCCGAAGTGGCTGTGTCTTCCATCCTGGATCAGCAGGCTTCATTAGTCATGTGTGATGGAGGCAGGCAGGAGAGATGGGTTGGATCTTGGCAAGGCTGCAGTGGCATCTCTCAGAATCTGGATAGATTGTCACACCTCCTGCTGTATTGCCTGCAAAATTCTACACAGACTGGTTAAAGACATTTTAAATCTCCCAGTATTTCTTGGTTGCTTACTCTGAGTACTATGGCTTTTGTAGGCTGGTGCCCTACTGGTTTAAGCAGGGTGACAACTTTAAAAGATTTTAGAAGGCTTGGGCCTTTAACCATCTTCCTAGTCACAAAATTCTCATAGACCAAAGGCCAACCAAGTCTGCTCTCTGCAGCAGCCACAACCGTTTCTGAGACATGGAGAGGGAAGATACCAATGCTACCCCAATGCAACCCTGTGGCCACCAAATACAACTCTGATGTTTTTAATCTTGGAGTAAGTCTCGGTTGCAACTCTGTCATCATAGGCCTTCTATAAACCCAACTCTAACCTGGGGGCGGGGGGTCCAGAGCCAGGGCAGGAGCACTCTGGGCCTGTCAAAATCTTCACAGGAAGATCACCAGTGACTCCAGGACTTCCTGAGCAGTTTTCCATGCAAGAGAGAGAATAAGGAATTACTAGTAGTGAAACCAGGCAGTTTGGGAGCAGACTGTGGAGGCAGCTTCCTGTAGCCATGGGCTGCCACAGTTCATGCAGCTAGCACACATTTCGACCTGCATCCTATAAAGCAAAATATTAATCCTGGGTCAGGAAATTTGAGGTTAGCAGCCACACTCATTCCAAAATGACTCTGGTCCCTTGATCTTAAAGAGTTTATGAGAGCATAGGAAAGAAAAAATGGAGAAGCAAAGTCTTAGTCTATACCAAAGAATTGTCAGGATCAGATGTACACTTGACTCTTAGCATAGATGGACATAAGGAATAACACACTGGTTTTACATCATTGTACTTATACCACATGCTGTATATTAGAACATTTTGGAATTTTTCTTGCACCCAAACATGATCAGTTTGGGTTTAAAACCTGGTGTTTTTTTTTTCTTTTGGCTTGGAGTCTGGTGATAAGAGTCAGGATGGCCTCCAGGCTGTTCACTGTGACTCCACCCACAGGCTGCAAAGACCAGTTTAACACAAGAATTAAAGTAAGTTAAAAAAGTCAAAAGCAAGTAATTTTGAAACCATGATGCCAGATTTTACATGTTTTACCAACACAGACAGACAGACAGACAGACACTTGTGCACAAGCTTTGAGGCACACTTAGAATTTTTTAAAAAAATTGGCCATGCAAAGGACATAGCTTGCAAGATAAACAGAAAGCCCTCAGACTGGGAGAAGATCTTTACCGGCCATTCAACGGACAAAGGCCTCATCTCTAAAATATATGCAGAACTAAAAAAATTACCTTCTTCCAAAACAAAACCGCAAAGAACAAATAGCTCCCTCATCAAGTGGGCTAGAGACTTACAAAGAGACTTCTCTGATGAAGAAATGAGAATGGCCAAGAGACATATGAAAAAATGCTCTACATCACTGGCCATAAAAGAAATGCAAATCAAAACAACATTGAGATTCCATCTCACCCCAGTAAGAATGTCATATATCAAGAAAACTAACAATAACAATTTTTGGAGGGGATGTGGCCAAAAGGGAACCCTACTTCATTGTTGGTGGGAATGTAAACTGGTTCAGCCACTCTGGCAAGCAGTATGGAGATTCTTCAGAAGGCTAAATATAGAACTCCCCTATGACCCAGCAGCCCCACTTTTGGGTATCTATCCAAAAGACCACAAACAAAATCACAGTAATGCCACCAGCACAACAATGTTCATCACAGCACAATTTGTCATAGCGAGAATCTGGAACCAACCCAGATGCCCCTCAGTAGACGAATGGATCAGGAAAATGTGGTACATATACACAATGGAATTTTATGCCTCTATCAGAAAGAATGACATTGTCCCATCTGTAAGGAAATGGAAGGACTTGGAAAAAGTTATACTAAGTGAAGTGAGCCAGACCCAAAGAAACATGGACTCTATGGTCTCCCTTATTGGGAATAATTAGTACAAGTTTAGGCAAGTCATAGCAGAGCATCAGAAGGCCCAATAGCTATATCCATAAGATGATGCTAAGTGAAATGAACTCCATGTTATGGAAACAATTGTTATATCACAGTTGTAACTACTTTCAACGTCCCATGTGTATATGTAGCTTCTATTATTGATGATGTTCTTGTATCACCTTCCTGTGGTTGTACCTACACTATCTCTGTAATGTTATCTGAGTATATTGGAAACCGTGTATACTGGTATTGGATGCAGGAAATTGAAAGGGAATACCAAATTTGAGAGACACAGGGTAAAAAAAGACAAACAACTACAAAAGCAATACTTGCAAAACTGTTTGGTGTAAGTGAACTGAACACCTCCGGGGAGCGGGGGGGGAAGGGAAAGGGGGAGGAAGGAGGGGGATATGAGGGACAAGGTAACAAACAGTACAAGCAATGTATCCAATGCCTAACGTATGAAACTGTAACCTCTCTGTACATCAGTTTGATAATAAAAATTTGAAAAAAAATTGGCCATGTAAGTTTTCTGGAATTCCAGTGGCAAAATTATATTATTTTGCCCATATTTTAGAACCATGTGGTCAGAAAACAAAAAACTTTTCCTAGGAAACAAAAATTTTCAGATTATCTGGAGAGGAAATGAAGAAGCCACATTTTGAGAAACCAGTTTAGCATATGAATTGCAAGGCCACAGTTACTGAATTTAGGATGGGGGAGCAGGGTTACCAGGAGCTTGAGTCTCCCAAGTCCCTGCCCTGCCTCAAGGAATTCGAGGAATTTTGCATGCCCATTACCTGGGGAATGGGTGGGACTCCACCTCTAAGATTTTTGGGAACTTTGATGGCACCAAGATGGCGCTTGCTAAAATTAATTCTATTGTCCATGTGGTCAATGCTAGAGAAAACAGGATTTAGCCAACAACAAGCAGAACTTAACCGAATCTCCAAGCTTAACAAACATCAATCAAAGCAGATGTTAAACAAATACTGGTACATTTGGAAGCTAGTACCAGCCCATCACAGGTAGGTAGGCAGGCAGAGAGAGAGAGAGAGAGAGAGAGAGAGAGAGAGAGAACTCCATCTGCCCGAGCGCTCATTGAAGTTATGTAAGTCCAAATTTGTAAGATTGTGAGCTGCTTTAGATTGTTCCCCACTTGATGAGTGACCAGTGGAGCTGAACTAGAGAAAACCCAAGCTCCCGGCTAATGGTCACTCAACCTGGTTGGAGTTTCAAATCTGTTGTGGTGGATGATTGTGCCCCTCCCATGGTAAGTGATTAGCGGAGCTGAGGAGTTAATACCAAGCGTCCTCGGTATTACTCTGGTCAGCTGAAATGTGAGAGACAATCAGCGATGGAATCGTCAACCCAATCACTGTGTCTCAGACCGAGCGTGGAGTTGGCCCTGTGGCCACGGCCCTGTGGCCCTATGGCCCTATGCTACGGTCATTGAGTGGGGCTCGGAACTTGGCGCCAAGATTTTTGGTGTGGCCCAGAAGCCACGGCTCTGTGGCCCTGTGGTAAATAGGAAAATCGGATCTGAGCCCTCATTTAGATGATCACTTACCCTGGGTGTGAGGCAAATTTGTAGATTGTCATGGTGGATGGAAGTAGAGAGCTCAGTCAGGAGAAGTTACCTCGGTGGTCATCTGGGTGGGCTTAGAACAGCAGAATAGGCCCGGGAGGCAGCTTGGACCCCCCAGAAATAGGGGAGCAAATCCACCGGGGAGCCTATCCCGGGCCTCGGCACCAATGAAAGCATAGGTATAGGCCATCCCAGAGGACCAGGCGGAGATAATCACAGGCAGGAGAAGAAGGTTCATAAGGAGGTTTATTAGTGGGGCCATAGTTCCCATGGGAGAGGGAGCTATATGGTGTCTGCACCTTATCCAGGTGGCAGCTTCTCTCTATGGGGGTGGAGGGGGAAGAAGTTAGGTAGTGAGTAGGAGTGGCTCATTAGGTATGGATAGATCTGGGGGCTAGTGGGAGGAGCTGAGGACCTGAGGCTAGGGAAATGCTAACAGTTTCAGTCTCTGTTCTTGGTTTCTAACTTCTAGTATAAATGCATTCATTGAGTGTCTTCCTAAGAGTGAAGTTCTATCTTATCACATCTGTTATCTCTTTTAATTTTTAACATCAGCTTTCATTAATTTACCTAAATAAATTTATATAGCATGTTTATAAGAAGGCTTGAACTTTGTCAAGTCATGGTGAATATCCCATTGGGAATGAAAGAAAAAGATAATCAAAATGCAGAATTCCTAACCTTCCTAGAGCTTAAAGTGTGATACCTGTTTGCGAGGCAGGCACTAGGATAATTCCACAGGAGAATTCCAGTGAGAAAATGATGCTTCTGAAAGACAATATGCTTTGCTCAAGCCGACCCATGTGAGGGGCTGGGGATCTCCATGTTTCAGGATTCCTTTACACGTTGCTGTCCATATCCAAACTCCACCCTAGTTCCTCCTTTTCTACACGCTGTGCCTAGCAGGTCAAGGGATGCAGCCTTGAAATAGAAATGTGCCTTGATTTATGCTGAGTGAACATCTGTCTCCCCACTGGATTCTGACTTCCCAAAGGCAGGTGGCATCCTTGTATGCAATCTCCACCATTACATCCATGATTTGATGCTTGTTAAAGTTGCCCAGGAAGGAGGAGGGTTTTAATCAGTATGGATTATGAGAAAGAAGGCTAAATTTGAGAGGGAGAAGAGCAAAGACGATGTCATCAGTCAGGATGATGTTGAGGACACCTGTTCTCTTCACATATGAGACCTTAAGAGAAAGCCACAGAGACTTAACTTATCCTTAAGTTGATGATACTTGTAGTATGCAAAAACTGTGTGCTTATTAGAAATGCATTTTAAGACAGATTCTATCAGAAATGGGAAATGTGTCTCAGAAATCAATGATTAAATTAGCTTTCCTCCACTCCGATGATTACAAACTTCACCTAATTATCTCTTCTGATTATTCTCTGGCAATCACCTTACAAACTGATAAAAAAAAAAAAGTACAAGGATAGAGCAAGTGGTTGTTAAGTCTCTTTTGACAGTGTATAATTCTGTTCTGAAGAACTGCTGATAAATTCATTAATAACTTATACATGTCAGGTGCTTGGTTAGCTGCATAATAGACAGTATTTCAAAGAATTACCACAACTTTATAAAATAAAAAAGTGAGGTTAAGACAACTTTCATAACTTATTCAGAGACAGTAAAGTATTTAATTACAAAGTTCAGATCCTGTTGATCTCCAAAACTATGTTTAACTAATTTACTACACAAACTAAAGGTAATGCATGACAGACTCACTTGTTCACTTTTTCTTTCTTTCTTTTTTTTTTTTTTTTGTTTATGACTAGGAGGAATACATTCTGGGTTTGCCTTGTGGTCTTTTACCAAATGTCCATCAAATTGACGTATGACTTCTGGTATAACCGATGTACACTGAAACCCAAACCTCCCTTTCTTATAAGAAATAAAGATAAAATCCTCCCATTCTTGAAGAATCTCACTATAAGGTCCATGCTGGACTCAAACTCCACTCCCACTGCCTCAGCCTTCGAAGCACTAAGATTACAGCATGAATTAAGATTAGAGAGCTTGTGCCACCATGTTCAGTGATAATTGTGTTTTCCTCAAAATAACATCTTTTCTTCTGATTTGGGGCTAGGTAGAATAGTGCAAAAATTGAAGCATGAACATCTAAATTATGATTTTAAATTTTACTACTTAAAAACTAAGAATTCAATTTGAATCACAATTTTAACACACTGAATTCAATAACTGTATCAGGTAACACATTTACAGGTGCAGTTGGGAAAGAATCAGCGATGGTAAAGACTCCTCCATTGTGTGGGTAGAGGGGGGATGAGAAATGAGAGAGAGAGAGAACTCTTAGGCAGATAAGGATAAAAAGAAGCAGGCATAACATATGAACATAACACATGGCCCATCATGGCACTTCTTGTTCCCATGGTGCTTTGGGGTCCTGCTCAAATGCTTCTTCTTCCCCTAATACTGTGTTTCTGATCAGATTCTTCCTCCTATAATGACCTGGTGCCCATTTATTGAGAAAAGCCAGGGCTCCATGCACAAGCCATTAAGCGAATACAAAGACCAGGGGAGGGGACTGGGAGGAGCCTGAACTATACTATAAAATCCCCTCCAAGAGGACTCCATCGAACTCCTCTTTGGGCCCTTCTCCAAATGGACAGTCACCCTACTTTCTTTTCACCTTTTATTTTCCTTTCACTTTTGAAAAACTCTGTTTACAAAAAAAAAAAAAAAAAAAAAAAGAACTCCTAGATTCTCATGAAAAAATGCAACCAGCAGCAGTTTTCTCTCCTAGGCACCTCCGTCTGGATTTAGTCAGCTCTTAGACAATCCATTTTATGCACCTCATAATATATCGTGGATAACTTTCAATGAGAACCAAGAAAACTCACATTTGAGTTTCATCTCCTCTAAGTCTTTATTTCTTATCTGGAAAGCGATGATAGTTTTAATATCCCTGTTTATTTCCCATGGGTTTAGTGAAAAACAAGTATGATAATATTGGAAGTACTGTTATTTATAAGGTGCTTGATTTCTTTGCAATCTTTAGTACTTTATGTGTAAAGAATCTACAAAGTTGTTATAATGAAATACATTTTAGAAACAGATACAGCAGTTTCTAGCACAAAGAAGTAGCGAAATACATATTCTATTTAAGTGATAAGATGAAATAAATGGAGCTTTAAAATATTATCTATAATTCCAGTTTTTGAAAACATTTTTATCTTTTAGTTGAACTTTATCTTCCATGAATTTTTATTTATGCACAAATTTTCTCATAAAATTTTAGTGATTTAAAAATATTTATGTAACACTCACTATGGTTAAGATTTCTGGTTGAATCCTAGTAATAGAACAGTAATTGACACAACTATGAAAAACTCACTTTTCAGTCATTTAAGTGAATTCTTATATGAAAATCAAATAATAAGAGTCAGAGGGGTCTGGAAATATGGTCTAGTGGCAAGAGCACTTGCCTCGTATACATGAAGCCTTGGGTTTGATTCCTCAGTACCACATATATAGAAAAGGCCAGAAATGGAGCTGTGGCTCAAATGGCAGAGTGCTAGCCTTGAGCAAAAAGAAGCCAGGGACAGTGCTCAGGCCACGAGTTCAAGCCCCAGGACTGACAATAAACAAAAACAAAACAACAACAACAAAAAAGCAAGAGTCAGAGAGGGAGGTGAGGTTAACAGGGGTACATTGTATGCATATTTGGAAATGCTATCATGAAATTTCCCTTGTCTAACTCATGTATGTCAATAAAGAAATAATAATAATAATTCAATTATAATAAATTATGGTAATACTTATGATGAAGGGTTCTGGGAAATGATGGATGACATAATGGATAAGATTTAGTGAGAGTTAAATGGGAGCAGGAAGAGGAACAGTGGAGAATGACTAAACTTGGGAGAAAGGGTGGGGATAGTGTCATTCAGAGGGGATAGAGATTTGAGGGGGAGGATACAGATTTTGAAGAGCAGCAGGATTGCCTGGGAAGCTAGTGCGTTCACTATAGCGTGCAATTATTCTTGAGTGTTTTTAAGACATCTAGATTAATTTATGTGAGTTCAACTTCAGAGACAGATGTTTCAACTCAGAGAATCATATTTAGTTATCATACTTTATAATGATAACTTTTCATCTTCATGGTATGAAAATAGTAAAATAACTTCAGAAAGACACAATTGTAAACTATAAATGTATAAATATTTTTAGTCAATAGTCTAGGGGTACCTATTTAAATAAACCAGGCAAGGAATGATTCTAATAGTGGTGTCTGAATAGAGATAATCTAGTATCTTTCATAATTTGGATGCAGATTTATTTGAGATCAAGGCTATATTCTCACACAAGTTGAGAGTTCATTAAAAAAAAAAAAAAGATGGGCAGTGGCTCATACTTGTAATCCTAGCTATACAGAAGGCTGAGATAGAGCATTGCTGTTCAAAGTCAGCACATGCAGGTAAGTCTGTGGGACTCTCATCTGACTAACCAGCAAAAAGCGGGGAGCGGAGCTGTGGATAAGGTGCTAGAGCACTAGCCTTGAGCAAATAAGCTGAGGAACAGGCTCAGGCCTTGAATTCAATTATGAGTACTGGCATGGGTGCACACATGAGAGAGTATGCACACACACACACACAAACACACGCACGAGTTGACTCCAATCACACAAGCTAATAAAGAAGTCTTCACCTTTTTCAGTGAAAAGATGCTCTTTCAACATAACTCAGTAATTTAAGAGAAAAAGAGGACTTACCATGCAAGTCCCTGTTCAGATGTCAAGGGAGCAAATTTGGGTTGATATTTGGAGTTGTATAATTATGGATGTAGATAGTATTTCTTGATACTCTTTAGATCATTAATTGACTGCTCAACACTCCTTTTATTTTAGATCAGTTGCTCTCAAAAATTCATTTAATATAGAAATCCCAAATTTGCTTCCCAAATACCTGAATTTTCAGCTGTTCACGGTTCTAATTGTTTCATTTTTCTCGCATAACTGCATTTTGCTCAAACTCTCTCCATCTATTAATCGTTTTAGTCTTCCTTAATATTATTAAGACATTGCTAAAGTTTTCATTTTTTTTGTTTCAAGTCTGAGCGTTCAACTCAGGGTCTGGGTGCTATTGTTTGTACTTAGGACTAGCATTATCATTTAAGCTACAGATCTACTTCTGGCCTTCGTGATGGTTAATTGGGGATAAGAGTCTCATGGAGTTTCCTATGTTGGCTGGCTTCAAAACTTGATCCTCACACCTCAGCCTCTTGAGTATCTGGGATCATGGGCATGAGGCACAAGTGCCCCACATTAAAGATTAATATGTTTTAGGAGACAAGCATTATACTTTTCTTTTATATATTTTATTGTATATTATTATACTATCTATTATATATTTTATTATATATTATCATTATATTATATAGAACACATAATGTATTACATATATTTTATTTGCACTATTATATAATGTATAATATATAAATATATAACATGCATTATATATTCTATACAATATATAGCATACAATATAGACATATAGAATTATGTATAATATATACTTATATATTATGTATAATATATACATACATATTATATATTATACATAATATATAATAATATATAGTATAAGCTGAGGAACAGTGCTCAGGCCTTGAGTTCAATCACCAATACTGGCGTGGGTGCACACAATAAAAAATAATATATAATAATATAATAATTATGTATTATACATAATATATGTATATAGTATATAATATTTAAATATATTATACATAATATATGTATATAATATACTATACACATATAATATATGTCATTATATGATATATAATAGCTTATATTTTTTCTTATCTTTTATCAGTCCACATTTACCATTAAGTGAAACTAAGAACAAAGAATATGAAATGAAGCATGATAATAAAATTGACAATTACAAATTAAGGCTATTCTAGTCAAGACACAAAAAGTTTTCACTTGTAACATTTTTTCTTCTCTCTTTTTTTTTTTTTTGGCCAGTCCTGGGCCTTGGACTCAGGGCCTGAGCACTGTCCCTGGCTTCTTCCCGCTCAAGGCTAGCACTCTGCCACTTGAGCCACAGCGCCGCTTCTGGCCGTTTTCTGTATATGTGGTGCTGGGGAATCGAACCTAGGGCCTCGTGTATCCGAGGCAGGCACTCTTGCCACTAGGCTATATCCCCAGCCCTTTCTTTTCTTTTGAGTGTACATTTCTTCCCTCAAAGTAGTCATACATGTAGTGGGTATCTTCAGATAAAATGTAGTTTTCCTCTTTGGAATTGTTTTGTGCGGCAAATTATGAGTATAATTGCTAGATGAAAGATGTTATCCCCGCATTCTCCTATTCTTTTTTTATGCATGAAGCACTTTGAGATGCCACTTTTTGGCTTTAGAAGCAAGTATTTAATAGCTTTTAAGTTCATTTCTTTGCTAATTCTATTTCTCAATCTTACAGATTATCAGTTTTGTAGGCCTAGTTGCAAATGTTTGTTGAAGGTATTTTTGTTGTGTTACCATTAAGATGAGAAAACTTTTGTTTAACTTTAAATGCTAGAAAAGCAAAGAAGATTAAACATAATTGAGAGCTTGTTTGGCAGAGGCATTGTCCAATCAGAAATGGTAGTGGTCAATCAGAGGCACAGTAGGATGAGCAAACCATGTGACTGGACTGTAGGTATGGCAGCAGGGCAGTCCTGGCAAAGAAGACAGATAATGAGCCCATTGTCTATGTATAGCTGAGAAATCATAACATAGATTTGGAAGCTTACCCAGAAATAGGGCTTTTGAAACTATTCAATAGAATTGACTTGTCTATTCATCAATTGCCAACTGCCATAATTATTGGACTCTGAAATGTTAAGAAGGTCGAACAGCCAGGCACTAGTGGCTCACGCCTTTAATCCTAGCTACACAGGAGGCTGAGATTGGAGGACAGAGGTTCAAAGCCAGCTGGGACAAAAACATCCCTGTGATACTCTTATCTCCAATTAACCACTGAAAATCTGAACTGAACTGAAAAACACTGAAAAAGTGGTGCTGTGGCTCAAAGTGGTAGAGCGCCAACCTTGAGCAAAAGAGCTCAGGGATAGTGGCTAAGCTCTGAGTTCAAGCCCTATGATCGGAATGAAAAAAAGAAGGTGAAACACCTACAAAAACTGAAGAGAAGCTCAATCTCACAGAGAAATGCAGTTCAAAAGAAATCAATGCAACTTTATTACCAGCATTGGCAAAACTCTTATGTCAGATAATTCCTGGTGTTGGCCAAGATACAAGAAAAGAAAAAGGTTACTGTTGTTGAAAATAGAGAATTTTTTTTTTAGAGAGAAATCTGGCACTACTTTTGAGGAGTAGAGTGTAGGTATGCCCCAAGAGCCAGCATCTCTCTTGGGTAAGTGACAAGGGTGAGGATGTTGGCTGTGGCACAGTTAGGAATGGGCCAGAGAGGGGCCTGAATCCGTGAATATGAGTAAGATGTGAAGCAAAGACATACAGTCCCACGGGCAGAGTTAAAAAGACTATGTTATATGAAACTACAAACAAACTGCACTATCTCAAGCACAATACTATTTATGCAAATAAAACTTGGTTTAAAGGCCAAATATAATGATTTATGCCTATGATCTGGCTCAGATGTCAGTGATTGGACTAGTTGATGGCGGGGTTGTCAAACTTCTTTCTTCTGGAGAATCTCTTCCAAGGATATTTGCTCTATGTCCAGAGTCACCTTGTTGTGGGACACCTGGGAGGTGTGTGACATAGATCCTGATTTTGTGGATGTGTATGGTTTTGGCACCACCTCTCAAGCTGTCAAAGCCTTGGTGTTGGCTTTGCCTTGAAAGGCTCAGGTGCTTCTTTTTGTTGTTTTCTGAGTCATCTCGGTGTAAAGAGTGCATATATACATACTTAGATGTACACAGATACATATATACCTACACATACATATATGCCTATCTGTGTCTGTGTGTATCTGTATGCATGCATCCCATATATAGCCAATATATAGGAACACAAAAACTCTCTCTCACACTCACACACATAAACAAGTTCATAACTGCAAAATGTAGTTACAAAAATTTTGTAAATTAAATTAAAAAGCAAAGCTGGGGGAAAATCTGTAAAATATAAGATAGCTGATGTGTTATTTTTTTGTCTATTAGTAAATCTTCTAAGTTCAAAGCCCAACAGCAAAGAACATTTATAGTACAGGCAGTTCAGAGAAAAAATTACAAATTGCTAAAATAGTTATATGAAAAGTGGCCCACAATTATTCACAATTACAGTTATATAAACAAAACCCAGCTTTTTTTAACCTATTAAGTTGTCACAAGTTACAAAGTTTTACAATGGGGCAAGTTTGACGCTGGTGAGTGGAGGGATTCTGGAAGTTCTACTTGCTGTGTTATTGGCATAGCCTCATTTATAGGAAAATGGGGCCTGTTAATCAAAATGTACAATGTATATCCAATTTGATTCCAATGTCATAGAAATTATACTGTGAATGTATTTATCACCACGTGGAAGAATATGTTTTCTTGTGATGTAATTTGAATGGCTTATTTCATCATTTTTTGGGGGCGGGGTGATTTCTTCTTGTCTGCATTGAGGATCTAGATCACAGGAGGTTTGTCACTGCTGCTGGAGCTGGGGCTCCTGGGAGAATGACAGGAAGCAGATATGAGCGTGTCTTTGTGGGGTTCA
Source organism: Perognathus longimembris pacificus (assembly GCF_023159225.1). Classification (NCBI taxonomy): domain Eukaryota; kingdom Metazoa; phylum Chordata; class Mammalia; order Rodentia; family Heteromyidae; genus Perognathus; species Perognathus longimembris. Next base: position 54,000,116 of record NC_063162.1, read on the forward strand.
CCTTCCAGCCTCCCTTCAGTTGCCTTAGATAGCAATTGTGTGGCCGCAGACCCTCCAAAGGAACAAAGGCTTCCTGGGGTTGGTGGTACTAGATGAGCGAGAGATCAGCAGCATCTTCCCAGACAGGACCTGGGAGGTGCTTGGTCATCCGTCTTCCTCCCCAGTCCTGTGTAGGCCCTGTCCATGAGGATAAGGACGAGGGCTCACTGCTTGGTCTCATATTGGCCTCATGAACTGTCTAGTACCAAGTCTGCAGACTTATAAGCATGTACAGACATTGTTTTCCAACTCCTCCTCATTCCTTCTCATTGAGACGTTGGGTAATTGCTCTAGGAGTGGCATGATTCTTCTTAATTCTGAGCTATACATCCTGTTCATGGAATTCCCATTCTTAAAGAAAACTGAATTTCCTGATCACCCCACAGTTTCACAAATTGGCTTGAGGGCTTTCCTGTTTGTTTTGTTTTTCCCCTCCATTAGAGAGAAAGGAAGCTTGGTGTTTTCTTGGGAACTTGGCATCCCTTGGTGTTTCAGGAACATCGTTACTTCCCCATCTTTACTCCCAGGTTTCCTCCAGAGAAGCCTTCCCTGCCACCACAGGCCCAGGCCCAGGTCAGCAGAGACCCAGCACTTCCTCTGTCCTGGGGGATCCACACACGACAGGAAGTGGGGCCCTTGGAGCCACATCTGTGCCTTCTGGTTTCTGCCAGTGACTTAACTAATTTCTATGTGCTCCGTTTTCCTCATATGTGAAAGTAAAGTATTCGTAATCAGTACTGGGTAAAGTTAGTGTACAGTTGAAATGAGTACTCCCAATAATGTCTGATACATGGTAACAATAATCATAGCAATAACATCAACACCAATATTATGATAACTATGGCTGCTAGTAGTTGTAGTTAATGCATAGATATTCACAGTACCAAGAACAACTACTCAGAACTTTTTTTTTTATGTGTGTATCTGTCAGTCCTGGGGCTTGAACTCAGGGTTTAGGTTCCTGAGCTGTTTTTTTTTTTTTTTTTTTTTTTTTTTTTTTTTTTTAATGAAGGCCAGTGCTCTTCCACCTGAGCCACAGCTCTGGCTTTTTGGTAGTTAATTGGAGATCAGAGTCTTACAGACTTGCCTGCCCAGGCTTTTTGAATTGTGATTTTCAGATCTCAGCTTCCTGAGTAGCTAGGATTACAGGCATGAGGCACATATGCCCAGCTCTCAGATATTAATTTTTATCAGTAGAATAGCAGTGAATATATTTATAACCATCCAACGATATACTCCATGTGTATTATGAAGTGAAAATTTAATGACACATTGTTAAGCAAAGGAAGGAAAAGGCAGAACACTGCCGGTCTTACACATTGTTTCACATGAGGGACAGGCACATGATATGTTCTATTTGAGAATATGTAATTGGAGAGGTTATTGATGTGGATGGAGTGGGAGGGAATTGTTTAATTTCTTAAGTTTTTTGCCAATTTTATAATGGCCAAATCACTGGCTTAGCAAATATAAGCAGAAAATATTTGTTGATAAGGGTTACCACTCACCAGGTATATTTGAATGAAAATAAGAAACTGAGCAGTACACATTAATACACTATGAAATCCATATGTACTTATTGTAGGGGAGAAAAGACCTGCTCATCTCTCACAAAGCTTGTGGCTGAGACTTATAATTACAGACAGATAAGAGAAATCTCATGTAAGTTTACTTAATATACATTTTAGTTCACACAGGAGCCATCAGAAATAAAGACCCAAAGAGAAGGAAAATACTATTTTTTTTTGTCATGTCTCCTTCAAAGGAGCTCCTATATACTATGCGTTAGGAATGTAAATTAGTACACACTTTCTGGAGAACAATATGCCAGCTATTTATCAAAATTTTAAATGGACATACATGTTGAACTAGCCACTCATTTCTTGGAATATATTTTATAGATCTTTACAGGCACACATTAGTCAAACTATAGCTATAGTACAGCAATCCTTCCTTATTGGCTGTTTTGCTTTCTGTGGCTTCATTTGCTCTCAATCATCTCTGATCTGAAAATATTTATGAATAGTATGATGGGAAGACTAATGGTACTGAACTGGAACAGGGCGCTTGATATGTCTACGTGTTCAGCCCTTTCCTGTGTCACTGGGTAGAAGACTCCTCTGCTCTACTAAAGATGGGTAGAGAGTTCACCGATGGCCTGCTTCAGGAGAAAAGGAGAGAGATGGCCAAAAGAGCCTTCCTGAGTCTGTTCTCTCACCAAATGTCAAAACTCTATATCAAGAGTAGCATGTCCTGAACCCCATTAGCACACACAAACCATTCTGGAAAACTAAATACTAACATGTCAACACTGATTATTTGTGTATAGTGGCATGTTTGAGAATTCCATTCTTCTTGTCTGCTTTATTTCTGCAGGTTTATAAAAAGATAGAATGAAGATTATTTTGACACAAGGCAAACAATTGTAAATATTCACTTTTAACTATATACAGAAAAATATTAATATTCACTATCTTGAAAACAAAGCTAGTTATTTAATCTTTGTGATTGTTTTGGTTATGAATGTATTCATATTTAAATGAGGTAACATTTAAATGGAAATGACCTATTTTAGGTTTAATTTCAGCTTTGAAAATTCCTAGCTATATTCAAATTAGTCTATTTAATATTATTTCTCACCCCTGAACCTCTGGTTGCTTATCTGTAAAAACTGAGGCTCAAATTAAAAACAAATACACAAATCCTTTGGTAATTTTTGTCAACTCTATACAAATGTTACTTGCTAATATGATAAACTTATTTATGTGTTGTGTTCAATGATAGTTAAAAATTCAGAAGGCCAGAAGTAGAAGTGTAGCTCAAGTGGTAGAGTGCCAGCCTTGGTTGAAAAAGTCAAGTGAGAGAGTGAGATCTTGAGTTCCAGCTCCCATATTGGCAAAACGAAAACAACAAAAAGAAATAAAACCAACCAATCATCATCAACAATAAAACCATTAAAGCTGTAACAGTGGAGGCATAGCTTAAGTGGTAAAGCGTCAGCTATGATTGAAAACACTGAGTTCATGAGGCCTTGAGTTCAAGTCTGAGTACACAAATTCAGAAGCCTGCAGGCTTCATGGGCTATATCCATCAGCCTTCTGGTGGCATTGAAGTTATTTTAACCACTTCAAGGAAAGATTGTTTCTTTCTTGATTTTCTGCTTCAGATGCCTAAAGCAGTTTGCTCAACTTAAGGGATGATCAATTGATTTTATCTGAATTAAGTAGAACATGTTTATTTCCATGGCTATCATAATTTTTCCTCTCCTCTGTGAAGGGAAACATCTAATTTGGTTTTCTGTGATAGGAAAACGCAAAAGGGATCCTAACTACATAGCAATAAGCTCCATCAAAAGCTCACTGCTCAAGGGTTAGCCTGCCCTCCGCTCCTCATCCCTTTTTGATAGCGCTTCTGTGAAAGCACATTTTCTTTCATCTAGGGACAGTTGTTGAGATCCTTTTATGATTTGGATAGTTATATAATCAGAGCTGAAATTTCAGAATTCATGTCTTTCTGGTGCTTACTTGTGGTAGACGATACTTAAGGTTCTGAAAAACATCCCTGGGTTTAAGCAGCTCCCAGGGCCTTCATAACCAGGGTGGCTTTCAAGTGCTAATTGCTACACTTTGTGTAACTTGGGATGGCAAGATTACTGGAGGAGATACCAGAAGAAGAGAAACATCAAAATCTCTCTCCTTCAAAGGAACTCCGATATACTGTGTTGGGAGTGTAAATTAATACAGATTTTTTTGAGAACAATATGCCAGTTACTTATCAAAATTTTAAGTTGGTCTACATTCTGAACTGGCCACCCGTTGCTCAGAATGTATTTTATAGATATTTACAGGCACACACTATAACCGTGTCCTTCCTTAGTGAGTGTTTTGCTTTCTGTGGCTTCAATTTCCCTAATCAACTGTGTTCTGAAAACACCAAATGTGGAAAATTGCAGACATCATTAATAAGTTTAAAATTACAAATCTTGCTGGGTGCTAGTAGCTCATGTCAGAAATTCTACAAACGCTGAGATGTTAGGATAGCAGTTCAAAGCCAGATCAGGCAGAAAAGTCTGTGAGAGTCTATTATTCAATTAACCACCAAAAAGCCAGAAGTGGAGGGTATAACTCAAGTGTTAGAGCATCCACCAGCCTTGAGTGTAAAAGTTAAGGGACAATGCCTCAGTTCAAGTCCCAGTACCAGTGCAAATATAAACAAACAGATTCCTGTATACATAAATAATAAAATTATCAATCTCATTCTATCCTGTATCTTGTTTAGGATATGAATCTTTTAAAAAGTTGTTATTGTAAAGGTTAAGTACAGAAGGGTTACAGTTACATAAGTCAGGTAATGAGTATATTTCTTTTGAACTATATCAACTCTTCCCTTGATTTTCCCAGTTTTTCCCTTCCCTTCCCCCAATTGTATAGTTCATTTTATGAATAGTGTCTAGTGAGTACCACTGCTGTATTTGTTCACTCTTGTCCCTCCATTTATGTGCTCCCCCTTACCCACCTCAAAACAGATCAATTTACATACAAGACAAAAGGTACAGAAATATAAAATAGTGACAAAAAAGGGAAAAAAGCAAAATAACAAGAAAACCTGTTGTTTCCATTTCTTGGAGTTCATTTCAATAAGCATCATTTTATATGATCATATGTATACATAGCTATTGAGCCTTTGTGATTTTCTCCTAAGAATATCCTCCTTTGGTCTCACTATGTGAATGTCTAGAGTGCTGTATCATGTCCAAGTGTATTTGTGTGTGTGTGTGTGTGTGTGTGTGTGTTTCATCATCCAGTGTGTTTACATGAAGATTTATAGGCACATTCTAGTTACCACAAATGAGGGAAACCATTCAACCTATATTTCTTTGGGTCTGACTTTCTTCACTTACTATAATTTTTCCAGGTGTTTTCATTTCTTTACAAATGGTACAATACCATTTTTTCTGATGGAATTATAGATTTCCATTGTGTTTATATACCACATTTTCTTGACCCATTTGTCTGCTGAGTGGAATCTGGGTTAATTCCATATCTTGGCTGTGGTAAACAATGCTGCAATGAGCATGATTGTGCTGGTAGTGTTAGTGTGGCCTTGTTTGTGGTCTATTGGATAAATACCAGGAGGGGAATTGCTGAGCCATAGGGAAGCTGTATGCATTTGACAAGATTCAACACCCCTTTATGATAAAAAGCTCTGGAGAAGCTAGAAATCAATGGAACATTCCTCTATATAATAAAGGCTGTATATGACAAACCCACAAATAGCATTTTACTTAATGGTGAAAATTTAAAACCATTTCCCCCTAAATCAGGAATGAGACAAGGATGCTCACTCTCCACTTCTCTTCAATATAGTACTAGAATTCCTAGCAAGATCAATAAGACAAGAGAAAAACATAAAGGGGATCCAAATAAGGAAAGAAGAAATAAAACTCTCCCTCTTTGCAGATGACATGATCGTGTGTTTAAATATCCCCATAGATTCCTTCCCCAAGTTACTTGATTTGATCCAAAACTTTCACAAACTAGCAGGGTATAAAATTAACCCACAAATCCCAGTAACTTTTCTGTGTGTCAACAATGAGTATATTGAGACTGAAATCAGGAAAGCAACTCCATTTATAATAGCCTCATAAAAGCCCTAGGAATTAACCAAGGATGTGAAGAACCTCTATAATGAAAACTGAAAATATGAAAAATGAAATTAAAACAGATTTGAGGAAATGGGAAAAATCTTCCATGCTCCTGGATTGGAAGGATTAATATAATGAATCTTTATTTTTAATCTAGCATATCCGCGCCATATGTAACAGTACTGATTTGAATGCAATTGAAGGAAAGGAGAGAAAGAGAAGGGAGGGAAGAGGTGGGAAGGGAAAGAAGAGAGGGAGACAAAAAAGAGAGATCGAGATAGAAGGCACTATGTAACTGTTATTATGTGTAGATTGTTATAGTCTATACAGATTGTATGTACAATATTATTATATACCATTGTTTCATTATTAGTTTTTGTTACCATTTTCTATTACTAGTTTTTGTTTATCTGCTATTGTACCTACTTTATAAACTTTATTACCAGGCATATATATGCAGAGGGAAAACAGGGAGTCCACATTATTTCAGACATCCACCAAGAATCTTGGGGTACACTTCAAACAGCTATGCGGATATCCTTTAAAGCATTATTTGTGTTATCTAAATACCAAATAAAGCTAGGCACTGATGGCTCACTCCTGCAATCCTACCTACTCAGGAGGCTGAGATCTGAGGATCAAAGTTTGAAGCCAGCTTAAGGAGTAAAGTCCATGAGACTCTTATCTCCAATTATCCATCAAAAAAGCGGGAAGTAGAGCTGTAGTTCAGGTGGTAGAGTACCACTCTTGAGCAAAAGAGCTGAAGGACAGTATCCAGGCCCTGAGTTCAATCCATGGAACCAGCAAAACAACAAACAAATAAACTATCCAATATATTGTGGCAATCATGAGAAATATCCTTCTTCATAAAAGACAGCATTTATTGAAAACACAATTATGATGAGACTCTGACATGGTTGAATCTAAGGTGGGTGTTTATTTTGGCCTATGCTAAATTCTTTTTAGCATGCAAAGTATGTATTTATTTATTGAGATGATGTTGAGCAAATAGTTATGGTCTACCTATATACCATGGTAGTTATGTTCTTCTCAAGTATGTCAAAATGAACATTTTTGTATATTGTCCATGACGTGTTGAAAGCCAGAGAAGTATTCATTCCATGTAGAGTATTTATAGACTTGCTGTTCAAATAAGCCTTGCAGTAGTAGAAAGGCTTGCAGAGAGCAGATTTCTCCAGCTGAGAACAATTAGAAAGCTGGAGAGAAATGATCAACAGCACTTGAATGCATCAGAGAGCCACTGAAGCCATCAGGATTAAATGGTCTGAGATCTCAGAAACAAGAGAACCTTGGGGTGATTGCTTTTACTCTCAGAACACTTGCCTCTTCATGATACCGAGTAAGGATTTATTGTGGAGATACAGAACCAGAACGAACTTTGCAGGTAACAGAAGAAGCCAGTAGAAACCAAGGCAAACACAGGTGTGGAGGGCAAGTTTAGGATGCCAGGATAACCTGATCAGGGGGTTATCCTAGTGAGAACTGGTGATCATGGAGGCATTTCTGAAACTGGGCAGGAATGTAAGATGGTATGCAGAAAGTTTTTTTCTTTTTGAACATTTTTCTTACCTTTAAGTCATTGTACAAAGGAGTTGTTATTCACCAAAGCAGTTTATGAATACAATGCATCTTGGTCACTGTCTCCATTTCAACATTCTCACTCACCCCTCTCAACCCACCCTTTCTTTTACTTACCTCAATTTTAGGTTATGCATTTAACCTTTTTGTCTTTTAACAAAGCTGTTTGTGTATATAATGCTTCTTGATCTATGAGAGTTGAGTTTTCTTTACTTTTTTTTTTTTGTCAGATTTGGAACTTGAACTAAGGGCCTGGGCACTGTCCCTGAGTCTCTTTATGCTCAAGGCTAGAACTCTACCTACCACTTGAGCCACTTCCAGTATTTGAGTGCTTAATTGGAAATAAGAGTCTCACAGGAACTTTTCTGCCTTGGCTGGCTTTGAACTGAGATCCTCAGATCTCACCCTCCTGAGTAGCTAGGATGACAGGCATGAACCAGAAGTGCCTGGCTGGGTTTCCGACCTTTTAATAGTGTGGTGTAATCCAGAGGGATTTTCTAAAAGAACTGAAAAAGGGTCTAAATACAATATAAGCAAATGGAGAGCAGCACAATAAAATGTTTAATCAAAAATGGAAAAGAAATGCAAGAAAAAGACATGTGAAAGAGGATTGAAGCAACAATAAAAAGATAAATAGACACAGCCTCTGTTGCCTCACACTTGTAATCCTAAACTAGAGGATCATGGTTCAAATCCAGCACAGGCAGAAAAACCTGGTTAATTGGAGGTAGAGTCTGCAACTGAGCTGGAGATGAGACTCAAGTGGTAGCTGTGAGCAAGCAAGCTGAGTGAGCCGGAGGCACTGAGTTCAAGCCTCAGCATCTGTGCCAGTTGAATAAATGAAAAATACAGAGTGGTGACAGAAGCAAATGTTAGTGAATAGAGTATTCATTACTTAATCCACTAAGATTGTCATAAATGCATTGAGAAGTTAAGGGATAGATAGACCACATACATACTAATCAAAGGGATAGCCTGTGCAGATGTACTTACTGCATGTAGACAAGTTAGTGTAACATTGAATTTGATCTTAGAAATAGAGTTACTATACTTTTTCGTGTTTTCTTTTTTCTTCCTTCCTTTCCCTCTTTTTTCTGCTCACTGTACTCCGGAGTTTGAACTTAGGGCCTACTACTTGCTAGGCAAGCACTCTACCACTTAAACCACACTTTCAGTCATTTGGTTTTTATTTTCTTTCTCAGATATGGTTTCATATTAACTTTGCTCAGGTTGGCCTCAAACTGTGATTCTTCTGTCTAGCCTCCTAAACATATGGGATTATTGGCATCAACTGTCATGCCTGGTTAATTTTTAGATGATCTTTTATTGAAATTGCTAAATTGTTGGTATGCATCTCACCCTATGTTAAGTGGTATGTATGTCTCACCATAGTGGATGTTGTCAGGTTTCAAAATAATCATATTGCCACTGGTAGTTATAAGAGTTCTAAAATTTCCCACATGGTGTCTGACAGAACTTTGGGTGACTTTCGTTTTCTCCAAGAAAAAGAGTATGGAGTAGAATGGTCTTATGATTTCAATATATCTTCCCCATATAAAATTGAATGTTTCTTTTTTTTTTTTTTTTTTTTTGCCAGTCCTGGGCCTTGGACTCAGGGCCTGAGCACTGTCCCTGGCTTCTTTTTGCTCAAGGCTAGCACTCCGCCATTTGAGCCACAGCGCCGCTTCTGGCCGTTTTCTGTATATGTGGTGCTGGGGAATCGAACCTAGGGCCTCGTGTATCCGAGGCAGGCACTCTTGCCACTAGGCTATATCCCCAGCCCCTGAATGTTTCTTTTATTTGCTGATTTGCCCTGAGTTGTATCTTGGTGAAGTATCTGGTGAAGTTTTGGTCCACAATTTTTTAATTATGCTATTTATTAGATTCTAGATTAGATTAGATTAGATTCTAGATTTATTAGATTATATATATATGAATGTCTACGATTGTTACTTTGCATTTTTCACTCAAAGATGTGTTCTGATAATATCTCTCCATCTTAACAGAGTACAACTCATCTCTATGGGTATAAATGTGTGTCCTATTAAAGAATTCTGTGACAACCCTATTGCTATGGCACATGATTCTCCTGGCCTTACACTTGCTCAGCTAATGTTCTACCACTGTATTACTACTTCCAGCGTAACTCTTTGCCAGTTATTTTGCAGATGGAGTCCGACGCAATTTTCAACTGGGCAGGCTTCAAATCTTGATCCTCGGAATCTCAGACTCCTGAGTAGTAGCTGGGGTTACAGGTGTGAACGAAGGTTTCTCTGCATCTTCCAGATTGTGAGCCTGAGCTGGGCCAATCTGAGCAGAGGGGAGGGGCCCGCTGCCTTAAGGATAAAAGGGGAGCAGCTTACCTGCTTGGTTGCCGGAGTTTGGCTGATGGCATGTCCTTTCTGCAGATTTAAACCTTGCTTTGCCCAGTGCCTTGCCCAATTCCTTTCCAGTTGGTGTCCTTATTCCTATGTAGCACCCCCACATCCTCGGGCATATCTAACAAATTCTGGAATCTTTAGGTACATAAAGAAACTCTTCTGACTTCCAGAAGCGTTTCCTGTTCCTAATATTAGAACCCTCACATCCAATTGAAGTAGACTAGGCGCTGCTCTAATCACCATTTTTATGCTAGTGATCTTATGTTTGTGTGTTCTCATTTTAATTAGCTTTCCATTTTTTTTCTCTCCTCTCTTATTTTGGATCCATTGATTTCCATGAGTGACCCTTTTTTATTTTCCTCTCAAAACTCATCTTCCACCCAGTGATTGCCTGGTTTTTAGACCCAGTTTATTATTGTTAAATTTGTATGCTGTTCATAATGTTCCATTTCTGTTTCTTCCAGTCCCCGAGTCATATCCATATTTATAGCTACTTTTACTCGGAAATTTATGTTTCCTTGCTCTTTGTGTGCACTCTTGTTCTTTTATGCCAACAATGGTCACATACTTGTATTTTTATTTTGATTTATCTTTCAGTTATTGTAATTTTTAAAAGTGAATACTAGTAGAATATTTATGATCCCTTTTATTCTAAAAAATGTATTCTTCTGGTTTTGGAGGTAACCTAAACATACTAACATTATATACTTGAATTCTTGGGTCATAGTTTCTCTTTCAAAACTCTTTGCTTGCTGTTTTATTTTTCTTCTGATATTTGTTTTTCATTATGTCCAAAGAGACTCATCAATTACCACAGGATGGATGGAGATTTATCATTGGCTGTCCTTGTGCAGCCACTCAGAGTCTACCCACTTACCATTTCTAAAGATAAAGAACTCAGTACTTGCTGAAGATGCAATACTGCTTGTGCTTTCTGTATCCATACTCCTGTGACCTTTTGGTTTGTCTCTAGTTCAAGACTTTAAAAATCCTCCTATAGCCCATTCCTAATTATCATCCTCTTCCTGTGCTCATCATTATGTCCTTTGGAGCAATGGTACAGAAATCATATGTCTTCCTAGAGAAATGAATCATACATTTTTCCATAATGAAGGAATTTTCAAAATAAAAAGAAAGAAAAGACCTACTTCAAGTAGCAATAATTGCATTCTCTTCATTTGAAATGTGGAAATGTGAAGTCCAAGGGAATTCTCAGGGCACGTGTAGAATTGTGTCTATATTTGTACACATATGGGTATATGTGTGCCCATACAAATACACATACACACATATATTTACATAAGTATTTTTTCTTTTTTTTGTTAGTACTGGGATTTGAACTCGTGACCTAACATTATGTAAGCAGGTACTTTTACTGCTGATCCATACCTCAGCTCTTTTTTTTTAAGTTCATCTTACAAACTCCTTAAAGCAATGGAGTACTTCAATAACATTATATACTTGTCTTTAAATTTGCACACATCTTTTGTTAAGAAATCTTGAACATTCTGTAAAAGAGATAAGTTGGCTTCCTTGTATGCTTCACATTAAAAGTCAACAGGAATGTTTTAGGCCACCTTAATTAAAGTATAATTTCAGTACTTCCAATAGAGAATTCTCTTGATGATTGTCTATGTTGGAAAAAGACAATAGGTTTTTAAATTTGAGAGGACTGAAAGAATGCTAATGGGAGCAAAATCACAAAACTCCTTCAAATTTTCCAAGAGTGCTGAAATAAGGGAAGAAGTTGACAACTACACCTTAATTATCAGCAGAAAGGATGCAAATATGGTCTGCCTAGAGGAGCATTAGTTCCTCTGGACAGAGTACCTAACACTGGTTTGGTACATGCATGGTGTTGATGCTGACTAGGCATTGCTTGCACTTTTACACCAACATTGTATTTGTGTAATCTCCACCAAAGCAGCTTAACATTTTTATTTACTCCTCACTAGTTATAAGAATTTTCACCCCAAATTTGCTTTTATTTCTGAATCCTCATTTGGATTTTCTTTACAGTTGCTTCATAAACCTGCTCTTGTTGGCAAGTAAAATATTGCACAAGTAATGAGGCTTTTATCCTATTATGATAACCTACTGTTATGCAATGTTATTTTTTTTAAGGGCAGGACCTTAAGATCTTTGATGGGCTCTGTAATTCTAAATGGAGATCTTACTTTTTTAAAATTAATTTTGTTATTGTAGTTGATTTCATCCCAGCACTAGAGAAAATTTGCTTGCCCTTTTGTAACCTGCAAGTACTTCTGGTAGCTGTCTACCCAAACACGCATGTGAGCTGAGAGGATGATGATGATATACAATGTGCTGAGACATTTCAACTTCTGCCTTCATCTGAATTCATCTTAATCACAATATTTGTTATTTTATCACGCCCCCTCCCCCGACTTTGGGAGAAGTTAGGGAGATTGTACATTGTTGAAGCTTTGCTGTCAGTACGTATTCGTTTCCACGTGATTTCAAAATTTCAATACTGAATAGCACTTGCATACAGCTCAAAGACTTGTGAAGACATTTTCCTCACTTTGTAAATCTCTACTCTCCATTCTCTGTCTGTCTGGCTGGCTATTTATCTAGTGTAGATCTGAAGAGGTTTGAAATGCATGCTATTCTTTTACTGTGTCACTCTCAATCCAAGCTTAATACTACAGTAATAGACTTATCAAAAGGGTTGGAAATTTTTGAACAAACATGATAACGAGGTAACAAACAGTACAAGAAATGTATCCAAAGCCTAATGTATGAAACTTTAACCTCTCTGTAATTCAGTTTGATAATAAAAAATATATATTAAAAAAACAAGAACAAACCATAGGATAGATATCTAATGCAAGTCAAGGTGAATTCCTTGATGGTCTGAACATGGTAGGCATAATCTATGAAACGTAGACAGCTTGGTCTTAGGTAAGATTTTGGGAAACATGATCTTTAGGGATCAGGGATGTAGACATTCCCCCCTGTGTTGGTATAGTTAGGACATCAACACTGGTGTTGACAGGTTCTCAAGAGCATGGATCTGGGAGAGAGGTATATGATGACTGGAAGCTGCCTACAAAGGTGAAACTGGATTGACTGGCAAACTTCCAGAAGCAAATGAATGGAGTAAGGTTACCGTTAGGTGGCTGATTTCAGACTGTCCATGGATTCAAAGTTGTTTTTTACTTTCACTTTTAAATTAATTGATTAATTTTTTGTTTGTCATAGGGCTTGAACTCAGGGCCTGGGTGTTTCCTTGAGCAATTTCACTCAAGGCCAGTGCTATACCACTTGGAGCCACAGCTTTACTTTTACTGGTTTTCTGGTGTTTAATTGGAGATAAGAGTCTCATAGACTTTCCTACCTGGGTTGGCTTTGAACTGTAATCCTCAGATCTTAGCCTCCTGAGTAGCTAGGATCACAGGCATTAACCACTACCACCCAGCATTTTTAATTTTTAATTTTGGTAGATCTGGGGCTTGAACTCAGCCTGAGCACTGTCCCTGAGTTTCTTTTGCTCAAGGTTAGTGCTCTACTACTTGAGCCCCAGCTCCCATTCCAGCTTATTTTGATTGGAGAGCAGCCTCATTAGGGCCTCTGGTACTCTCTAAATAATCTACCTTTTGGACATTAGCTCCCATGAGTGAAGTGCCATCCATTCTATTCTTATGCATGAAGTGACAACATGATCCTTATGAGTCCCAGGAAATACTTTCTGCAGATAGATCATTGGACCATCAGATATTACTCACTTTTATTGTCTTGCCTTTTCTTCCTTTATGACATTCAGAGCTCTCTCTATGGGCCATTCTAATACATGGAAATTATTTAATACAACAGACTTCCTTTCAGCTATTTTCACAGGAGAATCACCTCCAGTGGTTTTTCTTTGACATCTCTAGCCCTTTTGGGGAAGGGTAATTTCCATGGTCATTTTCTTACTTCCTGACTGACACAATCATTTGTGCCATCTTGCCCTTCTACCAGTAAAGAAAGTTCCTCAGATCCAGCCTCTTAGGCAGTGTCTTGGGCAGTAAGATCTCAGTCATTTTCCTACATAGTAAGTGTTTTAATCATAGATTCGCCTGAAATCTCATGAAAACTGTTCACTGTAGGATGGCCTCTAGTGTTTCCATCTATGTCTTGGCTTCCGTAACCATTTTCAACCCCCCCCCACCCCTCCCTCCAGCCTGCTCCACCAAATCCTTCACACTATAGAGCAAGGATATAACTAGCTTCTGCTGCACTGCATGTCAGGGGCACAAGTCAATGGCTATGAGGCCTAAAGTCAGTATAGGAGTGACCAGGTTCTTTCTAGAAAATTGTCACAAAGGATGTGTGTGTGTGTGTGTGTGTGTGTGTGTGTGTGTGTAGTCACTGATGGACTCCTTTTTCTTAAAGATTATTAAGCATATCTTCCTGACTTCCTTCCTTCCTCCCTCCCTCCCTCTCCCTCCCTCCTTCCCTCCCTCCCTCCCTCCTTCCCTCCCTCCCTCCCTCTTTCCCTCCCTCCCTCCCTCTCTCTCTCTCTCTCTCTCTCTCTCTCTCTCTCTCTCTCTCTCTCTTTCTTTTTATTGGCTCTGGGGTTTGAATTCATGGTTTGAGTGCTGTCCCTAAGCCTCTTTGTGCTCAAGGCTAGTGCTCTACCATTTGAACCACAGACCCACTTCTGGCTTTTTCTGAGTAGTTTATTAAAGATGAGTCTCTTGGGACTGCCCAGGCTGGCTTCAAAGTGTGATTCTTAGATCTCAGCCTCCTGAGTAGCTAGGATTAGAGGCGTGAGCTACCTGTGCCCAGCTCATTAAGAGTTTCTAAGTCAGATCAGGCCAAGCAGGAAAGTTTATGACACACTTATCTCCAATTAACTACTAAAAAGCCAGAAGTGGAGCTGTGGCTTAAGTGGTAGAGTGCTAGCCTTAAGCAGAAAAACTCAAGGACAGTGTCCAGGCCCTGAGTGCAATCCCCAGACTGGTACCAAGACAACATACAGCTATATATCCAGATTTCTGAGTAAACTGGAAAGAAAATGAAGAGAGGCAGAAGAGCTAAAATATAAAAGCACAGGTACTTGATGGGACTGGGTTGAAGTGAAAGGAGTAGACCCAGCAGTCATGCTTCGCAGATGACTTCTTGGTAAGACATATTGTCCAGCATGTTTTTACATGTTGTCTGCTACGTGAAACCAGTCTGTGATATGTGTAATGCCCAAGTCGAGAGAAACCCACCAAGAAGACCACCGAGAGCCAGACGTTCCGAAACGCAAAACCAAGGCTTTAATCAGGTGAGTTGCAACTCGGGCCTCGTCCCTTACACCGACCCAGCGGAGATAGGGAGGAAGCCCTGAGCTGGATTTTTACAGGGCTTATAAAGGCAAAAACTACGAAATTAACAGCAAGCAGGTGTTTGGGCAGAATTAGGGTATGGATGGAAGGCTGATTGGCTCAGGGCTAGGGGCATTCTAGGGCGGTCAAAGGTTATCAAAGGAGTTTCCTAGCTGTCCTTTTATCTTGTACTTTGTGCAGTCCTTCCCAAGGCCAAGCACAGCACACAGTAGCTTCTTTAACTTGTAGATAGCTTTGTTCTAGGAATTTACAAGCGCTGTAGGGAGTCTGGCTTTAAGGTTGTTAAAGAATTTGCAGCTTAACAGCTTTAGCACAAACAAACCAGTTCCTGAAACTTAAGCATGCTCAGGGTCATTTAGATTTTGATGTAGACAACAAAGGGGTTAACACCTCAGAACAGAGCCCTTTTCATTTAACCCTTCAATATGCAGCAGGAAGTCTTGCTTCAGCAGAATCACTGTTCTCATAAGAAAGAGATCAAGCCTAGAGATGTGTCTTAGGGCCAAGGGATTGGCATCCAAGAAGGGGATAAGCAGTGGCCAATACGAGCTGCCCATTGCTGGATTCAGTGGGGTTGATGTGGTTTCTATGAGCAAGAAAGGGCATGATGCACAGTGCCTACACTGTGTCTCAGCAGAAGCCATGGCAGAGACCACTCAGGGCAGGGGCTAAGTTCACACTTCATTTTTCATTCTGAAGATGAAGCAGAGAGAAGAAATGAGCAGGTATAATCCTGCAAATCAATGCTCTCACTAAAATCATGCCTATTTATTTTGTAACTCAGTCCATTCCTTTGCTAATTTACTTTAAAAATTATTTTTAAGTAGTTGTACAAAGGAGGCACTGTATAACACTATAACCAAGCAGTTTATGAAAATGATGCATCTTGATCAGTGTCACCCCTTGAAATTCTCACTTCTCCCCTTGCTTTTCTTAATTTTGTGTTGTATACAGTGGATTACTGACTGCATTCTCTGCTCTTTGCCCTTTCATTGTCTATTCCTCTCTCCTGTGCCCCACTTTGCCCCTTAAATGCACATGGCTACCTAGAATTTCTCCCACCTCTTCCTGATCTCCCATCCATGTTAATGGTTCTGCCTTTTGCTTGTTTATGACATTGTATGCCCCCAGAGGATTAAGAGAGGCCCTGAAACCTGTACTCTGTGTCTTGTTAATCATCTGAAAGTTCATAGCTGCTGAAAACAAAATCTTCATTGATGTACAGCCTCATTTCATTTCTCTTTCAGCCTCTGTCATGTTGTAGTTCACTGGCTTACTGTAAATCTCAGGAAAATTGCTTGTAATCTTTTACCAGCTGCTGCCCTCTATCTATTCCATGCTGGCTGTGAGAGTTCACTATTTCAATTGCAGATTTTAGAGGGCAGCACATTAAGAGTCGATTTAGAGTTTCTCTTCCTTCTTCTTCCTCCCTAGAGAACAGGAAAGTCTTATACTTCTAAGGGGAAACCTTGGATTTGGAATTTCAATGTCTTGAGCTTAGAGCTAAAACATTAACACAGCCTAAGTGTAAATTTTTAGATCTCCTCAGAGATCTTCCAGGACAGGCTTGTTCTTAGAAGCTAGGAGGTTCACCTTTGAGGAATAAAGCATAGGAAATCATGTTTGGATGATGTTAAGCCTTTCTATCTCTCCCATTGGAGCCTGGAACCCATGGATTTCATCTTTCACTGAAAAATCAAACCTGTGGTTGGACATAGCTGTTTATAAGAGAGTGTCTATTGGCACGTGGTTTGTAATTTTATTCAGTTTAATACTTTCTCTGAATCTCTGCTCTATGCAATGTTTTGGCTAGGTGTAATCAGTTCAAATATTAATAGGTGAAAATATGCTTAGGGTGGGATCTATTTTTTATGGGACTCAGGTCAGAGACATCAATTTACTTGTTACAAGCATATCATTCTTTCTTCATGACAGAGCTGTGAGTTACTGCTTTTCTACAAGGAAAATATTTCATGAAGGCTGAAAGCTTAATATATAACTCAGTACTTCCATATTACAGAAAAAGTATTGAACTTCCATAACAGGCTTGCTTTTTCATCTGTCTGTCTGTCTGTCTATACATCCATCATCATCTATCTATATTCTATCATCTGTCTACCATCTAACACCATCCATCTGTTTATCAGTATTCTTCGTCATAGTAAAGACATGGGACTGCCTAGACATTCATCAGCAGTAAAAATACATTGTTGGTTGGAATGCAAATTAACGCATCCACCATGGAAATCAGTATGGAGATTCCTCAGGAAACTAAAAATGGAACTACCTGCCACAGGATCCTGCTCTGCCACTCATGGGAAATTTATGCTGATGTCTCTGTAAAAAGTACGTTGGCTGACACTGCTGTTCAGTGGAATCTTGTTTTCTTATTTCCTCTTTTTTGCTTCTTTTGTTTCTTCCTGCTCTCTTGAAGTGGCAGGTGTACAAGGTCCATGTATCAAACATGAGCACACGCGTCCTTGGGACTTTTGATGCCCAGGTAATCTCTGATGAGCACTGGCTGCTAGAGTGTCAGTGAGCCTTTCTGACCTTAGTAATAGATTCTCTGTCCCCATAAGTAAGTCAAAGTTAATTATTCAGAATGGAATATGTTGTTTTTCTCCAAGTTTTATGTATTATTATCAAGGTTGTCCACTAGCATTCCTGTGGCTGTTTTTCAAATAAGTTAGGAGACTTATTAAGACAACTACTGCAATGCAGCCAGTATATTGAATGCTCTACTCAATGTACCAAAGAGTCTGCTCAGTATCTCAATGTGTATAAAGATGAATGCAATACCCTATCTTTAAGCCCACTGCCTGGAATTCTGCACATGTTCAGTATGCTGCATTAACAAAGAAAATTTAAACATTGAACTAGCTATTGACAATACTTAATACATTACCAGAGTAAAGCTATCATATAGGCCACCCAGCAAAACAAATTGGTACATTTTAACCTAAGTTATTACCCTCAAAAGTACAAACAGTTGAGAAAAGAAGTAGGACTTTAATGAATAAAGGGGTTATTATCTGTGGCAAAACATTAAAATTTTCCCGCAGTCTTATCTTTTGCCATAAAAAGATAACTTCTATTCTAACTAATTGGATTTAGCCTAGAATTATAATTATGCTTGGTCAAAACCTAGAATATGAAACTCTGTTTAACAAATACATAGTACTAATGATGAATCATGAGCATGAAATCATAACCTTGTAGTTTTGAAGTCTCTCATGTTACCTGTAGAAGGAAAAAATTAAAAATTGTTTTGTAAGCCACATTTATTATTTTTTGACAATATAATCTCTCAAAATTCAGCTGGCTTCTGGTGTATTTAGAGTACCTGGAGTGCTTACATTTCTGACAGAGTATCAACAAAAAGCCTCAGGAAAGAGATAGGTAGGTATTATAGCTTTTCTACTTCTAAGTCTATGTCATCAGAGTTAGTGGTAACATAACCATGTATATATACATATACATATACGTATACAGACATATGATATACACACATATAACATACACATATGAGTTTCTCTCTTTCTTGTATTTTCCTATAGTGGCCAGGAATTGGGATATATACTCACATTCTCTCTGTTAGTCACTACTTCCTCTAAAGTTTAGAGCAACAGATGAGACAGTGATGCTGGTGGTCTTTTCTCTGCAAAAGCACATCAACAGTTATAGGTAACATATGTGTCCAACCACCAGTGCTAAATATTTTATGTATTCAGTATGATGCAACTCTGGTCTAAATTCCTATGTGATTAAAATCAGGACTGTACAGTAAATGAATCTAAATACAGTTGGCTCTTGAACAATGTGAATTTGAACTTAGAGGGCTGATAGTTAGGTGGATAATCCACATGGTATTTCAAACCACAAAAATTATTTGAGCATGGGACAAACCTGTAATCCTAAATTTTTTTTTGGTAGGGGAAAGATATAAACGATTTATGTTTCCAAGCTAACTGGGCAAAAGCAGGAAATCCTACCTGAAAAACAAAAATGTAAAAGGGCAAAGAGTAGAATTCTTATAGTAGAGCTCTTGTCTAGCATGCATGAGACCTTGAATTCTAACTGCTACACTGAAAAAAAACCAAAAAGAAAACAGAAAGCTTTCTGATGAACTATGTAGCCTTTACACATTGAAGAAATTTTAAAAAATTAAGCATATTGTGAATGCACAAATATGTATAGTACCTCATTTTACACAAATCTGTCATAAAAGTTAAACTTTATTAAAACCTACATTCACTAAACACAGATCATACATGACTGCATTAGTAGTGGAGAAAAAAAGTAAGCATAAATATATAGCA